>NC_140587.1:853963471-855163471 GCF_964204655.1 Triturus cristatus
GGAAAATGTGAAATGTGCAACTGGAACTAAGCATATTAAAGAATTCAGCATCCTTCACTGATCAGAGAGCTAGGTAGGGATCAAATGGGAGGCAAAAGGAGGCGAGACTACTAAGGTCAGTCAGGGATCTCTGGCTGTCTGCTCGGAATCGCCATCCCGCTGGAGTTGCTGGAGTAGTTTATTGCGATCTTCCCTGCTGCCGGCCTCGGATGGCTTGCTCAAGACCTTCACCTTCTGTCGCCTGGAACGTCGTGATGTGGAAGCTGCTGCTGTGTGGTCTCACAGCGGATATGACGCCAGTGAGGGAGTGTGCAGATCTGACATTCCAGGCAGTGCCTGAGCGTCCTCCAGGGAACGCATAACTTGAGTCTCTTCCTGCCATAAACAATGGAGACAGAAGGGGTGACCTCATTTATATTTAATAATCCTGTCCCAAAGTAGATCCGTGAGGGATTTGAGAACTCTCCTGCACAGTAATGTCATTGGCGAAACATACTGGTAGAGACACAGCCAGTGGCCTTCAAAATTGATAGAGGATTGGTAACATGCAGCTGACATGATCACTTTCTTCTGGTGGTACGAGTGAATACAGGCAAGTATGAACTGAGGTTGGCCTGGCAAAGTGGCCGGTCGACCTGCACAGTGCTTTCGATCCAAGAAACTCTCCTGGTCCTACGAGAAGGGAACCACATGTTTGAAAAGACAGTTAACGAATTCTTCAAGAGGACCTGCGATTGCCTGCACAGAATTCCCCTAATCCGTATGTTGGAGCAGCGGGATCTACTCGCCAGATCTTCAAGGTGAAAGCGGAGGTCCAGGTTTTAATCGCGCAACGCTAACAATTCCCTCAAGCTCCTCTTCATGCGCATCTTGCTCCTCCTGCAGCATGTCCACTCTCATACCCACTTCCTTCATGTCATGCTGCAGTTCCTTAAAATCAGTGGCAATATCACATTTGAGGCCTGCACAATCCTCTCTCAATGTCCCAAATAGGCACTCCAGGAAGGCCTTGGTGATGGAGGAGTCGTCCAAGTCCACATTCCGGGTTCCAGTGTCCTCTGCCTGTAGGTCTGGGGCCCCAGGCCCCACCGTGCCCTCACCCTTATTGGAGGCAGATTTGGCAAAATTGTCCTTCATTGAGGCCTCTTTCCTCCCCGCTCAAAAAGAGGTCATGATGAAGTGTGTTAATGAGGCCACTACAACCTCTGCTATTCAGGCTCCCTGCGTGTGCAGTTGCCTAGCCTGCAACCTCGGCATAATACTCCACTCCTCCCTCAACATCGACCGACAGGTCAATGCCGTATCTGCCACGTGCTTCAACCCCTCCGCATACTCCGCAAGACCTTCAACTGGATCCACCCCGAATCCAAGAAGACCATCACCCATGCACTCATAACTAGCAGATTGGACTATGGGAGCGCACTCTACGCCGGAATTAACAAATGTCTTCTCCACAAACTCCAGACCATCCAGAACGCTGCAGCCAGACTTGTCCTCAACATCCCACAACAGGACCACATCACCCAGCACCTACGAGACCTCCACTGGCTCCCAGTCAAAAAGAGTGTGACCTTCAAGCTGCTCACTCATGCCTACAAATACTTCCTCAACACCAGACCCCATTACCTCTATGAAAGAATCTCCCTCCATGCCCCCAAAGGAACCCTCCATTACGCCAACCTCCCCCTAAGGTGTCCCTTCCTGCACATAAACAAAACTTTTAAAAAAATGCAATTTTGTCACTTTCATGTGTGCTGCATGAAGCAGCACACATGAAAGTGACAGAATGGCAGTTTAGGATTATATAGGTGCAGGAAGGGACACCTACTACACATAAACAATCCTCCCCTGCACGCAGACACCCTTGCATTATGGTGCAAGGGTGCCTACATTGGCGCTAAGTTGGTAAACTCAGCGCCATTGCAGGGGGAAATACAAGGCTGCACCACATTCTTGTAAATTCAGAAGTGGCGGAGCACGATGAAATGCCAAGGAGGCTAAGGCTACGCTCCGCCACTATCTTGTGCATATCCCCCTAATTGTGCTAGTAGCCTTGAAGTACTATTTTTGGCAAATAAATCTAACCATCTAGATTATTTTCTTGCACAGAATAATCTGTGTTTTTTTCTAACTTGTATTCTGAAAGAGAATCTAATTATATTAAGCTTGGCTATAAAAACAGTATGCTGTAACTTTCAAACCACAAAACTTTTTGGCCATAAAGATGTTTCAGATCTAGGAGAGAAAAATAACAATATAATTAATTTTGGCAGATGGCTCACAGTAGGAGGTGTGGTACGGCTCTAGTTGATCGTGTACTAGTAAGCAAAATTAAAAGGATTGGAAAGAGGAGCTGACCCTGTGGAACAAAATAAAGTCGCTAATTTCTTGTACGTTCACAGGTATCTCATATGAACAGAATGTAATATTAAAATGTATAAGACAGAATCCAATGATAAAAATAAAAGCTCTGAGAACTTACATTAGAATAATAAAATCGAAATAGGACATTATGTTGGAACAAGGCTTAACTATTGCAGGGACAATGGTTGACTAGTCACTAAAACAGTGGCAGATTTGAGGGCCTCTAAAAATGCATGAACATTGTCAACTTCTGTGATAAAAAACGTACCCTTATAACGTGTTTAAGATTTAAGAGACAAGCACAAGCACTGCACATCGGTTTGACCTTGACAGGTAGATGAGATGGCTATTTGTTTAATTTATTTTATTGCTAGAATATGCCAGAAAAACAGAAACCTGCACATGACTGCCACATGCTTACAATAAAAATGTTAACATGACAAGAAAGTCATTAATGTGGCCATTTTATCCGTGATATTTTTAAATACCAGTTCAGTTGTACCATGAATTTTATTATCTTTGTTATTATAGCCTTATAGCCCGCCGTAGCGGGCTATACCGGCTGTTAAAGGCCCGCTGCAGCGTTAAAGGCCCGAGCCGAAGGCGAGGGACTTTAACAAAGCAGAGGGACTTTAAAAGCCGGTATAGCCCTGCTACGAAGGGCTATAAGGCTATAATAACAAAGATAATAAAATTCATGTTACAACTGAACTGGTATTTAAAAATATCACGGATAAAATGGCCACATTAATGACTTTCTTGTCATGTTAACATTTTTATTGTAAGCATGTGGCAGTCATGTGCAGGATTAGCGAGCACTCGAGCAGTGTGTCATCCTACTGCTCAATTTTACTGTACTAGAGGATAACGAATAGCCTTTTATGCGAACAAAGTCTTTTTAAAATTGAATCCTGTTAAATTTGTTTTACTGTGTTAAAATTGATCAATCTTGTTGTCAGTACTTTTGGGGCTTACCCACCCTGTAGCCAGCATACTCGCGCTCGATACCTGCCGAATCAGGGCAAGGCACCGAGCAGCAGGGATTTAGTGGCGGCCATCTTAGGGCGGGACAGAGCGGTGAGAGCGCTCTAGGCTCAGGGATAAAAGGAAACAGTCTTTCTCCGCGATAGCGGACGCGTTTTTAGCAGACGCGCCTCGTCTTCGCCGGAGTCCAGCCAGAGTCAGCCCGTCTGTGCCCGTCCGGGCCAGGCCGGGACTTAGGGCGCATTACTCTGCTCCTACACTATAAGGTATGCTAACAGGAGCTACACTTAGGGCGTTTCGCCCTACTAACCATGCAAACTGCATAACCCTAAATCCGTTATTAGCCGGCTTACAAACATGCCCTGAATGTACTCTTTCCCTGACTAACTTTCAGCCCTATTGTGAAACCCCTCAGGGTAAAGGTATCAAATCTCGCCAGCAAGGAGATAGTCCTAACAACTTTATTTTTTACTCGGTTAACTCTCGGTCATTACCACAACATAAAATTGATATTTTTCATCTTTTAATGGAAAAAAAGCCTACCGCCATATTCCTAACTGAGACATGGCTTCATGAAGGATCAGGTCCAGACGTCGCCACTGCCCTCCCCCCGAGCTATGCTATTGTAAGGAGGGACCGGGTAGGTCAAACAGGAGGGGGCATTGCCATTATTTACAATAGAGATTTTGTGTGCAACTTTGAACCTGCAGACATTCCTAACTGCGAAGCGGCATCATTTAAAATTACTCTCAGTCCCTATTTTACCTTCTCTGGCGTACTGGTCTATCGACCGCCAGTAAATAATCCTTCCTGGTCAGACAATTTGGTAAATTTTATCTTACCCCAATGCCTAAATGTTCAAAACTGTACGGTACTTGGAGATCTAAATCTTCATTTAGAAGATGATAAAAATAAGACCTGCAAAAATGTTTTAGACGACTTTAGGGTTCTAGACATGACTGTACGTAATAGGGGCTCTACGCATATAGCTGGACATTTGTTAGACCCAATCATATCAAACATGAAAGAACTCTCATGGCTTAACACTACTCCCGTTCTCTGGTCAGACCATTTTTTATTATGTTTTGTTATCTCACTTAAATCTCCAAAACGCCCAGTTATGACTCATCCACAATCTTTTAGGAGGAATTGGAAATCTTTAAATTTAGAGGATCTCAATAATGCGTTGAAGAAAGATCACCCATGTTTAGATGGAGACATGGAAAGCATAGCAGAAGCTACACAAATATGGCTAAATGGTGCAGCGGATTCCTGTCTACCCTTATCCCGCAGCAAAGGAAAAATACATCGCCCTCCTGCCCCCTGGTACACAGAAGCTCTAAAGAAAGAAAAATCCACATGTAAGACTCTGGAGAGGCAGTGGCGTAAAAACTATGAACTTCATCAAAAAGAAGTCTACCGAAAGGCCAGAAATAGCTATCATTCAGCATGCATGAAAGCTAAAGCATGCTATGTGACCACCAGCATTAACAAGGCCGTAAATAAATCCCAGACTCTCTTCAATACCGTAAGAGAGCTGGCTGGTGAAAATTCAAGAGCAGAACCTACCCCTCTTAATGCCCAGCAGTGTCAGGACCTGGCTTCATTTTTTAATGATAAAATTGAGAACATTGTCTCTAACATCAAAAGGGACAGCATAACCACGCATATACAACATAAACAATATAACTTCACTCAAGCTCGCAGAGGAAATTGTCATCTTGGGGCCTGGCCTCCTATTAATCTGGATACACTGAAGGAACTATTAAAATTGATCAAATCAGGTTCCCCACGTGATACCATTCCTATCAGTATTTTAAGTAAATTAGAGGACCCCGCTATGATCTCCATAGCTGAGATATTGAACGCCTCCATTGAGCAGGCCACAGTTCCTGCTCTATGGAAACATGCTATGGTCAGTCCTCTACTTAAAAAACCGGCCGCAGACCCTTTGATATTGGCCAACTACCGCCCAATTTCATTGCTGCCTGCCTTCTCAAAAATTCTTGAGAGGCACATCCACAAAGCACTCTCATCCTATGTGGAAAATAACCAGCTTCTTCACTCGTCCCAATCTGGATTTAGGAGTGGCTACTCCACCGAGACGGCCCTACTTGGGGTCACGGAAAAAATCAGGGAGCTCATGGATGACGGCCAAACTGTAGCATTGGTCCTGTTGGATTTGAGTGCTGCCTTCGACACCATTTCTCACTCTATACTGCTTGACAGATTGAGGGAGAGTGGTGTCGAGGGCAAGGCACTTGAGTGGATTAGATCGTACTTATCCCTCCGTACCTTCCAGATCTCCTCCTCGGGGGCATGCTCTGAGATATTCCACTCTCCTCATGGTGTGCCACAGGGATCGATCTTGAGCCCGTTGTTTTTTAATTTGTACCTACGTCCACTAGCCAATCTTGCTGAGAATTTTGGTCTTGTTTTAATGACTTATGCAGATGACTCTCAAATTCTGTTTTCACTTTCTAAATCTGACTCATCTGCTCCATCTGCATTGAAAATAGGCCTGCAGGAAATTTTTAACTGGATGTCAGCTAACCAACTTAAATTAAATGGGGAGAAAACAGAGGTCCTCCTTTTAGGAAGTAGTAAAGATCTCTGGAGTGATCCCCATTGGCCATCATCATTTGGTAAACTTCCTTCTCCAGCCTCTCAGGTTAGAAACCTTGGGGTTATCATAGATGATGGTTTATCTATGACTCAGCAAGCAAACAAAGTGGCAGGCACATGCTTTGCCATTCTTAAATGGCTTCGCAAAATTGTCTGGATGTTACCTTCTACCACCCAGAAGACCGTAGTCAATGCCTTAGTGACATCTCGGCTTGACTACGGAAACATCTTGTATCTGGGCTCGAACAAAGCGGTAATAAGACGACTGCAATTGGTGCAAAATGCTGCTGCCAGACTGCTTTGCAAAATCCCTAGATCCGTTAGGATCACCAAATATCTCAGGGACCTGCATTGGCTCAGGGTCGAAAACCGGATCCGTTTTAAAACCCTGACCTATTTATTTAAAATCAAAGCTGGTACTGCCCCTAAATATCTTCAGGACCTTGTGAAACCTTACCTCCCCAATCGCAGCCTCCGTTCGGGTACTGCTGCGAATTTTGTGGTACCAAGGTTTAAACGGGCTAGAATAGGCGGAAGATCCTTTTCCTATTTGGGCCCAACTTTGTGGAACACCTTACCCATCCATATACGCAAGGAGGAAAACTTCATGATTTTTAGAAAAAATGTAAAAACCTGGTTGTTCGACAGATAAGGTGCTTTACTGTTTTTCTATCCAGTTGGTTTGTGTGTTTTGCTGATCCGGCGCCGGGAAACCCTTTGTGGGAAGCTGTGCGCCTTACAAGTGTTATAAAATAAATAAAATAAATAAGGCTATTAGAACTTTCTGCGACTAGAGGGCAGAATGTTCTAACAAAACAAAGCCTTCAGGGAGCGCGAGGGGATTGAAATTCCCTCAGGCTCCCTGAAGTCTTTGTTCACCAGCCGGAGCTGTGAACAAAGACACATTGGAATGTTGGTGCTGCGGGCTTATACCAGCCATTATAAGGCCGGAGCACTCCATTGTTTTCAATGGAGCTCCCAACATTCCAGGGTTCTAATATATTATTATTATTATTAGTATATGTGAAGTAGACTAAAGTAAATAACCACCTAACCAAGCACTCAAATTGCAGGCTGCTATAAACCTGACTTGTTTCTTAAACACTCTGTAACAGCAAGTTTAAAAAGGAGATGGAAAATAAATCATCATTTAACTGCACGCCAAACGTGTCAGGAAACATAAATTACTTGTATTTAAAGTTACTGCAAAAGATAAACATACACTTTGAACCAGACTTGACAATGAAAAAAATTAACTATTATCAGAGTATGTATACAATGTAACTAAACTCAGTGCAGTCACTAAAAGTGAAGGGGTTCAATGGGAACATTGGGCTAACATATTGTCACATGCTGTGTGCTGTGGTTCGCGGAAGCAAAATATGAATGACAAATTAACAGGTCAATGGATGAAGCCCACTGACGAAAAGTCCTTTGTGTATGGATATTATGCATGAGGTTTTATGATAAACAATATTCTGGCGAGAGGTCAGGCCTGTAAACCAACGAAGCAACAGACCACAACACTTTGGTTTTACAACATTTTTAAAACATTTCTATCAAGTAACATGAAAAGCATGGCTAGATGTTGTATTGATAACATGTTAAATATAGTGTGGTAAAAAGGCATGATAACCTATTGGATGTACTTCTCAATGCTGAAAGCACATTTAAAAATTTGGATTTATGGTTGGAGAAAAAGATAGATAACAAATTATTTAAAAAAATAATTTTGTTAATGTAACATATTAATTAGCTTTCTTCCAGACCATCCTCTGAATATGACATGGTTCAAATTAATCAAGGCCATAACATCAACACTGTAGGTGTACCAGTGAAAAAGGTATTGAAAATAAATTCAACCAACATCACTACATAGTGATTAAAAAGAATCAGGGCCTTCAATAGGGTGCAGTAGCAAAATATTGTTATTCTGACATAAACCCTGCTTCATAATTATCATTTAAACACAGTTCACCCCAATTGGATCATAATTTAAAAAAACACATTTAGGAACTTGGGGGCATATCATCAAGCACCGGCGATAATTATCGCTAAGCGCACTTAGCGCTAGGATAATTATCACCGACTAACGTGGATTTTTATCGCTGAGATAGCGTGCTATTAGCAACGCGTATTTCAAAAGCGATAAAAATCCTAGCGCTAACTGCCAAACGTGAGATTATTGCTGGAAACCCAAATTGCAGGTTTCAGAAAGTACTTGGAGCACTTCCTCCCCATCAGTAATACTGATTTTTGCACAGCACTACGAGTTTAGTGAGAATGAAGAAAATGAGAAAGTGGAGAAAAAGTCAAAAGAGTTGAAAAGAGGATGTTGATGCAGCAAGTTGCGAAGGGAAGTGGAAGAAGTTCAGGTTCGGCCCAGCGGCTGCCCCGGTCTAGCAGGGGTGGTACTTCGAGGGCACCCACTGGGCTCAACCAATGTGCATACTGCATGCTGGAAGGACATTGGCAGAATGAGTGCCTGAAGTTATTGAAGATAAGTGAGGCCCATAGAGGTTGGGGATTTAGAGGACGTGGAAGAGGAGGAGGAGGCCGTGGGGGGATGCGATCAGAGAATACATCATCTAATAAACAGTGCAGGAACTATTTTGATGACCACCTAGGGAGGCAGTACTATCATGATGACTATGACATGGGCGAAGTGACGGGGATGTCTCACAGCTAGGATAGCCAGGGACAAGGTAAGGGACCAGTTCCAGGGCCTGTAGATCAGCGCGGACCCTATGTCACTGCGGATTTACAAGGTACGACCGATACATTTTTAGTTGATACAGGGGCTAAGAATAGCTTTGTTTCCCGTTCACTGGTCCAGGGGGCAGCTCTGTCTGGCCAAAACAATGTTTTGGTGGGTTTCTCAGGCGTGCTGGTTGTTAACCCCATTCCCAAGCCCCTTGCTCTCACTATTGGCCCCTTTACGGTTGATTCACCATTTTTATTAACATCAAGTTGTGGGGAGAATTTGTTGGGATTGGATTTGTTAAAAAGGCTACATGCAACAATTTTTTGTTCTCCAGATGTCGTTTACATGACCATTGGACCACAAGTGGCTCGTGCCAAACAATGCTTCCCAAAGGATACCCCCCTCCCCGCTGAGTTTAAAGATGTGCCAGGAGTAGTCTGTTGTGGTTGAGGATACAGTGGCAAATGTGTGTAGTAGCCCTCTTCTTCCCATTCTTAAAAAGACACCATTGGATTCTTCTGATGCTCAACCTGATGTTTACCGCTTCGTGATTGACCTTAGAGAGGTTAACAAAATAGTGGTTCCCCAGTACCCTGTGGTTCCAGACATTGCCACAATCTTGACAATCTCCCATCAGCAGAATTCTTTTCTGTGATCAATTTGAAGAATGTTTTCTTCAGCATTCCAATCCATACAGATAGCAGATATCTGTTTGGATTTGCAATTGCCGGAGGGAGCTTTAGATTTTGCCTTGCTCCACAAGGTTATACAGAAAGTCCCAGCATCTATAGCCAAGCTTTGAAACCTCAATTGGATTCTTTGGAACTTCCCACTGGTAATGTGCTGTTGCAGTACGTTGACGACCTCCTTGTGGCTTCGGACACTGAAGATGGTTGTAAAGAGGCCACGGTTAAATTACTGTTGCATTTGGCACGCCATGGCCACAAGGTGTCACTTTCAAAATTTCAGTATTGTCGACAGGAGGTCACCTATTTAGGTCACCTACTGTTGAAGGAGGGTCGCAAACTAACACCTGAACGCATAGCTGCTATTATTAATATGCCTGTTCCTAAGACCCAGCGGGAGGTGCGCGCCTTCATTGGTATAAATTCGTATTGTCGTCACTGGATCCCTAATTATTCCTTACTAACAAAACCCCTCCTTTACCTGACCACCAAAGAAGTGCATGAACCTGTGCCTTGGACAGCTGTATGCCAGCAAGCTTTTGAGCAATTAAAGGTTGCACTTTGCTCCGCTCCTGTGCTTGGTACTCCTGAGTACCCTTTTGTGCTCTACGTACAAGAGGCGTATGGTTGCGAGCTTTCTGTTCTAACACAGGGTTTTGGTGGTAAGCAGAGACCCTGTGCTTATTTCTCTGCTATTCTTGATAACATCGCCAGAGCTCTCCTGAGCTACCTGAGACACATTGGTTTTTTTTTACCCCTGTTACAGGGAACAGGTTAATCCCAGTGAAAAGTTACCTTCCCAAGTCTCGTGCGAAGAGTTCAATTTGCTTTGGAAGTGTCTTTTGCCACGAACAGCAGATCAAGCTTCGCAGACGGTCATTATAGCACGAAGAGCCTGTAGTTGTTGGAGCCTCATGCTGTTATTCATTGCAGACGGTTGTTGTCGATGCGAAGTGCAAGTCTTGCATTTCTGGTTATTATGGGTGGTCATTTTGGCACGAGGATCAGGTCTCACCAGAACTTTGCATTTAGCAGTCATTGCAGGCAGTAGAGTTTTGGCAAAACAAGCCCATTTGCAGATAAAATGAGGTGAAACTTCAAGATTTTTACCTTTTACATTAGGAGGAGCTCTCACTGATGCCAACCAAGGGTCAAAGACCTGGGGGCACCTACTGGGGATTAGGACTAGGCATGGGCAGTAAACTCCAATCTGCTAGCAGAGTTCGCAAAGTTTGCCACTCCGTGCTCTACCTGGAGCATGGAGTTTGGCAAAAACTTCACCAACAGCCTGTGGAGCAGAGTTTACTGGTGCGTTCTATTCCTTTCCTTTGCGTGTCCGCCTCCACCACCGTGCTTCCTCACCACAACCGCCTCCATCTTGGCTGGTGCTGCCTGTAAGCGCAGAAGGAATGTGGTGGTGGCAAAGACCAGGAGGAGGCAGTGAGAAGGCCAAAGAGATACATGGAGCTAAGGAGATGGATCGAAGCTTGGACAAGACAGGGGGCCAGCATGGGCATAAGGAGGCACAGCAGTGGTGATGAGTTTTGGCAGTGATGTTTAGCTGGAGACCTTGTGTGACTTAGGGGCATACTGGAGGCATGGAGCACTAGATAAAAGACATGTTCAGTGAGAGGCTAGCACAATAGAGGAGATATATTGGAGTTAAGGTGGCTGGCTTCTCATGACAGGCATGTATTGGAAGAGGATAAGGCAACATGCAGAGGGGTGTGCTTTTTATTGAGAGACATATTGAAAAGTGGTAGGTTTGTTCTGAATGGAAATGGACTATTGGAAAATAGCGAGAGGCAGAGGATGTTAGTGCTTCAATACAAGTCAATTGGAAAAATATGGCACCCCATTATTATTTTTTTAATTTCCCTCTTTCTGCTTTGCAAATGTTGGCATATATGCCCTTGTTCTGGAAGTGGTGAAGGGTTTGAACCTAGTTTGATGGCTGGGTACTGTAGGTTGCTGTATTATGGACACTGTGAGTAGCAAAAGAAGAATAGACAACTTACCATTTGGGCAATACAAACTCTTTTGTCTGATTCTTAAAACAAAATCAAAAATTGAGGACAACCTGTATTGGTCTTTGTGTTTAGGTTTCCTCATCACATAGAATCTCAGTCGATGTTTAGAATCACAACAGTTTTCAAAAAGCTGTGAAAACTTCAAACAATATACATTCATTTTGGACATGTGGACTATTTATGCATTTTGCTCATTTAAAATAGTTTGCCTATTTTTATAAGGGTATTTTTTAATGAATAGAAAATGAACCAGAGCTTTTGACTGCACTGAAATGAAATACATTTTACATGCCTATTTGTGATTCCAGCTGTGGTTGATAACCAAAGATATATTGCAGCTTTGTTGTCAATCACAGTATTCCTTTTATGTCGATGGACAGGTTATGATCACTCTTGTGCACATCTCCTCCTAAGCTCAGGGATGGCCGAGCAATACTCCTCCAGCCCGTGGATTTCTGCAGAATTTGGCTGAGTTTTTCAGTAAATCTCTGCAAGCTCCTCCCATTCCTAATCATGACTCACCCCTATAGAGGCAATTTGCAGGGTTCAGGCAGGTTCAGGTAGCTCCAGTTGGTGCTGGTCGTCTGGGCAGTTGCAGGGAGGCCTTAGGAAGCTTGTTCTGTCCCTGTAACTCACACAGGAGGTCAAGAAACTGACACATGGCTCCTGAGATCAAAACAAGCCAGTCTAATCTTGCTTCTTTCAGACAGGAAGGCAGTCCTTCAAGCAGCAGGGCAGTCCTTCTGAATCTTTCACATGTCCATGAGTGTTCTGCTAAGATGTTTTGAAGGTCCTACTTTCATATCTGGTGCAAGCCTCTGTGTGGGGATTTTTGTTCTTCTCCTTCCCCTGGGTTTGTCTTTCCTCAAACTCTATAGGGTGAAAAAGACAGGGCAGGCCTTGTGTCAGGATCCTTTGTGTTGAAGTGTAAGTGGGGATGGGTACATCCCCGACCCCAGCCATTCTGTCTGAATGGCCTACCTGTCCATACATAAGCCCTCTTTGTCGCATTGTCTTGAAGCAATACACAAACTCTAATAGGAGAGCCATTCAGTCATGTGACCCCAGACACTGACAAAAAAGCGCAATTGGTTTGTACAAGAAAATGCCAACTTTCTGAAAGTTGTGAAATTTGGGCACAAACTTGCGCACCGGTCTGTCGCACTGCTGTGGGAAAAAGACTGGTGCGCGAGTTTGTGCCCTAATTTTACCGCTTTTGCATAAAATATGTGACTGGGTCGATTCACACAAACTGTTCGCACAAACCTTCAGATGACAACAGTTTAATTAAGTAGTATCACAAGGGAAGGAGTGCATTCTTACTGTGTCTTGCTTACCTTTCTGAAAGTGGCATTTTAAAAACTGTAACTAATTTGAGTGTAAACAGCATATCTCTATCTGCTCCCCATATAAGGTTAGACCCTATTAAATGCAATAAGGTAACATAGTGTTAGACTATGGGAGAGAATAGCCGTACAACATTGAAAAATGACTTTAGGAGTTTTTTACTGTCTGGACTCTCTTAGGACATGTACAACTTAAGCATGCATTTTCGCCTTTTAAAAAAACATGCATTCTGTCCAATGAGTGGTTAGAGACTACGTTAGGGGTGTCTGATAGGTAGTAAAATGGAAGGTTAAGTCATGGCAAAGGATCATTTTGCCAGGTTGAAATGGCAGTTTAAAACTGCACTACGGGCTTTAGTGGTGGACCTTAGACATTCAATGGGACAAAGGGTGCTGTAGGCACACATATAAGCCTTTAATCTGACGGCCATGGATACAGGTGGTACCAATTACTACGGATTTGCAAGTTAATGAAATGTGCCCGTTTGGAGCGAGAACAGCGCTTTAGCTCTGGTTAGACGGGTTATGGTGCACAGAATCCTAATGCCAACACATTCATGTTCAGTAAAGTAAGAGGGTGAAGGTAAAACATTTGGGGGAATACCATTGCAAGAATGCCAGGTCTAACAAAGCACCTAAAGGATAACAACTATTCATTTTGTATTGATGTTAGTACATCCTCAATTGCTGTCAACAAACAGCCCTCAGTCTGATACAATTCCATTGCCATATACAATAAGCTCCAGGTTTTCACTCTAAAATTTCACAAACACACACTTAATCTCCCGGATTATCTTCATGTAGCCCAATAGCATCTACATTGCAACCAATGTATTATTATACTCCTTGCCATCTTTTCCACACACCAAAATAACGTCCTTGATGCCGTCTCATTAAAAATGTCATCCACGATCCATTGGAATTCAGCTAAAGATGATGCTAGGCTGCACATTATTCTAAACTGGAACACACCTCTGGTGATTATACATGTTATCAGTTGTGTTGACTCACCACCTCTATGCCTTTCATTCCCTGTATAGGATTAACTTGTATGCAAATTGTCTGCTTCATAATTCTGAGGTCGGTGCACATGATTCAGTGTGATATTTGGTTGCAATAATTATGGGATGTGTATTGGCTTAATAAAATGATGCTTGAATGTGGTGTTTAGCAATTCATTAAGTTCCTTTAACTTGGAATATGTAAAGATGGGCTTGGTGGCATGACTAAAGAAAAGTGACTGTACAACTGAGCATACAACTGCCTAAAACATTGGGTCCATTCTCTCTGAATTACTTGTGAGCTATGCAGGGATCTTTGAGGTGAAGTTCACAGCTAGTGCAAATCGTTAACCTAAATGATTTGTCTACTATTCAGAAGGATGTTAGGCAGAGATTGATTATTGAGAGAACTACACAGAGGCTACAAGTATTATCCTTTTCTGCTAAAAGTGTTCAGAGTGCGCAACTGTTGTTGTTTCTCAACCAAAGAATTATGCCCATGTTAATATGGGTGTAAGCAATTTCAATCTACGACATAATGAATGTACACATAACAATGTCAATTCCGGTAAATAGGATGTCAATGTACGCCATGCCAATTGTATGCATAATAATGAGTATGTCGGTAAATGGAATAAAGAGCTTGCATCATTGCTTTTGAATCCACTGAGATGACCTCCGAGTCAGAGATATGTGGTCAGACAGGCCCTGTGACCAAAACCCAAACCTACCGATTGACAGGTGGGTTTACACTTAGCCTGAGGACAAATACGCAAACCGGGAAAACCCAGATCGATCCTTCAGATAGGCAGCCACACCACAAAAGGTCAGAGGAGATTGGCCCCAATAAAACAAGTTTGGCCAAGGTTGCGCATTTCCCAAAATAGCACAAAGTCAGATGCCACATGTAGTTAGGAATACTCAGCCAATCAGGACACAGCAGGCACACTACATGCAGTGAACACGCACTCTTCAAGCCAGACATCTGGACTACACACTGGCCCGCACTAGGTCTCCACAAAGTCAAGAACAACCTGTGCCCCAATATCAGATGGTTAAATTTATGGTTCATTACTAGGCCCATATTTACATGCTCTACAAGAATGTGTAATCGGTTTATTGTACTTCAAGAACTGTTTATAATGCTGGCCAAAACCCCTATACATCGAGACCTCTGTTGCTGCTCTCCTAGCCGCTGTGTTTAATGAAACAAACGTGTCCTGTTTTGCCAAATGCCTTTTCTTTTCAGTTTTTTTAAGGTAAATTCATATCCAAGCAACAGACATTGTGCCCTACAGCTAAAAAACCAATGGGCATGATGAGGAGAAATGCATTGAGCAGCAATTATTACCAATAGCATGTAGGCCCGGAGTCGAGTAGCGTGACAGTTTTTTGCCCATGATACAAGGGGGTGTACTCAATAAATCTGGAGAGTATCCCCACACCAAAAATTGGCAATTAAGATTTTTCTCCCTGGAAATGGGATTCACTATGCAGATCTTGAGATTCCAGATGAGATTTCATGTCGTTTACCAAAATTCCAGGGAGAAAACTCTAAAATATTTCACCTGCTCCGAGAAGGTAGCAATTGTCAGGGGGTGAACTGTCTGCTACCCCCTTAATGATGCATGGGACAGATAGGAGCCAGACTGTGCTCCTGCCACAGCTTCTTTTTCTGCAGTTTGTAAAAGGATCCAATAATTCTAGACACAGAGACATTAAAAATTGTGGGTAGCATAATGTCCTCCCAGAGTTTTCAATCCAGGTGAAAATGTTCAACTTGTAATCATGGAATTGGGGTTTCAAGTCAACTAACACCCATACTCCTAACCTCACAAATCAGAGGCAAATAAAGATGCACTTTGTCTCTGTCTAATTCATGTCCTGTCACACAATCTAGAAGTTGAACAAATAGTAGTAGTTAGTTACGCTATTCTAAACATTCAGTTTCGGTTAAACGATTCAACATTCTTAACAATGTGCCTATTTCTGAGCACTGGTAATTCAAGAAATATACAGCTCTTTTCCCAAATGAGGTGTTCATAGTGGTGATGCAAATGCTTAATACAACTCCCTACTGTGTTCAAGCTCTTATGGCAATTTCTTTTCAACAACCAAATTGTGCTTGAACAATTTTAAGTATATTTTCAAAGGGCCTATTGTTCCTTTACAGAAGATTCAACAGCTACTTGGCATAAAAAGTAAGAATTGAGAATAATCTGTCAACTCCCCTTGGTCAGAGAGGATGGTATAGTTGTTCCTTTAAAGTTAAGTTCAGCTTCTGATTAGAGATGTTTTTCCAGGAGTGGTCCGCACAGTAGTTGTTGCAAAGTCATCCTTGTGCCCTGGGCGACCCCATGTTTTGCAAACTGATACTGGTGGTAACTGACTCTGACTGTCCCTGGGCTCTGTTTACCCAGGCCCTGGGCCAATGCTATGCTGAAAAACACACTTAGAATTCAGTGAAAACACTTATATACATTAGGGTGCATTATGCGTTAGGGTACCCCTATTATTGGCATGACCTCCCCTATAATGCCCTAGTACATATTAGGTCAGGAGGATCAAAACTACCTTTAAGTCCCTTGTATACAATAGGGCATGGCAGTTTAGAGGACAGAAGCCCTCACTGCACCTGCTCTGTGCCCCCTTATGTTCTGTACCACTGACTTCTGTGCCTTCTGTGCCCCCTTATATTCTGTACCACTGACTTTTGTGCCTTCTGTGCCCCTCTGATTTTGTGCTTTTTTGAACTTCTGTGCCCCCTGCTCGACTCCGTGCCCCGCGTCGGTCTCCCTTCCCCCATCCCTGCCTTCCCTGTGGCCCCGCCCCCTTCACGCCCATTCGCTCTACCCGTCCCTAGCCTCCCGCCTCCCAGCTGCTCCTCCCTCCCCACCTCCCCATATATGGCGGCCGCTGCACGTTGAGGAGAGTGACCCTTGACCTTCTGATAGGTCGCTCCCCCCCGCTGCAGCTCTGCCTGCACCCCTGCTGTCTCTGCTGCCTCCGGTAATATCGAGGTCCTCCACCACCCGCAGGCTTCCACCTGCGCCTCATCCCTGGTGGCCAGTGGTGGCCTAAGGTTCGTTTCCGCTGTGCCTGCTGCTTGAGTTGCCTGTCGGCCCGCTCCTCTTCTGTGCCCCCCTGCCCCCCGCTCGCCGCTCTGATTCCATGCCCCCTTCCGATTCTGTACCCATTGCCAACCTCTGTGCCCCCTTATATTCTGTACCACGGACTTCTGTGCCTTCTGTGCCCCTCTGATTTTGTGCTGTTTTGTACTTCTGTTCCCCCTTTATATTCTGTACCACTGATTTTTGTGTCTTCTGTGCCCCTCTGATTTTGTGCTTTCTTGAACTTCTGTGCCCCCTGCTCGAGTCCGTGCCCCGCACCGGTCTCCCTTCCCCCATCCCCGCCGCTGCCTCCCCTGTGGCCCCGCCCCCTCCACGCTCATTCGCTCTACCCGTCCCTCGCCTCCCGCCTCCCAGCTGCTCCTCCCTCCCCACCTCCCCATATATGGTGGCCGCTGTGCAGTGAGGAGAGCGACCCTTGACCTTCTGGTAGGTCGCTCCCCCCCGCTGCAGCTCTGCCTGCACCCCGCCCCAGCCGAAGGCGCGCCTAAGGCAAGCCCGTCTGCACCCATCCGCGCCTGGACCGCGCCCAGCGCCAGAACCCCTGGCCGCCTCCGCTACGACGCCAACACCCTCGTCGCTCTCAACCCAGGAAGGACCCACATCTGCTGCAAGGCCGCCCCAAAGTGCACCCACGGTCCCTTCACCTGCCGGAACTGCGGCTTCTCCTGCCGCGAAAGCGCCAAGACGCCTGCCACGACGGAACCCAACCAGCTTAGATGCATCCTGATCAACACCCGCTCCGCACACAAACACGCCGTCGAACTCTGGGACCTACTCGACACCGCATCACCGGACGTCGCCTTCCTGACCGAGACCTGGATGAACGAAGCCTCCTCGCCAGACATCGTCATAGCCATCCCAGACGGGTACAAGATCACCCACAGAGACCGCACCAACAGGGCCAGAGGAGGAATCGCCATCATCCACAAAAAGTACATCAGGGTCTCAACAAACACCAACGACACCCTCAGCACCGCCGAACACATGCACTTCCAGATCCACACGGACCCCAAGACCACCCTAAGAGGCACCCTCGTCTACAGTCCTCCAGGACCTCGGCCTCAATTCTGCGACTCCATCGCCGACCTCATTAGCACGCATAAGCTGACCTCCACCGACTACATCCTCCTCGGAGACCTGAACTATCACCTGGAGAACGACAACAACTCCTCCACCCTGATCAACAACCTCGCCAACCTCGGACTGAAACAGCTCGTCACGATGCCGACGCACATCGCCGGTCACACGCTAGATGCCATCTTCTCCTCAAGCCCCCACGTCACCTTAAGCCAAGCCATGCCTCCGAACTCACCTGGACAGACCACCACTGCATCCACTTCTCCTTCCGAAAACCCCTCACGCACCACCACCCTCTACAGACCCCCCGCCGCTGCTGGGGCAAAGTCACTCAAGAACAACTACAGACGAGCCTCGCACTCAACCCTCCGACTAACCCCACCAACCCTGATGAGGGTGCACTCACCCTCGAACGCTGGATGAACGACTGCGCCAACACCATAGCCCCGCTGAAAAAACCCACCAGCAGAGACACCTGCAAAAGAGTCAGCTGGTTCACCCCAGAACTCCTCGACTCAAAACGCACCTGCCGGAAACTGGAGAACATATGGCATAGCGACAAGATGCCAGACAGCCGCGCTGCCCACAAAGACGCCATCCGCAACCACCACCACCTCATCAGGACCGCCAAAAGGACCTCCTTCACAGACCGCCTTGACAACAACACACACAACAGCAAGGAGCTCTTCGCCATCGTGAAGGAACTCTCCAACCCCAGCTCCTGTGCCAACAACATCCCACCATCGCAAGCCCTGTGCGACTCCCTCGCCACCTTCTTCCACCAGAAAATCACCGACATCCATGACAGCTTCAAACCCCGGACGACCCCTGCAGACCTTGCCGCACCGCACCCCACCGCCCACGACACCCTGACAACCTGGGCCAACGTGAGCATCGAGGACACAATCAAGACCATGGGAACAATCCCCTCCGGATCCCCGTCCGACCCTCTCCCGCACCACATCTTCAACAAAGCCGGCAACTCATCACACTCCACCTGCACAAAATCATCAACCTCTCCTTCGTGACCGCCACCTTCCCTGAGAACTGGAAGCACGCAGAGATCAACGCCCTACTGAAGAAACCCAAGGCGGATCCGAGCGACCTCAAGAACTTCCGACCCATCTCCCTGCTTCCTTTCCCAGCAAAGGTCATCAAGAAGATAGTTAACTCCCAGCTCACCCGTCATCTCCAAGTCAACATCCTGGACCCGTCCCAATCAGGATTCCGCAGCAACCACAGCACCGAGACCGCCCTCATCGCCGCCACAGATGGCATCAGGATTCTTCTAGACAACGGCGAAACGGCGGCCCTCATCCTCCTGGATCTCTCCGCCGCCTTCAACACCGTCTGCCACCACACACTACGTACGCGACTCCAAGACGCAGGGAACCGGGAGAAAGCCTTGGACTGGACCACCTCCTTCCTCTCTGGCAGAACTCAGAGAGTCCGCCTCCCCCTGTTCCGATCCGATGCCTTCGAGATCATCTGTGGCGTCCCTCAAGGATGTTCCCTCAGCCCGACGCTGTTCAGTGTCTACATGGCACCACTAGCACGCATCACCCGACAGCACAACCTCAACATAATCTCCTATGCCGACAACACTCAGCTGATCCTCTCCCTCACCAAGGACCCCCTCACCACCAAATCCAACCTCCACCAGGGAATGAAGGCCGTCGCAGACTGGATGGAGGATAGCCGCCTTAAACTGAACACAGACAAGACGGAGATCCTCATCCTCGGGTCCAACCCCTCGGCATGGGACGACTCCTGGTGGCCCACATTTCTGGGGACCCCCCGGCCCCCACCGACCATGCACGTAAACTGGGAGTCATCCTCGACTCGAAACTCACCATGACCAAACAAGTCAACGCAGTCTCCTCCACCTGCTTCAACACCCTCTGCATGATCCGCAAGATCTACAGATGGATCCCGACAAACACGAGGAAAACAGTCACCCAGGCTCTAGTCAGTAGCAGACTCGACTACGGAAACACCCTCTACACCGGAGCCTCGTCCAAGCTCATCAACAGACTGCAGAGAATCCAGAACACCTCTGCACGCCTGATCCTCTACGTCCCACGCCGTGACCACATCACCCCCCACCTGAGGAACCTGCACTGGCTCCCCGTCAACAGGAGAATCTCCTTCAAGCTCCTGATCCACGCACACAAGGCACTCCACAAGACCGGACCAGCCTATCTCAACAATCGGCTCTCCTTCAACGTACCCAACAGGAAACTCCGGCCTGGCCACGGTCCCGCGCATCCGTAGAGCTACTTCCGGAGGCTGATCCTTCTCCCATCGCGCCACCAGGACCTGGAACACCCTCCCCCTCCACCTATGACAAACCAAAGACCTGCTGACCTTCAGGAGAAAACTCAAGAACTGGCTCTTTGACCAATAGCAGCAGCACCCCGCCTCCCCCCCCAGCGCCTTGAAACCCTCATGGGTATGTAGTGCGGTTTACAAATTACTTGATTGATTGATTGATTGTGTGCACCGCTGAGTCCTGAGGTCAATTTAAAAGCAGCCCTGTGTTGCAGGACTTGTTTTTAAAATGCAAATTGTGCGAAAACTCGATTTTGATGTTTGGGGCACCTAGAAATCAATATACTACAATCTTTTGGCATATTAGGCACTCCCATGGTCTCCCCTAGGTGTCCAAGTGGTGGGGGGGTCAGGTAGTATAAGGAGGACCCTTATCAAATACGTTTTATATGCCTTGGGTTTACCAAAATTGCACATTATACTTTTAACATTGTAGTTGTGTGCTTCCCAAAATCAACTTTTGTGCTAGGATCACTGTGGAATGAGGATCTGCAATATATTCAGAACCCCTAAAGTCTCCCCTAGGTGTTCCAGGAGTAGGGGGTCCTGTAGATAAAGGCAGTGTCTTTATACAATAGGGTTTTTAGGCCCTGGTGTTGGAGAAATTGCCCAGTTCATTTTCCGCATTGCAGATCTGCAGCCACATAGGTTAACACGGCAAGAGGTTATTCATTAATAATTCCCACTACGAGAATCAGAAACTATCATTCAAGGACTTACTAGAATGGTATTGATTAATCCAAAAATATAGTATTGTTGAATTTAGCCTAAAATGTACAGACAAAAAGTAATAGGGCTTTTTTGTCTATAATACAAAATTCAGCCTTTCAGTGATCTGTCCTGATTGGTCAGAGTTATGTGGATTACCCAGGCTGCTTTGATGAGGTGATAAGTAGCCCCTGGGGTGAAGGAGCCATTCTGGGAGGAGAGGATTCTGCTACATAGGAATGCCAGAGCATGGGAGTAAACAATAACTTCAATAGAAGGAGGAGACCGGCAGGAGAAACCAGTTTCCTTTTCACCCTTACTCTTTGAACCCAGCCAGATGGAAGCCTTAAGGAAGGAATGTGCAGATACCAAGGGGAGGGAGAATATTGAGATGAGCCATCTTGGTGGTTGGTTTAGTGAGCTCTTGCCTCTCTGCTGAGACTTCAGCCATATTGAATTTTGGAGAAATACTGCTTCCGTGAGACCACCATGCCACACTTTGGAGGAAATGGTCATGCTCTGGGGTGTTGTCCTGCACCTCATTGGACAGGAGTGCCCTCCTGTGTGACCCCAGAGGACACTGAATAAATATATGAGAGGGGCAGTGCCTATCAGATCTGTTTCTTGAAACTAAAGGAAGAATAGGGGTCCATGCTGAAGATTTGATTTGCACCAACCAGGCCCTGCACTCTGACTGACTGTACCTGCTGCACAATCTAAAACTACAGCCCTGTGGATCAAACTTGCTTCAAAAGGACTGAAGAGTGGACTCCATGCAAGTTACAGGATAACAGAGCTCACCTGGACCATCACCACCAAGAATCCCCAGCCTGGAGTATTACCAGTGGATTTGTAAGGGTTTTGTCAAGTGGATTGTGGGAATTGAAGTTCCCAACTTTCAGGGACCATCTTTGAGCTTCCAGACCCTTGGAGTAGGTTTTGGAAATGTTGGGACCCTCAATGGAACTTCAGGAAGAAGTTTCAGATGTTTGAGGAAGTTTGCAGAAACTTTGGAAAAAAGCTCCATAAGTGGACTGACTCAACCTGGCCAGCAAGCCGGCAGCCTTCAACCACAAGCCGGCCTGTCTTTGAGGCTCGTCCTGGTAAAAAGCACTAGAGGTCTGAATGCCAGAGTTTGACCAGTAGCTGGTCAAAACGCAACACAGGAACCCTCACGGAATCCGGCCTGGTGAAGATCATCCAGGGACCCATGAAGACAATGCTCCGTAAAGGTTTCCAAGTCCGAATATAGAAAAGGTGACCGGGACCAACCGCGAGAGTCAAGCCAACCACTTTAACCGTGATGCAGCCTGGATCTCTGGTTCGTTCCGCTGGAAAGCTCCAGAGGTCTGGAAGGCCTTAAAAGGCAAGGACTCTCAGAGATATTTTGAACTGTAAAATATCACCACACATCACACTTACGCACCACACCAGCTCCGCTGTAATCAGGCGTCGTAGCACAACTGGGGGGCACTCGGCCACCCGGTTGGGACCCCAATGATGAAGCATGACGCGAACTAGGTTGGTGTGTGAGGGGTCTTTTAAAAGCACCTAATGGGTCCATGTATAGACTACATACAGTGATTTATTTATTTTACACATAGTGGGTTCGTCCACATTGTTTAAGTCATATATCTATTTGGGAAACAGGAGCTTGACCTGACTAAACTGTCTAAGCTCACGATGTCTGGTCTTAGGGTACAGTGTAGGATTAGGGTGCTGCCTGCTTTCAACAACATTAGGAAGGCAGGGCTGCTTATGTCCCTTAGGACCTGGGCTGGGGTAGCTGAGAAGATTCATGGGGGGGTGGAGGGTGTTCCCCCCCAACCTCACCCAGGAGGAGGGTGAGGGTGGTGCCTTTTCCATTTTCTCCAGTGTTAGCTATGGAACTATGCGATTTTAGATAGTGGGAGGGGGCAGGGTCCTCCACTCAAGAACCATCACTGTCCCTTGCAAAAAGGCAGCTTGAGGCCCAGTTAGCTTCCATTGACTTGGAAAGGGAGAAGCTGAAATTGGCTAAGAAGAGATGGGAGAGGGAGGAGGAGAAAAGAAATGGTGGCAGTGAAAATGATTACGAGTTTGTGCTAGGATCACTGTGGAATGAGGATCTGCAATATATTCAGAACCCCTAAAGTCTCTCCTAGGTGTTCCAGGAGTAGGGGGTCCTGTAGATAAAGGCAGTGTCTTTATACAATAGGTTTTTTAGGCCCTGGTGTTGGAGAAATTGCCCAGTTCATTTTCCGCATTGCAGATCTGCAGCCACATAGGTTAACACGGCAAGAAGTTATTCATTAATAATTCCCACTACGAGAATAAGAAAATATCATTCAAGGACTTACTAGAATGGTATTGATTAATCCAAAAATATAGTATTGTTGAATTTAGCCTAAAATGTACAGACAAAAAGTAATAGGGCTTTTTTGTCTATAATACAAAAATCAGCCTTTCAGTGATCTGTCCTGATTGGTCAGAGTTATGTGGATTACCCAGGCTGCTTTGATGAGGTGATAAGTAGCCCCTGGGGTGAAGGAGCCATTCTGGGAGGAGAGGATTCTGCTACATAGGAATGCCAGAGCAGGGGAGTAAACAATAACTTCAATAGAAGGAGGAGACCGGCAGGAGAAACCAGTTTCCTTTTCACCCTTACTCTTTGAACCCAGCCAGATGGAAGCCTTAAGGAAGGAATGTGCAGATACCAAGGGGAGGGAGAATATTGAGATGAGCCATCTTGGTGGTTGGTTTAGTGAGCTCTTGCCTCTCTGCTGAGACTTCAGCCATATTGAATTTTGGAGAAATACTGCTTTCCGTGAGACCACCATGCCACACTTTGGAGGAAATGGTCATGCTCTGGGGTGTTGTCCTGCACCTCATTGGACAGGAGTGCCCTCCTGTGTGACCCCAGAGGACACTGAATACATATCTGAGAGGGGCAGTGCTTATCAGATCTGTTTCTTGAAACTAAAGAAAGAATAAGGGTCCATGCTGAAGATTTGATTTGCACCAACCAGGCCCTGCATTCTGACTGACTGTACCTGCTGCGCAATCTAAAACTACCGCCCTGTGGATCAAACTTGCTTCAAAAGGACTGAAGAGTGGACTCCATGCAAGTTACAGGATAACAGAGCTCACCTGGACCATCACCACCAAGAATCCCCAGCCTGGAGTATTACCAGTGGATTTGTAAGGGTTTTGTCAAGTGGATTGTGGGAATTGAAGTTCCCAACTTTCAGGGACCATCTTTGAGCTTCCAGACCCTTGGAGTAGGTTTTGGAAATGTTGGGACTCTCAATGGAACTTCAGGAAGAAGTTTCAGATGTTTGAGGAAGTTTGCAGAAACTTTGGAAAAAAGCTCATAAGTGGACTGACTCAACCTGGCCAGCAAGCCGGCAGCCTTCAACCACAAGCCGGCCTGTCTTTGAGGCCCGTCCTGGTAAAAAGCACTAGAGGTCTGAATGCCAGAGTTTGACCAGCAGCTGGTCAAAACGCAACACGGGAACCCTCACGGAATCCGGCCTGGTGAAGATCCTCGAGGGACCCATGGAGAAAATGCTCTGTAAAGGTTTCCAAGTCCGAATATAGAAAAGGTGACCGGGACCAACCGCGAGAGTCAAGCCAACCACTTTAACCATGATGCAGCATGGATCTCTGGTTCGTTCCACTGGAAAGCGCCAGAGGTCTGGAAGGCCTTAAAAGGCAAGGACTCTCAGAGATATTTTTAACTGTAAAATATCACCACACATCACACTTACGCACCACACCATCTCCGCTGTAATCAGGCGTCGTAGCACGACTGGGGGGCACTCGGCCACCCGGTTGGGACCCCAATGATGAAGCATGACATGAACTAGGTTGGTGTGTGAGGGGTCTTTTAAAAGCACCTAATGGATCCATGTACAGACTACATACAGTGATTTATTTACATTTCACATAGTGGGTTCGTCCACATTGTTTAAGTCATATATCTATTTGGGGAACAGGAGCTAGACCTGACTAAACTGTCTAAGCTCACGATGTCTGGTCTTAGGGTACAGTGTAGGATTAGGGTGCTGCCTGCTTTCAACAACATTAGGAAGGCAGGGCTGCTTATGTACCTTAGGGCCTGGGCTGGGGTACCTGAGAAGATTCATGGGGGGGTGGAGGGTGTTCCCCCCAACCTCACCCAGGAGGAGGGTGAGGGTGGTGCCTCTTCCATTTTCTCCAGTGTTAGCTATGTAACTATGCGATTTTAGATAGTGGGAGGGGGCAGGGTCCTCCACTCAAGAACCATCACTATCCCTTGCAAAAAGGCAGCTTGAGGCCCAGTTAGCTTCCATTGACTTGGAAAGGGAGAAGCTGAAATTGGCTAAGAAGAGATGGGAGAGGGAGGAGGAGAAAAGAAATGGTGGCAGTGAAAATGATGACGAGTTTGAAATGTCTGGGGAGAGCTTTATATTACCACACACTTCCCTAGTGTATAGTACCCAAGTACACAGAGGGGAATGACATTGATAAGTGGCAAGCAGCCTTTGAGAAGGCCTGTAGAATGAGCAGGATCCACTCTAAATATTGGGGTGCTTTCCTGTGGGAGAAGATTACAGTAGTTGGGAAGGATAGTCTCCTGACCATGAGGGTGGAGGATGCAGAATCATACCAACAGATGACTGCATAAGTAGATGGGAAATTTGGTTTAACCCCAGGGCAGTTCAGGTTGAAGTTTTAGATGCACCCATAAAGTGACCACAAAGTAATGGCTAGACTTTTTGGACATCTCACAGAAGGCTCTGGCAGGCTGGCTGGTTCGTTGGTAACAATTTTAATGCATATGAGGGATGGTATAATTTGTTTTTGAGAGTACATATTTTGACTCATTGTGCTGAAGAGAAGTTATGCCAGTACCTAATGGACTCAAAGCTGTCTCGTCTTATAGATCTAGTCAAAGCAGCTGATGAGTGGGTGAGAACCAGGGTTTCCACACGGCACCAGGGGGGTGACCAGTAGAAAGGAGGACAGGTCACTCATTGGGGGAAAGCACAGGGAAAAGAGGGTCAAAAACAAAAGGAGTCCTCCAAAGACCCACAAAAACCTGAACAAGGAGGCAGCACCGAGTCAACCTAAATTAAAAGGGAAGGGGTATCAGGAAAAGAATAGTAGGTCATTTGATCTGTCGAAGGTGGATAAGTGCTTGGACCACAACCAGTAAGGGCACAAAAAGGGAGATTCGGTCTGAACCAAGAAGCCCCCACTAAGGGGGTAACGCCAGTGTTAGACCTGGCATCATTGGCATGAGTCTTCCTTCCATTTTGTCAAATTGCCTCCTCTGTTTTTGATATGTTTTTGCTGGTTATATGTTTTTGGCACTGTGCCACTGCTATTCAGTGCCACAGTGCAAGTGCTCCCTATGTTAAATAGATGTATTGATTAGTGACTCCATGATTGGGTTAATTGATTTACTTGTCAGACCCTAGTACAGTGCACCATGTGTGCCCAGGGCTTGTAAATCAAATGTTGCTGGTGGGCTTGCAGCACTGGTTGTGACGCCCACAGAAGCAGCTTGTAAAGTGTGTCTCAGGCCTGCCATTGCAGAGCCTAGGGTGCAGTCTAGTACTGCCATGTCGACTTGGCCAGCGCACCCACTTGCCAGTCCCTAAACCTTCCCTTTTCTTCATATCAGACACCCCTATGGTAGGCCCAAGGGCAGGGTGCATTGTAAGTATAAAGTAGGACATGCCCTGGTGTGTGTAGCATGTCCTAATAGTGAATTACAGCCATTTTCGTTTTTCACTATTGCAAGGCTACCTGTTCTCTATAGGCCAGAATGGGCAGTTAGGTTATTACATCTTATAATCCTAACTGACTCAGGAAACATGGTAGAAATTCGAATTTTGAATGCCTGAACTCAGAATGATAAAATATATCTTTTAGTAAAGCCGGTTTTAACATTCTTTGTTTGAAAATACCACTTTTAGAAAGTAGGTATTTTCTTGTCTAACTATCCAAAGCCTGCCTCTGCTAGGTTGTGTATTCCTTGTCTGGAGTTTGAGTGACAGGGCTGGGAATTCCAGGAGACAGAATGAGTCAGCTCAGTGGTGAATAGGGAGATCTGCATCTAGATGGGAGGGAGGAGTTGCACTTGGGACCTGAATTTGGCTGGGCCTTCCCTCCACAATGCTCGCTTCACCTCCTGGGGTGCGGCTGATGTCTGTGCCCTGCACTGTGAAAGAAGAGAAGGAATCATGTCAACAAAGTGCTTCAGGGCTGTGCTTTCCCTCCACAATGCTGGCTCCACCCCCTGCGGGGCGTTTGATGTTTCTGCCCTGCACTGAAAGGAAAGAAGGAGTCCTGTAAACAAAGTGCTCAAGAACTGGTTTGGACTAGGCAGAGGCCTCTCTGCCTTCCGAGAACAAAGGATTTTGAGGTATAAATATTGGGACCCAGACCCAAGAATTTTAGATCACTTCTGGGAACAAGACAATCCTTTTGCCAAAGAGAAGAACCAAGGCAGCTGCAGGAGTTTGGACTGCCCTTCTGCCAGTGTGCTGTTTACTGGATTGGCCAGCAGTGGTGTCTTCATTGCCACGGAAAGGAGAAGGAACTTTTCAAAGGACTTTCATCATCTTACAGAATATTTCTCCAAGGGTTTAAACTTGTGCTTGCCTCCTGCTGAAGTCTCAGGGACAAAAGACTTCACCACCAGCTTCCCTCTGAATTTTCTTGCTGGGAACTCTTTCTGCAGAAGCCTGTGTGTCGTTGGGAGGTGAAAGCGTGATGCAACAAGAAGAAGCGTGTTGTCGCTGCAGCTGTAGTTGTCGCATCGCCGGAGAAGCGTGCCGCCACCGCATCACCCAGGAAGCATGTCTTCGTTGAAGTTGTCTGCTGTCGCATCACCGGAGGAGCGTGACGCCATCAAGAGGGTTGCCATCGCATCACCGGAGAAGCGTGTCGCAGGGCCTGTCGCGGCCCCAAAGTACAGAGTCGTCGCAAGGCTGCCAGGGCGTGAACGCATCGCCGTCGCATCGTCGCATCAAGGGCGCCATCTTCTCGCATCGCACCAGGATTGTTGCATCGCGCGCCATCTTGCGCATCGCAACCTGGCCGCAGGCCGAGAACCTACGCATCACCCCCGCACCGCTAAGTATCACGACACATCCCCTACTCTGGGCAAGCATTGAGGCGCGATGCATCATCTCCCCCAGAGTACGGAACCGGCGCATCTCCCTCTGCGAGCCTTTTGTTTATTTTGCATTACGCATCCAGCTACTTTTTTTGAGAACTGTGTCGCATTTATCATCAACTTGAACTAAGTAACTTTTACCATCTTTAAGTCAATCTTAATTACAGTATTGTGGATTTTTGTCGTTTGTGGTCGTGTGTCAAGTGTATATAAAGCATACTTATTTTTATAAAACCTGTGTGGTGTCCATCTGTAGTGTTTTCACTGTATTACTGTATGTGTTCACAAATTCTTAACACACTGCCTCTGAGATAAGCCTGTCTGCTCGTGCCAAGCTACCAAGTGGGTGAGCAGGGGTTATCTAGGAGTGTAATCCCCTTATCCTGACTTAGAAGCAAGGGTCCCTATTTGGACAAAGGTGTATACCATTGCCAACTAGAGACCCCCAGTTCTAACAGCCAGGAATTGCCAGTGTAAGTGTGGGAGTGGAGAGTGGTGCCCCAGAGAGGGGTAGGCAGGTGGTCGAAGCAACCTTAGTATCCCTGGGAGGGGTGAATTTTACAACCCTTGCTGCCTTACCTCCAAAGATGGATAAGTACAGGAAGTGGCCTAAAGAATAGAAGCCCAGGTTCACACCAGAACATGGACTTCTATTGGAATTCTCAAGGGCATATTTTCAAGCCCATTATTGCCGCTTTAGCGGCAGTTTTCTGCCGCTAAACCAGCGATCATTTTTAACTCCATCCTTGATAATATGTCCCTCAGTAAGTAACTCTGACAATATCCTGCATTCTCTTTTGGCCCTGACTAAGTTTATAGCCTCTGAGAAAAGATATTCGTCTGGTAAAACCGGCCTACCTCCTTCCTGTAAGACTGACTCAGAGAAGGGATCCACTCCCCCTTTATCTTTGGAGGACAACATCAACCAGCTCCATCGTACTCAAATAGGCTCCCTTCTTCACGCTGAAGGGCGGGATTTTGGTGTTTAGGCCGGTAAACCTTTCACTAGTAGGAAAAACAAACCCAAACTGAAAGAAAATGAAGATATGCTTGATAAATTACACTCTTCCACTCTCCAACAACTTTTCGATTCTGGGACTCTAGCTCCAGGGGCTGGATCTACGTTTCGCCCACAAGCAAAGAAGGAAAATGTATGTACAATTCCAAAGGTTTTCCCCATTTTCCTAAAAACTGGTGTAAAAACTCCTGAGCATTCCATAGTGGAGGGATCAAAAGCTGGTTGCTCATCTACCAAAGGAAAAGATACCAAGAACAAAAGTAACAGCAACTGTAAGAAGAAGAAGGGGGAAAAAAAGGAAAAATGTCGAAGGATAAATAAAAAAAGGACAAAACTGGCTACACTTTGATTCTAATGTAAGTCACAATATACCATCAGTTGACAAATTATTTGTTTTGAAGAAGGAAGATGGTCAAGCAGAATCCAATCCATCGGGCTCTTGTTCTCCTCTTTTGAACCCAAGTGCTGCAACTCGATCCTCTTAAGAGCCATTTGTATTGGATATAAGTGTTCCTTCAACTGGTCAGAGTCACTTGAAAACTATTGCCTTACTATTTGCTTCCTCTTTAGGCAATAATGTCATTTATAATCCCATTGAAAATATTCCTGAGGTAACCTCTCAAATCAAACATTCATTTTTTGCCCCTTACACTTCGGAGTTTTCGTTTTTTTTTTTACCATGAACCATATATAAATAGGCCCTTTCTGTTATGTTGCTTTGCTGAAATCCCTGGCCTTCAAATGATTCGAAGCAATGACCTTGCTTTGGTTCAGGTCCAAAAATATAATAATCTTAGGGGAGCAAGAGTAACGTTTGTATATAAAGCTATCTCCCATCTGATAATGTTACACAGTGATAAACTACGTTGTTGTGGCATTGACGTTCTTATACCTAAAAAAAAAAAGCGGTCCAAAATCAGCAGTCTAACACTTATTCAGAAATTGCCGCAAGGGGTATATCCCACTTGGAGAGAGAGAGTATACTGCAGGTCTCCCTTGGTAAAGAAGGCAAGAAGGTCTTGCTACTCACAGAGTAAAAGCCCCAGTACGAATTTCCTGTAGATGATGAAGATAAGAAGTGGAGTTGGGTAGCAGGCGCTCTTAATGAAAATAGATCCTCAGGCCTAAAATGCGAGAATTCTTCCTAGCAAGTATATTACTGTGATATCTTGGAACGCAGCCGGCCTAAGCACTAATAAAAATAAACTCTTATTTCTGAAAAAACAGAGTGCAGATATAATATGTCTACAAGATACTTGAATCACAAAGGACTATCCCATTGAAGATTATATAGTGCTGGGCCATCCTGCGTCCCCTGTGAATAGAGGAAATGCTAAAGGAGGTATTGCCATTATGCTAAGTACAAGTTTTAGTTGGTCATATAAAGAATGTTTTCACGTCTCCAACTTAATTAAAGCGATTAAGATAGATCTCAAGGATTCCCAGGATCATTTAAATTCCCTGCTGTTGGTAAATGTATATTTACCTCCCGATGCATCTAATTTTCACCTACTAAAAGATCTATTGTTTTTATCTCCTCTACCTTGGAAAGGGAAGATTGCAGGTTTCTAATGTTAGTTGGAGACTTGAATTCTTAAGTCTCTTCTAACAGTATAAGGGTATTTTCTAACACTGCAAAAAACGAAGCCCTAAATCCACTGCCCAATTTCCGAATAAAAGCAGGACAGATAAAAGAGGTGCTACACTACTCAAAGGTCTGAGAATCTTAGACCTTGTAATCGCTAATGGGATGTTAGAAAATTATATTCCAGCAAATTATACACATAAGGCGCCAACTGGGAGATCTATTATAGATTATCTAATTGTCTCAGCAGATTTTTTCTGTAATCTCATAAGTATGGACGTTTTGAGAAATGATTTTAGTGATCATATGTTGATCTGCTCCAAATTTAATCTTACGATTGCTAAGGTAGGTCCCTGGAATTTTATAGACAGCACAGTAGGGTTCAATGCAACAAATGGTAGAATTCATTGGAATACTCTAGCGACCGCTAATTTAAAAGCAAACTTAACAGCTTTGATAAAAGAACAGCAGCATTTAGTAATGGCCGAGAGTGACCCTCCTCAGTTTGATATACTAGAAACCTTTTCCCACAATATGGATTCTTTGGCCACATTTTGTAAATCTACGCAAGGTCCGGCTAAATAGAGAGCGTATTTTGATCCAATGCTCACCTTAAATAGGGAAATAAATAAATTAGTGAGAGCCAGATTCCTGAATTTTTCTATCGAACATAGTAAATAATAAACCTATTAAAGAGGAAAAGGCAGAGAAAAAAACGCTCTTTAAAACAAATAAAGGAAGATGGTGTTTGGGTGCAGTTAAAAGAGGCGGCCTCAAAATATAACCCCAAAAATATTGGAAAATATTCGCTGGCTGTTGCGGCACAAGAATAAAATCTCTTCCCATTCCTATTAAAGAAGAGGATTGGAAACTCCACCTGGCAGAACTCTACTCTGTGAATTCTAAATCTACCAGCTTTGTCCCCGCTGCACCTGACTCCTTTGAAACTCCTTTTTTCAACTATGTACATTCAGTGAATGACGTGGTTGGATCTATTAAAAAAATTAGATCATCAGGAGCTATGGGTCCGGATGAAATCCCAATGACTGTAATCAAAAAGGAGCCACTTTTGTGGGTCACGTATCTAGCCCCATTGTTTAATTTTAGTTACTCTCAGGGGAAGACACAACCATCTTGGTCCGATAGTATCCCTTTGCGCAAAAAGGGCTCTAGATCCCATCCGGGTAACTATCTGCAAATAGCCTTATTAGATGCAGTAGGGGAAATATTTGCACGTAGTATTCTCAATCACCTTTCAGAATGGGTGATGGAGAAGAAGGTACTCCCTATAGAAAAAGCAGGTTTTAGGAAAAATCACTCCAACCTGGATAACATCTCCATGTTGAAATTAATTGAGGAGAAATATACGATCTCTCGTGAATCAAACGTTTATACGGCCTTCATAGATTTTTCAACGGCCTTCGATAAGGTAGACCGACCATTACTATGGAGAAAATTACATGATATGGGACTGCCAGCTCCCCTGCTATCCTTAATTATTGCATTACATTCTCAAACTTGGTGCCAGGTATTAATGTGGGGAAACCAAGGTTTATCTTCTGTAATACCCATAGAAAATGGTCTGAAACAAGGCTGCTTACTAGCACCGCTACTATTTTCTTTATATATAGCAGATTTACCTGACTGTTTCTTCCAGCTAGAGGGAGATGCACCAAAGATAGGCAGCCGTCCTTTTGCATTTCTCCTTTATGCAGACGATATAATAGTGATGGACCTAAACTCTATTGGGCTGAATAGAAAGTTGATTTCATTACAGAATTATACGATGGCCCATTTCTTGAAGATAAATGTATCAAAAAGCAAAATTTGAATCTTGAAATGCAACAGAAGTAGTAAATTAAGTAGGTTTAAGTGGCAAAATGGTCCCGAAAAGCTGGAGGTGGTATATTCATACATTTACCTAGGGAAACTGATAGCAGGTAATATGAAGAATAAACTGCACATTGAACACAGTTCTTGTAAAGCTGTATCCCACACTAATGGTCTGCGCTTTTTTTTTAGTGCAATGGGCAGAAGGCATTTTTTACATATGCTGACGGTTTTCAAAGCAAAAATCCCTCCAACTCTGCTTTATGCCATTGAATCAATCCCTGTATAGTACTGGATATTTTAATGTATAGGATTGAAGGCCAGATTTTGCGGAAATTGTGCAATTTTAATATGTTAGTTCCATCAGCTGCTATTAGACTAGAATTTGGCCTGATAAGCTCCTATATCCAAGGTATATCCAGGGTTTTACATTGGGGAAACCAACTAAAAAATAGAGAGCCTTACTCATTAAGAGGTTTTATGCATCAAGAAATCTTTGGCGGTAATTGGAGGGAAATATTCTTTATATTGTGACTTCTCTCTGGCAATAAATCTCTTTTGTGTACAAGAAGAATCAGTGATTACCCTCCTACCATTAGAATTTAAATATCTTTTAAAAACTCTAAGTGGTAAGTTCAGCTACAATAGAGATATCAAATTCTGTAACACAAAAGAGAGATTAAAGATAATAACTAAGACAAGCTCCCCGAGAATCTCCCAGAAATATTTATCTTGGAACTTAGAACATGGAATTCGACGTTGGTTCACCCTATGTCGCATGAATCTTTTACCTTTAAACAATTTAACAGTAAGCTGGTCTCAGAATATGAAAAATGGAAAAATATGTAATTTTTGTGAGTTAAGCATTCAGAACCTGGATCATGTCTTGTTTGTCTGTCCAACATTGGTTTCCAGTTGTCGCCACTGGTTTTGGCCGATGTTTTTACAAAATGGTGATAAAGTGGAGGGATTGGCTGACTGTGGTAACACCCCTAAGACTCTGATACCCGACCAGGGATTGTACTTTCCAGTGGCCATCCATTCTCCTAATCGATCCACACTAAGCAATCCAATAGTGGTAGCGGAGGTTGTGAATTCAGACGACACTAGTGCTTCTTGTATAAAGAATTCTGCACATGTACAGGGAGGGTCCGATGGCAATGGACCGATGATGGGGGTTATGTGTTGGAATATAGCGGGCATTTGTAGGAATCTGGACCTCCCCGAATGGCACTCACAGGTAGAACAGCACTGTATCTGCATCTTCCAGGAAACTTGGAGCCTTGAACCTGTTTACAAAGTTGGATATTCCACATATTATCTGCCTGCCCTTCAGTCACCATCTGGGAGGGGCCGGCCTTCGGAGGGACTCCTCATCTGGGTGGATATCTCTTTGGGGTGTAGTATTACTCAGAAGTATAGTGGTTTAATGGACATCCTTAGAATCTCACTGAAAGGCCCAGGATTTAGGGGGCACCTAGAGATTCTGAATGTGTATGCCAGAGGTACTAGAGGTAGCTCTTTTCCCCCCACTATAGTATTACTGGAGAAAGTCTTAGATGAGTGTGGTGAGGATGCCCAAGTTATGATTGCAGGAGACTTGAATTGCACGTTCGAACCACTTGCCGCAGAAGATATTCTGGGTGTGGTAGAGGATGATGTGAGGAGGGGTATCCCAGCATTATCTGTTGAGCCGATAAAGAGATGGACAGAGAGGGCGATCCAGTTAAATTCTATGACCCTGGAGCACAGCCTGCGAGCCGTTAATGGAAGAACCACCTCTGACCCATTGGGCAGTCATACATACAACAGGGCTAACCATTCTTCCCGGATCGACTACATCTTGCTTGATTTTGACCTTTGGCAGTCTGTTGTGGATATGGCTGTAGTACCTACCATAGATAGCGATCATAATTTCCTTTCGCTTTCCCTAAGGCACCTATGGTTAAATCATAGTAACCCAACCTTATCACCAGCCAAAAGGTCAACATCGGATGTCACTCTGTCTAATTGCGGTAGGCGTCTCAAATGGCGGAAAGTAGCCTCTGACGCACCAAAATTACAGGCCATAGACCAATTTTTGGAAGCTACACTAAGTGAGATGACAACAATCTCCTTAGATCATTCTGCTATACCCAGGATTACGCTGATGTTCCAGGAGACCATCAATTCGATTGGTAATCTTTTCAAGGCGCAAGTACGTGTAGGTAGGCCGGATGGCCACCCCAGGTCAAAAGATAAGCAGGGGTGGTATACGTCAAAATGCAGAGAATTGAAGGCGTGCCTTATTCAAGCTGTTAGGACAAAATCGCAGCCCCTTGTGCTGCAGGCTAGAGCAGAATACAAACGAGTGATTGGGATTGCAAAAAAGGAATGGGAAGACGAATACTGGCAAACTTTAAGAGAAGCAAGCACTGGGCGGGATGCAGCCCGTTTTTGGAATACTATTAGGGAAAGGAACAGACCTGATAGTAACTTTATAACGTGCAACATAACTGGTCAGGCCTGGTTCGAACATTTCACTAACTTGTATTCGAATCTTCAAGAGGCATCTGCCCCCCCCCCGCATCCTACGGACCCTTAGTACCCACGAGAAATGAAATGGTTTCCCCATTTACAATTAAAGAAGTAGAACACGCAATTAGGTGTATTGTGCCACAGAAAGCAGCGGAACCCGACGGAGTTCCGGGGGATCTGCTGCGTTCAAACCTGCAGAGGTGGGGTAAGCTTATTCACCTTCTGATTAGTGCAATCGACAAAGGAGCAGCCATTCCCGACTCTTGGAAGGGGGCAGAGGTTGTCCCTATCTTTAAGAAAGGCCGGAGGGACGACCCTGCCAACTACCGACCAATAAGTCTATTGGATTCAACCCAGAAGGTTGTGGGAAAGGTGCTCCTAGAAAGAATCCTCCAATGGATTAAGGACGAAGAGATTCTGTCGGACTATCAGGCTGGTTTCAGGGCTGGAACGGGCACGATAGAGCAGGCCTTCAGGCTCTTACTACTATATTGGAAGGTGGTAGTGATAGGCGGAGGCAGTCTTTATTTGGCATTCATCGACCTGAAGACTGCCTTCGACCTTGTGCCCAGAGAACAGTTATGGGGCGTGTTAGCTGAAATGGGGATTCCACTAAACATCCTCTCCATCTTAGTGCGCCTGCATGATGGCAATTATGCGCAGGTACGTTGGGGTACCGATGGCCAGAAAATTAGCAGGATCCCAGTGGCAAAAGGGGTGCGTCAGGGCTGTGTCCTGGCTCCAACCCTTTTTTCACTTTATGTGAATGGGGTTGTGGACCATCTACACAAACAACCTTCGGACGCACCATCATTGGCAGGGGAGAGAATTCCCACCCTTCTCTTTGCCGATGATACACTTCTAATCTCAAAAAGCTCGGCGGGTCTACAGAGACTTTTAAACAATTTTCAGACCTTCTGTGACCAACGGGGCCTAGTAATAAATACAAATAAAACTAAGTACCTGGTATTAAACCCCCCCAAAAAATTAGGCCGACCCGCTGTTCTTAGTGAAACCCCTCTGGAAAGGGTCACTGTTTTTGACTATCTAGGGATCCGTATTACAGATTCCATGCAGTGGACCCCTCATTTATTAAAAATGTCTCTTAACCATAAAAGGGTTATAGGGGCACTTGTTAGAGAGCAGAGATCTTCTTCAACCAAGCCCATTGCCCCTGTTCTGGATATCTACAGGGCAAAGGGAGTTAGTTCCGCTTTTTATGGCGCTGAACTTTGGGGTACCTCTAACATCAGCGTCCTAACTAGGTCTGAGAATAAGTTTTTAAAATGTACTATGTCTCTCCCGCAGAGTACACCCACGCTACCCCTCTTTTTGGACCTTGGTTGCCAGCAAATTAGTGACGTAGCAAAACTGCGTCCACTGCTTTTATGGGCTAGGCTATGGCGCGTCCCCGAACTCGCCAAGTATGCTAAAGGCCTAGCAGAGGTGATGTCGATGGTAGGCTGGTGTAGGATCAGATGGCTTACTGATGTCAAGTCTATGCTTGGCAAACTAGGCCTTATTGAAGCTTGGGAAAACAGGTCTTCCCCTCCGAAAGCAGCCTTGAAAACCTTATATTGGAATTGGGTTAGAAGCAGAATTTCCACGGATCCTTTTCATGGTAGGCTCACAGAAGAATTTTTAGTGCATAAGGACTCACCCTGTTTGGAGCTCTACCTGGATTTGGTCTGGAAGCCATATGATTGGGCCCTTTATTTTAGATTTAGAGTGGGATCCCTCTTGCTGGAGACCGCCCTACCAGACAGTTGCATCTTGTCCCTCCTGTAGCACTCCCAAAGAAACAATTGAACATTTTCTTTTTGCGTGCCCGGCCTATGTTAGCCCAAGGCAAACGTGGCTTAAGCCCGTGTGTAGGGCCTTGGGCACTAGGCATTCATCTGTGGCACTTCGAATTTTAATATCAGATACCCGGCCCTTGTATGTTTTTAGCCTCTCGAAATTTCTGTCATGGGCTTGGTCAATCAGGGCAAAACGGCTGTTAATTACTGTTTAATTGATGACTTTTAATTGTTTATTTGTTTGATAACTCGCTTTTCCTTTTTTGTATAAAAACCTGTATTTGTTTTCCTTGTTTTTAGATACAACATTTTAAACGATTGTGCTTTTTTTATCTGTCGCTTTTATGATGTAATAATCGAAATAAAGCTGTTGAATTACTGACTGACTGACTGATAAAGATGTAGCTTCAGCCTGCGACTTTCTCTTTAGTCCGAAAAACGAAGCTGTCTGTGTAAGATTGTTCAACTTTTTTAAGGAGTTTATGTATATATTTGAACCTTTTATACATTCCTCTAAATGGGCAGTTACGCCTGTGACTATCGCCCTATTATGGAGTATTAATATTCTCTCCCTCTTATGTCTGTATTTTGCACATGCTTTGGCTACTACTTAATTGCTCTTTCTATAACTGGTTAGTTTTGCTTTTTGTCCACTTTCTTGTTGCCAATTTTAAAACCTAAGTCTCTATTGATGTTGGATTATGCATACAAATCCGCTGTAACTAAATTGCCTCTGTTATATACGTTAGGATATGCTTTGGTACTCCTATTCTATTGCTGCTAATCTCAAACTCAACTTTCTGTTGAAATTGGACTTTTAATTGTATTTTACACATGAACTGACCGATAATTTTAAACTCAACTTTTTGCTGAAGTTGGCGTTTTTAATCATATTTTACACATGAACTGACTGCTACTTAAATGCTCTTTGCACAATTAGGGATATGCTTTGCTACTTCATTCCTATTGCTGCTAATCCCAATCTTTATTTGTCGAAGCTGCTATACATCGTACAATTTGTACATGTAGCTGTTGCCATTAATGTGCCCCATGATGTTTTACAATTTTTTATGTATTAAGTTGAAGGTGTATTTTTTGTGGACCTCAGTTGAGTTCCAAATATTTAATAAATATTGAATTGAATTGCCTTAACTTTTTCAATCAAATGGTGCAAATGGCTTGGTCCCAAACGTCAATATTTGTGCAAATATGTCTGGTGGGAAAATAAAAGGAGGGATTAAAAGGAAAGGACATACAACAATCTTGGCTCCTGGGCCTATGCGGTGGGGTTGTGGTGCATAGGTCCCGCCTTAAGGTTTTTTTTTTTTTTTAAAATGCAGATTTTTATTTACATGGGGATTCGTGAACATCATGTCTGGGTCAGCAAACTCAAAATATACCTGAAAAATGTGTGAATGTCACACAAGAGCTAGCAAACTCATTGGCATGTTTGCTCTGCCATGCAGAAGAAAGATTCACAAACCAAAATTAATTTGAAAAAACTCAACAACTGCATTTAATGTAGTTCAATCCAGTGCCACTTCAGTGTAAGTCACTCTACTCTGCACATTCCATTGTGAGTTATTCCACTCTACATTGCTCTACTCTACACCACTCCACTCCTTGCCACTCTCCTTTACTCTAGCTTGCTTTGTGTGACTCCACTCTAGGCTATTCCACTTTATGCCTTTCCACTTTATGCCTCCTTATCCCGCAGTCTTTTTGTCCGCAGAGAATCACAAAGCGGTCGTTACAACGACCGCGTTGTGATTCCGCATAACAACGACTTGTGTAGGGGGGGCGCTGGATGTTGGAACAATATAATTTACTATTCCAACTCCTGTTTGTGCAGACAGTAGGGAAGGTTTTGGATTTTAAATCCAACACCTTCTCCCCCCTCCGCAAGTCGTTGTTCCAACTTGTGGAGTAATGGTATGCAGAATCACCAAGTGGTCGTTGTAATGACTGCGTTGTGATTCACTGCAAACAAAAAATATTTTGTTATAAACGTTGTTTACCCATTCCACTCTATTCCACTCCACTGTATGCCAATTAACTCTATGCTATTCCACTCTACACCACTTCACTCTACACTGCTCCACTCTACACCACTACACTGTACGCTATTCTACTTCATGCAACTCCATTCCATGGTATATCCCTCTATGCCACTTCACTCTATGTTATTCCCCTCTACGACACTTCACTCTGTGCTATTCCACCGTACGCAACTTCAAGGTGCGCCACTCCACTGTACGTTATTCCACTGTATGCCACTCCACTCTGTGCATTTCACTGCATACCACGCCTCTGTACTCCACTCCACTGTATGCCACTCTGCTCTATGCCACTCCACTCTAACTTATTCCATTGTAAGCAATTCCACTGTATGCCACTCCACTCAATCTATACCACTGTATGTCACTCCACTGTATGCCACTCTACTGTATGTTATTCCATTGTATGCCACTTCAAATTATGCAACTCCAGTCTACACCACTGAGCTCTAAGCCACTTCGCTCAACACTATTAAACTGTATGCAACGCCACTCTACGCTATTCCACTGTACACAACTACATTCTATGCAACTCCACTCTATGCTATTCCACTGTATGGCCCTCCACTCTACGCTATTCCACTGTATGCTACTGCAGTCTATGCCAGTCTAGTCTACATCACTCCACTCTATGCCACTCCATTCTACGCTATTACACTGCATGCAATTCTGCTCTACTCCACTCCTCTCTATGCTATTACACTACATGCCACTTCACTCTACGCCACTCGACTCTACACCACTGCACTGTACAATTTTGTACCCTACGCAACTCCACTCTATTGTACTCCACTCTATGCCGCTGCACTCGATGGCACTCAACTTTACTCCACTACACTCTATGCTATTGAACTCTACCTATCTCTACTCTTCACCACTCCACTCTGCATTATTCTTCTATATGCTGCTACACTCCCTGCCAGTCCACTGCACTCCACTCAACTCCATGTCACTCCACTCTACAACACCCCAGTGTATGCTTTTCCACTGCACACTACTCTACTGCACACCACTAGAATGTACACTACTCCACTGTGCATCACTCAACTCCATGTCACTATTCCAATTTATGCCCTTCCCCTCTACATCACTCCAGTTTATGTTACTCCATTCTAAGCTATTTCACTTTACACCAGAGGTTTTCAATCTGTGGCCTTATTGAAGCTTGGGAAAACAGGTCTTCCCCTCCGAAAGCAGCCTTGAAAACCTTATATTGGAATTGGGTTAGAAGCAGAATTTCCACGGATCCTTTTCATGGTAGGCTCACAGAAGAATTTTTAGTGCATAAGGACTCACCCTGTTTGGAGCTCTACCTGGATTTGGTCTGGAAGCCATATAATTGGGCCCTTTATTTTAGATTTAGAGTGGGATCCCTCTTGCTGGAGACCGCCCTACCAGACAGTTGCATCTTGTCCCTCCTGTAGCACTCCCAAAGAGACAATTGAACATTTTCTTTTTGCGTGCCCGGCCTATGTTAGCCCAAGGCAAACGTGGCTTAAGCCCGTGTGTAGGGCCTTGGGCACTAGGCATTCATCTGTGGCACTTCGAATTTTAATATCAGATACCCGGCCCTTGTATGTTTTTAGCCTCTCGAAATTTCTGTCATGGGCTTGGTCAATCAGGGCAAAACGGCTGTTAATTACTGTTTAATTGATGACTTTTAATTGTTTATTTGTTTGATAACTCGCTTTTCCTTTTTTGTATAAAAACCTGTATTTGTTTTCCTTGTTTTTAGATACAACATTTTAAACGATTGTGCTTTTTTTATCTGTCGCTTTTATGATGTAACAATCGAAAGAAAGCTGTTGACTGACTGACTGACTGACTGATAAAGATGTAGCTTCAGCCTGCGACTTTCTCTTTAGTCCGGAAAACGAAGCTGTCTGTGTAAGATTGTTCAACTTTTTTAAGGAGTTTATGTATATATTTGAACCTTTTATACATTCCTCTAAATGGGCAGTTACGCCTGTGACTATCGCCCTATTATGGAGTATTAATATTCTCTCCCTCTTATGTCTGTATTTTGCACATGCTTTGGCTACTACTTAATTGCTCTTTCTATAACTGGTTAGTTTTGCTTTTTGTCCACTTTCTTGTTGCCAATTTTAAAACCTAAGTCTCTATTGATGTTGGATTATGCATACAAATCCGCTGTAACTAAATTGCCTCTGTTATATACGTTAGGATATGCTTTGGTACTACTATTCTATTGCTGCTAATCTCAAACTCAACTTTCTGTTGAAATTGGACTTTTAATTGTATTTTACACATGAACTGACCGATAATTTTAAACTCAACTTTTTGCTGAAGTTGGCGTTTTTAATCATATTTTACACATGAACTGACTGCTACTTAAATGCTCTTTGCACAATTAGGGATATGCTTTGCTACTTCATTCCTATTGCTGCTAATCCCAATCTTTATTTGTCGAAGCTGCTATACATCGTACAATTTGTACATGTAGCTGTTGCCATTAATGTGCCCCATGATGTTTTACAATTTTTTATGTATTAAGTTGAAGGTGTATTTTTTGTGGACCTCAGTTGAGTTCCAAATATTTAATAAATATTGAATTGAATTGCCTTAACTTTTTCAATCAAATGGTGCAAATGGCTTGGTCCCAAACGTCAATATTTGTGCAAATATGTCTGGTGGGAAAATAAAAGGAGGGATTAAAAGGAAAGGACATACAACAATCTTGGCTCCTGGGCCTATGCGGTGGGGTTGTGGTGCATAGGTCCCGCCTTAAGGTTTTTTTTTTTTTTTTTAAATGCAGATTTTTATTTACATGGGGATTCGTGAACATCATGTCTGGGTCAGCAAACTCAAAATATACCTGAAAAATGTGTGAATGTCACACAAGAGCTAGCAAACTCATTGGCATGTTTGCTCTGCCATGCAGAAGAAAGATTCACAAACCAAAATTAATTTGAAAAAACTCAACAACTGCATTTAATGTAGTTCAATCCAGTGCCACTTCAGTGCAAGTCACTCTACTCTGCACATTCCATTGTGAGTTATTCCACTCTACATTGCTCTACTCTACACCACTCCACTCCTTGCCACTCTCCTTTACTCTAGCTTGCTTTGTGTGACTCCACTCTAGGCTATTCCACTTTATGCCTTTCCACTTTATGCCTCCTTATCCCGCAGTCTTTTTGTCCGCAGAGAATCACAAAGCGGTCGTTACAACGACCGCGTTGTGATTCCGCATAACAACGACTTGTGTAGGGGGGGGCGCTGGATGTTGGAACAATATAATTTACTATTCCAAATCCTGTTTGTGCAGACAGTAGGGAAGGTGTTGGATTTTAAATCCAACACCTTCTCCCCCCTCCGCAAGTCGTTGTTCCAACTTGTGGAGTAATGGTATGCAGAATCACCAAGTGGTCGTTGTAATGACTGCGTTGTGATTCACTGCAAACAAAAAGTTTCGTTATAAACGTTGTTTACCCATTCCACTCTATTCCACTCCACTGTATGCCAATTAACTCTATGCTATTCCACTCTACACCACTTCACTCTACACTGCTCCACTCTACACCACTACACTGTACGCTATTCTACTTCATGCAACTCCATTCCATGGTATATCCCTCTATGCCACTTCACTCTATGTTATTCCCCTCTACGACACTTCACTCTGTGCTATTCCACCGTACGCAACTTCAAGGTGCGCCACTCCACTGTACGTTATTCCACTGTATGCCACTCCACTCTGTGCATTTCACTGCATACCACGCCTCTGTACTCCACTCCACTGTATGCCACTCTGCTCTATGCCACTCCACTCTAACTTATTCCATTGTAAGCAATTCCACTGTATGCCACTCCACTCAATCTATACCACTGTATGTCACTCCACTGTATGCCACTCTACTGTATGTTATTCCATTGTATGCCACTTCAAATTATGCCACTCCAGTCTACACCACTGAGCTCTAAGCCACTTCGCTCAACACTATTAAACTGTATGCAACGCCACTCTACGCTATTCCACTGTACACAACTACATTCTATGCAACTCCACTCTATGCTATTCCACTGTATGGCCCTCCACTCTACGCTATTCCACTGTATGCTACTGCAGTCTATGCCAGTCTAGTCTACATCACTCCACTCTATGCCACTCCATTCTACGCTATTACACTGCATGCAATTCTGCTCTACTCCACTCCTCTCTATGCTATTACACTACATGCCACTTCACTCTACGCCACTCGACTCTACACCACTGCACTGTACAATTTTGTACCCTACGCAACTCCACTCTATTGTACTCCACTCTATGCCGCTGCACTCGATGGCACTCAACTTTACTCCACTACACTCTATGCTATTGAACTCTACCTATCTCTACTCTTCACCACTCCACTCTGCATTATTCTTCTATATGCTGCTACACTCCCTGCCAGTCCACTGCACTCCACTCAACTCCATGTCACTCCACTCTACAACACCCCAGTGTATGCTTTTCCACTGCACACTACTCTACTGCACACCACTAGAATGTACACTACTCCACTGTGCATCACTCAACTCCATGTCACTATTCCAATTTATGCCCTTCCCCTCTACATCACTCCAGTTTATGTTACTCCATTCTAAGCTATTTCACTTTACACCAGAGGTTTTCAATCTGTGGGGCGGGACCCCCAGGGGGGCCCTGGATTCCTGGGAAGGGGGTCGCGCATTTCCAGGCCTCACTGTTGCAGGGATTCTGCTTATACACAGAACTATGCGTAGAACCCCAGGACCTCAGTGAGTTGTGGTGTACCAGAAACTCACCTCAGAACCCAGAACCCAGTATCCGGCTAGCATAAGTGTCCCATTCGTTATCCGAGATTTAGCTCGGCGGTCCCAATGAAAAGACAACCCAGAACAAGCGACTCAGTACATACTCAGGAATGGTGGGAATCGGAAATACCTGTTCGTATATTATTCTCACATCAGTCCACAACAAGAATCAACAGAGACACGGTGAAAATAAAAAGAGTTTATTTTTATAGACCACGTGTCCTAAGATGCAGTACTTTGGCTAATACAAGCAGACAAATGATTAAAATCAAAACCATCAACATAGTTACAATTCCATAGAATATAAAAGGGGTGATCATGTTATAATGACAGTGGATACTACCACCTTCCCTTTACTAAGAAGCTAATATTATTATTAGACTAACAGAAGGTCTCTTAGGCTTGAATAGGGGACCCCATACCTCAAAGATCAGCTTAGTGAAATCACATCACAGGAGCATCAGGAGTCTTCTCGCAGGAAGGCTCGTCTTCGGTCTGAATAATAAACATGATGTCTGTGATATTAAAAGCACCAACTTTCAGTTATGTGCAGCTGCTCGTGTGTTATGACTAAATAGTGGGTCGATCAACCTAGAGTGGAAAACATGCATTGTCTAACAACTCAGACTGTTTGTCACATCGTGTGCAGACCAAGGTCGCTGCGCAGAGCTCGAGATGGTAACAACAGATTGCTCTCGTGTGAGGCAAAACTCGAGTCAGCAGTTTGTTTAAGCAATAACATGTGAACGCAGTGTCGTGTGCAAAAGCAGCAAGATGGCTTTCTAACTTCTGACGTGGTTATGCTAACTTAACAATGTATGTACGTATTAAGGGAGTCCTTACTACATGCCCCCTTGATCGAAGCACTACTTAGTATGCAAGAAAAGAGAGAACGCAGAGTTCAAGCGCGACAGAGCAGAACAAGGCGTATCCAATTTAAAAAACACTGGTCAGATCAGGCAAAGTCCGAATAGGAAAAAACCAAAAGTGGAAAGAAAAAACAAAAAACCTCAAACGTGCCGTGGGGGGTGAAAAAATGAAAAAACGCCTCACCGGGCAGAAGTGCAGACGTACAGGGACAGTTCAAGACTCGTGAGGAAAACACAGTGGACGATAGTTCACTCAATCCATGAAAGTATATGCAGCATATGTGGCCACTGCTTCCAGCAGAAAATCATTGGCACGGCCACTGAAGGTTTCAGCCATCCAGTTAAGCAAAGAAAAGGAACATACATGTTCTTCTATTAGCGGAGCCTCTAGCACCATCAGAGGGCAACCAGCGTGTACTTCCAAATAACTCATATCCAAGAAGTCATATGCCGCTCTCGCGATGTCCCAATTACCCAGGATACCATGCGCCGCACCGCAGGCCATAATCCGAACACCAGAACAGGCGGACTCGTGAGACACTAAGGGCCTCATCAGTCGATCATAATCCGGGTCCGGAGACACCATGTTGGTTAAGCACAAATCCATAGGCCATTCAAAGGGACAATCTAGGCAGTGAAAGACAGGTTGCACGCAGGTGAAGTAGGAATACCGGAAGGATAATCCATATGCCAGGCTCAAAGTCGCCAACGGCAGGACACCATAGTAATCAAGCATCCTGTCACGAAGAAGCTGCAGACGGAACAGGCTGTCGTGTGGCACAGAAAGAGCAGCCATTCCGCAAGATGAAAAGTAAAAGTAGCACACCTGCCACTAGCGCCAGAATTAAAGGAACACCTCCAAAGACGCTCGAGAAAATAGAATGAAAAAATGCCGGAATCACACCAAAAATAGTTTGGAAAGAGGTCACGAGGCCCGAGCCCACAAGTTTAAAAAAATTAGCCAGGCCAGTCGTGGACGAGGCATTGAAAATTGTTTGGATCAAAGCTCCAAAATGCAGGGGGAGGTCAGTATTCAAAAGCGCCTGTACCTCAGTGCGCGTATTTGCTACGTGAAGGACAAATGTTTCCCGGGAGGAAGTCAATGGCACCTCCTTTTGGGACAATAGCGCTCTTATTCTGCTCATCTTGTTGAACTCTGCTTTCAAGGTTGGAATCGAAGGCCAGATGGAAGCATCTAGCCTCCCATGCGGGGGAGGAAACAGGACGTTATTGCAGCAGACAACCCTCTGTGATACAGTTACTATATACGGGATCCCTACTAACATCCCGCAGCAAGCTTCATTGTTTAAAATTAAATAACTACCGTTTGCAAGCAGTGTGAAAGATGGCGTAATCACTGGTACCGGGATACCTTTGAGGACGCAGGCCAAATTCGGAGCGTGTACATTACAAGCTCCGTGCAATTGAATGTGCCTACATACAACAGAATGATCAGGTGACGTCGTACATTCTTCACCCTTCAGATAAACCTCAGTACCGTCTCTTGTACATCTATACGTAAAGGGGAGGGACCAGACTTCATGTATGAAAGCGGTACCCAGCTGTTCATATCTACCTAGAGCATAGTGTTTCATACAAGAGGTAAACTTAAAAAGTGCGAACGGGAGAGTTATCAATCCGTGTAAGAGCCACACTGCGGAATCGACTTCCGCTACAGAGAAAGGTAACGGCTCCAATTTTTCAATATGTAGCAAGGAATATGTAGCATCCTTCATGGACATGAACTGCTGTTTGTCAGTAAGGTTAAAGGGAAGAAATAGTGATGATGTATTCAGATAGTCCCAAGGGACCTTCCCTGCCTTCAATGTTTGTAATGTCCATGCAAACTGCATAACAGAACGCAACTGGTTTTGACCATGATACAACACAGACATATCATCCTGCACAATATCCACAATTGAAGAAACAATATTATCTAATGTATAAATGCGAGAAGAAAGAGTGTTAATGCTGTTATCAATAACTGCTAATACTTTTTCCATATTAGCCTGATCAATAGCTCTCAATCTTGAAGCTGCCTCAATTTGCGACAGTTTCCATACTTCGTTATAAATAGCATACGCCCATCTCTTGGATCTGCCACCCACAGGACCTTTAACAAAATCATTCAAATCTATTTTGTCATGTAATTTTGATAAATGAACTTTGACAGATGCCAAGGTGGAATGTCGCAGCCAGGACTGACATAATTTCCCTACAGAGTACGTAGTTACTGTATGTGACGACTCAAACCGGGGATCCACGCGATCTTGAATATACCCCGGTTTCAGTCCTAGAAAACGACGTTGACAGGTATCAGAACTGCTTTGCCAAATTAACCATCCCTCACTATTAAATTTCGAAATATTGAAAGATGAATTAGAAACTAATAACTGCAAAGCAGGAAGGGACAGATCTGTGTGATTATTCCAATTTGGGTAAGCACCCAGATCCGGCACAGAAGGCAAATTTAGTTTTTTAGTAGTGGCCAATCCGAAACAGGTGGTTTGGAAGATGGTTGCATTTAAAAACAACATATGATTTGGTACTAGACAGGCACGGTGTAAAGCTTCAGTTCCCTGAACCTGCCACGGTTTGGAACCCCAAACCGACTTAAGATCAATAGTAGCCTTCCATAGATCATAACCTTTGATTGACAACTCATCCATAAAGGACTTAGAATATAGCAATTTGGTGTGTGTCAGTCTAACCTTAGAGGCAGACTCAGGCTTAACTTTAAAATAAAAGGAAGCCGGGGCTGAAACACTGAAATCAGTAAAATAAGTAAACTTATCAACTAATGTATGTGAACTGCCAAACGAGGGGGTGGGACAGTGTTCCCACTGGGTAAAATTTACAAAATTTCTAAACGTATTTGCTTTATGCAGGAAGTGATTGCCATAATGTTGAAAACAATACTGTTCTGCATAATTAGCCGCATTGTCATACAAATCCTCAGCATCAAAGGCGGCATAATATTTCAAATCTGAAAACAGTGCTTCAATGGCGTGTACATCCCAATCATCAGAACGTATGTTCTGTTTAACTACATCACCCATAGAAACACGAAATACATTAGGCACATTAATGACCTCTGTAGGCCCATGAATTTGAAATTTAACTGCATCCCATGCGATTCCATCCATGACGGGCCAGGCAGTAATATTCACAAAAGTCTGGTCCCTTTTCATGATGTGGGATGAGGAGTGGGGGGCCAAAGTTCCATTGATAAGTCTAATTGTCGATCTCTCTTTGAGATAATGGCCATCCACCAAACGGAAGAAAACTACAACAAATCCAATGGACATGAACAAAAAAATACTGAAAAGCAGCAATCAGATGTATGTCCAAGGGGCTATCAAAAAATGTCTCTTAAAAAACCAACTTACAAAAACAGCAATGTTCGATGGGGGAGTTGAGGGCAAAGAGTTAGTGTCAAAGGAAAAACGGGACTGGCCAAGTGCTGTAGATTGTAAAACAGGCGAGGGTCCACGCGTAGGATAAGCATACTCAGTCTCTTCGGGCAAACCACCAGCCGGTGGTATCAGCAAGGGATCAGTAACTGAACGCATCTCGATGGCAACATCAGACAAGGTGGTAGAAGCAGGAACCAACATTGTATTTCTTTGCATTGTCTGGCATGAAACTGCCGGAGTCATACTAAGAAGTATCGGCCACTCGCTGAAGTTTGACATTGTCAATAGAGATGTACCTGTTTTCTTTGCGACCAGGAAGTGGAGGTAAAATGACTGTTCTTGTACCCTGCACTCCAAGCACTGGAACCGGTGCACGATAAGAGGGGCCGAACTCCTTCTTGTTCTCCACCTTCTCACGGACCAGATCTCCAACTCGGGGTAGCCAGCCGACTACCGGAATCTGAACCTCAGCTTCAGATGTGGAGGGCAAATGTTCTTTCGAAAGAGAGTCTCTGGCTTCTTGTAGAGTCTGCAAAACAGCACAGTGATCATCTACGTCAAAGGGTGCGGTCGATGCCGCAATGTCTAGACCATCAAGGTCTGGAACAAACATTCTGATTCCGAAGAGCATCATGTACGGGGTCCGCCCACCCAGAGACCTTCTAGGGAGATTATTAAGTGCACGTTGGACGTTATACAAATGGGCTAGCCAGTTCCGGCCTGTGCCTAAAACACGTGCTGTCAATGATTGCTTTAAGTCACGGTTCATTCGCTCCACCACACTATTACCCTCAGGTCGGTAGGGGGACGAAAATTTGACTAGGACCCCCAAATTTTTCATAGCCTCCTTGTAAGCCTTAGAGGCGAACGCAGGGCCCTGATCAGAATGGAAGGTACCACACGCAAAAGTTCCCACAAAGACACGCAAATCCCTGATGACAGTCCGCGAGTCAGCACTCCTTTGTGGCCATACCCATAGAAAACGTGTGCACGAATCCACTGCAACCAAGATGTACTTGTACGCAGTATCAGAAGAAAAAGGACCGCAGTGATCTAAATAAACACAACCAAATGGCTTATTAGAGATGTACAGCTGTGTCTGTGGTGGGCGCGCAACAGTAGAAGGTTTAATCTGTTGGCAAATGTCACAATCAAGAACATAAGCGCGCGCTTGTTTATATAAACCAAACCACCAGTAACGTTGTTGTAACAGAGATATAGTAGCTGACACACCGGCGTGGGCTGACGCCAACCCCTCGTGCGCAGCTAGGATCAGTGCTGGTCTGCAGTCCGCGTTGGGAATAATTCTGTCACCAACGTCGTTAATCCTCACTAATGGGACGTTATCAGGACTTAAATGATAAATATACCGAGAGGGAAAACCCTTCGGGTAATCACCTCCCTTCTCTGTAGCAGCAATAGCTGCCAAGATGTCATCATCAATCTTACTTTTGGATCTTGTAACTGCTACCACTAAGTATGTAGCCACTGCTGTTTTCGCTGCCTCGTCAACTAAGCTGTTGCCGACAGCATGGACACCAAGCCGCTGGTGACCAAGAGTGTGAATAACACTTACGAGAGGGAGACGTTCTTTAAAGTCTGCCACTCGAACCCAAAGCGTTTTATGCTTAATTGTGCTACCTTTAGTGTCTCGATAATCATTCTGAGACCAGAAGTGTAAATTGTCATTGTAGGACTGGACACAGTAGAAGGAGTCACTCACTATAAGAGTAGTGACTCGGGGATCAGCAAACTCCAGTGCAAGCACCAGAGCCCGGAGCTCCGCTAATTGCGCGGTACAATCACCCAATGACTGCGTATGCACTGCATCAGATTGGAATTCACCATTTACGAATGTACCTACGACAATTGCGCAAGCCGCTGAATAAGCGTGCTTCGATCCAATTGCGGGTTGCGCAGACCCGTCAGTGTATGTGACACAATGGTATTCTTCGAGCGGGCGCAAAGACAGAGGTGCCGGATGAACGAATTCATACTGCAAGTACTCTTGAGTCTGTAATGAGGCATCAAAGATGTAAGTGACATCTGGCGACGTCAGTGTTGTGGCCCATTGTATCCACCGTGGATGCAAAGCTTTAGAATTTGGTACACTTGCTTTAGTCACTGCCTCTAAAGCAGGATATGGTGTTACAACCAGAATCTGTTTCCCATGCGACAGTGCGCGTTCCTTGAGGATCGCCATCTGCACAGCAGTCAGAACTTTTTCGACCGTGGAAAAACGTAATTCAGCAGAGGTGTACAAGTGGGATTTGTACGCAATGAGGACTGTGTCGCCCTCATTAAACGTCAAATACGTGAACCCCACGGCGCCTGGTACTATTCTTATTACCAGGTTAGTGCGGTTATCACGTGTCAGCAAGTATTGTGAAGCAAGAAGGTCAGCCTGTAAAGACTGTAAAATTGCAGAGTGTTCTAGCTGCCAGCTAGACTTCGAAAACGAAGGTTGTACCAAGGCGTAAAGCGGCTTGATACGCTGGGCATAATCAGGAATGTACGTACGGCCGAAATTCAGAAAACCCAGCAGAGATTGTAATTTCTTCAGTGTCGTAGGAGCACTTAAGCGTGCACACTTCTCCAGAAAGTGGGGGGCTAACCCCTTACCTTCATTGTTGAGCTCGTAGCCCAAAAACAACACCGTATATTCTGCGATGTGTGACTTCGCAAAATTGAATTTGTAGCCATAGTCAGCAAAACTCACGATAATATTGTCGACTCGAGACAGATGCGGCAGCAGCTCATCATCCGTAAGATAGATATCGTCAACATAGGAGTATGCGTCGGGGTCTATTCTTTCTAAGAGAGAAACCACGCGAGCAGAAAAGACGCCAGGGCTATTTTTGTAACCCATGGCTAATCTTGTAAACTGTTTTTATTTGCCGCCCGAAGTAAACGCTGTCCACTGGCTACTCAGTGTGGACATGTTGTGGCTAAAAAAGCCATTGGAAATGTCAAGTGTCGTTTTAAACCTTTTACGCACAAGACTGTCGACCAAAGCCGAACTATGTGTATTTTGTACCGCGCAGGTCCGGCAATGGGAGTTTAGGTGCCGGTAATCCAAAACTAAACGGTATGAGTGAATAAAGGGTTATTCATAGGGGACACACATGTTTCAATAACACCCTGATATTCCAATTGTTCAAGGATTGCCGCGACGTGGGGTCTCGCTTCACGACGCATAGGATATTGAGGTTGAGGCTGGGGCATAGACCGCAATGGAATCTCATGGCAGGGGGACAATCTGTCCCATCCCACCTGAGTACGATACACCGCCGGCGCAAGCGCAAGCGCCCACTCCCCAGCATACACTTCAGCTTGGTCCTTAGGCACTGTGTGCGCAAAGGACGGGAGGATTACTTCCTCCCCTCTAGGAGCCTCTAAAATGAAAGCTGGGGGCCAATCTGCCTCCGCTAGGAGGATATCATAGGTGGTGGTCAGATTATCCCAAAAAATCCCTTTTATTGTACGTTGTATATCACCCTCAATTAATAAGACTATTTCATAAAGTCTGTCAGGGGGAGCCACTCTGGTGTCAGCTGTTTCAACAGTAACCGAGATATCAGTTGCTGTCACCGCCAGAAATGGACGCAGAGCTTGACGGACTATGGTAATTTCCGCTGCGCTGTCCAAGAGCGTCAGCGCCCATGTCCGGTTCCGAAGCTGTGTCCGCACTATCTGAGGCATACCTTGCCGTCAGAGCCGCCACTTTCTTCTTCTGAAACGGGGGTCTTTGTCGTGCAAATTCGTCCTGCTTGCCTTTACCCTCAGTCTGTCGGGGCTGGTCACGCTGTTGTGGAGCACCCCGACCTTTGCCACCGCCTCCGCCACCGGACTGTGTAGCCGATGTTTCCTGTGAAGAACGAGGAGAGCGCTGTTCAGAAACCTGAAATCTATCAGGAGACTTTATAGCAGCACGATCGCGCAGATCATAAGTGCGTTCACTACTTGACTGTACGGGAGAGGCAGGCCGAGAGCCCTGTTTCTGTTGCTGCTGCTTTCCCTGTTGTTTAAACTGCCATTTTTGTTTTGGAAAAATGGGTCGTTCGTCCTTACCAGACGTTTCTGCCTTACCCTGCTGTTTTAGATCGGGATTCTTTATGAGAGGCTTAACTCCTAAAGAGCTACGACCCAAATCCCGATATGCCTCTGCGATTATTTTCGCAAATTCCTGCGGTTTGTCCTCCTCAGCAACTCGCTTCAGTTTATTACGAACCTGGAAATGCAGAGCATCACCCTTAAGGTTTCCAATTATCATGGTAGCCACCAGGTCAAATTGACCGAGGAGCCGCATCCCTAACTCTATCGCAGACTCCGCACCATGGTTCTCTTGAACTCTTTTGATAACGGAGGGCAGCTGCAACATAGACGGAGTGCCAAAGCACTGCGCGTACGTCGCTGCAAAGACCTTGCCCCAATTTACACAATCATCTATGTGGGGGACCAAGTCTTTAGGCAAATTAATGGTGAGGATCCTGTGTTTCTCCACAGGAGAAGTATTCGGGTAAACCGCTTCTATGTGGTCAAATTTTTCAGCAAGCCAAAAGGGGAAATCATCCCTATTTTGGGGGCGCTTGCCCATAACAGAATTAACCATAACAGGACTAATGACCACCGCATGATGATCAGTAGGCTGCCCCGCAACAGCAGGTGCCCCCGCCTGCATATTGCGCAACACGTACTGCACCAACGCCCTATATACCGTAATTAGGGCAGTGTGTAGTACACGCAACTCAGCTACCGTCACCGTGAGGTAACGGGGATGAGGCGTAAATCCGGCTAGTACCGGCCAAGTGGCCCCTGCAATTGATAAAGGGCCCATTCTTGGCGGTATAACCACATGGGGAAGGGCGCCATTAAACCAAATAAGATGCTGCCAAGCAGATATTGGTATTTCCTGTGTCCTATACGGCGTATAGCTCGCTGGCACGGCAGCGGCAGTGTAAGAATGAAAGGTGTCATCATCCCCCACCGCCGGAATCGTCACCCAAGAGTAGAACAACTCATAGGGATGAGCCGCATCGGCTCCCACCACAAAGATGACGTTCATACCAGTGTCCGGCACCCCATACTGCGTCAAATGACGTTTCAGAGATGCACGGCTATGCGCCGCAATATCCACCGACATTAGGACAACACACACTTGAAACTATCAGTAGCACAAGGGTTCAATAACCTTTTTAATGATCAAGCTTGAAGGAACCTATATCAATAGACCTAGGTAGGTTTAAATACGTCAGACTTGTTATCCGGAAACAAGAATGAGGGTGTTGTGGACAAACGCGAGCACTACTAAGGCGTTTCAACTCATAGACCAAACGTTAGGTGCGCCATGTTGCAGGGATTCTGCTTATACACAGAACTATGCGTAGAACCGCAGGACCTCAGTGAGTTGTGGTGTACCAGAAACTCCCCTCAGAACCCAGAACCCAGTATCCGGCTAGCATAAGTGTCCCATTCGTTATCCGAGATTTAGCTCGGCGGTCCCAATGAAAAGACAACCCAGAACAAGCGACTCAGTACATACTCAGGAATGGTGGGAATCGGAAATACCTGTTCGTATATTATTCTCACATCAGTCCACAACAAGAATCAACAGAGACACGGTGAAAATAAAAAGAGTTTATTTTTATAGACCACGTGTCCTAAGATGCAGTACTTTGGCTAATACAAGCAGACAAATGATTAAAATCAAAACCATCAACATAGTTACAATTCCATAGAATATAAAAGGGGTGATCATGTTATAATGACAGTGGATACTACCACCTTCCCTTTACTAAGAAGCTAATATTATTATTAGACTAACAGAAGGTCTCTTAGGCTTGAATAGGGGACCCCATACCTCAAAGATCAGCTTAGTGAAATCACATCACAGGAGCATCAGGAGTCTTCTCGCAGGAAGGCTCGTCTTCGGTCTGAATAATAAACATGATGTCTGTGATATTAAAAGCACCAACTTTCAGGTATGTGCAGCTGCTCGTGTGTTATGACTAAATAGTGGGTCGATCAACCTAGAGTGGAAAACATGCATTGTCTAACAACTCAGACTGTTTGTCACATCGTGTGCAGACCAAGGTCGCTGCGCAGAGCTCGGGATGGTAACAACAGATTGCTCTCGTGTGAGGCAAAACTCGAGTCAGCAGTTTGTTTAAGCAATAACATGTGAACGCAGTGTCGTGTGCAAAAGCAGCAAGATGGCTTTCTAACTTCTGACGTGGTTATGCTAACTTAACAATGTATGTACGTATTAAGGGAGTCCTTACTACATCACTTCTGCCTGGAATCTAAAACGTGTGTGAAAACTGGACGCTTCATTCTGGTTGTTAAAATGCTTCAGCTGAAGGTAATTGAGTCTCCTGTTCTTTGAAAGGAAGAGGCTGGGCAGACAGGTGCAACAGTCCTTTGGCCAGGCTGCCTGAATGCAAATGTGTATTTTGAGTTAATCTGCACATTTTTTTGTGGTAGTAAGAAGAGTTGATAACTGGGCTGTGAAGTGCATGTTTTTAATTGCTTAGTACCTCTGAGGAGGTGTTAAAGGGCCAGTTGTGCAAAAATAAAATATGCATTACTTATGTTCTAGTATTACTAAAATCTACATTTTGGAAGCTCCATTATATCCTAAAACTATTTGCACAGTTTGTAGCAGTCTACCTTATAATGTGTGTAATGCAAGAACAAATGAATGAATTGCACTTTCACAGTGCTTTCTGTTACAGGCTGGGACCTCGTAGCACCAAACAAAATCCACAAGCCACTATTTTCGACTGCTCCAACAAAATGTAATTCTGTGGCTCTCTGGTTACACACAGACCTCTGCAATGCATTAACTAATAGAGGTTTCATAATATACTACAGTGCATTTCCCACCTAGTAACAACTTTTTAAAATAATTTTTTCATTACTTTATATGTAATTACCTGATGGTGAAAGACTTAAAATAAACTAGCAAAATATTTTGGGCCTGATTTATGAGAGGCTTGAGCTGCTGGAGCATCATTTTTTTGAAGGTCCGGCGGCACAAGCGTCGCAATCGTATCTATGAGGTGACACAAAGTCAACCTGCGTTGATGAGTGGCCTCATATATATGGAGTAAGACAAAGCAGTACAAGTCGCTGCCTTGCCTTAGTCTGTCAAGTAGGAGTTCCATGGGCATTGCGGTGGGTGTTCCCATGCAACACCCAAGGATTTTAACACTGCCCCAGATTTACAAAACCATGTAAACCTGGGACAGCGCCAAGCCCTTACGCATCCCCACAGCAGGCGTAATGAGGAGAAATGTTTTCATGTCTCCTCGTATTTATTCCTCTTTCCGTGTGTGCTGCACTCCGCAACTCACAAAGAAAGAGGAAAGCCCCTCTCGGGGCACCTTCCTGCACAAAAACAATCCTGCCAACATTGGCTCTAGGCAGCAATTTGTGTGCCAACGCAGTGGGAAAGGACAGGAATGCATCATATTTCATAAATAAGGTGCATTCCTGCTCTTTCACATTGGCATAGGGCAGTGCAGCAAGACTTGCGGCGGTGTCCTAGGCCAATTCCTCATAAATGAAGCCTTTTGTTTTTACAACAAACAAATGATGGACGGAATGCTGACAATGCATACATTCTCCCCCAGTCAAGAGATCTGGGTTAAATCCATCGTTCTTTTGCCCACTACACCACCCCAGTTTAGACATGGCCATATACAAATCAGTCTTGACCCTGTGCCTCATGGGAACAGTCCAGCCCGAACTGCCAAGCCATGTCTTCCCTGGACCGCAATCAAGCATCCTAGGACCGGTTTCTGGCTATCAGCCGTCATCAGCCAGGATAGCTTGACTCCAGTGGCGTAGTGAGCACGGGTCCCACGTCTGGGAATACCCATCCCACTTAGGGCGAAAAGCGTTACAACAAACAAATGATGGACGGAATGCTGACAATGCATACATTCTCCCCCAGTCAAGAGATCTGGGTTAAATCCATAGTTCTTTTGCCCACTACACCACCCCAGTTTAGACATGGCCATATGCAAATCAGTCTTGACCCTGTGCCTCATGGGAACAGTCCAGCCCGAACTGCCAAGCCATGTCTTCCCTGGACCGGAATCAAGCATCCTAGGACCGGTTTCTGGCTATCAGCCGTCATCAGCCAGGATAGCTTGACTCCAGTGGCGTAGTGAGTACGGGTCCCACGTCTGGGAATACCCATCCCACTTAGGGCGAAAAGCGTTACAACAAACAAATGATGGACGGAATGCTGACAATGCATACATTCTCCCCCAGTCAAGAGATCTGGGTTAAATCCATCGTTCTTTTGCCCACTACACCACCCCAGTTTAGACATGGCCATATGCAAATCAGTCTTGACCCTGTGCCTCATGGGAACAGTCCAGCCCGAACTGCCAAGCCATGTCTTCCCTGGACCGGAATCAAGCATCCTAGGACCGGTTTCTGGCTATCAGCCGTCATCAGCCAGGATAGCTTGACTCCAGTGGCGTAGTGAGCACGGGTCCCACGTCTGGGAATACCCATCCCACTTAGGGCGAAAAGCGTTACAACAAACAAATGATGGACGGAATGCTGACAATGCATACATTCTCCCCCAGTCAAGAGATCTGGGTTAAATCCATCGTTCTTTTGCCCACTACACCACCCCAGTTTAGACATGGCCATATGCAAATCAGTCTTGACCCTGTGCCTCATGGGAACAGTCCAGCCCGAACTGCCAAGCCATGTCTTCCCTGGACCGGAATCAAGCATCCTAGGACCGGTTTCTGGCTATCAGCCGTCATCAGCCAGGATAGCTTGACTCCAGTGGCGTAGTGAGCACGGGTCCCACGTCTGGGAATACCCATCCCACTTAGGGCGAAAAGCGTTACAACAAACAAATGATGGACGGAATGCTGACAATGCATACATTCTCCCCCAGTCAAGAGATCTGGGTTAAATCCATCGTTCTTTTGCCCACTACACCACCCCAGTTTAGACATGGCCATATGCAAATCAGTCTTGACCCTGTGTCTCATGGGAACAGTCCAGCCCGAACTGCCAAGCCATGTCTTCCCTGGACCGGAATCAAGCATCCTAGGACCGGTTTCTGGCTATCAGCTGTCATCAGCCAGGATAGCTTGACTCCAGTGGCGTAGTGAGCACGGGTCCCACGTCTGGGAATACCCATCCCACTTAGGGCGAAAAGCGTTACAACAAACAAATGATGGACGGAATGCTGACAATGCATACATTCTCCCCCAGTCAAGAGATCTGGGTTAAATCCATCGTTCTTTTGCCCACTACACCACCCCAGTTTAGACATGGCCATATGCAAATCAGTCTTGACCCTGTGCCTCATGGGAACAGTCCAGCCCGAACTGCCAAGCCATGTCTTCCCTGGACCGGAATCAAGCATCCTAGGACCGGTTTCTGGCTATCAGCCGTCATCAGCCAGGATAGCTTGACTCCAGTGGCGTAGTGAGCACGGGTCCCACGTCTGGGAATACCCATCCCACTTAGGGCGAAAAGCGTTACAACAAACAAATGATGGACGGAATGCTGACAATGCATACATTCTCCCCCAGTCAAGAGATCTGGGTTAAATCCATCGTTCTTTTGCCCACTACACCACCCCAGTTTAGACATGGCCATATGCAAATCAGTCTTGACCCTGTGCCTCATGAGAACAGTCCAGCCCGAACTGCCAAGCCATGTCTTCCCTGGACCGGAATAAAGCATCCTAGGACCGGTTTCTGGCTATCAGCCGTCATCAGCCAGGATAGCTTGACTCCAGTGGCGTAGTGAGCACGGGTCCCACGTCTGGGAATACCCATCCCACTTAGGACGAAAAGCGTTACAACAAACAAATGATGGACGGAATGCTGACAATGCATACATTCTCCCCCAGTCAAGAGATCTGGGTTAAATCCATCGTTCTTTTGCCCACTACACCACCCCAGTTTAGACATGGCCATATGCAAATCAGTCTTGACCCTGTGCCTCATGGGAACAATCCAGCCCGAACTGCCAAGCCATGTCTTCCCTGGACCGGAATCAAGCATCCTAGGACCGGTTTCTGGCTATCAGCCGTCATCAGCCAGGATAGCTTGACTCCAGTGGCGTAGTGAGCACGGGTCCCACGTCTGGGAATACCCATCCCACTTAGGGCGAAAAGCGTTACAACAAACAAATGATGGACGGAATGCTGACAATGCATACATTCTCCCCCAGTCAAGAGATCTGGGTTAAATCCATCGTTCTTTTGCCCACTACACCACCCCAGTTTAGACATGGCCATATGCAAATCAGTCTTGACCCTGTGCCTCATGGGAACAGTCCAGCCCGAACTGCCAAGCCATGTCTTCCCTGGACCGGAATCAAGCATCCTAGGACCGGTTTCTGGCTATCAGCCGTCATCAGCCAGGATAGCTTGACTCCAGTGGCGTAGTGAGCACGGGTCCCACGTCTGGGAATACCCATCCCACTTAGGGCGAAAAGCGTTACAACAAACAAATGATGGACGGAATGCCTTTTGTTTTTAGCCACACCTTTGACCGCGCCCCCACGCTCACTGATTTTTCTTTTGACAAACACTGTTCAATATTATTTCCCCACAGTAAAAATGATTTGCTCTGAGAATTGGGGGCTTTTATGGTTGACAATATTTATCAATGATGAGGAGTACCAAGTTCTAGAAATTTGTTAGGGGGGTCCTTAGGCCTAAAACTTTTTAACAGGGGGGTCTCGGCATCAAAAAGTTTGAAGACCTCTGCTTTACACCAATGCACTATTCGGTATTTCAGTCTATGCTAGTCCACTCTACACCACTATACTCTATAGCTCCGCTATACTCTGTGAGCCTCCACTTCATGATGCTCCACTCAACGATACTCCACTCTACAATTTGAAACACTTTTCTGATATAAAAAACATTGACATTCAATAAAAAAAGCAATAGTTAAAGCTTAGTTATAGTTAGGAAAACTGTATTAACTATTTCTATACAAACCACACTTACACAACACAAACCTTTAGAAACTCTATAGTTATAATGATACCTTAAATTTCTCATTTATGCACCACCTTAAAATTACGATAGCTTGCACACCTCCTTACACAGTGTAGTGAACTAGATAGTTGCACTTTAATAAATGTAACTTGTCACTTTACCATGCACAGTCCACACAAATCATGTGATTTGTGATGTCATAAGTGTTGTTATGAATGCTGTGATTCCAAATGGTATAAGTGATGTAATATGAAATGGTATATACAGTACATGGAGAAGGCTCACTTTAAAGTTAATGCCAGTAATAGGAACAAGTGCTATGCATGCATGACTGAAATCTCCCACTGAGTGAAGATCAGCTGTCTAAACACTGGCAAGGCTGAAATCATGATCTTCACATCACATTGGGATGGCCAACAAAGTTAAGACCCACAGTAAGAACCTTGGGCTCAACACAAACAGCAAACTTTACAGGACTTCCCAAGTCAATGCCATAACTACCTTACGCTTCCATACTGTGGAAACGCTGAGGAAGATTTTCAATTAGGCACCCGGGACACCGTGACAGTGACACACCATGACCACAGGCACAGGCAAGCTGGACAACAGGAACACCATCTATGTCGAGATCAACAAAAAACTCACCAGAAGGCTGCAGGCCATTCAAAACTTGGCAGCCAGAATCACTCTCTCCTCCCATGCTGCACTCATATCACACCACACCCGAAGAAGCTCCACTGGCTCCCTATTAACAAACCAGCACAATGTAATCTCCTCACCCACACTTTCAACGAAGTACATAACACTGGCCCAGCATACCTCAATATTCACATCTGCTTTCACAACCCTTCCAGGCACTTCTGCTCCTCCGGACTCCTACTTTCACAAATCCAACGCAAAAGGAATTCCAGATTCAGTGGACGAGCCTTCTCCTACATAGCTCCTAAACCATGAAATTACCTGCTGATGCACATAAAAGCACCCTCCTCAATTCTTATATTCCAAAACAAGATGAAGACCTGGCTTTTTGAGTAGTCCCACTAGCCCCTATGTGTGCCTAGATACCTGCTCGGCACCAGAATACCCTCCTGGGTGATAGTGCGCTCAACAAACCTACACAACATAACATTATAAGGTGAGATCTGTGGTTTAAATAGGGCTGGAATAGGGAGCAGTCCCTCTATGTTTAATCACTGCAGACTACATTCTCATCTGCAGTTGTTTTTTAACATAGAGGGACTGGTCCCTCTTCAAGCCCTGTTTAAAACCAATTGCAGTGCTGATTTATTCCACCAGCAAAAGTATTCAAGGGCACTGAGGGTAATACACTGCATTGTGATGCCTACACCTTGGTGCCCTACATAAATATGTAAGGGCACTGAGTGATATGCACTAGAGTAGATATCCCTCAGTACCCTCACATAGTTATGTATGGGCACAGAGGAGTATGAGCTGCACATTGCTTTGCCCACCCTGCCCCTTTGTGGAATTCTGCACAATTTTAATGTAATTCCACAGCGTTTTGAGGAATGAAACTCGGCAAATTCCACCCACCCCTAACTAGGATGGTGCCCGGTTGGCACTGGGCTCAAAATGCCTCTCTGCCCCAGGTGTTCCTTTACAATTACCTATGAATGGGCAGGTTGTATCCTGATTCCGTTTAGACTAATTATGTTCCTGGACTATCCCCAACAGCCTTCCCTGAGGGAGGATGAGTCACATTTCTCATACTGATGTCTTCCTGTCAAAAGGTCCAATCTATTGTTTCTGATCTGGGAAACGTTTTTACACCTTATCAAGGGGAAAGCACAGACAGGGCAGCTGCTGTCAGGCTAATTCTAATTAGACCTTTGGAGCTTCAAGCAGGTAGTGTGTAACGTTCCCAAAAGTCACTTTTCTGTTTGAGCCGCGAAACACTTGTCTGTTGCTGCATGAGGGGCAGGACTACATGCCCCAGGCACACTAGCGACAGGATACCGCCAATGCTGCTTTCCGTGCCCAGAGGCAACCTTATCTCTACCACAGGGCTCCTGCAACATGGGACACGCACAAGCCATGCCCGTGCAGAACCCGGGCCAAGACAGGGCCAAGAGTGGGCCCATCTGCACCTGTCAGAGCCCATATGAGGCTGGGCTGGGTAATCCCTCATGGTTTTTTCTTCTACTATATTTCGTCACAGTCTAAGAAGACAGCAAAATGGGTATGCAAAACTAGATCAAAAGAAGGGCAACAAAATCCCTATCAAGCCCCGGACTACGACTATATTGGATAATTATCTTGCAAGAGTGGTAGGGGAATTATTGAATGAAATAGATATAGCTGAATGACGCCTGAGTTTGGGTGAGGGAGGGGGTCCGTCTAAGCCGCCTACAAAGCTCATAAACAAGCAGAGCAGCAATTGTATACCTACTGCAGCACTAAAAATCTCCCCCTCAGTATCTGACACATCTGAACTTGATCCAATGATTATTGGCAGGGTAGATCGCCTAAACGATAGTGTGAGTACACCAGTGGTCAAAAGAAAGTGCAAAAACAAACATACAATAATAGCAAAACCAAGCACATGTGCACCAAGAAAAAGGAGCTGCCTAGGGTCACTGGTACTGAACTTGACAAGGGCTTGGACTATTCCAACTAGGAACTAAACAAAAACAATCTTAAACAATTAATAGATAAATGTATTGCTCTCTTGTACGGGAAGATACATAAGATAGAACTCATGGTGGATGTTTTAACTTCTAAAATAGACCAAATACTGGGTGTCCGATATTGTAATATACCCAACATGGAGTCTGGGGTCACTTACACAAGGGCCATAAGTGATGAGGCTGACCTCTGACCAAACACCAATTCAAGAACCCAAGTGCAGAGGGGAGAGATTGGCAATGTGCCAGAGCCAGTTCTAAACCCTGCCCGGTTGATAAATAGGGATCCAGTCTCGGTAGAAGGGGGCTCAGCTGATGCAGTAAGGAATAATTGGGACAACAGGGAAAGCTCTGGCACCTGTTCACATAAGAAGGGTATCCTGCCTACACTAAACCTCCCTCCTGAATGTGGCCCATATGTAGTGGTAATGACAGGGGTCCCTGAGTTACCTTCATCTCCTAAGGAATCCACTGTGCAGTTATGTAAAAAATGTTGCCATTGATTTAGTAAAAATGCTCACTTTAACGTAAGGGAGTACAAGGATATTCCTTTTGCCAGAAGGGTAGGGTGGGTGGGGCCGGGAAGAAAACAGTTTAAAAGAGGACTGTATTGTGTTCAACTGCAGAGACTCATCATTGGCAAAGAGGATAACCCTTTGTTCCCACTCCCAGCGGTTGACAGATGAGGGAATTAGCCTTGAACCCCTGGGCTTTTTCTATGGTCACCTGAGGCCAACCAATAATCATGCCCAGACCTACCAGAGAAATACTGAGAATACTCCTTTTATTCACATTGCCAACTGATATCTTCCACTGGCAGATTCTGACAGTAAGGACTGACTATATGAAATCTCCGCTCCGCAAAACAAAAATAATAAAGGGGAATTGCCACAAACACTAACTATAATGAACAAGAATAATATCCTGGCAACACTGGAAAATAGGCCTTCAATCTTTAAGTTTGCTTGCTGGAATGTTGAGGGAGTTGCTACAAAAATGAAGGACCCGTAATGGCTAAATTTGGTTAACCCATATGATGTGATTTACAACAGGAAACTTGGGCATGTGAATCCTTTTTTGTGGATAGATATGAATCCTTCCACATCCCTTCCACATCCCTGCAATGGGTGGGGGTGGACGGAGAGCACACGGTGGCTTATCCCTTTTGATCCATGTAACAAAGTTACCTAACATCACAGTTATCCCTGTGAAGCATAAGGGGATCCAGGTGATATGGGTGCCAGCAACTCAAAATTTCAATTTTCTTTGGTTAACTATTATAATGAAGTGGTTAGTATGGGCTGCCAAATGGCTGCAATATTTAAGGTATTGCACACCCTGGAAATCAGGGCTCTTTAATGGTTGCAAAGTTTTAACTTGGTACTCCGGTGATTTTATTGCTAAGATAGGCCATCTTAGCTTAGACGAGAATCCTTTAACGAAGGAAGTGCAATACATCCATTTAGTTGTGGCTGATGACAGAGGCCAGCGGCTGATAAGAGCTTTAGGTCCCACTGACCTCATAGATTTATCCTCGCTAGTAGGGCAAGGCTTTAGTGGCAAGCCAATCTTTCTAGGGTGGGGCAAAGGAACCACCATTGATTTAATTTTGTTATCAAGGTCAATGGGAGAATATGTTAGATCAGGCAATGTTATGCCCACCAGTTATAGTGATCATAACCCCATAGTGTTTGAACTATTAAAACCTTCGGGAGAAGCAAGAAATAACAACCCAGGTTTAATTGGGCTGAAAACTGTAAACAAGGGGCGTAGAATTTGGTGGTACAATATGCAGATGCCCGAGTAAGTTACTGGTTGCCGCCAATATGGATTGCTTAGGATTGATCCTTTTCCAGGTGAGGTTTTGGGAGCTTTTGGGTCCCTTACCAAACCACTAAGGAGATTTCTGGCTCAGTAAAGAAAGAAAAATCTGAGTGGTTTGATCGAGATTGCATACGAGCATACAAGTGGCAAAGGGAGACTCTTAATGCTAGGCCAATAATTAAAGCAGATGTTATGCGGGTAAGAACAAGATACAAGCTGGCCATAAAACATATGAAGCCATCACTCATGGAAGACACATGGGATAGACTAAGGATTGCCTGCACTACGGGGGATTATACGGGCTTTTGGCAAATAGTTAAGGGTGAGGTTATGTTTCTAGTTGCCGATGATGATATAAGTAATAATATCTCTTCAGAACAGTGGGTAAAACACTTTTCCGATATTTACTCGGGTGACCTAAGTAGGCATAATGAAAGTGATGAGGATTTAATTGAGTTTCCTATACTGTTAATTTTCAAATTAGAGGAAGTAAGAGGTGCGATCAGGATCAGCCCAGCCAATAAGGCTAATGGATCCATATAAACATTAAATATTCCATGTTATGCCCCGTTGATAACTAATATTCTCAATGCAGCTGTAGCCAGAGAAATCCCAAAGGAATGGACGTGTGGGATACTTGTGCCAGTTTTTAAAAACTGGACCACCAGAATCCTAGCTGTTACACACCAATCTCGTAGTTAAACTCAATCCTAAAGGGGGCTGGGCGAGTTATTGTGGGGAGGTTGGAGGAATGGGCCCAAACGAGTAACATTTTAAGTCCAGTTCAGTATGATTTTTGGGAGGGGAAGGGAACTATGGAGCAATGCCTAAACTTAGAGTTGTTGATAGGTAAATATTAGTGGCAGAGAAAAGCTCCATCCATTTAGCATTCATGGACCTAAGCAGCACCCTTGACGGAGTTAACAGGTCAAAGCTGTGGTCCACATTAGCTGATATAGGAATGCCTAAAAGCCTGCTGGATTTTGTAAGAGCTGTGCATTTAGAGATATCTGCAACTGTGGTCAGAAGGGGGAATGCACAGATTCCTTATATCTCCCAAGAGATGTTAGGCAGGGATGTGTATTGGTAACCCTTCTATTTTTATTGTATATCAATGGCTTGAATAAGTTTCTAATAGATAATCGAAAGGATATGCCTAGGGTAAACTCTGCTTTCACACCGTCTCTATTGTATGCAGACGATGAGGTTTTGTTTTCTTGGGCAGCCAATGGCCTAAGGGGTTTGATGGACTTGTTCGTAAACCTTATGGATGGTCTTGACCTGGACACTACAATCCCTAAAACTCACCTAATGGTAGTGTAATCTCACAGGTTAGTTCTTTTTCATACTTTTGACCAACATCGCAACTGGAGTCTATGTATGTTAGTTGTTAACGTTTTAATCAATCTTGTGGCACCCTCTTTAAGTTTTACGCTTCAATAGGCAGTAAACCCATAGTTCTTCGTCTCCAGATTTATAGGATGAAATGTCTGACAGAACTCACCTATGGTGCAGCCACTTGGGGATATCAAAACTGTTCAAAAATACAGAAGGAAGAGAATCGATTTTGCCAAAAAATGCTTGGTGTTGGTTCCTTGAGCCCTAGCCCTTTTATCCATGATGAATTGGGCTTGAGATTTGTGGAAGACTCTGTCAAAATAGCCCAATTACTTTTATGGATTTCTTTTTGGTGTGAGGGCCACACATCTTTTAATAGAGCAGTAATTCAGGACTGTCTAGGCTGTGATCAGGGGCATAAGATACAGTGGTTGGCATTTATAAAAAAACCTGGCTATTTCATTAGAGCAGCCCGAATTGTATTACACTCCCCAGTCTATTGTCAAAGTGGATGGGAAGAGGATAAAGGAGAAATATTTTAGACTGATTATGGAAACGAGGGAATGAAGGGCCTTGGAAAAAATGACAAGGAGAGCGTGTAAGATAATACAAACAAATCCAGGTCTTGAGCCTAATCTTACCTTGCTAAAAGTCAGTGGGAGAGATCCCTGCTCACAAGGTTTCAAATGGGCTCAATACAGCGTAGACTCTGCTTCCCTCCTGGGCAATATGACAGTAATTCCATTTTAATATGCCCATGTGTTGGAATTACCCTACAAACTCTGGATCATCTGGTATTATTATGCCCGTTGTATCACTTCCCGTAAATAAGATATATGCGCCTCAATTTGAAAGCTACAGGTTTTTATCAATATAGGTCTGCTTTTTGCACTTACAATTACTGTTAGATCCAACTGCTATCTTAGCTGTTGTGTCTTTTATAAAAATGTGCTTTAAAACTGAATACTGCTATGTATGTATAACTGTTTTTACCCCAGCACCAAAGTATGATGTTCCTTGTATACTGTAGTTTTAATGATAATGCTTTTTGATGTTTTTTCCTTTTTTATATTTATATATTTATTTATAGTCGTTTTCATGATGAAAGCTGTATCATTAATGGATTTGGTTTGTACTTTTATTATTATTAATTAATAATCGAATAAAGAGAGATTGATTGATTTCTGTTTATTGAAACTTAAATTCATTATTTGATATTAACAACTTTTGTTCAATGAATGTTGTAGATTATCCCACACAAAATGTTAGGAAAATTAGCATGTTTATTGACCTTTAGTTGTTATTTCACAAGTTATTGTTAGCTCTGCAAACCCTGACTTGCTTAAATAAATTAAGAAAGAAATGAATAAGGAATCTGAGTAGGCCTTATACCTTTCAAGTGCATTAGATGGGTGAATAATACATTTTGTATGTAGTGGTAATACCCCTGTTTTGTTCTTTTTTAATTATACAAATACCCAGTATCACTATTTCCTAATGTTATGATTCAAGTAATAAAAATCGGTGTTGATTTTGTTGGGATTCCAGTTAGTGGCCTGCAGACCATAACACAAGTCAAAAAGTAGTGCAGACCTTCCTGAGCAATCTTGTCTGATAAACACATTCAAACGAATGTATTAATGAGAACAAAAATCCCATTTTGTGGACAGTGCCTGTAAAAGAAACGTTTGTGTGGGGGGAATTGACTTTAACAAGACATTCAAACTTGATCAGAGGTCCCTGTCATGTTTGATGCCTTCAGGCTTTCTCATTTTACCTAATGTCACTTTGGATGTTGGCATTTTTAAGTTCACACCTAAAATGCTAATCGTGGTAATGCGATTTCCAGAATGCCATGTGATGTTGACTAAAATATAATTACTGGTAGAAAATTGTTACACATGACATGAATTCACGTGACAGCTGTGCATGATCAAGTGCTTATCTCTGTTCTATCCTCTATCTTCAATGTAACAACACCAAATTAATAATGTTACAATACAACATGAATGAATGTAGGCACATTCACAGTTGGATAAATATATAAATAGTATCACTCATAGGCATGACCGCAAACAATATGAACAATTTTCATTAAAAGTACAAATAAAATCTACGTTTATTTTAAATGCAAAAGAAAATAAATGTGCTCTGTTTAAGAGTAAAAAGTTGAACAATATAAAGCCACAATACAAATTTAGATCAACAGGGTGGAATTGAAAAAACAAACATCGTTTATCTAAATTTCTGCACTTCATGTACTTCGTGATAATTAAATTCATCCTTCAATCTTATACGATTTATTAAAGTTGGGAAAACAAATTAATCTGTTTAATCATGTTTTGGTTTTGTTTTTTTCCAGCTTTTCTTCAAAGAAGTCCTTAATCACTATGAATGTTAAAACTCGAGTTTGCACTTATTGGATTTATGGAAGGCCCGGTTAATTATTGAACAGGTTCTAGGAAGCTATCAATAGTGACTTGCTCTTATCACAAGAGAACATTATTAATGGGAAACTCTTCGCACCAGTGCAAAACGTTCAGATCACGTCGTGGCTGACTTTTAATTGAGGTAAATCCTGCTTATTATGTTCAATGCAGGTTTATGATCGGCTACAGATTTGGGAATCTCAAAGTGGATTTTTCTTTAGGATTCTAAGGAAATATGCCTGTTTCATCTTCCCTAAGGTCTGTGCCCTTCATCAATGGACTAAAGTTGTATTTGACGACTGAGATTATTGGCACTAGTAAATTAAATAGCTGGTTGTAAGTCAAATGCACAATGGTACTGAATACATATAAGGGGTGTCAGAGAGAAGGAAATATTTCATAAACTACACCTACCCCCTACCATATGAATTCGGGTACATTTTGCCCTTCATCTAGGATGCAGTGCAGATTTACAATTCTTGATACACATTTGCATCATAATTCTATAATGATTATTAATAAAGTGCCAATGAAGTGTTATTAAATTCAAATTTGCAGCATATTCGTAATGCCACTAATACATTTTAGTTCAATATTATTTATAAAATCCATTTCCTTTATGAAAAAGAAATAAAGGGGCAGATTTACAAGCCCCGCACGCCACTTTTTCACCGCCGTTGCGTCACTTCTGTGACGCAGTGGCGGCGTAAAAGCAGCGCTATGCTGCGGAGTATTTACAACGTGACGCATCTGGGGAGATGCGTCACGTTGTAAAGCCCTGCGCCACATGAAACCTGCGTCAGGTTTCATGTGGGCGTTCTGGCGCAGGGGGGGGGGGCGTTCCAGCGCAGGAATGCCTCGGAAATGTGGCTGAGTGAAATCTACAAGGTTTCACTCAGTCACTTTTCCGACCCCTGCTTGTAGCAGGTGTAAGGAGTGACGCAGCACAGCAAGTATAGCGCCCCCCTGAGCGGTGCTGGAGTTGCGTCACGCTTGCGACACAACTCCAACAGTGTGTCTCCTTTACGGCATCAGATGCGTCACGCATCTGTCTATTCTTGCGCCATGGTGCGCCGCATTGTAAATGCGGCGCATCCATGGTGGAGTAATAGGTTTCTGCCGTGACGCAAAATAACTGGCGCATCCCTGCTGATATTGCAGGGATGCGCCAGTTATTGGAAATCTGCCCCAAAATCTGCCTTCATTCAGCTGAGTTTCTTCTAAAGGCAGGCACATTTCTGTCTGTGATCCCACCCATCCTGTGAGTAAGGAATGGAAAGCAAAGCTACGAGATGACTGACAAGTGTGTCATTTGTGGTTCAGTAGACCTATGTGATACCTTTTCTATTCAGAACCAGCAGTGGGCCAGCCTCACTATATTCAAGTACTGCAGGAGTATTGGCTGAGTTGTGGATCTGGGGAAGAGTTTTTTTACCCTCATTGGGCTGGTCTAGGATAGGTGGCAGATTAGCTTACAGGAGTATGTCCCACACTGCAAAGCCTACCTACCTTCTTAAAAGGCGAATGCCCTATTGGGTAATTATGTTGCCATAATTGTGTTCCCAGTAATTAAATGCATCACATTGCTGACATATTGGGAGTGGGAATTATTTAAATTTCATTAGCAGAACATTTTTCCTAAATTTAAAAGTAGAGACGACTTCCCTCAGTCAATGTTATTAAAAGGTGGAAAGTGAGAAGAAAATGTGTGGCATGAACGGGGAATACATTTTCAAGAGAGGCACAACTCCTCTACATGGCAATTAATTTATGTTGGGCTGTCATGAATGAGTGAGAGAGACCACAGAAGCTTTCCCACACCATCTAAAGAGAGCAGGCTGGGGGAGGACCGCATCTCCCAGACTCCCTGGTCTCCCAGCATTATCAATGCTCCCGGAGGCAAATAAAACTAACATCGTGGCCCCAGGGCCTTTGTCGACCAAAGAGGCTTGCCCCACCATCCAGAGAGACCGGCCGGGGGAGGACCACGTCTACCAGACTCCCCGGTCTCCCAGCATCCTCGATGCACCCAGAGGTGCATAAAAATAACGTCGCAGCCCGCGGCGTGAGACGTGCATAGCCCACACCCAGGCAAAGAGTAGGCCAATGACGGGCCCGTCCATGCTCATCGGAGCCCGGAGGAGGCTGGGCTGTGCTTCCCCTCTGACATTTCAAGAACGGTAATTGCCAAGGATGGACAAGAATAAGACGACCCACTTGCCGGTAGAGGAGATAACACTGACTTCAATAGAGTCATTCCTTGCGAAAGCAACCACAGCCATAGCCAAAGAAATTGCCTGTTCTGAAATGAGAATTTCAATGGGCCCAGCAGAAGATGATAGGAGTCCATCACCATCTGTGAGTCCCAAAGTGCACCCCTTAATAACTCAAGATGGAAATACCAGAGTTACTCTTCCTGTTCTTTTCCCACCCCCCACCAGTAAATACTGTTAAAAGATCCAGGAACTTGGAAGGCGAAGACAATAGTGCTGGCATCAGATGACCTACCTCAGCCAACTAATACACCATCAAAGATCCCAAACTGTGAAAAGCTTTTCGATAAAATCTTGTCACTATTGCTTCCAATCTGCCAACTTCCAGATTCTATTGTATCTGCACACACAGAGCTAGCAGCTACAAGTCCCCTTTCATCCCTGGAAGAAAAAGACGCGCCTACCCCTTTACAAAGCCCCATCAAAAATGTGTATACACCTGCCGCTGGTACATCAAATCTGTGTATAGACCAAAATAACTGTATTAGGTTGAGGTACCCCACATTTGTAGGGCACGGAGCCAAAATGTTTCCATCACCAACTCCTTTGACGGACTGTACTTAATCGCATCCTGCTACCGCTATTATGCCCCATCCAGAGACAGTGGTAGTTACAAGGCAGATCCCTCCATGGGACTTGAGGCTGCCTAATATACACCCAAGGATGGACTATGCTTTAACCAACAAGCGGAAACAACTTGTGGGGTCTAGATTGGTCTTCCCACCAGCAGCTTTCCCATACATTATTATTTTGCATAATACCCCTGAGGCCAAAAATACCCAAAAAGAAACAACTGACCAGCTGATTCTCAAAACTCACCACTGGATTAACAAGTACAGAGATGATTGAGCGGGAGTAAAATGCAATATTCTAATGGCGAGAAGGGTGGCATGGGTGGGGAAATCCAATAAGTCAATCCGGGGAAACTGTTTCATTCTAACTTTTAAATCACCTTTTATGGCTCAGAACCTCCTAAAATCACTTCCCAAAGCCCTAACACCAGTATCCCAGATGTTTGCCCTGCCGTTAGGTTTCTTTTATAAACCGGTAATTCAACTGTATAGGCCAAGAGAATTCAGGGACTTGGACAGTGACTCTTATTTAATGGAGAACCAACTCTATACCATACATGGTGTCACCTCCTTACAAACTAGCAATCATTCTACTGTACTCACAGATTTAGAAGCTTGTGATAGACATACAACCATGGAGATGACTAGAGCTGCAATGGAGGGAAAGGTGACCCCAACGCAATCCATGGATAACAAAGACTGGATCTCAACATTTCACTTGGAATATTGCAGGCCTTAGTCAAAAATTGTTAGACCAGGAGTGGAATAATTATATAACTACTTTCAACGTAAACTGCTTGCAAGAGACCTGGGAAACAGGTCCCATCCATCCAATTGGTTACCAAACGTTCAATACCCCCACCATTGCTTCAAATTCAGGGCGAGCAAGGAGTGGTATTTTGACATTATTGAAAACTACTCTGGGCCCGATACACAGAACTAACTTAAGACAAAATTCTAAACTGACTACCATTTTGGTATTCACAGAAGGCACTTACTCATTTTGGTATTCACATAAGGCACTTACTCATTTCGGTATTCACAGAAGTTAGGAGTCCTAACTTTAGGACTCCTAAATGCCTTCTGTGAATACCGAACGTCTTAAAGTTAGGATTTTTCTCAGTTTAGGAGTAGTAAAGTTAGGACTCCTAACTTTAGGACTCCTAAATGCCTTCTCTGAATACCGAAAGTCTTAAAGTTAGGATGTATCTCAGTTTAGGAGTAGTAAAGTTAGGACTCCTAACTTTAGGACTCCTAAATGCCTTCTGTGAATACCAACAGTCTTAAAGTTAGGATTTTTCTCAGTTTAGGAGTACCAAAGTTAGGAGTCCTAACTTTACTACTAGTCAAAGTGTTTTATCTTAGTGACAGGTCTTAGTGACAGTTCACAAAGTTAAGAAACCCACACATTTTTATATTGCAGGTCGGAAAACAGAACCGACAGTGACATTTGATAGCTCACCACGTGGTTCCCATGGTGACTAACAGAGGGTTAATGCTGGAAAAAAGCAACTTGGATCCGAACGATAAGACATTGTTAAAAAAGTATTTCTGGCCAAATCCACTTCAATAGCCTCTTATGGTGCTGGAGTTTGGGGCCACATTAACCCAGTGGCAACTCAAACAATAGAAGATAGTTTCTGAAAATAATTGGTGGGTCTTCATAATAGCTGTTCAAATTTTAATTGTCATTTGGAGCTGGTTGTCCCCTACATATCTGACCAGATAAACTTGGCACAAATTCTCCTATGGCACTCCTTATAGAGAAGAGAATCCGTTAATTTGACCCAACAGTTCATCATGGATTGCCTCGCTTTAGAACATGTACGAAGGATCCCGTGGATCATGTATGTAAAGAAAACTCTAATTGCCTTAGGAATTAGCAACTATCTTTGAAACCCCTAGTAAATGTTTGAATATATTGAAAAAAACAATAAAAACTGTTTTGTTTTCCCTAATGGCTCAGCCTAGGCACAAGAACAATCACAGTAAATTCATGGTCCGAACGTATCTCCGGTGCCCAACCCAGTGAGGGACAACCCACATATCAGTTGATGGTGACAAATCCTCACCATATATTCATTTTAACTAGGTTTCGCCTAAATCATATCCCGTGCATGGTGGGCTCTCCATCTGACATCTACTCCGTCAAAGCCCTACCGCCTTGCCCGTGAGATGGTGTTTCGCCCCACACTGATTTGCACATTTTCTTTTTTTGTAAATTTTATTCTGAACATCTAAAAAGATTCATACTCCCAGTTATGCGAAAACACAACTTTAAACAATGCCGTCCTGGACTTTTTTTTTCTGCGAATGCTGTCTGATCATGTAGTATGTTCCAGTGTTGTGTCCTTTTTATGTCTATCTTAAGACGAGGAAATTGTACATTGGTTTGTAGCGAATTATTAATTTTGTTTTAATGATTGTTTTTAATTATGTTTTCCCAACTATGAGAAAACATCATCTTAAATACCGTCGCCTGGGGCTGCTTTTTCCATAACTGCTGTTTGATCATGTAGTATGTCACAGTGTTGCGCACTTTTTATGTCTTTTTTCTTAAGACTAGAATTCGCACTTTGGGTAGTAATGAATATTAATCTTGTTTTAATGATAGTTTTCTAGTTATGTGTGTCTGAACTTTTATGATTGGTATGAGACCGATTGAATAAAGTGATTTCTGAGATCTACAGTCTGAGTGACTGATTGGCTAACTGACTGACTGACTGTATAAACGGTGAGTGCATTATAAAGCACAACATATGCCTAGAGGCATCCTGGTGCTAGGACGATGAAGTAAATGCAGTTAAAAAACTCTGCAGACAAGTTGAGCCTCAATGGTCTCCTGAAAACTCCAGACTCAATTATCTTCCTAAAAGGAAATAGCAGATGATTCCAGAGCTGCACGGTTTAAAGGAAGAAATCCCTACTCACAATGTGATTATACTTGATCCACTATAAAGCAAGGAAAAACGTGCTTCTAAATGCAGCAGAGCGCTTAGTGTCCTACGCAAGCTGTTAGGTCCAAGTCCAAAAAAAAGACCCGGTGAGTAGGAAAGATGGCCTCAACATGAATCTGTGGAGCAACCAAGAGATAATGAAGTTCACACCAAATGTTCTAAACAGCATTTTGGTAAACAAGGATTGACGTAGCCGTTTTTAGGTTGAATTTCTGACCATACAAAACTAGAAAGGAAGAATCGTACATTAAATCATAATCTGGAAAAGGCAGGCAAAGACCACAGTGTTTATCTGTGTCGCAAAAATAAAATTTGTCTGTGTCAAAATGAAATGTCAGGATTTTAAACTTGGGCACTGAAAAGCATGGAATTGCCATCTGAGCTGGCCAAAGAATAAAATTCCACATGGTGTCATGGCCAACGATCAAGACCTGTGTCTTGTTAGCATTTACCTTAGGGATATTTCTTTTCACCTAGGCAGTCTGCTTGATGCAAAGTAGTCCTGAATAGAATGCCAAACTGAATGCTTTGGCCCAAAAATGTATTAGCCACAAAGCTCTGCATAGGATGAGGACTGCACACCAATATTTCTGAGAGTAAAAGTGGTGGGTCACCTTGTGTACTAAAATATTTTTGGACAGATTGGGCCTCTGTAGGATTTAACACAAGAATAGCATTGAATTAGTTTCTAGCTGGAAGGGAAATAAATTGACTGTACTCAAACACCACTTTATAGGAAAACTCATTTGAGTTAGTTGGTCTCACAGAAAGGAACAGGAACAATAAGAGAGACATTGAACAGAGAACAGCTATAACCTCTATGAAAACAAGATGTCCTGTATGTCCTGCAAAACCCCTTTTGAAAGAATGGATCCCAAGCCCATCATAATAGATTTTCTGATTCCCTTTTTACTCCTGATGTAACCCCCTAGAGAGGAACAGAAGGGAAATTCTTCTCAACTCACCCTAGACTCCACTCTCATGTTATCCAGGGAGTCCTGACCGACAATGCTGGTTGCAAAATATGTTGTTTTTCATAACGTTTGTCACCTAAGATTAACTGGGAACCCTATGAATGCGCTGAGCTCCTTTGTCTCCATTTCTGTTTCAATGCTAGCAAGGCCCTTTACAGTTACCCATTTTTTAGAGTAAATATTTAGCAAGTAAAAGAGCTTGGCCTCCCCACAGGCACCAGAGTATTCCTTAGTACAGATTAATAAAGCTTGGCCTTTCAATCTACAGACAGCTCTGCCCGTATTTGGACGGTCCTTGCATTTTATGTGCCTATCTATACATTGATCTTCTATTGTGCTTCTAAGAATTTGCTTGTGGGCCAAAGGTCTTCCAATATGTTGCTCATCTCTATCACCATCCTTTCAGTAGGAATCACTGATGAGACTGTAGGCACTCCAAAATGCACCCTCTCGATCTCGTGATGCCATGTAATTTGGGTGTCTCATACATAACCTGTAGGTCTGGAGCTACAAGGCGCCAGCATTCTGCCTAGCTTCTTTGTCAATGATTGAAAAAGAGAAAAAGAGATGTGAAATTGAACACAAGAAGAAGAGGATAATAGAAAGAGAAGAAAGACAGATGGATAGATAGACAGGAAAGGAAAATGAGGAAGGCAATCTAAAGAAAAGGGCAAATTGTGTTTTCACCCCAAGAGACCTGTGAGGACACCAGAGAAGCATGTCTGCCACCCTGGACAGCTTGCAACAAGAGCTGCAGCATGGAGAGAGGAGACAGGCAGGAAAGAAGCACTGAAACACACAAAACTCGGACCTGGCTTCCTTACTGAAGACAACAGCTGTGAACCTCAAATTGTTGGCTGTCCAGTGGAGCGGACTGCCCAATCCAGTGCAATTGCCCCATAATGACTCTGGAAGGCTGTGGTGTTTGCAGATATGTTACATAAACTTAAGTAAGGCCTCTTATGATGATAATTTGCTGGGAAGCAACATAATAGGAGGATGTAAAAAACGTAAGGGGAATATGAAATAGAAGTATGGAGAAGTATCTGCCCTTTCGAAAACATAATGGAACTACAATAATATTGTAAATGAATAATATAATGATGTAAAGTGATAACAGTAAGATTAGATATAAAATAATCACAGCCGCAGCAATACAGAAACTGAGAATTTGAAATTTGTGTTCCTTAGAGAAGCTAAGATACTCTCTCCTAAACATGAATAAGTTCTAAAGTCAGCTAATGAAAGTTCTAAATTTAGAATATTAATGGATTATAGAGTGGGGTCTCAAGAAAATTCAGAAATGTGAGAAGGTGTCAGCACAGTAAAGATTCCTGTAGAGGTCTTTCAGGATTGGAATAAGTATTGAGCATGAAGCTTTACACTTGCAATAATAAAGGAAGCAGAGAGCTCTGTCCCCCTCCAAGTATAAAGGCATCTGCTCTCTTCTAATGGTGTGAACACTAATTAGAACCAATAAAACTTCAACAACAAACATATCTCTTCCCACCCCACAAGGAACGAATCACTTGTTGTGTGCATTTGCAACATCGTTTTAATTTCCCATCCCACAGAACTTGGACAGTTACAGCAACCTTGAGCGTTCCCAGTTCTTTTTTTTTTTTTTTTTTTTCTTTTTTTTTTTTTGAAACCGTTTATTGCAATCTCAAGAATATACAGGTATGGGCCTACAACCTTCCGGCCGGCCGCTAGAATGACTGAAGGATATGACATACATACAAAAACACTTGGCGTTGCAGAGGAGCAAAATCAGGAGGTATCAGCGTCGTGGGCCACATCACTCTGACCCCACAATACGGTTTCATTTTAAACAAACAACACAAAAACCACACCCGCAAGGCAACCCGCAATCGACAGTAACAGCACGTGCTCCCCGAATGGGGGACCCCAGCCATCCACAGGAGTCTAAAGAGGGGAAGGGGAACAGATCGAGGACTGGGGGAATTCCGTGCTCGGGGCTAGGAAAGGAGTCAACTAAGGGGACGGGGCTGGTGAGGCCGCAGGCAGCAATGGTGGCGCGCAGATACCCCCGCGGTAGGCGTTCCAGGGGCCCCATACCTTCACCCATGCCCCAGGCTTACCCCTCGCCACATACACCACCTTTTCTCGGAACATGCACCAATCCATGTGTTCTTTCCAGGCCGACACCGCCGGGGGCCTCTGGGATCCCCACAGTTGAGCAATGTCACGCTTAGCTATCATATATCCCAGAGTCACCCATCGCGTCTGCGGAACCGAGTAGTCAGTTGGTTCCCACACATTCAGCAGGCATCTCCTCGCTTCAGGCAGCAGCGCGACATGCGTAACCACTCGCAGGACCTCATGCACACCACGCCAGAATCGCTCCACCTTCGGGCATTCCCACAAAATATGCAAAAAAGTCGCCAAAGCACCACACCCACGCTTACACAACCCATCCTCAGCATAGCCCATACGCAGAAGCCTTGGCCCCGTCATGTAAACCCGGTGGAGTATCTTAAGCTGGACGAAGCGAAGGCGAGCCGGTATGGCCACCTCCTTCGGAGAGGCCACCGCGGAGATCCAGTCTTCGTCGTCCAACTCCAGCCCGTCGGCAACCCAAGCCTCGCGGAGGCCAGTCAGCAGGCCCGAGCGGTCATTAATCAATTTTTTGTAAATAAGGGAGATCGTGCTGTCCGGAACGTGGCCATCCAGCACTCTATCCTCCAGGGGGGAAGACTCCGGGATGGAGGCGACGTCTGGGAAGACTGAGCCCAGCGCGTGACGGACCTGCAAGTACCGAAAGTATTCACTGCCCTGCAGCTGAAACTCCGTCTGCAGCGTCTCGAATGTTTTAAATCCCCCTCTCGTCCAGAGGTCTCCCGCTTTACTGATGCCGATCGTGTCCCACTTCTCGAAGCCCTTCGAGGTCCACAGGGAGCCCAATCTCTCAGACGCGTACAACGGTGATGCCCGGGTCAAACGGTCCTTCCACCCCATAGCTGCATTAGCCGTGTGCCATACTCGTACCATGACACGCGTAGGTCCCGTCAGGCGGGGGCCGGGCGCGCCAGAGTAGAGCGCTCGATTATAATCGCCACCAGGCAGGAGCATCTTGTCCATTTCAAATGCCGGGTTTAAGGCGGGCCCGTAAAGGCCATGATTAATTGCAGCCAGCTGGGAGGCCCAGTAATACCGTTTAATATCCGGGAGGGCAATCCCCCCGTCGTACCATTGGAGCGTCAACTTCGCCAGGGCAATACGCGGCCTCCCGTCCCAGAACAGGCGGCGCTGTAGACTCTCCACCTCACGGAAGTAGCGCGCCGGGACTAAATCCATAGTATTCTGGAGAGCGTACAGGAAGCGTGGCAACGACATCGTCTTAAACAATGCCGCCCGGCCGAGCGGCGAAAGCGGCAGGCGCCGCCAGCGCGCGACGTCCTCCTTCAAGCGCTGGAGGGGGGGAAGCAAATTCCGCTCGTAGCGGGCCTCCGGGTCCAGAGTAATGTAAACCCCCAGGTACCGAAACCCCTGTGAGGCAATCTGGATCGGACAGCCCCGCGGGAGGACGGGAGCCTCCCCGGAAAGCACATACACACATGATTTAGCCCAGTTGATGACAAGGCCTGAATTGCGGCCGAACGAGCGCAAAACATCAACCAGGACAATCAATGATTTACGCGGGGAGGCTAGGTACAAAAGGATATCGTCAGCGTATAGGGACACGCGGTCCTCATATTCGGGGGTCCAACGGAGACCACGGATGGAAGGGTGCCACCGCAGCCACTCCGCCAGGGGTTCCAAGGCCAGCGCGAACAGGAGCGGCGACAAGGGACAGCCCTGTCGTGTGCCCCGTCCCAGCTCGAATGGGACCGATACTCTTCCATTCACCACCACCTGCGCCAATGGGCCCGAATACAACAATTTGACCCAGCTGATGAACCCCGGGCCAAATCCAAACTTCCCCAGCATGGCCCAGATGTATGGCCACTCGAGCGTGTCAAACGCCATGGTGGCGTCTAAGGACGCCAATATGGCCGGCTCCCGCACAAACGGGACACGCGCGAGCACCCCGTGCAAGCGCCGCAGATTAAGGGCCGTGTTGCGATGGGGAATAAAGCCGGACTGGTCTTGGTGGACCAGGTCGCCCACCACGCCGACCAGCCGGTTGGCTAGCACCTTAGCGAGGATTTTGGGCTCCGCATTCAAGAGCGAGATAGGCCGGTAGGATGTAACCCGGTCTCGAGGTCTCCCCTCCTTGTGGATCACCACGATTGTAGCCAGACGTTGGTCCGGCGGGAGGGAGCCCAGCGAGTGGGCCGCCAGGAACATCGCACGGAGGTGGGGTGCCAGTACATCTGGTCGCAGCTTATACAACTCGATAGGGATGCCGTTCGGGCCCATGGCCTTGCCGGATGCGACCGAGCGTATGGCGAGGGCAATTTCGTCGGCGGTAGGAGTGGCATCTAACGACACCCTATCCTCCACCGAAAGGGAAGGCAGCGCGATATCCCTAAGCAGGGCATGGGAATCATCCTCCGAGCAGGGAGAAACCGGGGAATACACCTCGCGAAAATAATCCGCGAAACAAGAGACGATGTCTTCGGGACCACACGACTCGCTCTCTCCTTTTTATCCAACCATGCAAGCAGTTTACCAGCCTTATCACCCACATCATACAGTCGCCCCTGTTGCTCTCTATAGAGGCCCCTGGCCGCCTCCGTGACGAGGGCCCTGTAGGCCGCCTGCTTAAGTTGTAGGACATGTAGTGCAGCATCCGTCACCCCACCCCCTAGATCACCCTCCAATTCAGCGATTTCGGCCTCCACCCGGGTCACCTCCTCCTGCTCGCGCCTCCGGGCATGGGAAATAAAGGAGAGGGCCTCCCCTCTAAGAACTGTTTTGAAAGCTTCCCACAGGGAGATAGCCGAAGGGACGGACCCCACATTCTCATCGAAATACCGCTGCAAGGATTTAATCAAATCAGCGCGAATGGTGGGGTCGCGCAGGTACCAGGCATTGATTGGAGCTACTCTGCCCTCCCCCCTCGGGAAGACATCAACGTGCAACAGGAGCGGGGAGTGATCTGAAATACCCCGCGCCAAATGGCGCACCTCTCCTACCCTCCCAACATAGGCCGCAGGGACAAGGACATAATCAAGCCGTGAGAGGCTACAATGGGCACCAGAGTGGAAAGTGTACTGCAGCTGCGTGGGATGTTTTAAGCGCCAGCAGTCCACCAATCCCAGTGTATCTAAGAAGCCGGACAGCCACGCCTGCGCCCGGGGGAGGTCCCTAGGGGGGTGACGATCCACGGTCCCAGAAACCACCGCATTGAAGTCCCCCCCAACCACCAGAAGCCCCCCCGGAAGGTCAAGGAGGAGGCGCCCTAGGTCTGCAAAAGTCGTGGACTGTAACCCCGGTGGGACGTACACTGATACAAAGACAACTACTTTACCCTCCATTCTCCCCACTAAGACAGTGTAGCGTCCCCTCTCATCATGGCGCACCTCGTCTATTTCCAACGGGAGCGAGTTCTTCACCATGATGCCCACCCCCCGTGAGCCCGACGTGAAGCCCGAGTGGGCCACCAAACGATAGCCACGCCGATTCATGGCACAAAAGGAATTACCAATAAGGTGTGTCTCCTGCAGAAAGACCACATCTGGCGAAAGTCGTTTCAAATACTGCAGGACCACACCTCGCTTAATCCTATCCCCCAGTCCGTTAACGTTCCAGGACAATAAAGTCAGGTCCCTACCCCCCATTACATACAGAAGCCATCATTTGTCCCCCCGAGAGCACCTTAAAAACACAAATACAATAAAGGGTTTGCCTTGCGGTAAAAACAAACAACACCCCACCCCAACCCACCCATCCCAACAGAACTCCCCCCTCCCTGCACCCCTGCATGAGCCCAAATAGCCCCCCCAAAGTGCAGTGTGCCTGTCGCCCCATGAATGATTAAACTAACAAGTCCCCCAGAGGAGGAGGGAGAGCCCCCGAGAGACCCCGTACCACCTCCACAGGAGGGAGACTTAACGAACAGTCAAAAATGACGACAATGTTGTCCAGAGCAAGGCCTACTATTAATCCCTCAGTCCTGATCCGGCGAGCCCTCCCCTCCAACCGCGCCCCCCCCCCACCCCCCCGGCCCCGATCCCCGGGCAAGGAGTCCAACCAGTCCCCGGCTGCCTCGGGACGATCAAAAAAGTGCGTGCGGCCATCCACCTCCACCCGCAACTTAGCTGGAAAAAGCATCGCATACTTGAGGTTCAGGTCCCGTAGACGACGTTTGACTCCGAGAAAGCTCAGTCTCTGCTTCTGGACCGCTGGGGTGAAATCAGGATAGAAGTTCACATCCATATTGTCAAGTCTGACCGGTCCTTGTTGCCTAGAGGTCTGAAGGATAGCGTCTCTGTCCCGAAAGTTGAAAATCCGGGCAATGAGAGGCCGCGGAGGGGCTCCGGCCTTAGGTCTTCCTCCGGGAACCCTGTGGGCACGTTCCACCGCAAAGAATTTACTCAGCCCCCGGGGCTGGAGATGGGTGAGAATCAGATCCTCCACAAACAGGTCCGCCGCCGCCTCCTCACGTCCCTCCGGCACCCCGACAATGCGGACATTGTTCCTCCGGGCCCGACCCTCGGAATCCTCCAGTTAACGATCCATCAGGGTGCCCGCCTGGCCGAGCCGGCGCACCTCCTTTTGGAGGGCCGCCACGTCCGCCGTAAGGCCCGAAGTGGTGTGGGCCAAAGAATCGACCCGGTCATTGGTCTTGGATAAATCGGCCCTCACCAGGCCAACATCCACGTGGACCGAGTCAATCTTTTGCGCCAGTGTGTCAAAGCGCTGGTCCACCGAGGCCTTCATCTCGGCGATAGCGCCCATAACATCTCGCAGGGTCAGATCCGCGGGCAGCGTAGGAGCATCAGTCGGGCCCTCAGGGGACCGATGTGGCACCTCGGGAGATCCCTTCTGGAGGGTGTAGCGGTCCATGCTGTTGGACTGATGGGCCGTGCCACGGCGGGTCGATTTCACCTTTGCCCGGTCGCCATCTTGCTTTGTGGACATGGTTTCAGTCCCCAAATCGTGCCAATCACCTCGGAAAAGGCCGACAAACCAGTTCACGGGCTCCGGGGGGGGGGCCACCACAAATCCGCAGGACGGATCACAGCCGGCGGGCCAGCAGGGCACCCCAACGAGGCCACACCACCGCACACCGCCCCGCAACCCAACCTCGCCCGAGCAGCAAGGAGGGTGCAAAAGCGAAAGTGAAAGTGCGGGGTACGCGAGTCGCCCAGCCCTGCCCGCCGCTGTTGATCACTTTGTCTCCGGATCGCCCCGCAACTCCAATCCGGGGGGCCGGCGTGGAGAAGGCCGCAAACCTCAATCGGTGCTCCCGCCGGTGTCCGAGGTCCGATTTGGAAACGGAAAACGGGTGACACCTCAGCTCGGGCTCACCAACACAGTCCCCTCATCTGGGACAGGATATTTTCAGGATTTATGTAGGAGGTCACGGAGGTCCTCGGGAGCCTCGCACCTACGCGGCCATCTTGGTTGCGCGCTAGGCTCCTCCTCTTCGTTCCCAGTTCTTAATACCCAATGCGGCTCCCAGGACTGGTTTGAACTGGACTATGCACAGGGACACCAAATTTGCACCTCATGCAGACTTTCTGGCACTGACAAGCGCACCCACCCTGCCCTAATACACTAGGGGCCAGATGTACGAACCGTTTTCGCATGCGTAAACAGGTTTGCGAACTTGTTTGCGAATGCAAAAACCTATTGGGCCATGTACATAGCCTATTTAGCGAGTTGCAATTTTGCGACTCACTAAATAGGTTTTGCAACTCGCTATTTGGAAGGGGCGTTCTCTTCCAAATAGCGAGTCTCAAAACCATGTACTAATGTTTTGCGACTCGCAATTACCACCTACTTCAAGTTGGTGGTAATGCATTCCCAAATGGGAAGGGGTCCCAGGGGACTCCTTCCCCTTTGCAAATGCATGCAAAATTATTTTTTAAGGGCAGGCAGTTGTCTCAGGAACCAATGCCCCCCTTAAAAAATGAAACAAAAACGTTTCATTTTTTAAAAAAAAAATGCAGCCCGTTTTCCTTTAATGAAAATGGGCTACATTTTTAAAAAAATGCTTTATTTTAAAGCAGTCTCAGACATGGTGGTCTGCTGAGCCCAGTAGGCCACCATCCCTGGGAGGGCCGGCATTCCCAATGGGCTTGCAAATTGCAAGAGGCTCATTAATATTAATGAACCTCGCAATTTGCAACCCCATTGGGAATCGCAAACAGTGTTAAACACACCGTTGAACATTTCATTTAGCGCCTCGCAATTTGCGAGTCGCAATGTGTCGCAAATTGCAAGGCTCTAAATGAATGGTTGTACATCTGGCCTTAGATCCTGTCTGGGAGGTGGTCACACCTACCTGTCACAGGATGCCTATTATTCCACCTTCCTCTGCTCGAGCTTGGCTCAGCAGCAGGAGGGCAGAAAGGTGTCTCTGGTCGGCAGCAACATTTTGTGCTCTCTGGGTCAAGAAGGCTGGTTCCGGAAACACTGAGAGCCTAACGAAGCGCTCTTCCAGACAGTTTACAGTGTGGGGGTATGATTCAAACATGTTTGATACCAAACATGATAGAATTTGTTGCAGCCATTTTCGAGATGGTCATTGTGTAATTACATGGTGCCCCTCTATATAATATATGGCTGTTTCACTGACAACCCAGGAGAATGGACTCCGTAAGCTGCAGGGGTGCCCTGCTCATGCAGGGGCACCCTCTCACTTAGTACCAAGCACCCTGCACTCAGGATTGTAAAGGCCAGCTATAGGGGTGACTTATAGGTTTTAAGTCCAGTGACCCTTAGATATAGTAAACCAATTGCTTTAGTAGGTGGTGCATGCACCACCTTACTCAGGCTGCAATGGCAGGCCTGTACTTGCATTTTGCATGCTCTCTCATGGGTGTCATAATGCATGCTTCAGCCCATGGGAGACCTCTGGAGTACCTGTGCCCTGGGTACATGGGTACCATATACTAGGGACTGATAAGGTTACGCCAGTATCCAATCTCAGATTGTACCTAGGTACTAACACAATAGTTTAGGGAGAAAGCAGATAGACTGGGGCCCTAATTAGCAGGATCACAGTCAGACTAGTCAAAAACGTCATCACATAAAGCAAAAAGTGGGGGTAATCATAAGAAGCAGATCCTAATTTCCTACAATCTTCATGTCCCTTGCCAAGAATTTTCTTCTCAGGCCTTACTATCAATAAACTAAAACATACAACAGTACTCCTTTTCTTAGCCAATGAAATCAGGAGAAAACACCTGCAAAAAGAAATAACATGCTAAACAAGCAAAATACATTTAAAAATAAAGTCTTTAGTCAGGCTAACTTTAACTAAACATTTAAACGTGCTCTTCAAATCCATGTGACTCAAGAGAAAATGCAAACGTGAGTAAAAGCATGCTTGATTACACTTGCAAATACGGCTTTCAGAATCTATGCAAATGTGACAAAGTATAAATGCAATTGTGAATACAGAATACATCTTTATGTTTAAACTGAACATTAGTGCACAGGTTTATAAAGCTTCAATTTCTCAATAGTTACATGACATTAATGTGTTAAATGTTCACACACATGGATATTATTAAAGGGACACAGTATATATAATGCCAAAAAAATGTAAAATTGCATAATGATAATGTTAATGAAGAAAAGGGAATTATTCCAAACTTGCCCAAATGTAGTCCAAGTCCCTGAAGCCCATGTCTTCATGTGGAGGATCAGTGGAGTTCTAGCAGTTCATCAGAGAGCTGTAACTGCAGAGGAGTGATTAGCAACGCGGTGGCGCAAAGCAATTGCTTATGTCTAGCTAATGGTGTTTTGGGGAGATTGCGTGGTGTGACGCAGTGATGTTTAAGTTGTTGTGCAGATGTGCATGGGCTTAATGAAAGGAAGTTGAAGTGGGCTCAACATAACCTAAGATACCAGGATATTAATAAGTTATCAGTATAGAAAACACTGTTGTAATTGTCTGATAAGGTTTTGTGGTGCTAGTCTTGAGGTACATCTAGAGCACAATCGAGATAGGGAAATGTATCTTTGTGTGAGAGTAAGGTATGGTTGTTGTGGTGGATCCTTTTGCACAGGGCTGAAGCTACACTAATCCAGGTGATTCTCCGCTGGTCAAGGATTCACTCGAGTGTGAGTAATAGTAGGCCAGAAAGTGTCGCTCTGGACCTTTTCTTGTGAGACTGAATGTAATTGATTCTTCAGTGGAACAGACAACGTTTTTTGAATTTGTTTGGCGTTGTTGTGCTTGTATTGCAACATGTGTGGGGAAATCTAAAGAACTGTGAGCATCAGCGAGGAGTAAGAAGGACGTCACTGTGTGCCGTGCTGAGATTGGACAGTTGACATTAGTACCACGCTTTTATAGGTTGTTGAGGCCGAACAAGGATTTTGGGTACAGAAATTATTTCCTGGTTTGAAACGAAATTTCATGTGTGATTGTTGACATTATATTGACAAATTAAGTTCTTTAAGGCAACACAAAATCTGGTTAGGGCAGATGTGAGAATACCTTTTTGAGAAGGGTAAAAGGCACCACCCAAAATGTTGGCAGAGAAAGAAGGTGCATTGATGTTTCCATTCAATGGCACATTCAATGTGTGAATCATTGAAAACTTGAGAAGGTAATTGTACAAAATTGTTGCCACTTCCTAGGCCTTCAGAGTTGGAAGCACTTAATGCTTGGAAGCATACAACTCATGTTAGGCAAAAGGAAAAATATCAGGGAAGAATCCAAAAGCAGTGCATAGATGTGCTGATGCTAGATGGGATGCAGAACAATGGCAGTGGAAAACTGATATAGTAGAGGGAATGAAACTGTACCCTGCATTGACGACAGAAGAATGTAAGAAAAAGAAGGAAAAGAAAGAAAAGTAAAAGGAGGAAAAGATAGGAAACCCATAGAGTGCAGGCAAATGCAGTGCTACTTATTCTGGTGATGATTTTCTAGATGTGTTGCTATCAATATGTCCACCTCCCATATAATGTGGCCCAAACCAAGGAAATGAATGGTGCGGTTCCCAGTGGAAACTCTGGAATAACCACAGCAGCAGTAAATATGAGTCCGAATTGATGGGAGGGAGTTGAGGGATTACTACCTCTGTTAACCCCACTGTTCTCAATGCCCCAGAAGCACATGCTGTTACGGTCACTATTGGACCCACAGTTCCTTTGTATACACCCAAGTCGGCAAGAACCTGAACACATTCTTTGAAAGTCCCTACTGGAGTAGATATATCAGCTAATGGTCCTATGGTCCCAGGAATGGTAACTCTGTAAGTACCAACTTAGGTGAACACCCTTTCTATTGCAGATAAACCATCAACTGAGTCAGACAGGATTCACTCCCTTATGAGAATCCCCTCAAAGATTGCACAATCCTGACTTGTCCGATTGGAATTTCCCATAGAGTGTTAACCACAGTAGTCCCAAAGAAAGAATAGTGTCTAATACCTCTATAGTACAGAAAGGTATTAGTGCCCAAGAACTAGATGATTGAATTAGATTTTTCAATGGGTCACCGAGAGAAAGTGAAGGTTCAGGAGTAGGCAGAGAAATTATTCAGTCCCTGGTGAAGGAAAATCCTTCACCAGGCACCTGGTAACCTAGTACATTTAATGAATAAATTGCATATCAACAATTATGCCCAGGTTTGCTGGGGTCCCAATAGAGAATTAACAGATCGTATCCCCATTGAGAGAGGTGAACACTTTTTGGACTTCCTCTCCATTGTCCCGAATGTTTTTAGCTACCATGCTGTCCTAACTGTGTCCCTTAATATTAATACTAAAAAGCCAACTAGCCCCCAATGTTTGAAGCAAATTGGACTACACAGTAAAAATGGCCTTACCCTAAAATGGGCAAACATAGATGGCATAGCAAAAACACAAGAAATTATGACAGACTACTTAAATGATTTTTATACTAGTACAGATCCCAGGTACCCACCGATGCCCACCATTGAAGGTTTTTATAAAATTATGGTTCGAGTTGCTGAGACACTGAAGTTCCAGCCGAGAGGGAAAAATAATAAAAGCAGGGGATGGTTTTATACTGAATGCTCAGTGATAAACAGAAAACTGAGGAAAGCCCTGCGGATGTCACCATGAGATAGAGTAATAATCAGCACATTGAGATCCATGTATAAAAATGCCCTTGATAAAAGGAAAAGAGATCTGAAAGGGAAAATATGGGAAGATTTGCTCCAGGCTGCTGATCTAAAGGATAATACTATCTTATGGAAAATGATAAATCACCCATTCCTAAAAGAAAAAGATGACTCACAGATTGAGACATTTATTAATCAGGGGGATTGCATGGAACATTTTAATACCGTTTTTAATCCAGGGAATAGTATTGCTAGTGTACCTTTAATACCTTTTTACCCAATTGAACCATCAAATATATCTAATATATCTTTAGAAGAGGTCACCAATGCCCTAAATAAAGCAGCTAGTAGGAAGGCCAATGGCCCCAACGGGGTCCCAATTGATATCTTTAAAGCACACGTCACTTTATGTACACCAATGCTAACCCAAGTGTGTAATTCTACAATAAAGGGTTTCCTCCCAACTTCGTGGACAGCAAGCACTATAGTCCCTATTTTTAAAAAAGGCAACCGAGGTGATGCAAAATGCTATCACCCAATATCTCTCCTATATTCTAGTGCCAAACAAATGGGCATAATCCTGCTAGGAACATTAGAACAATGGACTGAGGAAAAATGTATACTGTCTGAAACTCAATATGGATTTAGAGCAGATATTGGGACAATATAACAATGTGTCAACCTACACCCCCTAATAAATAAATATACTGTAGCGAGGACGGGGCAAGTGCATTTATGCTTTGCCGATTTGAGCAGTGCTTTTGATTTGGTGAATCATAAAAACTCTGGAAAATACTCTTAGACTTATAAACACCATCAGGCATTATTCATTTTTTATCCCAATGGTATTCCCAGCTTACAGCGAAGGTACGATATGGCCCAAGCGAGGAGTGTACAGACAACTTTAAGGTCATCCATGGAATTAGACAGGGGTGTGTTCTTGCCCCTCTACTCTTCTCACTTTATACAACCGGGGAGGTTGCATGCCTACAAGAAACCAAAGCTGATGTCCCTATAGTTGGCACCCACCCTGTTCCCATCTTACTTTATGCAGACAATGCGGTCCTGCTTTCAAGAACAGCTTATGGGCTGCAGCTGCTAATAGATACATTTATAGATTTTATGGATGATAAGGACATGAAAATTCTTCTTAACAAAACTGTCACCATGGTAGCCGGAAAAGGTAGGGCAAACAAGAGGGCACATTTCATTAGGGGGGAGAGGTTAGAGGAGACACAAACCTTTACATACCTGGGTATACAATTCACTGCATCGGGCTCTTGTGATAGCCAATTAGTTACATCAAAACTGAATTTTTTTAAAGAGAAATAGAAACAATATTTAGATTCTCCAGCTTACGCTGTCTAAAAACTGCAAGTACAAAAAAGCTGGTCAGCATTGCCTCCAACCCCTGACCGTAGTAGAGGTAAAATCCATCTTGATCTCTCCTTTGTATAAAATTTACAGAAAAGCACCACTTGTATTGTTGATTGTGGAGATATGTCATCACAGGGATAACAACATAATTCTCTAGACCAGTTATTCACTTCTGGATAAAAAATTAATCGATAAAAGTTTCCAAATCTAAAACAGGTTAAAACATATCTGTTGTATCCACTTAAACTACATCGTAGATAAGGTTGAATGTCATATGTTGTTAAAATCAATTGATGCTGTACCACTCTTGTTTGGTTTACCTCCAGGGCAAATCTATTTGCCTCCAGATGACTCATACAGATTTTCTTAAACTCCTTCCTAGAGATAGAATTCATTGACTCAGGGCGGTTATATTATTCAGGGTGCCCGAGATCGTACATAAAGTTTTTGATATATGTCAGCCAGGAAATCTTGGCAGCATGGTCCAGCTTCATTGAATCTTTAATTATTTCTTGATTCAGACCTGTGCTACTACAGGTCCAAATCCTGTGCCAAAGTAACACTGGATGTGCTATGATGACATCAGCAATATATGGAATGCCCAACTCACTGTGACAGTTGTAACCTGAGGTACTGCCAGGTACAGCTAAAATAAACTTTAAGAAGGCTATCTAAACAGACTGAATGGTATATGAATCTTAGAAACGCCATACACCCGCACCAAAGGTAGCAATGCTCACACATTTTGCCTGATAGATATAAGGAGTATCTCAGGAGGTCTTCTTCCCAACTTTTATGCAAAATTAGGCACTCCAGCAGTCAACTTCATAAAAAGAAGACTCCTGCTTTAGACAGCCTGGTGCCATGAACCAGTGAGATCAAATAAAATGCCTAAATACGTGAACATTTTAGTGGATTCTACCCTATTACTCTCAAGAGGTAGGCTTTTACATTTCTGTCTCCCTTTTCCACAGATCATGACATATTATTTTTGGCATTCAATTTTAAGCCCAAATTATCCATAAAAATGAAATATGAAGCAAGGGCTTTTTGTACGCCTATCTGAGTGCGGGCTAACAGTACTGCGTCGTCTGTGTAGAGAAGGGAGACTATCGGGCGTTTGTTGATATACGGTGGGTCCCTCCCCTTTTCCACCAATTCTTGTTCCAAAGTGTTTGTATATAGGGTGAACAAGAATGGCGGTTTAAAACAGTTCTTCCTGCTACCTTCATCAGAGAATCTGATAGAGATATTGGGCAGTATCAGGCCTGATTGTCCCAATCCCCCTTCTTATAGATGGGTACGATTATTGACTCCGACCATATATTAATGAAACCCTTCACACCTGTGTTATTAGCGGAGTCCAGAGTGGAAGATTAGATTTAAATAAGTCGATTGGCACTCCGTCTGGACCAGGGGCCTTGCGTTTATCGCCCCAATAACCTCCTTATGTGTGAATTGGAGATCGACAGCTGAAAAAACATGGGAACATCCCCCCTGCTGGCTCAGAGGAGCTGTTTGCCTTTCATTGTCTTCCTGTGAATTATAAACACCGGAGAAGAAATCAACCCATTTCTTCTCATCTATTGCAGCCGCTACAGGCGGGTTATTTGACTTGGTGCATTCACTGCCCGCCAGAAAGAGGTGCTATCTTTTCTCAGGGAGGCTTCGTAAAGACTGGCCCAAGCGTTTTTTTTAACTCCTTCCTTTGTGTTTTTTGTGCATTATTATATACCTTCCTTCTCTCTCTTACTTCTTCCTTGTCCTCACTGGTGTCGTTCATGACAGTCATGGTCACAGAGGGGATTTATGACATCTTCAGGATCACCTATCCGCAACGGAGAGCAGGTCATGAGATTGATAGAGGCATTGAAGTTGCCTACCTAAATTGCTCTTGTGAATTGTCCCGCTCACTGCAGTGGTGATGATTATGTGACAGTGGGCAACGGTTACACTGAGAAAGTCACGCAATACTGTGCTCATAGGTCATGAACATTCAATCGTGTAATCGGAAGGTGAGACCACCTATAACATTTTGTTGTCAACAACTGATCCCTGGGAGGAAGTGAAGAGATTGCAGGAGGAAGTGTCAGAGGCAGAACAGCAGGGTGGGATCAGAACAGAATATGTGAAGAGAGATGATGATATATGGGTTTCTATAGATGGCAGACCAGTGTTGCCAGACAACATGCTATCCCCAATGGCAAGACATTTCCATGAACCGGCGCAAATGAGGAGGGATGCCATGCTATTGTTGTTTAAACAACATTGGTTTAACCCACCATTTATATTGGTAACTGAAGAATTGTGCCACAGATGTGTTGTGTGTCAACAGATGAATGTAGAGAAAAGAACTCCAGTGGCACTGAGTCATATAGGAATATCAGGAGGGCCATTCAACTGAATGCAAATGAACTTCATGAAAAATTCCTGTTCAACAGGCTGAGATATGTCCTAGTGATTATGTGCATCTTCTCATGTTGGGTGGCGGCCTACCCGACTAGGCGCAATGCCAGTTTCACAGTAGCCAAGTTGTTGTTGAGGGAGTTGAAACCTAGGTTTGGTGTTTCGACTTCTTTGGAGTCAGACCAAGGGACTCATTTGAATAATGAGTTCCTGAAAATGTTGTGTGCAGCATTACAAGTGGAACAGAGATTACATTGCAGTTATTGGCTAGGGGCTTCTGGCATTGTGGAGCAGGTGAATAGAATGTTGAAAGCCAGATTGACCAAAGTGTGTGCATCAACATCTCTGAAGTAGCCTCTTGTGCTGATGAGTCTTCGTAGTGTTACAGACAGAAAACCAGGATTGTCCCTGCATAAGATAATCATGGGGGGAGAAATAAGACTGCCTGCAGTGCTCGCAAATGTTCTCGTGAACATTACAGATGACATGGTTATTGACTATTGCAAGGGACTAGCCGATATGATCCAAGACTTATACACAAGCCCAAGCAATGGATATATATGCATTGATCCAGGATACTCAGGCATTCAATTGTCAGGGAGGATCGGTGACATATCAACTCAGGCAACTCGAAATTCTATCTCAACGAGTTTTAAATCAAAGACTGCATGCTTCAATGTTAATATAGGAACATAAAGTACAGAGAATCCCAAGGGGTTTATGTTTACCCATAAAATCAATGCTGTACAGGTTTCAATTTAGCAAACAAATTATGGAAAAATGGCAAAAACAAATGCTCCTTGGATTTGATTTTACTTTTAGTGGAAGAACTGTCTAAATCAATCAAAGAGCTCGAAGAAGAGATCACCACTATCAAAATGGATTTGAGCACAAGACATGAAACAGATTTTGGAAAATCCCTTTAAAAGATCTAAATGAAAAACTAGATAGATATGGCACAGAAACTCAGGAATGCAAACTTCGGAAATATAAGTGTGACACAATAGATTACAATTTAAAATAGGTTTACACCTGGGCAGAGGTATATGCACATAGGAAACCTAGTAAAAAACCAGCAACGTCTTCTCAAGAAAGTATAGTATCTGACCATGAACTGGCAACTAACAGACAACCATTGACTACTCCCACAGATTCAGAGCAACAAATGCAGGCAAAGATACCAGGCGCCTCCGGAACCTCCAACGTTCAACACACGTCTTTTTTAGAGGTAGGCCAAGCTACGGGTCGTCCACCAGACCAAAGCCACACAAAAATATCCGTAGAGGACAAGGAAAGAGATACCATCAGCAAGAACCTTCGCAGCAAGATCAAACCTTGATAATCAACATTTCATCAAAGGCGTTGAATAAGCAACAGATCTGTGTTCTCAATAAGGATACTTCTTTTGTACCAACATACCATACCAAAAAAATGGAAGTAGAGGTAGCAGTGTTCAAATTCATGCGCAATCTGCGATTATGCCATTTCTTTACTAACATCGTACTAACTCTATTGCAAGGAACAAGTCTGGATGAACTTGAAAATCCTGAGTACAAGGAATTCAAACCACGAAGTACATACATGGGACTAATTTCGCACAAAGTAATGGATGTCTTTGAAATTCCCGGCAAGAAAGATTTGGCTCACATGAATTTACAACCCAAGATCAGATCTAATTTGACCAAGCACAAATACAAGATTTTGCAAGATTTATCACAAGACCAATCATTAACATTCCAACTCACTGACAAAGGGGGAGCATTGGTGATTAGGGACACAAGTTTTTACGCATCCAAAGTATAAGAACACGTTTATAGATGCCACTACGTATGTTCTGTTGGAACACGATCCCACCATAGAGATCAAAAGAACATTGACAAATATTCTTGACAATGCCAGAGAACTAGGATGGATTTCTGATAACACCTACAGTTTTTTTAATACATCATACCCCAGACGCCCAAAACTATATATGTTGCCAAAAGTACACAACGATTTGCTGAACCCACCTTTTAGCCCCATTGTGTCAGGGTGTGGGTCACTTTTTGAGCCCCAGGGAAAATACGTAGATCATTTTCTACTACCCTTTGTAAAGCAGTGGAAAACATATATTAAGGACACCACTCATTTTTTGCAACATTTACAAGAACTCAACTGTGAGAATCACACTAACTGGATTTTGTGTACCATTGACATAACAGCACTATATACATCCATTCCCCTATCAGAGGGTATTGAAGCATGTGAATGGGTACTATTGGCACAAACATCATTGGGAGCAAACAAAGTGTTTATTTTAGAACTGCTACAGTTCTATTTACAGCACAGTTACTTTCAATGGAATAACCAGTTCTTTCTAAAAAAATACAGTACATCAATGGACTTTGCTGGAGCTCCAGCATACGTGAATACATACATGTCAAAATTCGAGAAAGATCACATTTTGACAGATGTAGAAAGGGCGGTAAACCGGATTTTCTATCGTTGTTTCATAGACAACATCTTTTTGATCTGGAATAACACCCAAGAGAAATTAGAAACAAAAATCAAAGAATTAAATTTAAAAAATATTCAGATTCAATTCACTCATCAAATCAGCACTAAACAAATATCATTTCTAGATGTACTGATTGTTAAGACCCATGAAGCTTTGAATACAACTGTATATCACAAAATGACAGATCGTAATAACTTGTTATTATATAACAGTTTCCATTCTCCGAATCTAATACACAATTTACCTTTCTCGCAACTATTGAGGACCAAAAGAATATTGTCAGCATCAGATGAATTTACAATAGCACAACAACAACAAGTGAATACATTTCAACAAGGAGGATATCCGGAACACCTCATTAACAATGCTATTTCTAGAGTGAAAGCCATTCCAAGACAAGACTTACTCAAAACTATGAAGAAAGACACCAATCAAGATTATGTTTGTTTCTAAATATTCAACAAGGTCCATGGCTATTAAAAAAGTGATTACTCAATGCTGGGAACTTCTACATCATAAGCCAGATTTCAATGATTTGTTTTTGCAAAAGCCATTATTTGCTTACACGCGCAGCCACGATATCAAAGAATTATTATCCGGCGGAAACCCAAAACCAAGTCACATAGCAACTGACATGAACATTTTTTACAATTACGTTCATTGCAACAATATCATTATAGGAGATACCATCACACACCCACAAACAGGAGAATCCATCAAATTACAACATACTTCGAATTGTAATTTATCCTTTGTAATTTTCGCCATTAAATGCCCTTGTGGCTTGATGTATATTGGGAAACAGAGAGAAAATTAAAAAAAAGATTCACGGAACACAAGAGCCTGATTCATAATAAAAATCCAAATTCTAATTTAGCTCTTTATTGGATGGAGGAGAACCACAACATCCCACAATTGAGATTCCTTATCTTAGAGAAATTACAAATTTCTGCAGAAAGAGAGATATGGTGGATCAAAAAATTCAACACCATGATGCCACTAGGATAAAACGATAAATTGAACATGAGTTGCTATTTATAATTCAACACCTCAAATCAATAAGCAACACATTGCAAAAACCGCTAGTTATATATTACACACGACAAAGCTTTGTTACATGAGACATTTCAACGAGGATTATACTTCACAGACTACACACCATAACATGGTACAGTAGCTTATATAGACCATTTTTAAATATCATTAGTTGTTCAGGAAACATAAGGCATAGTACCACCCATGTAATAAGTTTCTGCCATGTTTCAATTTTAGCTGAAATTCTTCATTTAGTAACAGGCACAATACTAACATATACACTGAATAATCCACTACAAAAGCTGAATGTTTACCAACCATGAGTTTATTGTATGGGGCATATTTGGGTTGTATATTGCAGGTTAATTCATTCAGAACTATGGACACATTCGATTTATCTCTTAACAGTAGTGATTATTTCTAAGATGGTCATGTTACTTGTGGAGCACACAAGATCGAGCAGTATGTGAGTTCACGGTAGCATTGTATGTCGGGGTTCGTTCAAAGGCTCATACACTTTTTTACGCATGCGCAACTTTTTAAGAAAGAAATAGTAATTGTATCATGCTAAGGTTTTGTGATACACTCAAATTGGTTAAGAATACATAATTTCGGTTTAGGAGGTGTTTACATTGTGATTTAATTTTGGGATACGGTCAACTATACCAAGTATCTTTTGAATATCGCTGGTTGATTGTATCTATTTCAAACTGGCGATGCCGGTTTGGAACACAAATATGATCAGTTAACAAGGGAGTCCTTCATTTGTCTTTAGTTCATGATAGTATTTTGTGCAGGAGTTACACTCGCAAGAGTACACGTCTTCTTGAGCAGGTGAGTGTTAGTGATCTTTAAACAAAGCCATGTTGTTGCAAAGGCTTAGATTATGGGATTTTGATGGAGTACTTCTATTTTTTACGGGATAAACTGAAGGTCTTAACATTTATACACGGGGAATAGAAGTCGACATACCAAAACTAAATCCAGGTATGTGAATTGCCAGAGTATGAGAGACTAACGCGATTCGAGTCTTTGAGGGTGAATTTGTAAAACAGTGATTTCTGTTCAAGGTTTCTCATGAGAAGAATTCAGTCAGTTTGGCACACACGTTACGTGCTCAAGAGGATCAGAGTTTTCTCTCAGTAAGCCCTGATATTCCGTTTCTCTCTGAAATAACACCGGGTATTTCAGCGTATAGTGGGGCCAAGGCTTCACTACCACTATTAGTCAATTGTGTATAGTGACACTGACGGTGAGGTTTTATGCGAAGATGCCTCATACCAACATTATTGCACGGAGTAGTGTAATGCATGCACAGCATTAAAATCACGGTACACAGAGAACAGCTATGTCGAGAATTGTTAAATTAATAAGGGAAACGATATGTTGTTGGTATACATGTAGCAGAATATATTGGTGTTCCTCCCTGTTTGATGTTTAAACATCTTGTATTTTTCTTATTTTGACAGCACCCCTGAAGAAGGGATATGTAAATCCCAAAATGCATTGGGAACCGTTTTGTGAGAGTTATTTTTATGTATTGTTTGAGCATTGCATGGACACGTCATTATTATTTTGTAAATTGTCATTGAAATTTAAGTATGTTATAGCAAACGTGTTAGCAGCGGAGAACATTCCCCGCATAATGTTTGCAACAAATAAAATGAAAATGTATGATACTTTATTGGTATAATCATTGTTGAAAATGCCAATTTTTTAGACGTTGAATTTAATTCAGAAATGTAAAAGCAATTTCAACAGCTGTGTGGAAGGGGGCCTAGTGCAATATTTCACGTGCAGTAACCCCCATTCTGTGTCCTGCCAGGTTTCATCTGTTGCTGCCCCTCCACATCTAAAGCAGTGCCATGACCTCAGTGCTAGAGACTGGGTCTTGGTGAAGTAACATGTTTGGAAAATGAGTCTGGACCCTAGATTGCGAGGACCGCACCAGGTCATCCTTGTGAAGAACACTGCTGTCAAGTTTCGGGGTCTTCCCAACTGGATCCATGCAGCCCACATTCATAGAATGGAGAGTCCTTTTGATGATGTGACAGTACTTCTTCCTGAAGTGCAACCCACAACTGAGAGAAACAGCAAGAAGAGGGTGCACAGAGTTCTGAGACTCAGCAAGAGCAGGTGACAGCTCATCGTCAGCCTGAGGGGGTCTTGATGTACTGACAGTTGAGAAGTCTTGGCCTGAACTCACTACCTGAGCCAGGCTCAGACAATGATGATGGAACTAGTGCTGTGTCATGCCGAGTAGAGACTGAGGAACATTGTCCGAGAAGTCAAGAAAGAGAGAGATTAAGATTGCCTACAGAACGAGGACTGGGTACTACCCTGGAGGAAACTGAGAATTCTGGTCTAAATGACAAGAAAGGTGAAAGACCTGTACTTAGGAGATGTAAAAGAGCTATAGTGCCATGTCTGAATGAACATAATTTACAGAAAATAATGGTGAAAGGTAGGAGTCTGTGATTTGGAGGATAACAGTCAATTACAGATGAACCTCCGTGAATCAGCATTCCTTGATGAACTGTATTTTGAAATTGCTCTGCCATTGAATAGACTGACATTGACTTGATCTCTGAATTGAACTTTGGACTTCCATTTGAGACTAGACGATTACCTAGGCCCGAGGCTGCTGAAGGAGCATAATTGTGTCACTGAGAAGAACACGGAGTAAAGCTGACAAAGACTCACAAAGACTATTTAAATAACTTCATCACATGATTTATGTTTGTCATCTGCATGAGTAGAAGCCAACAGGAGAAAATCACTTGCTGCAAATCTTGCTGAACGGTCTGATTCTGGAGCAGTCATGGACACCACTAACACAATTATATGAAGATATTTATTAGTAGGGATACTGTTTGCCATTGTTGTAGTATTCATTGTTCTTCCGGTAGGATTATCTTCATTTACATTTTCCATAGTAGCCAGGCTAAAACTTAGTCCTACAGATAATGTTTGCACACACTAGATTGTAAAGCTTTGCATGTAGATCCATCTAGAGGACATTATTATTCAAATGCCTATTTTAAATTGCTTTATGAATACGTTGACACAATGGATGCAAAGGACTGTTATGTCTGTATGCAGAAACGAGAAGGAAAATTATGTGTGCCTTGAAATTGATTGTCCTTTACCAATAAATTCATGGGTAGAAGTGATTGTAACAATATTTGAGTATGTAGGAATCTGGCTTCTGTTCTTGGAAGTCAAGATCCCATTATTCTTGGAGTTTCTTTTGTTTGGGGGGGAGCATTCATACTTCAAATTTCCCAGGGGATGTTATGGGACATATTTTTTAGGTATAGTTTCCCCAAAGATTTGTCATGTAGAACATTTGAATGATCCTGTGTGATCAACAAAAACTAGAACTAAATGAGATAGTAGAGGAACTGAAATTGTGGGAGACATTTTTGGTGCAGAGATTCCCTCTGTAGGGGTAATCTTAAATTATCTCAATATTAGAAAGCTGTCCACCATAGTGGATACATTGACCACAAGTACAGCATGTTCCTTATTGGCTGTAGATACTGAAATGGTGACTATGAGATCCATGGTTTTGCAGAATTGTCTTGCTTTAGATGTCCTTCTCACAAAAGAGAGTGAAATATGTAAAGAACATTACTGATCCGAAATGAGATTTGCAGGAATAAGAAGCTACACGTGCTTGGTAAGCAACTGGAGATGGGTTTTCAGGATTGGCAAATGGTTTGGAAACCTAGTAAGTTTTAGCTTGAGATCTCTTATTGTTATCACCATCTGTGTGATATGTCTTTTCATTATGTTTAAAGAATACAAGAGTATAAAAGTAAGGAAGGAAGGACAACATGGGCAGAGATTGAAAAGAACTAGAAGGGATATGGATTTGAAGGAGAATCAGTGTAGATTTTATGATAACATGAAACACTTGGTAAACACTAGACAAACGTTGTGGAGCATTCCAAAGCGATACCAAAGGGGATGATGGACAGAGCGCTTGAGCAAATCAAACACTCACCCCCAGTCAACTGATCTGGGTTTAACCTCTTCCATGCTCATGACGGCCGGGAGCCGTCACGTGTCACGGTGGGCGTGTGTGCGCGATGGCTCCCGGCCAATCCGAATCCCCGCCCACTAATGGAAACGCCCGCACAGCGCGGAAATTCCATGCGCATGGAAGGGATTAATCCATCATCATTCTTTAGCTCACTCCACCACCCCAGTTCAGACATGGCCCTATGCAAATCAGTCTGACCGTGTGCCTCATGGGAACAGTTCAGCCTGAACTGCCAAGCCATGTCTTTCCTGGACCGGAGACAAGCATCCTGGGACCGGTTTTGGGTTCATAACCCTTGCTAAATACATGGTTTGGCAGTTCGGGCTGGACTGTTCCCATGAGGCACAGGGTCAGACTGATTTGCATATGGCCATGTCTGAACTGAGGTGGTGGCGAGAGCTAAAGAATGATGATGGATTAAACCCAGATCAGTTGACTGGGGGTGCGTGTTTGATTTGCTCAAGCGCTCCGTCCATTATCCCCTTTGGTATCGCTTTGTTCGCCCTAAGTTGGCAGGGTATGCCCAGACGTGGGTCCCTTGCTCACTTTGCCACTGGATTCAAGATAGCCTGGCTGATGAGGGTTATGAACCTGAAACTGGTCCCAGGATGCTTGTTTACGGTCCAGGGAAGACATGGCTTGGCAGTTTGGGCTGGACTGTTCCCATGAGGCACAGGGTCAGACTGATTTGCATATGGCCATGTCTGAACTGGGGTGGTAGAGTGAGCTAAAGAATGATGATGGATTTAACCCAGATCAGTTGACTGGGGGTGAGTGTTTGATTTGCTCAAGCGCTCCGTCCATTATCCCCTTTGGTATCGCGTTGAGCATTCCAAGGCTTTCACTTGATTTCACCTGATATGGATTCATATGGGTGTTATAGTGATGGTTAACATTGCCATCAGAGAAAGGATTGGAGTATCATAATTTAAACTACATTCTTTTTACATTATCATTGTGCAATTTTGCAATTAATTAGGCATTATATTTACTGTGTGCCTTTAATAATATTAATGTGTGTGAAAATGTAATGCATTAATGAAATGTAACTATTGAGAAATTGAAGATTTATAAACGTGTGCACTAATGTTCAGTTTAAACATGAGGATGTATTCTGTATTTACTTTTGCATTTATACGTTGAGGTACATCTGCAAATATTCTGAAAGTCATTTTTGAAAGTGTAATCAGATATTATTTTACTAACGTTTGCATTTGTTCTTGAGTTACATGTTCACAAGTATAACCATTGTACTGTGAGTGCACATTTAAATGTTTCATTAAAGTTAGCCTGACTAAAGGCCTTATTTTGAAATGCATTTTAATTGGTTAGCGTGTTCTTTATTTTGCAGGTGTGTTTATGAGAGAGAATTGGAGTTTCTGTAAGGAAAACCTATTTCTAATTCTCAGTTCTAATATTGCTGTGGCTGTGATTATTTTAAATCTTATCTGACTAAGACTGAACCTTTTGCAATATTTCAGCTTGTCAGCTATTATCCTGTATCTTTTTAATATTCTCTTGACATGCATATATACTGAACTGATTATTAATTGGTAATAAAAATACTTAACTTCAACCTCTGATTCCTGTTCCTCATTGTGTAGTCAAATGGGCTTGTCGAAATGAGAATTGTTTTTTTATTGGTATCTCCCTTGGCCTCTAAGTCAACTCAAAAAGATTCATCAGATGGGAGACTGTAAATCACGCACCTGCGTGCTCTCAATTACATGACGGACATAAAGTGATCGTGCAGTAATTGTCTTTCAAGCAAATACAGAGACTTGATTGGTAAAATTCCTTTTCTAATCTTTATATACACCTGTCCAGCCAATGGACATAGAATCTTATCAAGAAAGAGTTCAAAAGATGGAATAGCTTTATGAACTAAAAAAACTAGTCATCAACCTACCCAGGTTACATTTGTGCAGTAGCTCATGCCATAAAGTAGTCTTTTCTCCCTATTTGATCACTGACCTAGACACAAAAGTAGCGTCAGTATGAGCTCCTCATAGAGCTGCAGGGTCCAGCTTAAATAACAATTTCTTGACATAGACTAACCAGGGAATTTTTAGGTAGCAATTAGAGCACATCATTTCTGTGAGGGATATCCTATAAAGGGCTAATTCCTCATTAGACTACAATTTGTGTCAATACAGTAATGGACTAGGTTTAGTCCCTGTTTTTGTATTTTATTTCATTTTGGTTTGTGTCCCTGCTTTTATGAAAGCTGCGCTCCCCCCTGGCCCTTACTCGCACCATAATAGTTTTTAGCACCGCACTTTGCGGGTCCGGGCTCACGGGGTCACGTGACGCGCCGCCGCCATCTTGCAGAGGGCTATTGGCACATCCTGGGTTCGGGGGTTAGCGCTCCAGCGCCGCTGTTCCGCCTCTCTGCCTATTTAAGGTGAGTGGGCAGGTGGGTCAGCCTTGTAAAGGTGACTACCACGTTGCGTGAGGGTTTCGCGCTGCGCGCATTGTCATGGCTTGTTTCAGAAACTTTTAAAACATCCCTGTTTTTGTATTTTATTTCATTTTGGTTTTGTGTCCCTGCTTTTATGAAAGCTGCGCTCCCCCGTGGCCCTTACTCGCACCATAATAGTTTTTAGCACCGCACTTTGCGGGTCCGGGCTCACGGGGTCACGTGACGCGCCGCCGCCATCTTGCAGAGGGCTATTGGCACATCCTGGGTTCGGGGGTTAGCGCTCCAGCGCCGCTGTTCCGCCTCTTTGCCTATTTAAAGCTCGCATTGGCGCGCAGCGGTGACGCGCAGCGGTAGCGCCTGACTCACGCCTGAGTCAAGCCAGAGTCTGCCCGTCTGCGCTAAGGAAGTGCGGGGTGCGGCAGACTCTTACATCTTCACTATGGCTACTTCGTCTTACAGGTACGGTAGAGCTGACTTACTGGCCGTACGTGACCTTTGCTTTGTCTGTCCACTCCCGCCTGTAGCACCACTAAGGGGCCCTTATCGGTGCACTTGTTGCTGCTGGCACCTGCCGCCCCCATCTCGCGTTCGCTCCAGCCATATTTCATCTCGGCAGTTCAGCGCGTCAGAGGGGAATGCGGCCAGCATATATAGCCTAAATGTCAGATCTCTGGTCAAACATCAGGCCGAGATCTTTGACATGATTACCAATGACTCCCCTGATGTGTTTTTTATGACTGAGACATGGCTACAAGACGCTGACACTGCGATTTTAAACATTGCCTTCCCCCCTGACTATACCGTGGTAACTCTCAATCGCGGCTCGAGAGGTGGAGGAATTGCAATGGCGGTGAAACGTCGCTTTCCTTGTGAATGGAAAGAATTAAAACTTCCAGGTTGTGAATGTGCTCGTTTTAGAATCTCTCTGTCTCATTGCTTTAGCTTCTCAGGTCTTTTAATATATCGGCCTCCGGGCTGCGATGCGGCCTTTAGGGCTGCTCTCCCGGACGTCATTAGTATAGAAGCTCTTGGCTGTGCTAATTTTAATGTGGTCGGTGACCTCAATTTGCACTTTGACTGTCCTTCCCAATCTTCCATTAAGAGCTGTCTAGCAGATATGGAAGCTTTGCAGCTCACACAGAGAGTGATGTCCCCCTCCCATTCCGGTGGTCACATACTGGACCCGTTTTTTACCTCCTTAGAGGAGATTACTTTATGCCACCCTGTTCAGCTGTTTTGGACAGATCATATGCTGGTGAAAGCAGTTCTCCCTGTGGCAGATCCTCTTTTCGTGGCACTGAATAAAACATCTCTGTCCCGCCAGTGGTGTAAATTAAAACTTGAAGATTTCTACCTTTTATTAGGAAAAACACCCCTACCCCTCTTCTCTGATGTGGACGGTGGGTATGCACGGCCTTGGACTCTCTCATCCCCTGTGTACGGTCCAAGTGCCGGACCAAGGCTCATAGCCCGTGGTATGATGAGACACTGGCGTCTCTCAAGAGAGAGTGTAGGCAAGCGGAAAGGCGATGGAGGAAAGCTTATGATCCCGCGCTTAAGATCTGCTACCTCACTATATCCAAGGCATATCACAGAGCGGTGTGTCGTACACGCGCCGCTTTCTATGCGCAGGAGTTCCGGAACAGCCCGAACCCCTCCAAATTAATCTTCAAGGTCCTAAAGGACCTCATAACTAAGAGGACCTCTGCGGCTGAAATTTGCACAGACTCTCATTGCGAGCGCCTGGCCTTGTTCTTTGTTCAGAAGGTGCAAGCTATTTACCACACCTTCCCTACTGCCGTGCACTGCTCGAATCCAGTTGATTGTCCTGAGTTCAAGGATAGGATCCTGGATTGTCTGGCCCCCCTATCGGAGGAGGGTTTTGATCTCTTGAGCCAAAAAATTAAATCTGGCTCCCCGGCAGACCCCCTCAAACCGGCCCTATTTAAAAACATGCAGGATACATGTCGTGCTCCCTTGCTTTCCCTTATTAATATGTCTCTGGGTTCAGGGACCGTACCTATCAAGTGGAAGCAAGCGGTAGTCACTCCCATCCTGAAAAAGCCTACCCTCGACCCCACTAAACCTGAGAACTATCGCCCCATCTCCTTGCTGCCGTGGGCTGCTAAAGTCATCGAAACCCACGTGAATGGGATCCTGGCGGACCACCTTGATAAAGCTAACATCTTGGACCCCACGCAAAATGGTTTCCGTAAAGCCCACAGCACGGAGACTGCCCTGCTTTATATGACTGAACACCTGCGCTCCGTGCTGGACACCGGACAAACAGCGGCACTCCTCTTGTTAGACTTGAGTGCCGCCTTTGATACGGTGTCCCATGACATCCTGATGCGGCGGTTAGAGGAAGCTGGGGTTAGGGGGTTGGCATTAGGCTGGTTCCGCTCCTTTCTTTCCAACAGATCCTTTCAGGTTGCGATACCACCCGGTAAGTCCACCTCTCACCCGCTCACGTTGGGGGTTCCTCAGGGCTCATCTCTGAGCCCCACTCTTTTTAATCTTTACGTGAGGCCGCTGGCTGCTGTAGTCAAAAGCTGGGGCTTGACAATGGTTTCCTATGCGGATGACACGCAGCTGGCGGTCACACTAAGTGGGGACTCAGCTATGGACGCCCTCAACTTCTGTGAGGGGTTGCGCTCGGTGGCCAATTGGATGAATCAGAACTGTCTCCAATTGAACACAAAGAAGACAGAGGTGATGGTGTTTGGTAAGCTTCCTGGATGTTGGAATGATAGTTGGTGGCCCCCCGAGTTAGGAATGATCCCCTCTCCTGCAATGGAGTTAAAGAACCTCGGGGTTTGGCTGGACCCTTCACTAAGTTTCACCTGCCATACTAAGAAGGTGGCTGCCTCTTGTTTCGGCATTATTAGGAGCATTAGGCCGGTGCTCAAATTTTTTGATGCCAGTACTAGACAGCTGGTGGTCCAGGCCTCGGTATTATCTAGGATAGACTATGCCAGTGCTTTGCTTGCAGGCACGAACAAGGCTGAACTTTTGCGGCTACAACGAGTGCAGAATGCCGCCGCAAGAGCAATATTTGGGTTGCCCAAATGTCGCTCAGTGTCCGGAGTACTGCATACTCTCCACTGGCTGCCTGTTGCGTGGCGTATTGAGTTTAAGGTGCTTTGCCTGGCCTTTAAAATTCTGAAAGGCTTGGCTCCACCTATTCTCACGAATCTTCTTACTCCGTACATCCCTTCTCGCTCTTTGAGATCGTTGGGCCAGAACTTAGCTGTTGTTCCCCGTTTTCTGTTGAACAGGACGGGTGGCCGCTCCTTTCGAGTAGTAGCTGCCAAGCTCTGGAACGCTCTTCCTTACGACATCCGTGCTGTGGAAGATTTAACCAGGTTCAGAGGTGTCATCAAAACGTTTCTTTTTAACAAAATTAACTAACCCTGCTGCATTCTGTGTTGTTGTGTTCACCTTTCCCGGCGCCAGGACGCCCCTTGGCTGGGGCAGCTGTGCGCGGTACAAAAATCAGTAACATAACATAACATAACATACCCTGAGGAAATTAGGTACACACCTGCATCAAGTGATTGGGGTAAGCGAGGGGCACTCTGTAGGATATTTAGCATGGACCTAACAAATGTGTTTTCTGCCACAATAATTCCCATGTTTTTTGTCTAGCTCCAAAGCTCTGAACTGTAGAGAGCAGACCCTTTAACTTTGAGTTTATACATTTCCACTGCAGGGGCAAGAGACCCTGACTTAGTGCTCTTTACCAGTTTCAGAATGGCCCTGGATTTCTACTGCAGCTTTAATGCACTCTTGCTATCCTGCAAGGATCATGATAACTTGTTAGTCAATCTAACACCTAAATAATAAAAATCTTGGACTTGCTCGAGCACTTCACCATGGGCCGTGATGCAGCTTTCACAGATCTATACGGATTAAATGCCATAAATTTGGTCTTCTTAATATTCAGTTCCAGCCCTCTCACAGTACAGAAATGCAAAACCAGCAGGAGTTTGGTAAATAAGAAGCGTGTCATTCGCAAACAACAGTGTTGGAATTATACAAGCCCCTAGTTTTGGTACATCATTACCAGGAAAATCCAGATATTGCACTAGCCCGTTTATATATAACGTAAAAAGAGTTGGGGCCAACAAACAACCCTGGTGAACACTCTTCTCAATCCTAAAAAAAAATTGGACAGCGCATCTCTCTTCCCACGCCTGACATGAGCATAATTTAACTCAATGAATCAAATCAAAGTTGATAGTATATTGTCTGGAACCCCCACGTTTTCTCAAACTTCCCAAAGTTTCTGGCGCAGTATTGAATCAAAAGTGGATTTTATATCCACAAACACCTCATAAACATTTCCCTAGTCTAAAATCTCTATTTTCCAGTATATAGTACAGAAGCCGAAAATTTGATCCATTGTACAAATCTTCCTCTGGAAGCCTGCTTGGAGGTCAGACAAAATATTATTCTCTGTAACAAAATCGGTGGGTCTCCCCAAAAGTTGATGGCAAAAGTGCTTTTGTAGCCCATCAGCTGGACTAATGGGCCTATAGTTGCGAGGATCATCTCAGCTACCCATTTTGTAGAAGGGAACAATCTTTACATACTGCCAAACATTTGGGGGAGGGTCACCCCTGTAATTTAATTAGTAAGCGACTTCAGGTTTGCGCTAACTATTGTAGGTTCAGCAGGGAACAAGTTGCATCGAATACTATCCGGTACCGGAGCCATCCCAGGAACAATAGCAGATAAAACATTAACTGACTTCTTGAGTGACAAATTTGGTGGAGGGGAGGGTTAGGGGTTCGGTGGAGCTAATTATCCTCGCTCTGTAGGCTCACCTCAGGACATTTCAGTATCAGAATATAACCCTTCAGAGCACTCTGCCCAAGTCTGAGACTGAAGATGGAAGTCTACCTGAGTTGTAGCACATCAATTTCCATGTACAAGATTGTTCCAAAAGGATTTATTATCACCTGCTCTTACTGTCAATAGCAAATAACCCCACTTTCTTCCTCCCATTTATATATAGCTTTTTCAACTCTGCCTTATAATTCTGCCTAGCCAGTGTATTTTGCTCAGTTGTTAATTACCTACTGGCGGACGCCAGTAGGTAGATAGAGTTAGGACCTATTTTCCATAGGAAATCCGCAACATTCTATTTGGAATAACTTTGGCGCCGATTGACGCGTCTTCGCAACATTTTCCAAACTTTTGGCCAGCTCCGGTCCACTCCTATTCTGAAAGTTTCACGGTGATGCGACAAGCAGGGGCCGAGGAAAAAGGGGGTGCCAAAACACGTTTTCCCCATACATTTTCCCATAGGACCTTTAGCCTAGTCACTATCCAATATATTTAGTGAGACACTATAAATTAGTCAAGTAAACAGTCAATCACACTGCTACTAAATCCTCCATCCAGATATTTATTTTTATATATCCACTCATTCTTCAGTGCAAATTGTTATATATATATAATACATATTTAAATAACGAACCAAACCACATTCACTGGATGATGTCATCAGTGATGTGATCAGTGATGTCATTTGAGATGTCATCAGTGATGTCACTGACCATGTCATGGATGATGTAATATGTGACATCATCAGCAGTGGATAGCGGGCGCGCGAGATGTAGTTAGTACAACTAACTATATCGGAGGAATTTCAATGGTTTTGTTTGAGTGAAATGTCCAGCTAACTATAACACCCCTAAAACCTATTGTTTTTTCAGTGAATTTCGAAGGTTTTTTAAATGCTAATTCCTAACTATATCAGGCCTGAAACCTATGGTTTTTTCAGTGAATATTAATATAAATAGACTCTATTATGGCCACCTTGGCAAGTCAACACTTTCTTTTATACCATGGGTGTTTCGAAGATTTATTGGATGTGCTTTTAGGTTCCCTAGGGAAGAATTCAGTCAGATAGACACAGAAATACTCATGATATCTAAGAAAAAGATTTGCACCTTCCTCGGAGGGCTCTACCTTTGTCATCCACTCAAGAACTCCTGCTACTAGATGTTCTTTTTATGCAGGGTATCTCTCAGTTCAATAATCTGCATTCACAACACGAATGTACTATGCAAAGCTTTCTCCTGCTCTTGCAACACCCCTGCACTCTTTATTCCAAGCCTTCTAAATTCTACTCCATAGACATTACTGCTCCTTAACCATGATTATGTTTGGGACAGTGTATGTAAGTAGCTCTTCTTTTGAGGGCAGATGGGTTTGGCTTTTGTGTCCTGCTTTTTCTGCTGAACCTTTTGATACTTTGTTGTGGCCCCTTTAAAAAAAATGCCTCTATGGGGTCTGTAGAACATCTCTTTGTGTTTCCTGTTTCTCTTCCATGGTGACACACTTTTAGTAAGTCGCTCAGCAGAGTGGAACACGGTGGAACAAATCAAATGATAATCAGGTTACTGAGTTGAATTTGGATACCACAGTTAAAAGTATACCAGCTGCTGGGATTTCCATTTGGGCACCACAAAAATGGTCAAATCGGGACAAATTTCTTGATCCTTGAACGTGACAGGGGTGTCCACTAGCCACAAGGCATTCTTCAGCCAATGTTGATAAGGCAGACGCCTGCTGCTAAGCTCAATCATGGTGCAATGATGTGTATTCAGCCCTGGCAAAGCTTTATGTACTTAAATGACAGTGACGGCTTCCTTTGCACTTGATGCCCTCAGAATCCTGGCCCCTGTAAAATCTCACCATGGGACCAGCCTGCAAGGTAACTTCTAACATCGCTGCTGCTTTCTTGTGTGCTCTTCTAGCTGATTCTAGCTCATTAGGGGTGTATGTATGGCAGAAGGGACCGAAGAGGCCACACTCTGTATTCTGCTGTGGAGGGAACTGAGCTTTTAGTCACAGCAGGGTCCCTATAATGTTCTCCAGTACCATGCCGGTGTTTCCCCACTTTGCGTGGCCCGGGATCATAAATCCAGAGTAGCACAATACAGCTCAAGTCGCTGTGTTGCATTACTTTGCCCTGGAAAGGCGCTCCATGGGAGTTGCTTGGGTGTTCCCACGCAACTCTCATGGGGGCATATTAGCAATGACATGCAATATTTTTTATCGCCGCCTCTCGCCGGATATTTTAGCAGAGAAAACATGCTATTAGCAACGTTCATCTCCACTGTGCTAAAATATCCAGCGATAGCGTCGAAATGCCTGAATATCGCTGGAAATCCAGCGATATTCACGCATTATCGCCATGGTGTACTTACCCTGAAGATCCACCTCCCATTGAGGAATACAGGTAAGTCAGGTTTCCAGCAGGTGTTAAATACCAGCGATAATCACGCTTAGCGCGATTTTTTTAATCGCTTCGCCTGCGTTGGTAATAGGCGATAGCTGTGTTAGCGACTGCTTTCAGTCGCTACCAGTTTGAGTACGCCCACTTTGCATGTCATTAGCGATAAATATCGCTGACATGCAAAGCGGACCCCAAACCTGTCCCTATCGCCTGAAAGCTGTCGCTAACTGCTGTTAGCGACAGCTTGATGATAGGGCAATAAAAAAATCTCCGCTTTAGCGACAAAAAGTGCCGCTAAAGCGGCAATCAAGCCCTTGCTAATATGCCCCATGAATTTTGATGCATTACCAGATTTCCATCACTGGTAGACCAGGGAATGCGCCAAAAAGATACGCCTTTTCAGGGAAGGCATAATGAGAAGAAATATTTGTATCTTGCCTCCTTAATCCCTCTTTTTATGTGTGGTGCATTCTGCAGCGCACATAGAAAAAAGAATATATCGTCCAGGATTGTTTTTTTGCATGAAGATGCTCCTTCGTGAGCATAAACAATCCTGCATGCAGCGTAGGCACCCTTACACCGTGGTGGAAGGGGGCTTGAATGGGCAGCAGGAAGCCCAATGTGCTCTGGCGCTGGGGAAATGACAGGGATGTACTGTATTATTATAAATACAGAGCATTCCTACCCTTACCCTGTAATGCAGCTAAGTGCAGCAAGGTGACTTGCTGTGCTGTGTTGCGTTGCAATTTCATAAATATACCCGTAACTTTCACAATCCATTCCTTGGCAAAGTTGGATACACTTTTGTAAATGATTTACAATCGAGCATTTTCTAAAGGTCTCTAAGGAACGTATACAAAGGTAAGGAAATGGGCACACGTCAGCAACACTCTGCAATGAAGAAGGTTGCAAAACATTTCCATATAAAAATGCTAGTAGTATAAGAAGAAATTAAAAAATTAAACAATCATATACCGCTGAGATGAATAGGGTGATGATGACGCAAAAGCCTGTACCTCGTAGTATCAAGGTCAGTGTGCGGTTAGAAAGAAACAGCAGTAGCTTGATTTGAGCCCAAGTAGACCTGTGAAAAAATATGAGGCATGAACACCTCTATGCACTCTTGATTGTAGATAGCATCCCAGAGGGGAATGTCTCCTGTCTACCGGTGAAGGAAGGAGAAGAGTTAGGTAAAACATCCAATTTACAGCTGTAATTGCTGCAGGTGATGTTCTGCATGGAAAGGTGTGCGTCCTCTTTTTTCTGTATTTTAATGTCTTGGAGATGGTAATAAGTCTGCTAACAAACATCTCATGAGTGTGGGAAACTAATCAGTGTCAGCTGTATTGTTGAATGTTATTGGTACAGCAGAACAATCGCACAATAAGTGTATGGTTGTGGACAGGTTAGTTCACAGCCCTGTGGCAGAATCCAGAAAATGCCCTTTGTGTGTATAGATACAATCAATGCTTGTATTTTACCTATATTAACAATGTATCAACATTGCGTTTAATTGTCTCAAAACAGCACATCCTTAAATATGTAACACCATGCATACTAGCTCCACTTTGAAAACTAGCACCAATCAGACATGTATTTAATATTTCCCAGGAGTTCAGCTGTATCTGCGACTTGAGCAGAAGCTGCCCTTAGTACATTACACTTTTTGTAAGTAGGCTGCTATAAGGGAAGTTATGTGTATGAAGCGCTACCAGGGTTTTGTTGAACCACTGACCAGTGTCTAACATTAAGTCCTTGGGCCTAATTTATGAGGTTTTGCTGTAGGACTGCGCTGCGGGCCTTTTTTTGCTTCGCTGCCCTACAGTAAAAGAAAAGGGCAGGAATGCGCCGTATCTATCAGATACGGTGCATTCCTGTCCTTTTCTCCTGCGTACAATGGGCTGCCATGCGCCAATGCAGGCACGTTTGCATGGGTGCCTGCATTGCGAGGATTATTATTTTTGTGCAGTAAGGGAAATCTTCCTGCACAAAAACAATCACAAGAAGCTTTTTCTTCTTTCTGTATGTTGCAGAATGCAGTACACAAAGAAAAAGGAAAAACTAGGAGAAATAAAATATTTCTCCTCGTTGTGCCTCCCTTACGCCTTCCCTGGGGAGGCGTAGGTTTTTGGCGCTGCCTTACAGTTACATTTTCTCGTGAATTTGGGGCAGAGTCGGGCTTGTCTTGTGAAACATCTAGTACACAATCTTCTTGACTAAAGGGTTTATACGTAGACTGAAGACCCTCAAGATAAAATCGGCTAAGGACCTTTGAACACTAAGTCGAACAAGACCAAAACATCGACATATCTAACTCAATTTCCTAAAAATTGTTATATAGGAATTAACCCCTTGCATGCCCGCCCCTTTCCCCGCCCAGTGCCGCGCTTTTTATTAGCGGGCGGAGTTCATGACGAGCTGGACTCGTCATGGGCACAGCGCCACCGCAGCCCATGACGAGTCCAGCTCGTCATGGGCACTGAAGGGGTTAATCACTGTGTGTGTATTGATAATTTATTTTTGTAAATTGGTGAAAGAAATGGGTTTTTCACAAAAGAGATTATGAGACAAGTTTATTTAAAAGATAATCAAGCTCAGTCATTTTTGTTTATGTGAATGTTGTTTTGTACCCTTTTTCTAAATTATTTAACTACATAAATTTGTAGGAAAAAAACGATACACCCGTTGTTGTTCTTTTTGATATATTCCTTTGTGATTTCTTCAATTGATTTCAATTAATCATTTATCTGAGGCCACTAATCTGGGCTCTCACAATTTGTTTTTGATAAATCAAGCTGGATTCTTTTTAAATGAAATCCCTTGAAGGCACTGTTACCTGATACTAATTCTTGTTACCCAAGCATCAAAGGGTTTATTGGTTTGACCAATTTATTTAGTAGTACTTTTTAAAGTTACCATTAGCTTGCTTTGGCCATTTCGTCTCTGCAGCCTGTCTCTGATCACATGACTGGGTGAAGCTGGCATTAGGCTTTGTGTACTCCTCTTAGACAGCCCATGGGAGCTTAGGTATGTCTCAATGGGCCATTTCTGACAGGATGAGAGGAGGAGCATGGTCACAGCCACACTTACACATGATTAGGCTGTGTTCTGTCCACACACAAAGGGCTGCGTATGCCCCTGTAGTGCACTTGGAGCCAGGGCAGGAAGGGAAGGCTTCTGTGCACTTTAAGGGCATGTCTTTGAAGTATCCCCCATTTTAAAGTTACCATTGAATATAAATACTGGACCTCAGACACCACCACTTCTAGACCTACGGACAGTCAGCCAGGAAGAAGGACTGTTGTGCTGTTTGAAGGACTGCCCGTCAACTGGACTTCCACTCTGAAGGAGCTGCTGCCATGCTGTGCTGGCCTGCTGCCTGCTACCCTCTTGCCTGGGTAGGATGAACTGGACCTGGAACTCATCTTCAACCCAGAACCCCAGAGTGACTCAAAGGGCTTGTTTGCTGGCTTCCTGATCTGAGCCTCAGGGATATAACAGGCTACTCACAGCTCCTGGTCCCATATTCATTGTGCTCCTCATTGCCAAAAGGCACCTCTCAGGCCCTGGGCCCTTTTTGTGGTTCTCCAGCTCTTTAAGTCAAGCTTTTGGGCTCTTAGCATCCGTGAACGGGTCCATGTGCGCAGGAACCATGCCACTCCCGCAGCAAACCAGCGCAAGCCGATGCAAGTGTGTTTCTTTACACAGCAAGCATCACCCGCCCACTTGGATCACCACCACAAAGCTCCAGCCAGGCCGTCCGCCCCATAGACCATCGTCAGTGATGCTCTCCTTGCTAATTTTGTCCCCACAAACTGGACTGTTGCCACAAAACTTGAGAAGGTAAAACTTTGGCGGGACTAATCTGGGACTGTATCCGACACTCGCTCCTACCTGGTCGGCCTGAACTTTCGACTTGACCTGGTCTAGCGCGACCAAAGAGCTGTGGTTGGCACTTTCTGTTTCTAGGTGCTTTTTTACAATTTCTCTTTAACACATTTTTGACTCAAGTTCTACGGATTGAATTTTTGTTGGTTTGGTTGTGTTTCATTTATTAAATTAAGCTCTATTTTTCTAACCTAATGTGGAATCCTTTTGTGTGTTGTTTTCACTATTTTACTGTTTGAAGTTTTGCACAAATACTTACATATTGCCTCTAAGTTAAGCCTGACTGGTCAAGATACCAGAGAGTGAGCACAGGCTCTGGAAGTCAAAAATTATCATGGAAATAAAGTTTGCAACACCTATCCAAAGCAGCTTTAAAATGTTAAATACTTCTTTTTGGCAGTTCCACTACAACCTCAAATGTCACAATCATATATTTCAAGAAAGGCAACAAAACATAATCTGATAACTTTCATATTTTGGGGGATGCTTGTAACCTCACCACAGGTTTTGAAAGATAAAAAAATAGTTTCAGCTTTTGCAAACATTACTGATTGTCCACATATGTGTAAACTTTCAAAAAGGTTTCCTTGAACTCCGTTCCAAGTTTCATTAAGTCACCCAGCAAATCTGGGTCTACAGAAAAGAAACATGCCAACTATCTACCTCTTTTTCTCTTCTCTGTCTCTCCAAACTTCTCCCAGAGGAAATTCAGTTCCCCTTTCCACTAAAATCATAGAAATTCTCCACCTCTCCAGGCCCCATCTGTTGTCCATCCCATTGTTGTGAGCAGTACCACTCATCTGAGGAAACACAGTCCTCATGAATAAGTTTTCCATTCTAAATTTCAGTTTTCAAGGAAATGTTACCTGTGGGTGGAATTGTGTATGTGTGTGTGGGGTGTGGGTTTGATGGCATCCTGCAGTGCTTTCTGCACTTTTCTTTGACTGGCCTTTCAAATCAGGCATTTACCCACCTGAGTCGCCCAGGGAGATTAGTCATGAAATGTTACAATCATACATGAACCACAGCTGGCATATAGGAGAGTGTGAATAGCTCACTGATAAACGGGAAACAACCTTTACAACGCAACTATTACATCGCACTACACTTACAACGCAGGCATTACAACACAACATCCTTTACAACGCATGACACTACAACGCATACCATTACAACGCATACCATTACAACGCAGACACTACATCGCATGTCACTACAACGCAGGCATTACAACGCATACCATTACAACGCATACCATTACAATGCATACCATTGGAGTTAGAATAGTCATTTTTAACCCCTACACTATCCAACACTTACCCTACTGTTGCACCCCCTGGAGTTAGAATAGTATTTTTACCCCTATACTATCCAACACTTACCCTACTGTTGCACCCCCTGGAGTTAGAATAGTAATGTTTACCCCTATACTATCCAACACTTACCCTACTGTTGCACCCCCTGGAGTTAGAATAGTAATTTTTACCCCTATACTATCCAACACTTACCCTACTGTTGCACCCCCTGGAGTTAGAATAGTAATTTATACCCCTATACTATCCAACACTTACCCTACTGTTGCACCCCCTGGAGTTAGAATAGTAATTTTTACCCCTATACTATCCAACACTTACCCTACTGTTGCACCCCCTGGAGTTAGAATAGTAATTTTTACCCCTATACTATCCAACACTTACCATACTGTTGCACCCCCTGGAGTTAGAATAGTAATTTTTAACCCCTACACTATCCAACACTTACCCTACTGTTGCACCCCCTGGAGTTAGAATAGTAATTTTTACCCCTATACTATCCAATACTTACCTTAAATGCAATTTAACATTATGCGTTGTAATGGTATGTGTTGTAAAGGTAATATGCGATGTAATGGAATGCGTTGTAAAGGTAGTTTTTAAAAATGCGTTGTAGTGCCATGCGATGTAATGGAATGCATTGTAGTGGATGTTGCGTTGTAAAAATTGCATTGTAAGTGCATGCGTTGTAAAAGTATGCGTTGTAACGTCATACATCCCTGATAAACACGGCTACTAAAATTCAGATATGCAATATGATTTGCTTGTATAGACCTGAAGCCACCATTAATAATTTAGATTTTTGACTGAAGCTAGTACTTCCTTCCAAATCAGAATATGAACTTTAGCAGCATTACCGCCCCCTTTGGGGTTTCCAGCATGCTGTAATCCTGCAGGTAAACCTGGGAATGAGCTAAAAAGATATGTCTCCCCAGGAGAGGTGTAACAAAGAGAAACTTTATTTCTCCTTGTTTATTCCCTCTTTCTATGTATGCTGCCTTCTGCATCTCAGGATTGCTTTCCCGGTGATGCAGCACAGCAAGGTGACCTGCTGTACTGTGCTACTTTTGCATAAAAATGGCCCAACGTGTATATGTAGATGAAGTTGAACAAGTCAATTCAATTTAGCCCATAGGCCAAATACTAGGGGCCATATTTATGAAAAGTTGGGACAGTGCAGCAAGTCACCTTGCTGTGCTGTGCTGTGTCACTGGGAAAGGGCAGGAATGCGCCATATTTAATGCAATATGGCGCATTACAGTCCTTTCCCCTACACTGGCGCACAGCTGGCTGCCTAGCGCCAATGTAAGCACCCTTGCATTGCATGTAGGATTGTTTGTGTGCAGGAAGGGTCTCCTTTCTGCACAAAAACAATCCGGAGAGGTTTTTCCCTCTTTCTATGTGTGTTGCAGAGAGCACAGTTGGGTTTCAAATTTTTTTCCTTGAACAGTTTCTGAATGGGCTACTACTACCTTTCAGAAATCAGTAAAATATTAGGGTTGCGTTGCTGATGCAAAAGTAACGCAACTCCTAAAATCTAATTTATCGAGCCTTATCCTGCACAAAAACAATCCTGCCTACAACGGAGGAACCCTTGCACCATGGTGCAAGTGTGCCTGCATTGGCACAAGGCAGCACATTGTGCACCACTGCTGGGAAAAGTCAGGATTGTGCCATATTGTGATCCCTTTTCATGTAACGCAAGGTGACTTCCTACACTGCGCTGTATCAATTTGATAAATATGGCTTTTAATGCTGTTAGACTGGACTTTGGTCGGAAAACAGTAATACATAGCATAAGGAAACGTCACTTGAGAGAAACCCCCTAAACATGTCCCTTCCAAATCCCGATTCAGTGTGGTTTCCTAAACCTATTTAATGATTCGGTAGCCAATTCCTAAATCACTAAGTGGATTTATTACTTTTGAAAAGCTGTTTTACTGGTAACGATGCTTGCAATTTGCCTAATAACATGATTTCAGAATAACAAGTGGGTTCACACATCTGGCCAATTATTTCTAAAACAATATGGACCTTATCTATCAATATTTTTAGCAACTCAGCAGATAACCTTGCTGTGCTGTGTGAAAGAGATTGGGCAGGAATGCACCAAATTTAACAATATTCTGCGCATTTCTGCTCTGTGCATGCGCAGAAACTGCAGCCTAGCGTCAACGCAGGCACTATTACACTGTGGTGCAAGGGTGCTTGTGTTGTAGACAGGATTGTTTTTATGCAGGAAGGTGCCTTTCCTGCATGAAAACAACCCTTAGAGGCATTTTCCTTAGAAAGAGGTAACAACAAGGGGAAGTAAACATATTTATCCTTGTTGCGCCTCTGCAGGGGGCGGCATACATTTCTGATGCATTCCTATGTTTACCCGTGATGGTATCTATGGGAATGTGTCGGAATGCGTGGGTGGATGCATGGGAACACCCAGGCTCAACCCATGGCACAACTCCCTGCAGCATAGTAATGCAAGGCAAAATTTACGCTGCCTTGCTTTACTCTATATTTATCAAGCACCGCAGGGCAGCGCAACGTTGCCTCGTGTGGCTTTGTAAATCTCATTTAGGTTTTGTGTTGCCCTTGCGTCCCCTTGCGTGACGCAAGGGCGATGCAAAACCTTGATAAATGTGTTCCTATATCTGCTTGAACTATATAGCTGTGCGTTCATTTCAGTTCATTTTGTAATTTCTAATATTTTTTAGCTTCTTGATTGGAAAACTGACATTTCACGTACTTTGAAAGTTTACTGCGATTTCTGTTTGAAGAAAAGTTACTGTGTTCAGAAAGGAATTCTTATGAGACAAAGATGATCAAATGCATTTAACAATATGACATTTCTTTTATGTCCCTGATGTTCTAAATCTCAGCGAACCTTTAGCAATAATAGAAAATACATGTATGCTGCTCTTTTGGCAATGAGCCACTCTTCCTGATCTGTGACAAACTCCAAAAATACAGATGCCTTTGCACAACTGCATAAGCCTGCTTTAACTTTGTATTTAATACAACCACCCATGAAATTGTATATTATATGGAAACTAAATCTTAGCAAAAATATAAAGTTGCCATTAAGCTACTAATGAGAAGATTTTATTTTGCATAAAATTAAAGTGTACTTTAAGGGGCAGATTTATAATAACTGGCGCATCCCTGCATATCAGCAGGGATGCGCCAGTTATTTTGCGCCCCAGCTCCGCCATCATGAATGCGCCGCATTTATAATGCGGCGCACCATGGGGCAAAAACGGCACAGATGCGTCACGCATCTGTGCCGTAAAAGTGGCGCATTGCTGGAGATGCGTCGCAAGCGCGACGCAGCTCCAGCAATGCTCTGGGGGGCCCTATCTGCACAATGCTGCGTCAATCCTTACGCCTGCTTCAAGGGTTTTGCTGCAGCATGGGCTCAAAAGTGACTGAGTGAACTCTTGTAGATTTCACTCAGCCACTTTTAGAAGGCGTTCCTGCGCCGGAACGCCCCCACCTGCCCTGGAACGCCTACATGTGGCGCAGGGCTTTACAACGTGACGCATCTCCCAGATGCGTCACGTTGTAAATACCCCGCACCATGGCGCAGGATTTGCGCCGCTGCTGCGTCACAAAAGTGACGCAACGGCGGCGCAAAAGTGGCGCAAGTGCAACATAAATCTGCCCCTAAGTTTTTAAGAATTTTATTCTGCGCTACTACACACGAGGATCATATCACATTTACTTGTAAAATTTAAGTACAATTTCACTGCTTTTTCTGTTTGAGCTTTTCTGTATGAAAGTGTGTATGCGATATTTGTAAAGCACGAACATAGCTGGCTAGCAATGGTACACCATACATTTGTGATACATGGCGACTCCTCTGTTATGAATTAAACAAATTAAAAATAAAATGATAATAAACCAATTTTATTATCACTTTATTTTTTTACTTTTCTGCAGGCTGCCATTGAGCTGGGTCATAGGGTGGGGCGGGGTCATGCACTCTATGTGCAACAGCAGTGGGGAGGAGGGATGATGGGCACTACTAAAATGTGCATGACGGTTTGGTCTGCCATCTTAGGCTGGTCAAACTGGCATTTATCCACCCGGCTGTGTTGTACTGCTGGGTGGGCAAAAGTCACAGGCTGCCAGACCCTGTCTGAATGACAAACCAGGCCACTCAGACCAATCCCAGTGCTGCTCTGATGCTGGGAATAGTATATAAGTAAACCCCTCCTTGCTGCCCCACTTCTGCCATTCCTGAGCAGCCAGCACAGGTGAAAGGGGACAAGGAGACAAGGTATAGCTAGTGGAAAAGGTGATAATTCATGACATCAGAGAAAGAGTTCCTTGAAAAGGAGAGTCTTCTTTGCTTGCTTGAAAAAACTGTTTCTGCTTTTCCTGTGCAAACATTTTACTACGTATCATTTTATGCGATTTTACTATGTATCATTTTATGAGATATAAGTGTCTTACATCTCTCAAGATAGACACAACCAAAATCCATAAGGGTAGAGCATGAGGTAAAACCTAGAAGGAAATAGAAGCTTTGCATTGTATAGTTGTGTACTTTATTAGACCATCTGTAAATCATGGGCTTTAAGCACATTTTTCACTGGACATCTTATCAGGCCCATAGACCATTCAATAAATGTACACACTCTCAACCATATATAACAGGTGTACAGATGTTGGAAGCATCCCATTATCTATAAACACTAACAGGCATATTTATCAATATTTCACACAAACCAGAGCAGCAAGTCACCTTACTGCAGTGCGCTGCATGAAAAGGAAAGGGCAGAAATGAGACGTATTTAACATGATATTTCCCTTTCGTGTCCTTTCCTTGCATTGGCGCACAATGTGCTGCTTAGCGCCAACGCAGACACGCTGCTCCATGGTGCAAAAGTGTCTGTGTTGCAGAGGCATTTTCCTCTTTCTATGTGTGCTGCATGAAAGGGGAGATACCAAGAAGAAATAAAGATATTTCTCAGTGTTGAGCATTTTTACACATTCCCTGGTCTACCAGTAATAGAAAATCTGGGATGGTTCCAAAATACATGGGTGTATGTGTGGGAAAACTCACACTCCACTTATGGAACACCTCCATGGGGCTGAGTAACTCTAGATTTATCAAGCCATGAATTGTCAGGTAAGGTGGTCTTGCGTGGCTTAATGAACTCATTTAGCAGTTGTATTGCCCTTGCTCCCCGTTGAGAAGTGCAAGGACGACTCAATTATTTGATAAATATGGCCCTATCTCTCTACAAATGGGTGATTGAGCAGGCATTGCAGTTCAACAGGCCCCATGGGGTCATGATGCATTGAGGGATGCTCAAATCAGGCTGCAATCTTATAGCAGATCTTAAACCTGAAGGACCTCATATAGAAAAAAATGGTGCGGCACCGCTAGCCATTTTGCTGTGCCAAGCTGCGTCATTTGAAAAGTACAGGGCTGCATCATATTAATAATAATATAATAATAATAATAATATTCATAATAATAATAGTAACAACAATACAACGCATCTGTGTGCTTTCCTTTGTGCTTGCGCACAATTGGCTGCCATGTACCAGTGTAGGCACCCTTACTTCATGTTGCAAGGGTGCCTGCATTGCGGGGATAATTGTTTTTGTGCATGAAGGGACACCTTTCAGGTTTGTTTTTTGGGTTTGCGTATTTTTTTGACTACACAGTAATTTTTCCAATAGATGTTTTATAGGAAAATATGGCTATGCCAATCTGTGTCTTGCTTTATAGTTATCAACGGGACTTCGATACCTTCATGAAATATGGATTTGATACTTTGGATAATTGGAGTACTCAAGTAAAGTAAGGTTGTTTACAAATCACTAAGAGTTGAAGAAAAAAGACAACTTCAGGTAAGAAACCTGAAATTCCTTTAATTAAAAAAAATATTTTAAAAATGCCAATTTTTTTTTTTTTTTTTAAGTAAAACAGGTAAGTAACATAGAATAGGTATTAGTGTTTGTTAGAAATGTAGTATGTGTGCAATATTGTCTAGGTAGTCTGAAGCCACCATCAACAAAAACTGTTGAATTGACCCAGTAGTCACTCTGACATTTCTTTTGTTCCTTTTTAAACATGTGGGTTCAGACTACGTGTCAATGACTGTGTATTTTCATTTCATGGAAACCTTGCTCCTTCCTCAAAATTTCAAGAAATTATAAACGTTTGGGTGAGGTTTTCGGATTGATTTGGTGAAAGAGTTGTGCTATGCCTCTATCACATTTTTAGTCTTTGCACCTCCCTCTAAGCAGGTCATGTAACAGTTCCAACTATCAACAGGGAACCTTGGTTTCCTCCTGTGACCTCACCTGCTTAGAAGGCCAATCCATGTGTCTTCAAAGTAATTTAGTAATGGTGCCAATTTGTCATCATTACTTGTAAAGTACTCAGATTCAGTGATTGATGTGAAGAATTCGTCCACATTGTCTGGAGGTATAAAGCATAAAGCATAAAGCAGTTAGTTTCTTTAATTCATACTGCAATTTAGGGTCTGAGAAGTAATCCTCAACTAAGGATGATTTTTTATCTTTTTTCTAATACCCATGTGAAAAGTGAAAAAATAATCCTGTGAATTTGGGTAATGGGATATAATTTAGTAATGGTGTTAACCATAGGTAATTAAAAACAAATTATCACTTTTATTGAGTGTTTTAGATTTCCCACTGTCAGAAATTTAGTGTGTGTTGAGGTTTGCTTATCAGGGAGGAAACTTTACACTAAGGGTATCATGCCGAATGGATGAGAGTCCAACTGGCATTCTTTCGGAAAGGGACCACCCGACAAGGAGTCGTAGGTCCCTCATTCTGAATTACAGTACAACTGCCTTCACGGCAGTCGTAAAGTGCATGTTCACTATTGCAGCTTCTCCTGAAGGCCGCAGCACAAGCAGCAATAGTAAACATGCACTTTTTAAACATCCCTACACTGTGACATCGTAATCCCTGTGGCGGTGCCTGAGCAGGAACTGCCCTTATTGGACTGGATATTTTCCGACCGCGGGCCGACAGGCTCCATGATCCAGTCGGAACAGCAGCTGTTAGTCCCTTTGCCTACTGCCTCCGACTGCCTCACAGCATTGTAACTCCCTAAAGGAACTGCAGTGTTATTGATATTGGTGTGAATAGTGTATAGTGTATATTATGGGTTGTGCTAAAGATTAGTATCCTTTTCTGAGGGTTTCTGTTGTTATGCAAAAAAAAGTTTCACTAGTAAAGGTTACAGTAAGTTCAGGGGAATGTTAATGTCTGAGTAAGAATGTTACACTTTGTGGATTACTAGTCTGTTTTCCGTTGAATATTTCTGCGAAGGTTAGGAATTGTGGGCATAGAACCTGCTATATGCACAGGAATGTTTTGGGATAAATCCCTCAAAACTGAGCCACAGGGTTCATTGGAGGGGGATGCCAAAGTTTTGATTTGCTGGATGTTCCCTCTAACCTCAGTCTCCATTGCAGAGTGGTTATGCTCAGTGATGTTTTCAACAGTGTCACCAAGAGTAATCACTCTGCCGGTGCAGTGGGATGCATAATACGGCACACACCTCCAATGACTCCTTGGCTCAGATACTTTCTCCTGTTTGGAGCTGAATAGTGAAGGTCTACGGACCGCGTTTCCAACCGAGTGATTAGGATATCCGATTCGGACAGCCTTTTCGATTAGGTTGTGCCAACATGGATCAGATGTTGGAATCTGACTTTGGAGGCCCATAGCAGGACCCTCTGTACCCGGGGCCCTCCATGGGTCCTCCCTTTCCATCCATGCACAGTTTGTCAGGCACCCTGGGATACCTGCCACAGGGGACAAGGCTTTCCCCAACCACCCCTATTGTCCATGTTCTCGTTCGGAACACAGGCTCCCATTGAAGTCAATGTTGGTCTGACCGAATGATGTCTAGAAGCAGAACTCGATTTGTTCGGAAACTACTCCAAAACCGATTCGGTTGGAATAGTTTCCAGACGACATCCTAATTGGCCCCAGAGTTGGAATAGTAATTTTGCCCCCATCACTGACCAGCTTCTTCCCTGAGGCAATATCCAACAGATGTGGAGTAGTAACTTTTCCCCCCACCACTGACCAGTACCTTAACTGAGCCAAGCACCCACTGGAGTAGAAATACTAATTTTGCCCCCACCTCTGACCAGCATCTTCCCTGATGCCTGTATCTGGCGGAGTAGGAATAGTAAAAGTCACCTTTTTTTGTTTAAAAAATTGTTTTAGTAAAAAACATACATGTATATTAAAACTTACTGTGGTTTTCCTCCAGGTAATATACTTCAATTTTAAGGCTGTTGGTTTATGACCAAAATCTGTTAATATTTTTAGAAAAGTAAAATTAATATTAGGTTTGGAAATTATCTGTGTCCTTTTTTGTGTTATATGTTATTGTTTCACTTACTTGAGTCAAAAGGTGGCAGTGTCTGTATAGGAACCTGAGCACAAAATGGTGGTAGGCTGAATTTATACATTTTTGGGGGGGTTTCAAAAATGTAAAGGAAAGTATGTTTTGGAAAGTATCTTTTCGCATAATTCAGAATCTAACAGAACATATATTTATTATGTATTGTGAAATAAGAGGGTTCTTTTCGTTCTTTTTTGAATGACAGCCATTTTGTGTAGACATTGGCTGTACCAGTAGAGTGAAAATAAAAGAAGGACACCAGTTTTGTTGTATTTGGAATGCACACGCTGCTTTGCCTATTGCCAGTACATGTGTTTTTTGCATATGAAATGTTACTGCTTTTTTGGGAGTACTTTATATCGGGAAATGTTTTGCAATTTTGATGTTTACCTTCTTTAAATACGTTTTTTATTTTTCTGTATTTTTGGGGGGTAATAAAAACCATATTTGATAGGTTTAGTAAAATACATTGTAATAGCATGCATTGTAATGGTATGTGTGTTAATGGTCTGTGTTTTAATGGCACTTTTAATGTACCTCTGTGGCTGAGTGTGTTGTAACGGTATGCATTGTGAAAATATGTGTTGTAATGGTAGCTGCATTGTAAAGTCCATTTTCTAAAAACATGTGCTGTATTATAGCTGCTAGGAAGAAAGCCCCTATTGGTTCCTGCTAGTGCTGCCACTGCCCCTCCGGCCTCATAGCCGGACATTGACTCCTGCTTTGCGGGACTCTCCTACACCCTCTTCACCACCAAACTACACCTCCCAGCAGCCCCAGCTGCTTGGAAGAGAGCCTGGATTGGCTCCTGCTGGTCCCGCCCCTGCCCCTCCGGCCTCACAGATGGACTTCAACTACTGCTTTGGTAGTTTCTCCTAGACCCTCCTTGACACCGAACTACACCTCCCAGCAGCCTCCACTGCTAGAAAGAGAGCCCGGATTGGCTCCTGCTAGTCCTGCCCCTCCAACCTAAGAGCCGGACTTCGAGTTCCCCTTTGGGCAATTCTCTTATTCCCTCCTCGCTGCTGAACTACACCTCCCAGCAGCCTGCACTGCAGAAAGAGAGCCTGGATTGGCTCCTGCTGGTCCTCTCCCTCCGGTCTCATAGCCAGACTTCAAGTCCTGCTTCACAAGTCTCTCCTAGACCCTCCTCGCTGCCGAACTACACCTCTCAGCAGCCTCCACTACTAGGAAAAGAGTTCAGATTGGCTCCTGCTGGTCCTGACCCTGCCCCTCCAGCCTCATAGCTGGACTTCGACTGCCGCTTTGCGCCTGGGTAAAGCTTGGGCCAAGGGTGGGCCCATCCGTGCCTGTCAGAGCCTGGAGGTGGCCAGGCTGAGCCACCCCTCTTCTGCCTAATCCCGAGTTTATGGTACTCTACCCCCCAGCCCTTGCCCTGCATTGCCTGTGGCCCATGCGCTGCCTGCTGCCCCTGCACTGCCTGCCACCCCTGTCCCTGTGCTACTTGCTTTCCCTGCCCCTGCGCTGCCTGCAGCCACTTTCCCTGTGCTGCTCGCTGCCCCTACATTGCCTGCTGCCCTGCATTACCTGCTGCCCCTGCAATTCCTACTACCCCTGCTCTGCCTGCTGTCCCTGCCCCTATGTGCCTGTGGCCCCTGCTCTGCCTGTTGCCCCTCCCCCTGCACTGCCTGTGGCATCTGCGCTGCCTGCTGCCCCTGTCCCCGAGTTGGTCTCTGTCCCTGCCCCTGTGTTGCCTGCTGCTCCTGTCCCTGCACTGCTGCTGTCCCTGCCCCTATGCTGCTCGCTGTCCCTGCACTGCCTGCTGCCCCTGTGCTGCCTGCTGTCTCTGCCCTGCACTGCTTGCTGCCCCTGTTCCAGTACTGCCTGCTGCCCCCACATTGAAAGCACTAGGACTTCCTACCAGGACCATCAATGGAGGCCACCAAATGACTATGCAGAGGACTTGTGCAATGGGCACGCCACCAATGCACCGCCGGTTGGACAATGCTCAGTGCCAGGACCCCTAGCCCTCCCGCCGCCAGACAGTATACTGCCAAGGAACTCCAATACCTGGTCCCTGGATGCCGAAACACCTCCCAGCAGTGTCCACTGCTGAAAAGACAGCCCGGATTGGCTCCTGCTGGTCCTGCCCCTCTGACCTCATAGCCGGACTTCCAGTTCTGCTTTGCGCCCCTTTCTTAAACCCTCCTTGCCATTGAACTACACCTCCCACAGCCTGCACTGCTAGAAAGACAGCTGGGATTGGCTCCTGCTGGTCCTGTCCCTCTGGTCTCATAGCCTGACTTTGAGTCCTGCTTCGGAAGACTTTCAGGACCCTCCTCAATGCTGAACTACACCTCTCAGCAGCCTCCACTGCTGGTCCTGACCCTGCCCCTCCAGCCTCATAGCTGGACTTCGACTCCCGCTTTGCGTCTGCGCAAAGCTTGGGCCAAGGGTGGGCCCATCCGCACCTGTCAGAGCCCGGAGGTGGCCAGTCACCCCTCTCCTGCCTAATCTCGAGCTTAAGGTACTGTACCCCCCTGCCTTTGCCACTGCATTGCCTGCTGCCCCTGTCCCTGCGCTGCCTGCTGACCCTGTGCTACTTGCTGTCCCTGCCCCTGCACTGCCTGCAGCCACTGTCTGTGTGCTGCTTGTTGCCCCTACGTAGCCTGCTGCCCTGCATTACCTGCTGCCCCTGCATGGCCTGCTCTCCCTGCTCTGCCTGCTGTCCCTGACTCAACATAATCTCCTACACAGATGACACTCAACTGATCCTTGCACTCACCAAGAACCCTTCCAATGCTAAAACTGAATTCTGCAATGCCATGACCAACGTAGCTGAATGGATGAGAACCAACTGCCTCCAACTCAAGTCTAACAAAACCGAAGTGCTGACCTTCAGGAAGTACACCTCTGCATCGGATCACAACTGGTGGCCTACAGAACTGGGACCCACATCCACACTGACCCACTACACATGCTATCTTGGCATCATCTTCGACAGCCAACTGACCATGAAATGACAAGTTAATGCAGTTGCCTCCTCCTGCTTCCACACACTTTGTATGCTCCACAGACTATTCAGATGGATTACAACAAACACCAAAAAGACCGTTACCCAGGCGTTTGTCACCAGCTTCCTCAATTACGGCAACACTCTCTACGCCTGCAGTTCGTCAGAAGAATACCGACTATAAAGAACACTGCAGCCAGACTCATCCTGGACCTCCCCAAATGAAAACACATCGCCCTGCGCCAGAGATACATCCTCTGGCTCCCCATCCAGAAAAGATAACAGTTCAAAATACTCATGCATGCCTACACAGCCCTCCACGGGCTAGAACCTGTCTACCTCAACCACCAACCCACTGGACACCTGCACTTCCCTACAATCACCTTCGCACACACTCCCCGCATCCTTTGCAGCTGCAGCTGGTGGCCCCTCCTTCTCCTACTTCACTGACAAGACCCGGAAAGACCTACCTCTCCAGCTCCTTACAGCCCCTGTGCTGCAGACTTCAGAAAGAGACTCAAGACCTGGCTCTTTGACGAAGACACAGCACCCAGAAACCCCTAGGAGGGACAGTGTTGCACTTTACAAATGTGGTTTGATTGATTGCTTGAAATCACCCACCGCCACTGCCCCTCCATTGCACTTACCTTCCACTTAGGCATTGCCAACTCAGTGGTGGGGACGATGGAAGGCCACCACATCCCATGCGGTCCCATACAGGACTCTGCCCACATGGCACTTATTTCTGTGTGGAGGATTTCCTTTTTCCTCCCACTGTGTTCTTCACAGTACCACACAGTGATACCAGGTATGGGGTGGGGAGGAGAACGTGTGATTGCATGCTCTGGTGACTGGGGAAACCCCACTTGAAGGGCCAGTTTGGCAGGTCCTTGCCCTGTGTTATACTGATGGATGAATGGCCCTGCTGTTAAGTTTACGTGCCGATGTTCTAAGTGATCTAGATTGTTTTGTGGACAGACCATTGTAGGCAGGCCTTTCTTACCCACTCCTGGAGGTCTTCTGGCCTGGAATCTTCAGGCAACAATACTTCTTTGCTCTCAAGACAGACTTCACTTTCTGCATTCAATCTCCAGGCCTCAGGCCACCTTTCCACTTTCAAGGAACCTGTGTGCTTGTCAGAGTTTAAGTTACATATGCCAATGGCACACCCAGTCAGACCTAGTTTACAGAAATCCAAGGGGAGATATTTACTCAAGCGTTCCAACAAACCAAACCCTATATAGATCCCCATGGGGAAATTGAAAGGCAGTGCCTCTAGCTCTGTAGTCAGAGACCCATTGTCGAAGAAGTTCAAATCCAAAGTCTTTCCAAGCCAGAAAGGTGTTCATTCAGAAGCGGTTTCATCCATCCTCTTCTCATTCATCTGGTGCCTGTGGCCAGTTGAAGTGGTGGCATGTTGATTGGAGCAGAAGAGAAGGTGATGACAGAGTGGTGAATAGCGCGAGACCTTCAAAGCTAACGATGACATGATATGGATGTACATATTTAAGGCCAATTTATTTACAATATGTGTTGAGTATAATGTCTCAACATTGGAGCTGGGAAAATTTTCAAATTGTTTTCCTCACAACAGTTTAAGAGGTTCAGTGAAATTATGCTTTAACTTTGAAATGTGAATTGCAGGTATTTCATTTCACTTTTTTACCTAAGAGCTCACCTTGCATTAAAACATCTTAAGAGATACTGGCAGGTGACTGGTTTCTGTGTGAAAATTAAATGCTTCACGTTGGTACCTTCTGAGACTCTTTAATGCACAATGTGTTGTTGGATAAAACAAATTATGCCAAATTCCGCAATGAGTAATTTTGAGAAGTTTATTAAGTTTCACGTAATGTGAATGTTAGGAGATTTTTCTATTATGCTGGTGTGATTAATATTTCATCAAGCCCTATTCAGCACATATAAAGATGATGAATCAATGCATTGTTGAAATTCAACAAAAAAAGCTCTACATTTTTCAAGATCTTGAATGTGATATTAATGGCATTGTAAGTGTCAGTAGTAGAGATGCATTTAAAAATGGGTCCTTGCTATGACCCTGCCACAGAATGAGCTACTCCTGCTCCATTTGTTAGTACCAATGCACTTGATATGCGGGTTGTTAAAAATACAATTAGAGTGCAGGAAGATCAGTATAACCAATTTACACTCTAAAGAGTGGAATTGTAGCTCAGTGTGAGTGAGATGTGTGCCTACTGTACAGGGAGGTCAATGAGACATGAGTGGGGAGTTGTAATGTAGTGGAAAGACAGAGGGTTTTGGGGGCATATTATCAAGGACGGCATTAAAAATATCACCGATTTAGAGGCAGAAAACTGGAGAATTCCAGTAGAAGCCCATGTTCACACCAGAACATGGACTTCTATTGGAATTCTCCAGGGCATATTATCAAGCCCATTATTGCCGCTTTAGCTGCAGTTTTCTGCCGCTAAAACAGCGATAATTTTAACGCCGTCCTTGATAATATGCCCCTTGGTTTTTATCTTTCTTGGTGTTGAGATTTTTAGCACGAAGCAGGACACAAAGCAGGATAGGCTCCATGGTGGGAAGGATATGTTAGTAGAGTGAGATGGATTGAAGATTCAGGAATGCCTTCAGGAAGAGATTGTACTGCCTGTACCTGTATCCTAGAGAACTTCTCCTTCAGCTACCTTCTTTCATCTTGACACTAGTTTGCCAAGTCCCCCGCAAAGTGTGCCTCTGATATAGGAGTCACCAGGGGTAGAGATTTGTAATCCAACTATTAAGTGGATCTTTCTTCCCAGCAGCCGCGGTCTGTGCAGGTAACAGCGGTGGGGCAGTGGGGCTGTGTAAGGGGGGATTTCAAGGAACGATGCTGTGGGAAAATTAAATAAATTATTAATTTTCCCTCAGCATCGTCGCTCGAAATCCCCCCTTACATGGCCCCATCGCTGTTACCAGCGTGGACCGCGGCTGCTGCCCAGAAATAGTACATGCCATTCAGGCCACGGGCGTAACACAGGCCCCCGCAGCCCCCGCGGTGCGGGGGGGCCACGCTCCAGGGGACCCCTCACTCTAAGCAGAGGGAGACGGCTGCTCCTGCAAGCAAGCCTCTTCAGCCTCCCCAAGTCCCCATAAATTAAACTGTGCGCGCACGCCATGGTGAGGGCATCTAAGCCTCCGAGTCTTCCCTCTCTTTCTGTCTCGCTCCTCAGTTAGTGAAAACCGAGACTTCAAGAAACGGGTATTACCTTCTCTTTCCTCCTTTCGTTTATTTGCTCCCTTGTGAAATGGATCCAAAAAAGAATAACATTTTTGCTGTAAACGTTGTCTTTTTCTGACACAAGTGCAGCCTCCGGGTGGAGAGAAATAAAACATTCCATATGTGAAAAATAAATACCTAATTAAAGCAAGACAGAGTGGTTGCAAGGTGTCCAGATTGATTTATTTACACCTAAACACATTAGCGCCATTTTACAGTGTTTGCCAGTGAAGTGATACTCTTGTTTACTCCTCTCTCTTTGAACAACATTGTTTTCCCTGTTTGGGAAAGTGCCCCTTGCCTGGAGGTACTGAAATACCTGCTTGATGGGTGAATTGGAAAACAAAATGTGTATAGCGACTGTGTGTTTACGAATGTGGTCTTTATAAACCATACTGCCTATGTTTTGAAAGAATATAAGCACTGAAACGGGTCCCTTCCGGGCCCTATAGTCATGGCCTTACCATTTCACTCAAAAGCACTCACTAATTTCAGAATAATGAGTGTAAAAGTTAAAAGGTAACCATGTTGTTCCTGCTTACATTTCACATGCTTTACTTAATCTTGCATTCCCTATGAGTGTTTGCTTTTTCTAGGATGTTTTTAATTTTTTTTAGGCAGCATATTGCTCTTGTCTAGTGCGTAAGCAGAATTGAGTCACATCCAGGGGTTTATAGCGGGTCAGTGCAGTGCAAGTTTCTCTAAGTGGGGCAGTATGGTGTTCAGTGGGGGAGAGGATGTGGCGCTATGGTCAGAGCTGCTGAAGTGGAACTGGTGAACCAGGTTCCTCCTTAATGACCAGGCTCCCATACCACTCTCCTGAGGGAGCACATTCCTGTGCTACACCTTAGAAGGCGCCGCAAGATTTTAAAAGCCCTGGTGTCTTAGCACCAGCAGGTGGACCCTAGCGGTGGCAAGTGTGGATTAACCTTTAAGGCCTGTCCACCACTATCCATGAAGTTCAACTCCAGTCTTGAGGACAGACCTATGAAGCAGCACACCATAGAGTGGCAGTGACTCTGTCACTGAGGTCACAAGACCCTTGAGCAGGGTGGCTAAAGGGCAGTACGACCGCACCGGGCGCTAACTTCAGGTGGGGGCGTCGTGTTTGTAAGTATATTATGGTTTTAAAAGCATTTGCTGCCTCCTTCCTGGCCTCCAACATTTTTGGGCAACAATAAAAATGTCTTGATAACTCCAGTGATTAATGTTCTTAGTCGAGAGAGATGGTGTTTTGTCTAGTGGAAGGTTTGACTCATGAAAAGGAATGGCAGAGGTGTAATGTGCATGCTGCTAAGAACATGTGCCATGCATATCACAAAGTGCACATAATAGGAATAGGTCAGTGCGTTACTGCTTTTGTCAGAGAGACCCTATTGTTACTTGCAGTTAATAAGTTAAAATCCTAACATAGAACAGTGAGCTATTAACTGTCATGTAAGAGCTGCATGCAAACTCCAAGGTATAAGTTAGAGCGTTATGTTATTTTCCTCAGTCTTCGATTATCCTAATGTTGCAAAAAAGGGTTCATTTTGGTAGAAATCAATTCTGATTATGAAAGAGAACCCCTAACCATGGTATTATGTTTTTAATTCTGAGTCTGAGTTTCTGCAGACCAATCTCTATTAAACTATGCTGCCTCCTAGTATGGTTGTCATGTGACTCCTACACCTTGTAATCCTTTGTCTTATGTAACATTTCCTACACAGTGATTTACACACATATGAATGATTGTCTCTGTGCACTATGTGTGATGTAAAGTTCTCTGATACCTTACACTGGTATTAGTGGTGCTGTAAATTTTCTGATACTTTATTATTTTGAAAGTTTTACACATGCTAACAGTCTCTGCAAAGAATTTTCCTTATTAGTACTAGTGGAACATACAACTGCAGCAATGAGAAAGGTGACCAGTCAACCTTTCCAAAGGGCCTTCCACTTCACAGCAGCTCAAGTCACATAGTAACTTTTGATGTGTTTGAGCTATAAACAATTTATTAGTTAAAATCGTCAGATTATGCAGCAGATGATGTATTATGTGGCAAGTATGGCAAAGCCATAGTTATGTGGAAAACATTTGCAAACTGGGATATTTTGCCATTCATGTTTGAACTCTCTCTCTAGGCATCTTGAAGCTGTAAACCTGCATCCATCCTAAACTGGGTTTCGCCCCTCTCAAGCGACTGAAACAGCCTTACTGGCAGTCGCGGAAGACTATAGAAGGATTCTTGATGCAGGTGGTTCTCTAGCCGTGATATTGTTAGATCTCAGCGAGGCCTTTGATATGGTTAATCACTGTATCCTAATGCATCGACTCAAAGATCTGGGTGTGACTGGAAGAGCCCTGAATTGGCTGTGCTCTTTCCTCGAGGGTAGATCCTTCCAGGTCTTCGAGGGCGAGGCCATTTCAAGCCCTAGGCACCTTTATTGTGGAGTGCCTCAGGGGTCGTCCCTGAGTCCCACTCTCTTTATGGTTTACATGGCTTCTCTCACAGACATTGTTCTACCCTTTGGGGTGCATATAATTACATATGCCGACGACACTCAATTAGTGGTGGCATTTAATTACAAAAGCAGTTCCCTTACTTGTCTTGGCCCATGCCTCGAGGAGGTGATGAGGTGGATGTGCCATTCCCATCTAAAACTGAACGGTGATAAGACCGAGCTTATGCTGCTCGGTAATCCCTCCCCCCTCGAGGTTTCCTCTATCTGGCCAGCATGTATGGACCCTGTGCCTATCCCCAAATCCGAAATAAAGGGTTTGGGTTCCTGGATTGATTCTGAGCTTAGCTTTTAAACCCAAACAAGGAAAGTTGTTGCCTCCTACTTCGGTATTCTAAGACTGCTGCGTAAAGTGTTGCCTTTGCTACCCCCTCAAGCAAGAAAGCTTGTGGTCCAGGCACTTGTCTTATCCCGCCTGGACTATGGCAACGCTCTTTATCTTGGTGCTCCCTGTGCAGTCTTTAAGAAACTTCAAATCATGCAAAATTGTGCCGCAAGGATTCTTGAGGGTACTCCAAGCCGCCAGTCAGCCAAAGCTGCACTTAGGTCTTTACATTGGCTTTCTATTCAGGAAAGAGTCCACTTTAAAGCCCTCTGCACCACCCATAAGATGCTATGGGGTGTGGAACCGGCTATCATTTCATCCTTTGTCCAGCCGTACCAAGCCAACTGGCGGTTACGTTCAAATGACCGCCACCTGGCGTCTGTTCCCAGAATCAAGAGGTCCAGAAGTGGTGGCCGGCTCTTCTCTTACAGCGCCGCCAAACTCTGGAACTCCTTGCCGCTTCAGCTACGTAAAGAGCCAGACCACACCGTCTTCCGCAGGAGGCTCAAAACCTGGCTTTTCCCTAATTGATTGCCACAGCTTAGTACGGTTCCTGCCCTAGCGCTGGGATGCCTTTGGGTAACCATGCGCTTTATAAATGCTATTTTATTTCATTTAATTTCATTCATTTCATTTCATTTAATTTCAGCTGCTCTTGTGGAAAAAGGGAGGAGAAGTGCTGATGACAGAAACTCCATGGCTAGGAGACCAATGGCTTGCGATTCCACTTTTAAGGATATTTGGGACATTCTGTGATTGGAAATGTATCCCACTTTGTGAATGTATTTTAATGTCAATAACACATATTTAACCTTAAATAAACATGTGTATCTATTGGTTAAATTAAATAATGTAATAAGCTGTAACCGGTTAGTGAAATGGGAAATGAATACTAAAAATTGGGATATTTTGCTCTTTCTGCCACACCTCTCACTCTGCCCACTGACCCAATCCATTGGTTATTCCCGCCCTCTGATTCTCCTCCCACAGTTCATCTACTTTTTTCCCCCCACTTCGACCACTGCCTGGCACTAACATGCATTAGAGACAACTGTGGGCTTTTACCACTGGGTCTCTTAGAGAAGGACACCTCAGGTCCATGCACGAGGGCTAAACACAGCACGTTTCTGGGTTCTCTGCACAACGTGTTTGCTACTTGACGCCAGACTTCTGCAGCATGTGTTGAGGATATTAAACATCCCCTTGTGCTTGTATAAAACATAGCTGCCAAGTGGCATTGGCACCATGTCGTGTCCATTGGTAGCTTTTATCCAACAACACTTTGCATGCTGGAATGTTTAACCCCTTACTAAGATGGTCACAGCACAACTCCCAGAATGCAAGGCGCTGTTGGCTTAAAATCCAGGCCTGGCTGGCGGTGTCACACGTGACGATAGAGCCATTTGGAGGCAATGGTGAATCTGTAATTTAGCAGGCGTGCCTATACTCTTAGTAAATTGTAAATACCGCCAGTGTTAACACACTGAGGTCTGAGGCCTCTGTTTGTTATGAACTAAGGCCCAGTCTGGTGGTTCAGGTCAGTCCTTATGAGGGAAGCTGCTGGACTTGTTTTTACCATGCACTTTGAAAGTATTTTCACCTTGATGCAAGAAGAAAGTTGGATTGTTTTACAAAACATGCTTGATTTTTGTATATTGCTGGGCTGGGGATTGCTTTATTTTGCACTTTGAAAGTGTTTGCACTTTTTCTTTTGCTTTACTAATTACAGTTTGTATAGATTGTCATTAGGTACTTGCTGATATGGTTTGTTTTTATTCTACATGCAGTGTTATTTATGGTGTATTGCATGCTCTTGTCTGTACGTGTACCTTAAATCTTGTATTTAGCATTGTTTACACTACAGAAATGATAACTTAACCCCTTCCCTGCTCATGACGGAACCACTCCGTCATGAGCCACGGTCGCGCTATGCTCATGACGGAGTGGTTCCGTCATGCCGCGGCCGTTGGCTGCCGCTCCGCCCACGCGGGGCGTTTTCCCCGCCTGTGCGGGCGTCCAACGTAAGTGGGCGGCGCCGTGACGGAACCACTCCGTCATGAGCACAGCTCGCCCGTGACTCATGACGGCGTGGTTTCCGTCATGAGCATGGCGGCACCGCGCTCACCGCAAAACCCCCCAGCGCCGCGGCGGAATTCGCGCCGCGGCGGAATTCGCGCCGCGGCGAAGGGGTTAAAACAGACAAACATCTGCCTCTATGTTCTGAAGAATCCAAACAGTTTTCTTCCTCAGCCTTGTTTGCCTGCCTGTTTTGCAGTGCTTACTAATAAAGACATTATGATTGATATTGCTTCCTCAGTTCACGTTATTATCATGCACAACCCTTGACAGTCGCTAGTGTGTGGCATGCAGATAATTCACCAGTCTATTTCTCTTGAATTTCCCAGGATACTGAGTTATAGCTTGTGAACATCTCATGTATATTGTCATTCGAGTTTTTATGGAATTGCAGGTTTGGATTGGTCTTTCAAAGTTTCAAGGTATTGGCAATTCTATTTCAGACCCTTCATAGTTGTTCTTTGTTCTTCAGCCATAGACAGTTCCTGAGACAATAGGACCGCTCCTTGGCATTGTTCTGATTGCTGCCTCAGTTAAATAATCTGCTTTTGACAGTATTGTTACAAATGGCATAGCTTGTATGTTAAGAGTGTTTCCCACTTTCTAATTAGAACTTAGAGAAAGACAATATAGAGGCATTTCATTTAAATGTTGTAGGTTTCAAATCAAAATATGCTAGATTTCTGGGTGGTTGGGCAAAGTGGTAGATGGTGGGCTGCGCTGCCGGGGAAGGGGGGCCCCCCTCCATGTGCTTTGCAGGGGGGCTCCCTCAAGTTTTGTTACGCCACTAATTCAGGCAGAGATTTCTACACAGGCATACCTAGAAATGTACACGTCTACACATCCTCTTCACACGTAGAATGTGCCCAATATTGTTTCATGGACATGTTTTTTATCATGCTTTGAATTTAGTCACTTATAATGCAGAGAAAATGTTTGTGATTCTAGACTTTCTAGTCCACTGGACTTCTTGGTTTTAATATATTCTTTTTTCACATAGATCTGTTTTCTGCACTTGTTTTCAGTTTGAAAAATTAGCCACCAGGCATCTCCAATAACTAGCGGACAGTGTGCAAAATTACAATTGTAATCTCCCTGGTACAGGCCTTTTAAGTTCTAATAACAGTCAGAGGTGTTGTTAACGGCGTGGAAAAAAAATAAAATGCACAAGAGCCAAATAGCCATATATTTTTCTACTCTGCAAACTTATTGGCAAGTTCATAATAAGGGCTTCAGTCCTTTAGACTGTTTACATACATATAAAACAACATGAGTGATGGCAGGAAACACCGAGAAGCCCTATGAAGGAAAAAAGCAGAAGAGGGAGTGAATGGAATTTCAGGGTATCATAATGTATCCATCCTACTAAAATCTAAGGTACTCATGTCATGCAGTTACGTTACAGCCATCTGTCTAGTGTATATTGCAAGCACAAGACAAGTGTGTTTGCCACATATCAAGAAAAGGCTTTCATTGCATTATCTGTGTACTACACAGGAGATAGAATTGAAGCCTCATCCACAAATTGTTGCAAAGGAATGTACAAAAGCTTTACCATTCCTGTGTGGTTGCAAACCAGTAACATGGTACTATCTGAAAAGAGTAGCTGATAACCATTGGCATAGGTTTATGGTTCACAGCAAGTCTTTTCCACATTGCTACTGCACAGGGTGGAGCGAGGATGCAAGTGGTCCTCCAGAGACCCCCATGTCACCTAGGCCACCTGTCAGTAAAGGCAGACATGCCCATCCCTCACAGTGACATTTTTTTCCTTTAAGGAATACGAATGTATATGTTTGCTGCACTGTGATTATTAGTGATTATTGATGATGGAAACCGCATAGTGTTTTCTCATGTACCACAAGCAACGACAGATGTTACGTGTTTTGTAAGAGAGACGCCAATGATAGGGAAATTCCGATGTTTGCATGACTTATATATCATGAGATATGCATGTTACCACCTGTTTGGAAGAATATCATGAATTTGCATATCTTTCCCTCGGGACGTCTATTGTTATGCACATTTCTGATCGAACCGACGAATAAGAGTGATAGATACGTTATCAACATTCGCACAATGAAAGCAGGTACATTATTTCTGCTAAAAGTAGCCCGATAGTCTGGATTTACTTGCATTATATAAAATGCACACTGGACTAAGGGGCAGATTTACAAGAAAGTGACGCATCTGTAGAGATGCGTCACTTTCCCTGCGCCAACATGCAAAACGCTTGCGTCACCATGGATGCGCCGTATTTACAATACGGAGCACCATGGCGCAAAGATTGACAGATGCGTCAGAAATTCTGACGCATCTGTTGACGGAAAAGTCACGCATTGCTGGAGTCGTGTCGCAAGCACGACGCAACTCCAGCAATGCTCAGAGGTGCCCTATGCCTAACATGCTGCGTCACTCCTTACACCTGCTTCAAGCAGGTGCAGGGTTGTGACACAGCATGGACGTAAAAGTGACTCAGTGAAATCTTGCAGATTTCACTGAGTCACTTTTACAGGGCTTCCTGCGACGAAACGCCCACCCTGCATACATTAAACCTGACGCAGGTTTAATGTATGCAGGGCTTCACAACGTGACACATCTCCCTAGATGCGTCATGTTGTAAATGGGCCGCAACTTTTACGCTGCCGCTGCGTCATGAAAGTGACGCAAAGACGGTGCAAAAGTGATGCAAGGGGCTTGTAAATCTGCCCCTAAGTGTGAAGGGAAGCGGATTGCCAGACGGGTGCCGTCGCTGGAGAATTCCATCTTATAACTCTTTAGTTTTAGCATCAGGACTTATAATGATGACCATATTGTGGTGTTTCCTTACTTTACCAAATGCCCAACTTCTCTGTCTGTGCTGAAATGCTGTTGATCCAATCTCAGTTCAGAATCTGTCATTACATTTCATCGCTTAACTGAGACGCAATGCAAACTTTCAAGAAACGTGTGAGTTGAGAGTTGGAACATTACAGCTAGAATAAAGAAATACATGTCAAATAACATGTCAACAAAATGCCAACTAGCCGATAGTAGATTCAGAAGTTAGTCAACACCCAATGATTTTTATACGAAAAATGAGAGAGATAATGCTACCTAAAGTCAACGGGAGCAGTGAAAAGTCTTATGACTACTGCTGCAGATTTTATTGACTGATGGAGTATGACTCTCAAATCAAAATAGGTTAGTCAGAAATGTTCCCCTTAGACTTAGTGTGTCCTATGGAGGAACTACTTTTAAAAGAAAATGGATATATTCACTGAGTGCAACACTGAAATCCGATACCTGCAAATCTTGGGCACATTGATTTTGATACAAGGGTTGTGTAAATATGGGGCAGCACCAAAATTAAGACCAGGGAAAACCTGGTCTCACCCTGGCGCAACAAGGAGAAATTTCTAATTTCTCCTTGTTTTTGCTGTATCCATGTATGCTGCATTGTGCAACACACATAGAAACAGCAAAACACTATTGATTGTTTATGTGCGGGAAGTTGTCCCTTCCTGCACATAAACAATATTTTAAAAAATATGTTTGCAACTTCCATGTGTGCTGCATTAAGCAGCACACATAGAAGTTCAAAACGCCATTTCAGATTGTTTATGTGAAGGAAGGGACACCTTCCTGTACATAAACAATTATTCCCCTCAATGCTGGCCCCCTTGCACTATGGTGCAAGGGTGCCTGCGTTGGCTCTAGGCAGCTAAATTAGCACCAATGAAGGGGAAACGCAAGGCTGCATCCTATTCTTGTCAGTACAGTGCAGCCCTGTGTTTCAGAAGTGGCAGGTCGTGGCTTTGAGCAAAGGAGGCTACCACCGCACTCCGCCAAAATATGGTCCTGTGTGTGTAAAGTCTTACCTCCATCAGGTATTCTTTGTGTTATTAATCAAGAATTTTCAGTTGTAGCTGGTGCTCCCAACTAAGCTGAGTTGAATTACAATCGTCTACTAAATGTTAGTCTGTCTTTTTGGCTATGTTCACGCTGACTACATTTTGAGGGAATACAATTTCTCTGTTTAAGACAAGGTACTTCACATCCGTGGCACCCTTTCAGAATAAGTGTTGCGAGTTCTACTCCATCCTCTAGTGTATGTCTGCAAGAAAAGAAGTTTTATTGTTGGTGGGACAAAAGTGATATCAAGTGAAAGGCAGTTTAATTGAAGCTGATTTCTCATAAATATTCACACTACTTACAAAGAGTACTGTATACTTCACGTCTGCTATTAAGCTGAACTACTGATAATTAACTTCGCCCAGTTCTTCACAGGTATATGTTACTCCTTCTAAGGGACCTCAGATGTTCTCTGATTCAAACGTTTCAGCAGATTAAGAACACATTGTCTCTAAGAGTCTCTTCACACATTTACCATCAATTAGCCTGATCATGCCAGATGGACATTTAAGTGGGGGTATAACGATTTGTAGAAAAGTGGAGTATTATGCAGTGAGGCTAGTTAGGCTTCACTGTGCAACACCCTAAGAATACCCCAAATAGGTCCTTTGGAATCACATTACTAAATCCCTAACTCAGTCCTGGTAGTGTGGCACAGAGCAGTCATGCTTTACTACAGGACATGTGTTAAGCATTTCAGAGTACCAACAAGGACCATAAGGAATTGACAAGACTCTAAAGAAATTTGATACCACTTTATAAAACTAAAGCATTTTACTGCCACACCCTTCTGCCCTCCCTGGTCTGTTGTGCTGCAACTGCTCCTCCTGCCTGCCCCGCACGGTCTGTTGTGAGGCCCCTTCCCCTGAACTCTCTTGTCTGTGCCCAGGTCCTGACCCTCACTTCTATCCTCCATGGTCCTTAGTGCATGCCCCTGCACCCTCCTTCTTGCCCATCATAGCCATTGTGCTGCCACTAACCCTCCTGCCTGCCATGCATGGTCTTCTGTGCTGCCATGGCTCCTCCCACCTTCCCTGTGTGGTCAGCTAGCTGCCCCTGACCCCCTCCCACCTTCCCTCCATGGTCTGTGTGTATGCGATCATAGTCTCATTGTTGCTCTCCATGGTGTGTCTTGTTTCTAGTGCCCATCCTCCCTGACCTCCATGGTCATCTTGCTGCTCCTGCCCTGCCCCCTTGCCCCCAGCCCTCTGTTTCCATGTGCAGACCCCTATTCCCTCCCTCCAGGCTTGTCTGTTCCATTGTAATGCCCCTGATCCGTCCCTCCTGCCCTTTTTGGTCTCTTATGCTGCAGCTTTCTCTCCTGTCTGTCCATTATGGTCAGCTAGCTACCATTGCCTCTTTCCCCTCTGTTCTCTGTTGTCCATGTGCATGGTCCTGTCCCCTCCCTATTGCTTTCTATGGATTGTTGTGCTGCCCTCCCGTCCCGCATGCGCTGTGTGGTGTATTGTGCTGCTGCAAACACTGATGCCTGCCCTGTAGGGTCAGTTTGGTGCACCTCTCCATGTCCCTCCTGTCCTCTGTTATCCGAGTCCATGTCCCTACCCCAATTCCTCCTGCCTACCATGATCCAATGTACCATACTTGTGAACATTTTGAACTTGGTAAGAGGGAGATTTTGAAAAAAACTGGGGTATTGATTTTCCCCTTTGAGTTACATTGAAAAAGAAGAGATTGTAGACAGGAGACAGATCAAATAAAGCCCATTTGAGCTTAAAAACATTGGACGTTTCCTGGCTGAAACGGGTCTGTTGGCATGTATGGTTGTACTACAACTGCCTCTTCCTTCTGCCCACAATGGTCTATTATATTGCCACAGACTCTCTTGCCAGTCCTGTATTGTTGGTTTGTCCACTGCCCTCCATAGTCTGTTGTGCTGCCACTTCCCTTCCTGCCTACCCATTGTGGTCAAATTGTTGCCTCTGCACTCTCCTACCTGCCTTCAATTTTCAGAGTCCATGCCCCTGTCCTCTGCCTCTCAACAGTATCCCAATGAACAACTAGATTGCTAACATTCTATATTTATTACAAAAGTGTGGAACGCCTGACGTCATCTTGATGTAATCAAAACTGTAATACCTAGAGCATTTCCTTTAGAAATTACATATTATTTGCATCAAAATATGGTTAGTGCTCTAAAAAACTAAAATGAGGACATATTTTCTGAGTTTTCAAATAGCGACAAAGAACCTTTAAATTATTTGTAATCTTTATGTTTTTTTAACCAGTTGACCACTTGATTACATGTTGCACCTAGGGGAGAGGATGTGGTGTTACTTCCAGAGCTGCAGACTTTGCAACTGGGGATCCAGGTAGGAGTTTCTGCTTCAGCACAACCTTCTGTGATACTGGTCAAATCACTTAATCTCCCCATGTCTACAACCAAAATGAATTTGATCTTGTGTGATGTACCAAATGCTCGTGTAGCCCACTCCAATACCTGACAAGTCTGCACTATATAAAGCTGCAAATACACAAAAAATAAGTGTTTTGCACACTTCTGTCATTGGGCTACATGTGGGCTACATCTGGGTGATATTTGTGTTGCATTTGGGCTCTTTTGTCTCTGGTGGCCATCTTGGGAGATTTATTTGTTATGAAGTTTCCTAATTTCCTCATTTACTGCAGTCTCCTCAGTAGGAAATGGTTTCAGTTTTTTACTTTGATTCCATCAAGAAGGTATTCAGATATGTCACACATTTGCCATGAATTCAGAATGTTAGCACTCTAGTTGCTCATTAGATCACTGTAGTAAAGCTACTGCTCACCACGGAAATCTGCTACTGGTATTAAAAGTGCATGTTTCAGTCTGCATTTCAGAATTTTTTAATGAAATAGAAGAGGATTTGAGAAGTCACTCAAAATGTGCCCTAATTTTTCCTTCTGCAGAACTAATCATAATTTATATGGCAAAATAAACCCCCTCATTTTGTTCCTTTTTAAATTAAATGTTTTAAGTATTACCACTTTATTCCAATCAAGATGGCTTCAGGTGTGTCATACTTTTATCATAAGAAAGACTGTTAGCGCTCTAGTTGTTCGTTAGAACACTCTGGGACATTCTTTCATTGGGCTATACTTGGGATACATCTGGGTGATATTTGGGCTACATTTGGGCTCTTTTGTCTCTGGTGGCCATCTTGGGAGATTTATTTGTTATGAAGTTTCCTAATTTCCTCATTTACTACAGTCTCCTCAGTAGGAAATACTTTCAGGTTTTTACTTTGATTCCATCAAGAAGGCATTCAGATGTGTCACACATTTGCCATAAATTCAGAATGTTAGCACTCTAGTTGCTTATTAGATCACTGTAGTAAAGCTACTTCTCACCAGGGAAGTCTGCTGCTGGTATTGAAAGTGCATGTTTCAGTCTTCATGTCAGAATGTTTTAATGAAATAGAAGAGGATTTGAGAAGTCACTCAAAATGTGCCCTAATTTTTCTTTCTGCAGCACTAATCATACTTTCTATGGCAAAATGAACCTCCTCATTTTGCCACTTTATTCCAATCAATATGGCTTCAGGTGTGCAATGCGTTTGTCATAAGTAGGACTGTTAGCGCTCTAGTTGTGAACACTCTGGGAAGCTGCAGTAGAACACAAAGGAATCAACTGACAGTCTCTGCCTTTGTTGGATGTACATGTTTTACTGAGAATGTCAGACTTCATTCTCACATGACTGAGAAAGATAATGTGAATTTACAGAAAATATGCTCTCAGTTTAGCTTATAGATCGCCTTCCAAACCTCTGTGGGAAAAGCATGAGAAAATAGTTTTCTCTCAAACATGATTCATGATATCACAGCAGAAGGCTTTTTCACATGGTAAAATCACCTTAGAACACACCACAATTCCTAAAATAAGTATGGTACCATCAACAAATGATTTATAATGTAACTAAAGTCTTAAAACCTTCTATTAACTGCAATGCTTTTTAATGTGGTGCTATCATGTATATTGGTCCCAAGATGGCTGCCAACACTTCTTGGATGAAGTGCTGACAGCCAATCAGATCTCACGATGAGATGTGTGGTTAGGCGCCGCCCAGATATATCTATCTTTTTCACTCTAATTTTCTCAGGAACTACTGAACGGACTTACACCATTCAAGCAAAAGGCACGAGTCTGAACTGAGGACTACCTCTTTGCCAAATTTGGTGTAATTCCGTTCAGCAGTTCGAGCTGTAGCTGCATCAACAGGTCCTATGGGAAAATGCATGGGGAAAATGTGTTTTGGGACCCCCCTTTTTTCTCGGCCCCCGCTTGACGAATCACCATGAAATTTACAGGATATGAGCGGACCGAAGCTGGCCAAAAGTTTGGAAAAGTTTGTGAAGATTCGTCAATCGGCGCCAACGTTATTCCAAATAGAATGTTGCGGATTTCCTATAGAAAATAGATCCTAACTATAACTACCTACTGGCGACTGCCAGTAGGTAATATATATATATATATATTCACTGAAAAAACAAAAGGTTTCAGGAGTGTTATAGTTTGGAATTGGCATTTAAAAAACCTTAGAAATTCACTGAAAAAATCATAGGTTTCAGGGGTGTTATAGTTAGCTGGACATTTCCCTCGTACAAAACCCTAGAAATTCCCCTGTTATAGTTAGTTCAGCTAACTATAACTTGCGCCCCCGCAATGCACTGCTGATGACGTCACATATTACATCACTCATGACATGGTAGGTGACATCACTGATGACATCACTGATGACATCTGAAATTACATCACTGATGACATCACTGATGACGTCATCCAGTGAATGTGTGTTTTTCTGAAAAGTTTAAATATGTTTTATATATTTATAGTGAAAGGCCTGTGGAAGAATGAGTGGGTGTACAAGTGTGTGAATGGATGATTTTCTAGTTGCGTAACTGACTGTATAAGTGAGTCATTAAATGTATCTTACTGCAGACTAGTGACTAAACTGTGTGAAGGTCTGTATGTGTCTGTCTGTTGGTGTATAAGTGGCTGCATGGTTTTGTGAATAGCTATATGAGTGTCTTTATGGGTGATTGATTGGTTGTCTGAGTATCTGTACGGGTGCCTGAGTGTTTGTGTGGCTAGGGTGTGTGTGACTCTGTGCATAGATGTGTGACTGAGTGATTCTACGGGTGCATGGTTTTAAGAGTGCATCTGTGATGAACTGTATGGTTGAGTGAGTGTATGTATGAGTGTGTTAGGGATTGAATGTATATCTCAGTTGTACATGTGTCAGTAACTACATATGTGAAAGGCAGTATATATACGTGTAAGAGTATGTACGTGGGTATATGTGAGAGTGTGTGATTGTGAGAGTGGCTGTATGGATGAGTGTGTGCTTGTATCAATGATTGTATAAGAGCATAAGAATGTGGTACTATTTTTATGAGTAAGTGAACTAGAGTGTGTATAACTGCATAGGTGAGTAAATGGGAGTGTGATTAATTATTTGCATGACTGACTAGGGGTGAGAGTACCTCTATGGATGATTGGTGGTGTGTGAGTGTCTATGTAGGTGTATAAATGCATATGATAGTCTTGTACGGAGTGACTGTAAGTATGAGTGACTGTACAGGTGAGTGAGTGGAGGTGTATGTAGACCTAAGAGTTAATGAGTGGGTATGTAGGTTTTGGTATTGGAGTATCTATGGTTTTCAGAATGGACGTCTGAAATTTTGAGTAGGTGTATCAACGGTTAAATTAGGGTGTGAGAAGATGCTGTAATTTATCACATGGATGATGTCATCGGTGATGTCATCAGTGATGTCATTTAAGATGTCATCAGTGATGTCATCAGTGATGTCACTGACCATGTCATGAGTGATGTAATATGTGACGTCATCAGCAGTGCATTGCGGGGGCGCGAGTTATAGTTAGCTGAACTAACTATAACAGGGGAATTTCTAGGGTTTTATATGAGGGAAGTGTCCAGCTAACTATAACACCCCTGAAACCTATGGTTTTTTTCAGTGAATTTCTAAGGTTTTTTAAATGCCAATTCCTAACTATAACGCCCCTGAAACCTTTGTTTTTTTCAGTGAATTTCAAAGGTTTTTTAAATGCCAATTCCTAACTATAACATGCATGAAACCTATGTTTTTGTCAGTAAATTTCAAAGGTTTTTTAAATGCTAATTCCTATCTATAACTTATCTCTGAAGATATCATGTTTAATGATTTTGATTGGATTTGGATATTTTTTAAATTCAGTGTGTCAATTTCATTAATTAATTTTTTTTTAAAATACTTTTTTATCACCATTTTTAAACTTATTTTTTCAATGAATTCTTTTAAAAATTAAAAAATATTATTTGGGGCATCCAACATGGTCGCGTGAGCACAGGGCTCCCCGGACCCTCGCTACTCCTCGGAATTTATCCTGAATCTATCCTGACTCGGTTGATGGAATCTGGGAGACGAATGCTGGCTGAACACTAAACTCCTTTTGGAAATCAAATCGGACCTGGCAATCCGGAGTTATGGTGGTTTGAACTTTTGAGGCCCACCCTACGGCTGTGCCCGATGCGAGGGTGATCTGTGGAGCCGGGGCGTAGTTGAACAACAACGGCAGCGGAGCGGTGCCAGTGGCCGTCACATCACTTTCGGTTTCACTTTTGGTCTTTGAGGGGCTGGACTGTGGACTTGCTTGGTGCGACTGGGCTTCCATTTTGCCTTCGCTTGATGCCGGTGGCTTCGTCTGCTGCCAGTGTGCTCATTGACGGTGGTCCCTTCGCTCCGCCATATTGCGGCCTGTGGTGCGACACGCGTCTGCCTGGCCTGTGCCACCTCGACGCTTCCTCGGTGGTCCCCTTCGGCGATCGAGGTTCTCATGGGAGGCAAGGGAGACCCCGAGAGGCGTAAGACCAAGACATCCCTACGTGGGGGACCGGTCCAGACGAACAACATGGACCGCTACACTCAGGGTAAAGGATCCCCCGGGACAGCCAATGTCCCCCCGGAGGACACCAGTGGTGGCCCGTCCGTTTCTCCGGATCTGTCCCTGCAGGACATCATGGGCGCCATTAAGGGCATCAGAGAGACCATCGCTACACAGTACGAGGCCTTGGCCCGTAAAATCGACACGGTGGCCATTGACATTACCCTAATCCGGGCGGATCTCTCTAAGACCAACGAGAGGGTTCAATCGCTGGATGTGCGGACGTCCTCCCTTGGTACGGACGTGTCGGACCTGCAGGCCACTCTCGGCGATCTCAAGTCGGCCAATGATCTGATGGCCCGGCGGCTGGAAGACTTCGAGGGACGGGCCCGCCGCAATAACATCCGCGTCATAGGCGTTCCGGAGACCTCCGATAACCGCCCGGTTGATCTCCTGGTCAAGGAGCTCATCCTCGAACATCTTGCTCCCGCTGGCCTGAGTAAGTTTTTCGCTGTGGAGCGGGCCCATCGAGTCCCAGGTGGCCGGCCGCGACCGGGTGCCCCCCGAGGCCTATCGTTGCGAGACTTTTCCATTACAGAGACCGAGACGCGATTCTGCAGGCCTCACGGGTTCATGGCCCGGTCCGACATGAGAACTCGTCCATTAACTTTTTCCCGGACTTCACCCAACTTGTCCAGAAACAGCGGATGGGCTTCCAGGGGGTGAAGCGGCGTCTCCGGGACCTCGGTCTCAAGTACTCTATGCTTTATCCTGCAAGGCTCCGAGTGGAACATGAAGATCGGACTACCTTTTTTGACTCTCCTGTGACTGTGAGTGACTGGCTGGATTCGCTGCCAGACCGGGGTGACCGGACTGGGCCCTCTGCCGGTACCGAGGGTGGTGGGTCTCCTTTGGAGTGACTTATGGTCCCGGACTCTGCCAGGTTGTACTGTTCGGCTGGGTTCTACTTCTTTTGTGCATTTTGTTTCACTATGTTGCGTGTGGGGAGCGGGCGGGGACGAGTCCCTTCCCTCCTCCGGGGTCTTTTCGTAGAATGGGGTTTGTAGGGCGACAGGCACACTGCAAGTTGGGGTGGTTTTTGGACCGCAGGGGTGCAGGGTGGGGGGTGTTGGAGTTGGGGGGGGGTTGGTGGGCGGGTGGGGTTGTTTGCATTTGTGTTTTTTTGTTTTCAAGGCGAAGTATTGGCTATGGTTCATCCTTGGGTGTTGAGCTCTTTGCTAGGGGGCCCTTGATCTACTGGATGGGATGGGGGGGACGGGTTGAGATTGATGTCTTGGAACGTCAATGGATTGGGGGACCGTATCAAACGGGGTGTTGTGCTGCAATATCTGCGTCGTCTGACTCCTGATGTGGTGTTCTTACAGGAGACGCATCTGGTTGGCAATGTCTGTCGGGCTATGAACAGGGGGGGATATCGACTTGTGGCCCACTCTGGTTTCACCACTGGTTCGAGAGGGGTGGGCATTCTCTTGCGAGCTTCACTTCCCTTGGAGATCACCAGGGTGGTCCCAGACGATAGAGGGCGCTATGTGGCTCTGACTGGGAGGTGGGAGGGGCAGTCCCTTTCCTTGATCTCGGTCTATGTTCCCCCAGGCCTCCAGAACTCCACCTTCTCAGACTTGGGTCGTATGTTGCTTGGGATTCCTGACAGTCTTGTGCTTATGGGTGGGGACTTTAATTCGGTTGTCTCGGGTGACCTGGACTGTCATCCGCCCAGGGCCCTCCCTGCTGCCCAGGCGTGGCTGGGCGGGCTCCTGGAGACCTTCGGTCTGGTGGACTGTTGGAGGTTAATGCATCCGACACAGTGTCAGTACACCTTTCACTCTGGGGCCCATGGGAGTCTCTCCAGACTGGACTATTTCCTGATGCCCGCGGCCCAGGCTGCTCGGATTCGAGAGGTCAAACACCTGGCCAGGGGTATTTCTGATCATTCCCCACTGTGGTTGCTTTTTGACACCGGGTCGCGGTCCGCTGGGCGGATCGCTCCTATTAACCCTTGGTACCTGCGAGACCCCAAGATCCGTGATAGCCTGATTAAGTCGATTGATCAATATTTTTCTGAGAATGAGGGGTCGGTGTTGTCCTCGGTGTCCCTGTGGGAAGCTTTCAAAGCAGTGCTCCGCGGGCATGCCCTGTCCCAGATAGTGGAGGCCAAGAGGGTCAAGAGAGAGGCGGTTGTGACGCTGGAGACTGAAATATCGGGGCTGGAGGCAGCCTTGGAGGCGGGTGTCACCCCGGATGGGCTGCATGCCCTCAGCCTGAAGCAGTTTGAATATAAGTCTCTCGTCACTGATGCTGCCAAGACTATATATAGGGAGCAGCAGGGCAGGTTGTATGATGCCGGAGACAAGGCGGGTAAGCTGATTGCCTGGTTGGACAAGAAGGAGAGAGTGAATCGTGTGGTCCCGGAGCTTCGGGTGTCGGATGGAGTGTGTGTGACTGAGCCTGGTGAGATTGTTGAGTGTTTTGCTGACCACCTCCGTGCAGTGTACTCCCCGGTGTCCGATAGAGATGAGGACGACTCTCGTCTTCTGCTTCGGCATATTGCCCTGCCCGGCTTATCCGTCGAGGACCGCGAGCTGATGGATGCCCCTTTGTCTGTCGAAGAGATAGCTACTGCGATTCGCTCCCTCCGCTCGGGCAAGGCTATGGGCCCCAACGGCCTGCCGATTGAACTATATAAGTTGCGCCCGGATAAAATCGCGCCTTTCCTAGGTCATATGTTTCAGGAATCGCTCGAGAGGGGTTCCCTTCCTGACGACCAGCGTCTGGCTACTATAGTAGTGATTCCCAAGGAGGGTAAGCCACGTGACCGCTGTGCCTCCTATAGGCCTATTTCCCTGCTGAATGCCGAACCCAAAATCCTTGCTAAGGTCCTCGCTAATCGCTTGCTGAGCGTTATATGTGACTTGATACATCCGGATCAATGTGGCTTCATCCCACATCGTAATACCGCTCTCAACTTACGGCGTCTGCACGGCGTCCTTGCTAGGGCTGAGTACTTGGCTGAACCGGCCATATTGGTTTCCCTAGACGCCACGATGGCCTTTGATACCATTGAATGGCCATTTCTTTGGGCCGTCTTGGCGAAGTTTGGGTTTGGGGAGGGGTTCCTTGGCTGGGTGAAGCTCCTTTATGCTGGACCAATGGCTCAGGTGGTTGTCAATGGGCGGGTTTCTCGGCCTTTCGCTCTCGGGAGGGGAACTAGGCAGGGGTGCCTGTTGTCCCCGCTGCTCTTTGCTCTCGCCCTGGAGCCGCTCGCTGCCTGGCTCCGTTGGGAGCCCTCGATTAGAGGGCTCCGGTGGGCCCCGGGCTTCGAGGATCGGGTTTCATTGTACGCGGATGATATTCTCTTGTATCTCACCTCACCGCGGAAGTCGCTCAATGTTCTCTTTGATGTCCTTACTTCCTTCGGGAAAAACTCGGGTCTGATAATCAACTGGTCCAAATCTTGTGTGTATCCTATCTCTGGTGGTCTTCCTCTCTTGCCGCCTCGGCTTCCGCTCCAAATATCTCAGTCCGGCTTTAAATACCTGGGGGTGTACGTTTCGTTGGATCCGGCGGTCCGCTATGAGCAGAATCTCCTGTCTCCACTCCGGCGTTTGAGGGCAGACACGGCTCGGTGGTGTAAGCTGCCCTTGTCTCCGCTTGGTCGCGCGGCGCTGTTTAAAATGATGTCCCTTCCCAGATTCCTTTATGCACTCCAGAACTTCTTCAATGTCATTCCTGCGGCCTACTTTAGGGAGGTGGAGAGTTTGCAGAGGAGACTGGTTTGGGACGGGCGATCGCGTATCGCGTTGGCCAAGCTGACTCTTTCCTGGTATGACGGGGGCATCGCGCTTCCTGATATTAGACGGTACTATTGGGCCTCCCAGCTGTCTGCCATTAATCATGCTACGTACGCTCCTGGTTCGAACCCGGCATATGAGATGGATAAATTCCTGCTCCCCAGCGGTAACTATAACAGAGCGCTTTACTCGCGGTCTGCTGGTGGGGCCCTTACGGGCCCTACCAGGATTGCGGTCCGTGTATGGAAGGCGGCTAACGTTGCGATGGGCTGGAGTGAGCGTTTAACGTGCGCCACTCCTCTATTCGACTCAGACCGCTTGGGAAGCCTCTGGACAACGAAAGGCTTCGAGCGCTGGGATACGATCGGCATCAGCAGAGTGGGGGACCTGTGGGTTAAAGGTGTGGTTAAATCCTTCGCGGCGCTTCAGCGCGAGTATGAGCTTAGTGAAAGAGAGTTCTTCCGTTATGCACAGGTCCGGCACGCCCTGCTTTCGGTCTTTGGGGAGGGGACCACGGTCCCTTCTTCTTCGCCTCTCGAGGACCGCATACTCGACGGTCACGTCCCCGACAGTACTATCTCCCTGATTTACAAAAAACTGATAAACAATCGGGCTGACCTCTTGGTGCGTCTTCGGGAGGCATGGACGGGAGATGGGGTGGAGCTGGACGATGAGGACTGGCAGACTGCACTGTCATCCCCTAAGGAGGTGGCCATCCCGGTGATGAATACAGGCCCCAGCTAGGCCCGCAAAGCACAAGGGTTCGCTCTCCTGTAACGGAATCTATAAGGAAGTTGGCATGGAAACTGCAAAGTACAAAAACAACGTTTATTAACCCTTAAGGGTGGTCCTACAATCCACACAACACTCTTCAGTATTGCATGGAGTAGCACAAAGAACATTCGTACACAGTCCCCTTTTATACACAACAGAGGGGCTCATAAGTGGGTGGATACAACATGAGGCCGAAGAACATTACCATTTATGGTCATTCTCGATACTGAATCAATACATGGGCGGAGCTAACACACTCTTTGAGCCCGCGAAAACACATGGTCAAGCAAAGCTAATTATAACAGATGTGGTCAAGTCTGGGCATGCGCCAGATGGACAAGAGGGAGCTATTTATAAACTGTTGCTAGGCAGATTACAAGAGCAACTAACACAGAGGTCGGACTCTCCTCGTGGTGAACACATGGCAGCATGTCAATACAAAATGGAGTCCGGACTTCGGTCAACATAACGAAGAAAACATGATCTAAAGGGAAAGCATTAATGTTTTCAGTAAATGCTTAATCACATTCTGCCTTAATTTACAACAGACGACCCTTTCAGCATTTACTGAAGACATCCGGTTTCCAAGAATAATCATCATATATATCAATTATCATCATTCCCTTAACCTCTTTAGCTAGACCCTTCTGGCGAGCAACATCGGCAATAGCTTTCTTATCTGGAATGCAGAATGAAATGCATACGGAACAGCACAATGGTCCACATTGAATACACATACAGAAAAGGAACAGAACTGCTATAATAATGCAGAGACCAGTTAAGACCTTCCATCCCCAGGCAGTAACCAACGCCCAAAACCATCCAGAAAAGGACCAAGTGCCGTTTTCTGTGTGGATTTCAGCTGCTATTTTATGCAGCTTGTTAATGGCGTTATAAACAGATGGCGTATGATCAGGGATGAACACACAGCAGCTACTTCCAATAATTTTACAGGCTCCACCTCGATCAGCTAGCATTACATCTAATACCATACGATTCTGTAATGCAACAATCCTAGTTATTTGTAACTCTTCCGTAAGATTCCCAAGAGCAGCAGCAGTCTGATTGGTCACAGCTTCTACCACTCTTGTTAATCTTCGGATCTTCCTACTATTCAAAGCGGCTCCAACAAAGAAAAACAGTCCTAAGTTAAAATCAATATACTGTTGCAAGCTGGTATCGGTTTGATCCACATCATCAATTGATAGAGTACGTTTGTATCTATTTACAGTCACATTATTCAAAAGTTTCAAATCCTTATGATATGACGCGGGTGCTAGGAATACAGGAGGTAATAGGAATGATACATAGCATACCCCAGACCACCCAGCCGGCAAACGGTAATAACCTTTATTTCCACACACAAAGTAGGTATTATGGGACGCTAGGAAGGTACTGTCATTCAACCCGTCAATGTTCAATACGGTTATGCAATCACTGACACCAACAGGGATAAAACCCACACTCTGGACACACAGGTCCGCTTGAGCTTGTGCTACTTGGATTACGAATTTGTCCTTCCCCACAGTGTCTCTGGTGTTCGTGAAGATATAGGGAATGGATTCATTGTCCGGTCGGTACTCTTCCCATTCCCAAATTGTCCCATTCGCTTGTGGATACCCATTCTTGTCCTGATGGCATTCTTTATTAAGTCTAAAAAAGCAGTCGTCCCACTGTCGGTTTCCGAGTGGCAAAAAGCAAAGTGTACCATGCTCTACAAGAGCCATTATGAGAGAAAGGAAGTGGTATGAATGGCGTACCTCCTTTCTTCTGATGGGCTGGCATCATCCCACATATCCAACAGTTCGTAGCGTTCGTAGCAACGTGGGTGTGATGCAGCATCTGAATGAAAGTGTTATTCAAATAGGATTGTCGATGCTTCAACTCTTGATACGGTAATGTATAAAAGTAGTGCTCCGCAGGCACTGGAGTCGTCAACACAAGTGTCTTTCGAGCAGGAGTTGCCTCCTCCACAAACCATGTGGTTATACCAACGATAGCTACTGTTAGCATGAACCCCAACGCACAAAGGATTTTCTTCTTCTCCATGTCAAAAGAAACAATACCCTGATATCTTCCTGAAACTAAAAAGTCTGTCAGAACTCTTCCCCTTGGGCAGCGGTTGATTTCTTCACCAGCGGGCCAAGACGGGTGTCGCTACACTAATGCAGGGCTGATCCCCCCCCCTTGCCTCATCGGCTCTCCGTTTCACTAACCCAAGGGCCGTTCTGACAGTATGTCCCGGTACTGGAAACCTTACTTCCTTGGTCGAAGATGATATCGCCTTCCTCCAGAAGTTGTGTGGTCCGGGAAGAGCTCCTCAGTGTCTCGTGGCTCAGCAGCACGGCCTGTCTCTGCTGCTAGGATTTCTCGTTGATCGGTCAGCACGGCAGACTCCACCAATCCGGGCGGTACCTTTCGACAGTGCAAGGAATGGATCCAATTCTTTCGGTTCGAGACTCGCACAGCCGTCCTCGTTGCAAGGAGAACTTGCTCAGGTCCGACCCATCTCGGCTCCAAACTGTTCGTTCTGTCGAAGACCTTCACCATAACATGATCTCCAGGCCGGAGACCATGTCCTTCGCCGATAGACCGATCAGGGAGCGCCTCTCGGACCTGTTGATGAATAGAAACCAAGTTATCCGTTAACTGTGCCAGATAATCGCTCATCATTACACAAGGTACATCATACACAGCCTTAGGCCTTGGTGGACCCCAAATGTTCATTGGGCGTCCGAATACTATTTCGTATGGCGTAAGGCCGGTTCGAGAATGTGGCACTGACCTAATTGACAATAACGCCAGCGGCAGGGCGTCTGGCCAAGTCAAAGACGTTGAAGCTTGGATTTTGGCGATCTTAAGCTTCAGTGTACCATTATATTTCTCGACTAGTCCTGCAGACTGGGGGTGGAATACGGCGTGGAACTTCTGGGTGATGCCTAGGCCCTTCAAGACATACTTTATAACATCCGCTACAAAGTGAGGGCCATTATCACTCCACAGAAGTCTACAGACGCCGTATCGAGGGAAAAACTCTTTCAGCAATAGCTTCGCTGTAGTCATTGCAGTATTGTCTTTCGTAGGGTACGCCTCAACCCATTTACTGAAGGCGCAGACCACTACTAGAACATACTTCAAATTGTTACAGCGCTCAAGCTGGATGTAGTCCATCTGCAGAACCTCAAAGGGTGCAGTGGGTGTCGCAAATCCTCCTGCTGGAGTTCGGGTGCCTTTCCCTGGGTTATACTTCAGGCAGATCATACAGGTCTGCACCACCCTCTTTGCTGTGCTAGCAATCTCTGGATGCTCCCAGACTTGGGTAAGCAATTTCACAATTGCGGAAGCTCCAACATGTGCTAGCCCATGTGCCATCTGAACCATAGGTTGTACAAAAGCCGTGGGTAATTTCCATCTATCCATCTGTTTATTTCTCCAACAACCCTCGTCATCCAGTTCTCCTTCGCTAGCCCATTGTTCCCGCTCTTTGTCAGAAGCGGTCCTTTGCATTTCTCGCACTTCCTCCTTCGCATCACGCCATCTCTCCACCTGTGACTTTACTACATACATGGCAGTAGCGCCGGGCTGCATCGCAGTCTCCCGTGCTACCCGGTCTGCTAACGCATTCCCTTCTCCAACTTTATCAACTACTTTCCTATGGGCACTACACTTAACGATAGCAATTTTCTTTGGGTATGTCAATGCAGTTAAAAGATTATGAACTAACTCTCCATGCATTATCTGTACTCCATGTGACGTTAAAAACCCTCTCTCCTTCCAGAGTAGGCCGAAGTCATGCGCTACTCCGAAGGCATAGCGGCTATCTGTATAAACATTCACACATAGTCCTGTACTGAGCTCACATGCTCGTGTTAATGCTATCAGTTCCGCTGCTTGAGCTGATTTCTGTGGTATGCGTGCTGTCTCCACTATCGTGTGTAATGTGGTAATTGCATACGCTGCTGAAGTCGTACCATCTGGTAGCTTCAGGCATGATCCGTCTACCCACAACTCTCCATCTACATCTGAAAAGGGCGTATCCTGGAGATCAATACGACCCTTTGTTTGTTCCTCAGTCACAAGAATACAATCATGCGCTTTCTGCGCCTCAGGCTGGGTCTCGGGGTATGGCAACAATGTGGCCGGGTTTAATGTCACGCACCTTTTCAACGTAATGTGAGGAGCCAAAAGCGTCAGCTCATATCCCGTTAAACGGGCACTGGTCAAATGCTGCGTCTTTGTTTGATTAAGCAGGGCATCCACAGCATGGGGAACTAACACCAACAATTTATGGGACAACACAATTCCTTCACTTTGGCGTATTGACACAGCTGTCCCCGCTGCCGAGCGAAAACACCCTGGTAATGCTCGGGCGACAGGATCAAGCACATCCGAAAAGTATGCACAAGGGCGCTGCTTGTCGCCGTGCATCTGTACTAAGACTGACAATGCACATCCATCTTTCTCATGCACATACAACGAAAAGGGTTTTGTATAATCAGGGGTCCCTAACACTGGTGCTGAACAAAAGGGCCTGTCGCAGTTGCCGAAAAGCAGCATCACACTCATCTGACCAAGGGATTGGGATAGGCGTGTCTTTTGTCAAAAGAGCTAGTAATGGCTTAGCTATGTGTGAAAACCCCAATATCCACTGTCTACAAAAAGAAACAAGGCCCAAAAATGCACGCACATCCTTCTGTGTGGATGGTCTCGGTGTGTCCAAAATTACTTGGATACGATCTGGTGTGAGTGCACGCCCCTCCTTAGACAAAAGGTGACCTAAATAAGTCACCTTTGGTCTACAGAATTGCAATTTCTTCCTAGACACTTTATGATTGTGGGATGCTAAAAAGGAAAGGAGGGATAACGTGCTCTTTTCACACAACTCCAGGGTGTCAGCCGCCAACAAGATGTCGTCGACATATTGAATGAGGGCGACCCCCTCGAGTAAAACAAAGGAATCCAACTGTCGTTTCAAAGCCTGACTGTAAATACTAGGGCTTTCTGTATAGCCTTGGGGAATTCTACAAAAACGATAAGATCTATTGTTTAATGTGAACCCAAAAAGAAATCGGCTATCAGGGTGAATGGGAATGGAAAAGAAGGCATTCTTCAAATCAATCACTGAAAACATGGTCGCCGTAGGCGGGACCAAGGTAAGCAACGTCGTGATATCGGAAACCACCGGGTACTGAGGTATCACGATCTTGTTTACCTCCCTCAAATCAATTATGAACCGATAGACCTTTGCATCCGTGTCCTTTTTCAAAATTGGGAGAATCGGACTGTTACAGATATTATAGGGAACTTCTTCCACTACCCCTACTGCGATCAAGTCTTGCACAATCTGTATGAGAGCCTCCTCGCCCTCCTGGGAAATACGATACTGCGGGAGGCGTGGTAACACCGCCCCCTCCTGGACGCTAATGTGGACCGGAGGAATCACCATTTGTCCCACATCTGTGTCCGAAGTCGCCCATAAAGCTCGGGGGAGGGTAGCCAACAACGCATCCTCTGATATCGTACACATCCGCCCAGACCTGGGATAATTGTCATTTAAGATCACCCTCACATCCTCAGGGGAGCAGCGGATTGTAGCCCTAAAGTACTTTAACATATCAAGGCCCATAATGTTATCCGGTGTATACGGAGCAAGCAGAAACGGACAGGGCGCAGAAAAAGAATCAACCTTAAATGTAAGGGGCTGTGAAAGAGGGCTTCGGGAGAGTGTACCGTCAAACCCTACCGATGTAACCACTGAGCCGGATGGGGGAGCCCCCGGAACCAAGTACCTAGACAATGCACTACGAGTCGCTCCTGTATCTACTAGGAACTGATCAGTAGAACCTAAAACCTCAGCCGATACATAAGGACCCGTCTGATCGACCGGCACCTCAACTGATTCGGACCCCCATCCAACGCATTCCTATGCATGCTGAGAATCATGATATCCCGATTGATCGATGTCCGATACATGATACTGGTGCTGGCGATCAAAAACATTTGAGCCATCTCGGTGCCGCCCAGCAGTATCGAAACGGACATTATCGTTAGAATTCCCTCTAAAGTTCGAGAAGCCCCCTCTACCTCTCGGGCCACCCAGAGTGTGCCCCTGACGCGAAGCACGCAACGCTGGGCAATCCCTGGCCCAATGGCCCAACTGCTTGCAGTACGCACACTGGTTCCTATTCAAATCAGATCGGCCCGAAGGGGGACCATAAGATCCGCCCCTTCCTCTATTATTATTACCCCGTCGGGGCGGGCCATATACTTGCGCTAACATCACCTTGGTTTTGAGATCTTTCGATTTCTTCTCCTCCTGGCCCTTCGCCTCGTGCTCCTGACGCTCATAATACTGAGCGATAGTCAGAAGGGCCGTCGGTGTCGCGGAGGACCAAGAACTTTCACTCGCTTTTAACCGGGCCGCAACTGCCGGTAGCAGATTAGCCACATATTTGTCCGCGAAAAGGTGGCGGCCCGTGTCGTCAGTAAGCGACTGGCCACTAAAATCATGAAACGTCTCCTCAAAGCGCGTAAAGAAGTCCGCAACTGACTCGTCAACTTTCTGTTTACATGCAGCTAACATATTCCAGTCAATCTTTTTAGGGGGGATAATCGTCTTCAACTTAGTCACAATAGCAGCGGGGAGATCTAAAATATTCTGGGGTGGTTTCTGTGCGGGCTTCCGTTCCCTATCCTCATCCTCAAGGTCAGACCACCGGGCCTTGAAGGCAACCGCATCATCTACCTTTCGGACAGAGCGCCACGTATCCGGCGGTAGGATAAGGCCAAAGAACAGGTCTATATCCGCTAAAGTCATAATGCAAGAATTCAAGGCCCCCTCGACTTCTTCATAGAAGGCCGCTGGATTCTTGCGGGGGTCAGGCAACGCATTCTTTAGTGCCATAACATCGGCCCTATGCCATGGAGTGTAAACCCAATTATATACAAAATATCCCCTTGCATCGGCGGAGTTAATATCCGAGCTAGTCCCTGCTCCCTTAGGAGGAACATACAAAGGCGCCGCCTCTCGCATTGGTTTAGCATGCACTATGTCATCCTTATCTGACTGGGAGGCGGATGGGTGGCCCCCTGCTGCAGACGAATCCGACTGCTTCTCCTCCTCCGTTTGTTGGCGTGTTTTCTCTCTAAGGGCCAGCACCTCGTCCCGTAAAGCGAACAGCCGCCGAGCCGCCTCAGGAGCCTTAGGGGGAGAAAAAACACCATTACGTAATGCTCCGGCATCCGAAGACACTTCGTCAGGCTCAAGGACACTAGAATATTTTCGGAAAGCAGCAATTACTTCATCCGCGAAGTGAGACAGAAAATACACCCTCTCTCTATCTTGCCACGACCCCCAAGTATGGAACAACTCCTCCTTAGACATCTTGCCCTTAAGTGCACGGAGGGAAAGTTTCCGAAGCTCAGCCATATGCTCGGCCGATAACATGGACCGTGTGTCGACCTTACCCGGAGCCGGGCCAGAATCTTGCGGCCGCGGAGCAGATGCGCCAACATAAGGGGGCGGAGAGCGATCTAGCAAATAAAAATCATCGTCAGGATTATTAAGGACAGGATAAAGTGGCTGACGAACAACATATTGACCCGAAACCTGTAGCCTACGCTCTTTCTCTTGTCTGTCCGTTTGCTCTTTGTCCTCCCGACGCTTCGCTTCCTGCGCTCGCACATGATCATTCTTCCGTTGTTCTTTATCAAACAGCGCTTTCTCACGCTTCTCTCGCTCACGCACTTCCTTCACCCATAATCGCACACACTCAAACATATCCTGACGAGCACGCCGCTTACACATACACTGTTCCACATACTCAATCTTACGTATATCAAACGATCCATACAAAGGCCATCGCAACTCAGGATCCTTCCTCGTGTATTTCCTCCATAGCGTGCTGTACATTATGGAAGAAAGACCATGCTTCACATACATATCCCTATTAGGAGTCCCCTCTGGGGGAGCTGGAGCAGATTCCTCGAGGTTCAACCGATTTCCAAAACAGCAGCACCACTTACGGAGTGCGCTAAAAGCAGGCATGCTAGAAATAATGCAAAATATGCAATATTATAAGGAAAAATGGCACTTAATCGTTGCGCCGTTCAAAGTTTACACAGCTCCGGAGAAATCTCTCCACATTACCTGCCTATATGTGTTGCAACGCATATATTTTCACAAAGACAAATTCAAAATATGACTAGTCATCATCAATCAAACTCAAATAGCCATCCCAGGCTTCAAAAACTCGGAGCAAGTACCGTACAACGGTTCTTACCAATCAAGAGTCCAGGTTCCAACTGCCAAGCTCCACAATCGCCCAAACGGCTCTCACGGCAGGACCGACAGAAGAGGTCTCAGTCGATGACCGGCGCCACCCAGACGGTCAGCTCGGAAGGGAAGGAAGAAAAACCTCGGGATGCCAGGGCTAAGACGCCGCTGGCAGTGATCACGTCCCCGGCCAAACTCCTCACCTTCGTCGCGACCAGTCCTTCGAGCATCCGAGTCGCCGATGAGCCCCACGTGACGGGCGCCAATTGATGAATACAGGCCCCAGCTAGGCCCGCAAAGCACAAGGGTTCGCTCTCCTGTAACGGAATCTATAAGGAAGTTGGCACGGAAACTGCAAAGTAAAAAAACAACGTTTATTAACCCTTAAGGGTGGTCCTACAATCCACACAACACTCTTCAGTATTGCATGGAGTAGCACAAAGAACATTCGTACACAGTCCCCTTTTATACACAACAGAGGGGCTCATAAGTGGGTGGATACAACATGAGGCCGAAGAACATTACCATTTATGGTCATTCTCGATACTGAATCAATACATGGGCGGAGCTAACACACTCTTTGAGCCCGCGAAAACACATGGTCAAGCAAAGCTAATTATAACAGATGTGGTCAAGTCTGGGCATGCGCCAGATGGACAAGAGGGAGCTATTTATAAACTGTTGCTAGGCAGATTACAAGAGCAACTAACACAGAGGTCGGACTCTCCTCGTGGTGAACACATGGCAGCATGTCAATACAAAATGGAGTCCGGACTTCGGTCAACATAACGAAGAAAACATGATCTAAAGGGAAAGCATTAATGTTTTCAGTAAATGCTTAATCACATTCTGCCTTAATTTACAACACCGGCCCGTCTCCGCCTGGTCCAGCTTAAGATTCTCCATCGTGTATATGTGACGGGCCCCCGCCTGGTCTCGATGGGGTTTTCAGACGACGGACTCTGTAAGCGTGGCTGCGGGCTCAGTGCTACTTTTCTCCATATCCTATGGGAATGCCGCGAGGTGGCGGAATACTGGCGCCGGGTGCATGATATTATGAGACGAGTCACCGGGGTCGCTCTGCTGCCGGAGGTGCGTCGTTGTGTGCTGAATGTATGGGAGCCCAATGACTGCAATGCGGCTCAGGCTCGGTGGGCGGCCTTGGGGAACATGATTGCAAAGAGAGATATTGCGCAGCTTTGGGGTTCCCAGCGGCCTCCCACCGTGTCCGTCTGGAAGGAAAACATGGACTGGTGCATGTTCAGGGAGAAAACGGTGTATGTGGCCCGTGGTAAACCGGGGGCTTGGGGTAAAATTTGGGGGCAGTGGAACGCGTATCGTGGGTCTATCTGTGCTCCCCCTTTGGTAGATACGTCCGGGGTTGCCTCGTCCCCCTGATCCTTGAGGGTTCCTTGTGCATCTCGTACTTCGGAGTACAGATTTGGTTCTCTCGTTGCCCCCCCCTCCCTCTCAGGTCTTCTTTTATTGACCGCCCTCGGGTGGTTGGGTGTTGACTCCCCCGGCTGGTGTTCGCCGCCCTTCATAAGTCGTTTCGCCTTGTTTGTTGTATTTTTGTATTTTTCTTTTTTGTTGTTATTTATACTAAAAGTGTGTATTCTGATTTCCTTTATGTGCAGTCTGATTTACTGTGATAGTGCGGAGCCCCTGTGGGCCAGCCATTGTTTTCTGATATGCTGGAACACTTTGACTACTAGCGGCCGGCCCTGGTGGTTATAGGCCCGTGTTTGTAACCCTTTTATGCACAATAAAATCTTTTTAAAAAAAAATATATATATATATTATTTGAACTTAATGGGTTTTTTAAACATTTTCTTAACTATATGTTCAAAACTTTATTTTATATATTTTTTTTCCATGATTTTGGATCCGCGCACCCTACGCGCACCGTTCTTGATCCCTACGCGATAGCATCCGCGCATGGTATGCGTTGGGTACGTGTTTAGTGCGCGATTGCAATGCGACCGGTACGCGACTCCCAGCCTATACGCGACACGTTTGATGTACGTATCGCGACGTTTACGCGCTTCCGCGATGCGTCATCTGCGTCTATGACGCGGTAGGTGCGCGGATTCCGCGAAATATTTAACATTTAAAAAAACATATATATATGTATTTCATGGGAATATTAATTGAAGACAAACTTTAAACTAGTCTTAAAACTAATATATTTTTACATCTAATCCTATAATTTTTTTTAATTCAATTTCGCGGATGCGTGCTGGGTGCGTGCTACGTAAGCGCAGGGTGCGCGGATCCCATGTGACCTGCAAAAAAAGAGATTTGAGTGGTTCATTACACTTCCTCTTCTAACTATTGAAAGAACCCACCCATTTCAATCATTCTTCTTTGACCTTCTTTAGTGCACCATCTCTTTGGAGAGAAGAAGATTTTTTAGACTAACAGGCACATGCATCATCATAGGGTTTTGCGATTCCTAAATAGCCATTATTAAGGAATCGCAATTAAGGAATAGCAAAACCCTATGCATGTAGGAATCGCTAAAGAAATAGCGATTCCCACAAATTCCTTAATTGCGACTAGCAAATTGCGAGTTGCAATTAAGGAATGTCTTCCCATTCATTCCTATGGGCCTCCGGGCCCATAGGAATGAATTGGAGATTGCTCCCGCAATTTCGATGGTGCAAGGGTGTCAAAATGACACCCTATTGCACCCATGTATGTTCACTCTGCAAAAATGTTGCATACACACATGCTCTAAGGGCATGTGTGTGGGCAACATGAAACTTAGAAAAATGCAAATAAGTGCATTTTTCTAAGTTATCGCAAATTACCATGAGGTCCAGCCTCATGGTAATTTGCTCACGCTAATAGCGAAATCGCTATTTTTAAAACTGTAATGCATTGCATTTAAGGAATCTCAATTAGGGATTCCTTAAATGCAATCGCTATTTAAGGAATCGCTATTTTGAGATTCCTTAAATAGCGATTTTTGCATTTGGGATGATGCATCCCAAATGCAAAAATACCGGTCGCAAAGGGGCAGATTCTGAGAATCTGCCCGTTTGCGACCGGTTTTGTGCTTGATGCATGTGCCTGTATGTTTACACTTAGCTCTAACTTTTTTCAACCAAAAATGGCTTCAGGGCAGCAGGCATCACCTGCATCACCTCATACTTCTGAGGATGAATTTTCGGAGGAGGCACCACCCAAAGAACGTTTTTCTTCAGTGGTGCAGAAATTTTTTACTTTTCTCGAGGGGCAGAATAAGACCAATGCCACCTTGGTCACGTGCAAGATTTGCAAAAGAGTCCTGTCGCGAGGGGATCCTAACAATAAATACTCGTGCGGCACGGCAAGTATGATGAAGCACATGAGGACCCTTCATCCAAACAATCTTGCACGAGAAGAGTGCCGATGGATGAGAAACACTCCTGCTCCTGCGCCATCCACCTCATCGCAGCCGAGCATATCAAGAGTGCATCTATCAGCCGAAAACTTGGACATCCGTCCTCAATTTAAATTTTTAAAAGTGTCCGGCACTAAGTGCAATGCGACTTTGTGCTACGGTGAGCAGTCGATCGATCTGATCTGCCGCCGGCAAGAAAGTCACATTTGCTAGTTTTTTTTTTTTTTTTTATTGTTCCCTGAAGTTCATTGTTTGGTTTCTCCTGTTTTGTTTTTTGTTTTTTTTGCAGAAAAACCAAAAAAATGTAAAAATTGTTCAGAAAAAAGAAGAAAGAAGAAAAAAAAAGTTCTTGTAAGAACTAACTGTCCTGGTTTAAAAAAAGAGCTAAATTTCTTTGTTAGTGTGTGAAAGTTTAGATGAATGTATGTGTAGTACGTAATTGACTGAATGAATGCATTAGTAGCGTATGGTGAATGTATAAGTGCAGAACTATGAGGAAGTGCTGCAGCATCACACAGTAACATCTTTAATTGCAGTGTGCTGTAGTACTTCCAAAGCACAGGGATGCAACATATGTACATAAATATGTTGCAAATCTATGCTTCTCTCTGCACGGCTGCTTAAACTGCAGCCATGTGCTGACACAGGCACCCTTGCACCATAGTGCAAGGATATCTGTGTCATGTGCTGTTTGTTTTTGTGCAGGAAGACACACCTTCCTGCACAAAAACAATCAGAAAACACATTTTTCTCCTTCAATGTATGCTGAACATTTTAGCATGCATTGAAGATATAAAAATGTGGAGAAATTAACACAATTCTATTTGTTGTGCTTTCCTACACCAATTGTAGAATGGTGCACCATTCACACACATATCGAGATTCATGATTTCTGATAAATCTAGACATGTGTCTTGTTCTATGAGTATTCAGTGCAATCATGCACAACAACACTTATAGAACACCCTTTCAACGCAATGTGGTGTGTATGATGAGGTTGTATTTACATGGAGTATAAAAAGTGCACAGAGTGCCTTTTCCTCTCTTTTTAAATATGAAAGAGTGTCTTGCGCAATAACTATGTTACAAAAAGTGACATATTTCCGGTTTCAAAATTCCTTGCGAATGATAGAAGGTAAGCACAGAGTTTTGTCTCCAAAGATGTTCAAAGAAGAATGATTGAAATGATTGCGGTCCTTCAATAGGTACAATGGGAAATATTATGAACCCCTCAAATCTCTTTTTTTGCATGATATCTGTTTATGGTCAGATTTCAAAACTACATACGTATAAACAGAGTGTTTTTAGAAACATGTTTCAACTTTGTAGCTTCTTGCAGACCTCGTCATTCTGCATATTGAGACTTACTTAAACTTACCTTCACAATAATAGGAATAAAACATGGTATACATTTTTTTCATATATTTATTGCAATCTAAATTCATATAAATTGCTTGTTTTAAAATTTGGATCTGTGAAAGAAAAGAAAAAAAAATTATAACATGTAATAATACATTTTTTATAACTCAGCATAATTTCCACAAAGTAATTTGTTTGCCTTTTTCGCTGTTCTCAGAATATATTGAATTTCACTAGAAATAGTGATTTCAATCATACTCATCACTTAACAGCGGGAAAATATATTGAATTTCACTAGAAATAGTGATTTCAATCGTACTCATCACTTAACAGCGGGAAAAAAAAAAACAATCAGAAAGATTGTTCCAAAAAATCCAATATACTGTTCTCAGTAAATTACCAGAAAATACAAATCACACATATATGAAATGCTTACAGATTACAAAATGTTATAACTTTAAATTATAAAAACTGTAAATGTTGCCGCATTAAAATAATCACCGGATAAATGACCACCAAAAAGTCCATAATTCAAAAATATACCTTTCCTTGAGGCCAAATGGTATTTTTACACTTCTTCTTTCTGTAAATTGTCCAATGGTAGTCCGATTAAATTATAATATTAAATTCCTCAGAGAGTGAATTATCTTCCTAAAACTTTGGCTTTAAAAATATTAGGTAGGAATTTGGTAATTCACTAGGCAAATGTTGTTTGAAAACCAACTGGGCATCATTACAAAGTGTCCAGCCTTTGTCACATTTTAGATAGGCAGTGTAATGTCCAGATGTGGTGGAAGGACCATCATGGAAAATTATTGCAATTGCTACAAAAGTCCTTCTTGATATTGATAGTTGTGATGCTACAAATTGTTTTATTAAAGTATCCAATTTTCTTCCGTCAGCTGTACAACGTTGCATCATTAAAATGATGTATTTTCCATATTTTGTTAAGAATAATGTGGATAACATTTCTGATTTACATTGGCTACACTCCATGTTTTGAATTGCACCTTTCACTAATTTATTGAAAGACACTGATTTACAGTCTGGTAATGTTAAATACAGAAATCTCTCAGTGTCTACATTGGTGTTATATGTATACATGCAATTTTCACAATAATGTTCCCATTTGTAAGAAAGGCCAAAAATATTTTCTATTTCTACACCTTCATTTTCAAAAATGATAAGCATATACATTAAAAATTCCTGAGCATCTTGTTGGATATTTTGTGTAAATTGTGTAGAACCAGAACACACATCCAAAAGACTACGAACATCTGAAACAGATTGTATTTTACTTCTATCTGTTGTCAATTTTTCATAAACAGAATGCAACAGAGAACAAAATCTTTTTTGCCGATTCTCCATAATTTGTTCTTGCAAACCTTCGAGATAAAAAACAACATTGACCACTACATTAGCATAGCAGTTGACACCAGAACTATTTTCAAACTGATAACCAACAATCTCTCCAACAGTGTCCAATTTCTTTTTACCTGCAATCACAACATTATCTTGTTCTTTTCTTTCCTTGACACCTTCAGAACAGATATTCTCTAGCCTTCTTTTTCGACCACCCACACGCTTTTCAGATACAGGATATTGACCTAAATTTGGAGCATACACCCTTCTTAACCTAACATGCTCTTTTACACAGTTTGCATATGCAGTAACCTTTGTCTCATCAAAATCAATCAAAAACAAATCAGATAATGTTCTGACTCGCGACAAAGCAACATATGCCATACCCTCTTTAAATACGGTAGATCCAATGTTCACCAATGCACTGTCTATACTTAATCCTTGAGATTTATGAATAGTCACTGCTTATGCCAGAGAAAATGGAAATTGTTTCCTACGGACATATAAATCTTTAACAAGCAAAAAACGAACTGAACAATGACCAATTTCTTTAACTTCTTCAATCTGATCAAATTACATTTTTAAAAATTCAATTCCTTCTTTTTTCTGATAACTCACAAAATCCACCAATTTGCCCATTGCACCATTAACTAAACCTTTCTCTACATCCAAATTACGCCTTAAAATTACCCAACAGTTTACACACGCATATAGTGTCTTTTCTAAACCAGCAGTTTTAGATATTTTTTTTTCTAAACAATCCAGTTTTGATCTCAACTTACCCGTCAAAATAATAGTGATTCCTTCATGCAGTATTTTATCAATGGCTTCCATTTTTACAATTTCTTCATTTTCCGCTTTTAATAATTCTTCGTTGAATATTGAACACTAATGCAGTGTTGACATTAAGCAAATCACTGACTTATTTTTAGCAATTTCCACGTACACTGTTGCAGGAACTGCATTTTCATTTGGAAAGACATTGTAAAGTAATCGACTCTCCAAAGCTTCTTTCCTTTTTTTTGAAAGATTTCCAATTCTTATATCTTGAAGAATACTTCCATATTCAGCATCATTTGCCTGTCGCATATTTGTTGTCAGTTCTTTGTATTCAAAATTAATCCAAATGTTCACATTAACAACACTGCCAAGAGACTTTCTGGTATCGTCATGAGCAAGTGTTTTAAATACCGGCTGTCCTTTTACCGGAGTCAGTTGCAGTAGATCTCCAAAAACTATGACGTTTTTCCCTCCAAATAACACGTCATACTCTGTTTTAAGAATTTGCTGCATTCTTAAATGCACAAAGGCAAGCATCAAGTTTGAAACCATGCTCACCTCATCAATAATGAGAAGTTTCATTTTCTTCAGGACTCTTGAAACTTCACAACAAGCTTCTCCAGATAGATTGTGGTATTCCAATTTGTTCTCATGCTCTACTGGTAGCATTAGTAAACGATGTAAAGTAATTCCTTTAATGTTATGTGCTGCCAACCCAGTTGGAGCAGTGACAACACAAGACAGATGCGACTCAGTTGTTTTTTGCAGATAACTTGTAATTACTTTAATTAGGAAACTTTTTCCTGTTCCAGCTTGACCACTCACATACATTCGGATAGGTTGAAATGATGTACATGAGCACCCTCTCTTTTCATGAAGTAATCCATGGTCAATCTGCTCTTTTACTTGCTGATATATTTGTTTCTGTTCAACATTTAGTTGCTCTTCCAAGTTTCCTAACTGTATTGCATCTTCTTGTGCTTGATACATTGCTGTTTCCACCTCATTCATTGCAATCGCTGCTTCATTTTCAACAATTGGTTGTCCTAGTGGATCTTTGACTGTCTTGAGAACTGTCTCTAGCAATCTCAGCTGCAATTATAGCTTCTTGATCAATTTCATCATTCAACATTTTGACATAATTTGCGAAAGCACTACATTGTATGCTATCTTTAGAAGCATTAAATGAATCTTCATAGCTGGGAAAATCTCCAAGTAATTCCAGTTCTGAACGCCATGGTTTGAACATTTGCAAAAGGGCTAAATAGTAAAATTCCCTTTTGTCAGCAGTGTCGCAACTCAGTTTTCTGTGATTAATTAAATTTCCTTTCCTTTGTTTCACCAGACATCCTTCGGAACCAATCACTGCATATTTTCCATCGTTGATGTTCTCTGTAGTTTTCCGTTTAAAAGTGTGGTTTTGCAGCACTTCATAGAGACACATGTTCTCAAGATGATGACTTCTATTTGGATAGTATGTGTCCAACATATTGGTTTTTAAAATATCTGTACTTTCAGGGTCATTTTCTGCTAAATATTCAATTTCTTGAACAGATCTCAGTACCCGATTTCGTATTCCTGCAAGACCTAGACTCACCCAAATGATTCTTCTACTTTTGGAATATAGACCTGCAGATGATAACCTATCTGAACATTCATATGCTCCAATTTCACAATGCCATAACATCTTCAAACTGAAACTGTATAATTTCTTACTTAGAGTCTTCTTGTGAGAAATCTCTTCCCACATTTCTTTCAATTCAGTCTTTTCTGATTTAGTAATGTAAGACGTTACATATCGAGCAACAGCAATGGAATTGTCCGCAACATACTGAATATCCATGTTAGCGTTCCACATGGATAAAATAACTGGATTGTAGTCATTTATGTATTTTGATTCTTCGCTTCTTCTTAAGTTGTAGGTGTTTTTCGGAGACTTTCTTGTGATGGTATGCCATACAGCTGACATAAAACTGTTCACTCTTCCTTTGGATAATACAGGACATGGAAATCCAAAATGACATTTGGTATAGAACTTATCCTTTGACTTGTACTTTCATCTACAGTATTTTCCGCACATGTGGCTTTGAAATTGTAAGACTTGTTGTTTTAAGTTTTTGTCTTCTCTGCTATTGGGAAGAGCACATGTAGCATAATCTTCAATGAAAGACAAAACAGTTTCATCTGAATCTGTTCCAAATTTGGGGGCGTCCTTGACCCATAACAACATATGTATGTGAGGAGCACCTCTTGCATGATAGTCCTTTCTACAAAAGAAACCCACAACTTCTCCAAGAGGAGGATTCTTTTTATTGCAGATGAAAGACATCATAGCTTCAAATCTATGATTGAAATATCTGCATACATTGACAGGATCCAAAGAGCACAATTCTCCAGGTGTCTTGTATTCAATATTTTTTATATTGGAATTTTCCTCTCGAAGAAATTCAAGTAAATCATCCCAAGCATACTCAGCACAGCTTAGTGTAACGAACCATGTAGGAGTTCCCAAGTTCCGTAGCATACATTTCAGTTCTCCATGTCGACGGTACCAATATTCATTAGTCCCACGCTGACATGCCATCAGATCTCTCTGATGCACTTTATCCATAAAATCCTTTGCAGTTACATTTTGAATATGCATTCCAGTTTTTAAAATGTGATTTACTGCATATGAAAGTCCAGACAAGTCAATGTCAAACAAAAGATGAAACATATAAGGAATACATTGACGAAATCTTGGATCTTCTGCATATAATCTTGTTGTCCGATCTTCAGAGGACTTTCATCATATCGTCCACCTTTTCCTGTTGGAAACAACTGCGGGAAACAACGAGCTTCCAAGCTCTCTTCCTATACACTCATGGGACTTCCTGTTACTTTTTTCATTTGAAACAACTCAATCGTATTCCGCATCACCTCTTTGGAATGAAGTGGATGTACACTGTAATGTTCATAGATCTCTTCACATCTGGACATGTCCACTTTTTCAATTTGTCCACTTAATGTTTCAGTATTTCTATAGATTAAAACGAACTGCTCCTGAGGCGGAAGCCGGGAGATAGCTTAGCGCTTTTTTTAAAACAATTATTTTCTTTTACTCTGTGGCACTACTTACTGCTGTATTCTCCCCTGGGCACTCTCCCTTTTTGAAACACTCGTTCTAGATTCTACCGCACAGCTGATCTACGCTGTTGCGGGAAAAACCTTGCCTTCGCCGCCATAGCCTGAAGCGAGGCCACACCCACCACTTCGAGGCCACGCCCCCCCTGGAAAGCATTTCAGGTGCGCGATACTTCCACCAGACACATTGAGATTAAAACAAACTGCTCCTGAGGCGGAAGCCGGGAGATAGCTTAGCGCTTTTTTTAAAACAATTATTTGCTTTTACTCTGTGGCACTACTTACTGCTGTATTCTCCCCTGGGCACCCTCCCTTTTTGGAACACTCGTTCTAGATTCTACCGCACAGCTGATCTACGCTGTCGCGGGAAAAACCTTGCCTTCGCCGCCATAGCCTGAAGCGAGGCCACGCCCACCACTGCGAGGCCACGCCCCCTGGAAAGCATTTCAGGCGCGCGATACTTCCACCAGACACATTGAGATTAAAACAAACTGCTCCTGAGGCGGAAGCCGGGAGATAGCTTAGCGCTTTTTTAAAACAATTATTTTCTTTTACTCTGTGGCACTACTTACTGCTGTATTCTCCCCTGGGCACTCTCCCTTTTTGGAACACTCGTTCTAGATTCTACCACACAGCTGATCTACGCTGTCGCGGGAAAAACCTTGCCTTCGCTGCCATAGCCTGAAGCAAGGCCACGCCCACCACTGCGAGGCCACACCCCCCCCATTGCCATTAAAGGATGTGCCTCGGCCGGACGCGCAGCGGACGAGCGCAGCAGGCGCGCCGTCTTTGCGCTGAAGGCGCGCCTAAGGCGAGCCCGTCTGCGCCCGTCCGCGGCCGGTCGGGGCACGGGGCACGTCCCCCTGCTGGCTTGAGGAAATACTCCTCCAAAGATTTGATTCAACTTCATTCATACAGGTCCTCCCCACCTCCTATTCTGTCGAACTGTGAGTCACTGGGACTTCTTTGCACCAGAGAAATTTTCCCCGAGATGACAGGTCCTCTCCCAACTCCTCCTTCAAACACTTATTTTCTATCTAATAATCATACTCCACCCATTCAGCTGACAGTGATCTACCTTAACACACGATCACTGGTAAAGCATCAGCTGGAAATCTTCGCATTGTTAGACTCTGAGCAGCCGGATATACTTTTGCTAACAGAGACTTGGCTGAACGATGACTCTGCTCCTGATTTACTTGCTGCAATCCCTACTGGTCACTACATCCTCCATGTAAACAGAGCCTCTGGAAGACCGGGAGGAGGGGTAGCAGCAATTATTAAAAACTCCATTCAGTTCTCCGCTTTGAACTTAATCGGCATCCCCTCAGTTGAATTCCTTACGGCTAGACTGGAATCCCCTACCACTTCACTTACCTGTGTGTTAGTCTACCGCCCCCCCCCCCCAACCCATGCAGAATTTTCCTCTGCTGTTTGGCGATATGCTATCCCAACTCATCATTAACAATTCCAGAATCTTGGTTCTGGGCGATTTTAACTACTGGCCCTCTCATGCTAAGGAGAATACCTGCTCCATATCATTTACTGAGCTCCTGTCTAGTATGAACTGCATTTCACACATAAAGACAGCTTCTCACATCAAGGGCCATATATTGGATCAGGTTTGGACATCCAACCTGGACATCTCTACTCCCCTCATTTCTCCCTGCATCTGGTCAGACCATTTTATTATTTCCTTCTCTATCACGGCCATTCCCAGTCCTAGTAGACCCAAGGAAGGAAACCTCTTAGCCCGGAATTGGAACAGGGCTAACCTCAATGACTTTGCCACCTTACGTAAAACCTCCACTCCCTCCAGTCTGGGATCTATTGACACCCAAGCCTCTGCTCTTACACACTGGCTGGAGTCAGCCAGCGACATCGTGGCCCCCCGCAGACAATTAAAACTTAGACGCCCTCACGATGCCCAAAAATGGTTTACGGACGACCTTAAAGCCTTGAAGTTGGGCCTTAGGCAGGCTGAGCGCCAGTGGCGACGAGGCTATGCCCCTGACATGAAACTACATTTCGCCACCCTGCTCAAAGATTATAAACTAGCAGTCCTACGAACTAAATCCATGTATTTCTCAAATAAGATTGCCAGCCCCGCCACTAAAACCAAGGACATCTTCTCTATTGTCGAGGAATTGTCAAACCCAGACAGGATCACCCCTAAACCCCTCCCATCCCGGGCACTTTGTGACTCTCTAAACCTTTTCTTTGTTGAAAAGATAGCTAACATTAAGAACAGTATTCTATCCTCAGCCCTCTCTTACCATCTTGGGCCTGAGTCCACTTTGCCTTCTCTCAATCCCAGGCAGCTGACTCAGATCCCTCTAATCTCCGAGACAGAATTTCTAGCCCTCCTTAAGAAGGTTGCGTCAGGATCCCCTACTGACTGCTGCCCCACCTCAGTCCTCCGTGAGGCCTTTACAGCATGCCCTTCTCCCCCTTTGGCACTGCTGAATAACTCTCTCTCCTCTAGCACTGTTCCCGGATCATTTAAACGAGCCGAGGTCATGCCTATCCTCAAAAAACCTACAGCAGACCCTACAATTATGAGCAACTTTTGTCCCATCTCCCTCCTCCCTTACCTCAGCAAGGTCCTTGAGGCCCATGTGACCAACACTCTGAGTACTTTCATCGAGGACTCTCAGTTCCTCGACCATCAACAGGCTGGATTCAGACCCAACCACTCCACAGAATCTGTCATACTTTCAGTTATGGAGGAACTACGGAGAGGGGCGGACTCTAACATCAGTCAGGTCCTGGTGCTCCTGGATTTGTCGGCCGCCTTCGACACGGTCGACCATGACATTCTGGCCGGCCGTGTTGGGGAGGCCGGCATCCAGGGCCCTGCGTTGGCCTGCATCCGCTCCTTCTTGAGCAACCGCCATCAGGCGGTCCGGCTCTCTCAGTTCTCTGCGGATGAGGTTAAGCTAACCTGTGGTGTCCCGCAGGGATCCTCCTTATCCCCTCTCCTTTTCCATCTATATCTCACCCCCCTTATCCGCTCGCTACAAGGCAGTGGTGTCACCGCGTTTAATTATGCGGATGACATCCAGCTGGTTTTCAACATTAATTCCACGGTCCAGTCCATCGACAATTTTTAATCCATTCTTTGTCATATCAGTGACTGGATGGGGGCGAACCATCTGAAGCTTAACCCCGACAAGACTGAACTTCTGCTTGTCGGGGGCATAGTCAACCCTTGGAATTCCACCTTTTGGCCCTCCAGGCTGGGCGCCCCCCCTAATCCCGTCAGCTCAGTGAAGAGCCTCGGGATTATCATCAGTAATGATCTTTCAATGCAATCGCAGATCAGTGCGGTGGTGTCCTCTACTTCTTTCAACTGAGAAAAATCCGTAAGATTGCCCGCTTCCTGACCACTGAGGCCCTCACCTTGGTACTACTGGCGCTTGTCATCTCCAGGTTGGATTATGCCAACTCTCTCTATGTTGGCCTACCTGTATACCAATTAAAGAGGCTCCAACTGGTCCAGAACCAGGCAGCACGGCTCATTTACCACCAACCCAAACACCAGCACGCACACCCCCTTCTAAAATCTCTCCACTGGCTCCCCGTCACTGAGCGGTGCAAATTTAAACTGGGCTGCATTATTTTTAAGTCCCTTGTTGGTACAGGACCCTCGTTTATTTCTTCACTTTTGCACCCATATGTCCCTTCCCGCAACCTCCGTTCTTCTCACCTCGCCCTACTTCAAACCCCTACTTTTAAACGTAAAAAACATGGAGAACTAAGGTTTTCATTCCTTGCCCCATCCTTTTGGAACGCCCTTCCATTAAGTCTGAGACTGGCTTCCCCCTTAATCCATTTTAGGTCTCTCCTAAAAACCCATTTGTTCCGTATAGCTTATAATTAGAATCTCCTTAGCCCCCTGGACTGTTTGGTTTTCTTTCTCTCTGCCCCCAGCGCCAAGAAACCGTCTGGTGTTAGCTGCGCTTTATAAATTCCTTTTACATTACATTACATAGTACTCATTATTTTTTAACAGATACAATGATGCCTTTTGCACTTTTCTAACATCCACTAACTCTTGCCAGATTTTCTTATTCTTAGTAGGAACACCATTAACTAGAATGACTAGTGCCTCATTTTCTGCATGATCTACACCAATAGTTTCAATATTTTTCCTTAAATCTAATGGTAAATACTAGGAGTGGGCGGAATTTGCGTAATCGCGTCACGCAAATCTCCGCGAAACGGTAAAAATCTCCGCAAACATGCAGAAATTCCGCGAACACGTGGAATTGCTTGTTCGCGATGCTTTTTTCCTGTTCACAGTTGCTGTTTGCGTGCTCGGGGAGAAATATCTTGCGAACACGCATTTTGAGAACGCGAACAAGAAAAAATTTCGCAAAGTCGCGGAAAGCAGAATTTTGGGCAATTTCGCGTTCTCCGCGGAACGCGAAATTACCGAAATTCCGCAAATTCCGCGAGCGGAACGGAATTTGCCGCCCAGGCCTAGTAAATACACAACTCTTCCTTTCAATCCTCTTTGCAACTCTGATGGAGGTAATTTACTTGTTTTGGGCTCCATACGAACAATAGCCTGAAATGGGTGAACACATTGTATGAGAATAGACTCATACGTATTTAAATCTATCATCTCTGGAGGAATAGCAACCAACTCTAGATTATTATGAACAGCTCTAGCAGGCATTTTATTCTCATCTAATTTGTTATAACAATATTTGCAAATACGCTGCTCACATCCCAAATCAAAACAATCCTCTACCAACAAATAAGTTGAAAATTCCATCCACTGATCATTATCTTCTATTTCACTTTTAAAATACAGATTGACACCCCTAGTCTCATTTTTATAGTGACTTCGCCGACAACAAATACAAGAAACATTTGGTCTTTCACCTGAAATTACCTTAAACTTTGTGATTTCATCCTCAAATTTTTCTGTAATTACAGGTTCTACATTGTCTTCAACATTTTGTTCTACTAATGTGTCAGTTTCTTCACTCTCTTGCTGAGGCCCAAAGTAACAAAACTCAATATTCTCACAGACCTGCTTCACATCTGATACTGACCCACGCAAAAGAGCACTGTTCAACTTACTTAACTTTAGTGCTGGACTTTTTGCATAATACAACCTTCTCACTAACTTCCGCATTTGAGTATGATGTACTGCCAGCATTCTGAAATGGTGAAAAACACTTTGACAAACTTTCCTAGAAAGACAAGCCAGAGAATGACCTTGCAAACCACTATGTTTTCTCACTCTGCAAGGGTCTAGCCCTTGCAACAGCTTAATCTTTTGTTTTACACTTTTTTTAGTATAGGCTCGTAATAAACTACATGATTTTTCAATAGATTCCTGTCGTACACTGCAAACACTACTGCAATCCCAAGTGTACACAGGGTTTTTAGCATATCTCCCTAAAACTTCATCAGCTATCACTTCTTCTGCATTTCTTTCAACCATTTTCTCTTTCTCCATTGGACAACCGTCACTAACCTCATAACCTCTACCACTGGTGTCAACTGCATACAATAATTTTTCGCTCAGTGAATAACTCTCTTCATTAAAAAAAGGCTCTGAACTAGAACTGTGTTTCCATTCTCCCCAAAAAACATCACAAACATTTTTTTTATTAATAACTCTTTTCCTCCTACTTTTGGCCTTCATTACATATATTGGTTTATCTAGTGATCGAATTCTGTTTAACACTAAAATAAACACTTTCCTTTTTACTTCAAAAGCCTTTTCCACAATGCTTTCAATTTGCTTCTTCTTTTTATAAAATAAAGCTCTCTTTTTATATTTCTTCACATCTTTCAGCAAATTATGCACTACTCTGTTGTAAAATATTTTTTTGCGTAATTCCTTATACTGATTTTGCCTTCTTTTACCATACTTTATCTCCTTTGACTGAACATTTGCTTTTTTACTTTTCCTCTTATTTTGAATTTTTTTCTTACTTGAAAAATTCTCAGAAGTTCCAGCATTATCTACATTCTGTTTGCTCCTACAAACATTTTTAATAAATTGCTTCGTGATCTTACCAGAAGATTTTTTCCTTTTAGCCACATTATCTTGTTCATTCAATACTTGTGGTTGATGTTTCTTCAAATAATCCCCCTGTCTCTCTTCTTTTCTTTTTCTTTGTTTTTTCTGGCATAATTTCTCTATTTTAACGTTAAAAAACAGTATCTGTAAAAAAGAATCACAAATAAATGTATATTAATAACTTTCAAATTTACACTATTTCATTACTGTACAAACACATTGTATATAAAAACTGACTAAGAAACTATAGCCCTGAACCACAAGTGTGACGATGGTTAAAACACTACATGCATAGTGCATACTACTTTGAAGCAGTTCATGCCCTAAAGCCTACCTCACTAAAAGACTATATGCTAACTGACTGAATGATTACAGTACTATAAGGAGACACACTGGGTGAGTAACAGGGGGTTTGCTAGAAGTGTATGAATACTAACTGGGGAATTGAAGGTGTGAAAGACAACTGTGTAGATGATTAGAGGACTGAATGCATACTGGATAGGCATTTAAAGCAGTCCATGTGCTAAGGCCTGGCTCACTGTATGAGTACTTGGGTACTGACTGAATGATTAGACTACAGCAAGGAGAGTGCCTGGGTGAATTTATAAGTGGTAGGCTGTTGGCGCAGGGAATGGATTAGTACTTGGTACTGAATGGGTCACTAGAGGGGTGCAAAGGGAGTCACAGGATGTTTGCTGGACGGTATGGATACTGACTAGGGAATTGAAAGTCTGAAAGACAAGTGTCTAGGTGGTTAGAAGAGTGGATGCATAGTGGATAGGGGTTTGAAACAGTCCATTTGCTAAGGCCTGGCTCAGTGCATGAATACTTAGGCACTGACTGACTGATTAGAGTACTGCAAAGAGTGTGTCTTGGTGAATTTATAAGTGTTTGGGTTTTGGCACAGTGAACGGATTACTACATGGTGCTGAATGGGTCACTAGAGGACTGCAAAGGGAGTGATAGGGTGTTTCCTGGAAGTGTATGGATACTGACTAGGGAATTGAAGGTGTGAAAAACAACTGTGTAGGTGGTTAGAGGACTACATGCATAGTGAATAGGCGTTTGAAGCAGTCTATGTGATAAGGCCTGGCTCACTGCATGAGTACTTGAGTACGGACTGAATGATTAGAGTACAGTAAACAGACTGCCTGGGTGAATTTATAAGTGGTAGACTTTTGGCGCAGGGAATGGATTAGTCCTTGGTACTGAATGGGTCACTAGAAGAGTGCAAAGGGAGTGACAGGATGTTTGCTGGACTGTATGGATACTGACTAGGGAATTGAAAGTGTGGAAGACAAGTGTCTAGGTGGTTAGAAGACTGCATGCATAGTGGATAGGGGTTTGAAGAAGTCCATGTGCTAAGACCTGGCTCAGTGCATGAATACTTAGGCAGTGACTGAATCATTAGAGTACTGGGAAGAGAGTGTCTTGGTGAATTTATAAGTGTTTGGGTTTTGGCACAGTGAATGGATTAGTACATGGTGCTGAATGGGTCACTAGAGGACTGCAAAGGGAGTGACAGGGTGTTTCCTGGAAGTGTGTGGATACTGACTAGGGAATTGAAGGTGTAAAAGACAAGTGTATAGTATGTTAGAACACTACATGCATACTGCATAGACATTTGAAGCAGTCTATTTGGTAATGAATGGTTCACAACATAAGTACTTAGAAACTGACTAAATCATCAGAATACTTCTAGGACAGTGTCTGGGTAACACTTTTAAATTTTCAGTTCTGCCACAGTGAAGAGAATAGTACATGGTACTGCACCTTAGTGTCAAACCCTGACTCATTTTATCAATGCATAAGCAAAGACTAGCTTCTAATGCTGCTAAAATTTAACAACATGACCGGTTTTAAAAGAGTTATCTGTCAGAAAATACACAATGTTACCCAATCCTTCTCTCACAGTGGTTCCCAAATGCACACACACTCACAGTGTGGTTCTAGACAAGCACCACTATCACTAGGAGTTTACCAAAACTCATTCACTAGAGTGGAAGTGGTAAGGGAACTGCACACAATCTACATATTTCAGGACTGCACTTTTGTGTCAAAGCCTGACTCATTTAATCAACACATAAGCAAAGACTGCCTTCTAATGCTACTAAAACTTGACAACATGACAGGTTTTAAAACAGTTATCTGCCACCAAATACACAATCTTACCAAATGCTTCTCTCACAGTGGTTCCCAAATGCACACAGACTCACTGTGTGATTCTAGACAACAACCACTATCCCTAGAAGTTTACCAAAACTCATTTACTACTGTGGAAGTGGTAAGGGAACTGCACACAATCTACATATTTCAGGACTGCACTTTTGTGTGTAAGCCTGACTCACTTAATCAAAGCATAAGCAAAGACTGCCTTCTAATGCTACTAAAACTTGACAACATGACAGGTTTTAAAACAGTTATCTGCCACCAAATACACGATGTTACTAAATGCTTCTCTCACAGTGGTTCGCAAATGCACACAGACTCACTGTGTGATTCTAGGCAACAACCACTATCCCTAGAAGTTTACCAAAACTCATTCACTACTGTGGAAGTGGTAAGGGAACTGCACACAATCTACATACTTCAGGACTGCACTTTTGTGTCAAAGACTGACTCATTTAATCAAAGCATAAGCAAAGACTGGCTTCTAATGCTACTAAAACTTGACAACATGACAGGTTTTAAAACAGTTATCTGCCACCAAATACACGATGTTACCACATGCTTCTCTCACAGTGGTTCCCAAATGCACACAGACTCACAGTGTGATTCTAGACAACAACCACTATCCCTAGGAGTTTACCAAAACTGATTCACTACTATGGAAGTGTTAACGAAACTGCACACAATGTGCATATTTCAAGACTGCACTTTTGTGTCAAAGCCTGACTCATTTAATCAATGCATAAGCAAAGACTGGCTTCTAATGCTACTAAAACTTGACAACATGACCGGTTTCAAAAGACTTATCTGTCAGAAAATACACAATGTTACCCAATCCTTCTCTCACAGTGATTCCCAAATGCACACACACTCACAGTGTGATTCTAGACAAGCACCACTATCCCTAGGAGTTTACCAAAACTCATTCACTACAGTGGAAGTGGTAAGGGAACTGCACACAATCTACACATTTCACGACTACACTTTAGTGTCAATGCCTGACTCATTTAATCAAAGCATAAGCCATAACTGTCTTCTACTGCTACTAAAACTTGACAACATGACATGTTTTAAAACAGTTATCTGTCAGCAAATACACGATGTTACCAAACACTTCTCTCACAGTGGTTCCCAAATGCACACAGACTCACAGTGTGATTCTAGACAACAACCACTATCCCTAGGAGTTTACCAAAACATATTTACTACTATGGAAGTGGTAAGGGAATGGCACACAATGTGCGTATTTCAAGGGTGCACTTTTGTGTCAAAGCCTGACTCATTTAATCAACGGATAAGCAAAGACTGGCTTCTAATGCTACTAAAACTTGAGAACATGACAGGTTTAAAAAGAGTTATCTGTCAGCAAATACACAATGTTACCAAATGCTTCTCTCACAGTGGTTCCCAAATGCACACAGACTCACTTTGTGATTCTAGACAAACAACACTATCCCTTGCACTATACCAAAACACAAGGAGTACTAAATTTTAGTGCAGAAACATAACTCATTTCACAAATTCATAAACAATGACTGGTTTCTAATTCTACCAAAATATAAAAACTGCATAGTTATCTGTCTACAAACACATGAAAATAACAAATGCTTATCACAGAATGGTTTCTACATTCACACACACTGTCAATATGATTGTAGAGAAAAAAAAGTACTCCCTACACTTTAGCAGAAGAAATACATTAGTCTGATTAACATAAAAATAGTCTACATACATCCCCTCACAATTAAATAACTCACCTTTCAAGATGTTTTGTAGATTAAGAAGTATATCAGTCACACACCAGATATCAGTCACACACCAGATTTTCTTATACAGAATCTCTGCACTGTGCACCTGTCAGCAGAACCAAAGAACGGCAAAGTTTCCCTCTCATTTTCCACACATATACATGTAAACATCAAATCACATTGCTTCCCACATAAATTCAAAACCAAACACACATTTCTATTGGTTAAACATTTCAACCCTTTCCAAATGACATAAACTTCAACCCTTCCCCCAATCTGCCTTCAGCCCGTTACCATAGAAACAGGTCATAGAACACTGTACTGAGCACACAGGTCACAAGTTCAGCACACACAATGTTGCTAATCAAGACAGCAAGTTTGCTTGACTTCTCAACATATCAGCTTATCATATATAATGTTCCTTACAATCAGTTTTTGTTAACCAATAAGAATCATGCGTTTAAAAAACAGAAATATACACCCTACCTTTCAGTGTAGAAGGTTGTCAAACAACCAATCATTTCTTTTCTTTTTTCAAAACTGCATCTTAGCCACCATTTTAGAAACATCTTACTTTCCAAACTGCCATTTCATTTACAGAGACCATCTGAGTGCATCCAGACCTCCTTACAAGATGCTTAGAGTGTGGATTGTGGGACACAGCTACATTTTCTGGAGCCAAAGGTATGCAGAAAACAAAGGCATTCACAAAGACCTAGGGTTGCCAAATGTAGACATTAAATGGATTGGACAGAGAGGGTTAAAGTGGCACCAATTGATGCCATTGGTGAAATCCTTCATGCAAATCCAACACCCTGACCTCATAATAGTGCACTGTGGCCGCAATGACCTAGGCACTTTACTGGGGTAGGTCTGGAAATGCTTATGAAGGACACCTTTGCAGAACTGATTTCACTTTTCCCTAAAACTGCCTTTGTGTATTCTAACATATGCCAAAGGCAGAAATGGAACTGGTCCAATCATTTTTGTCCACAGATTGAGAAAGCTAGGAAACATGTGAATAAATCTGTTTCTGCTTTTCTCCGAGACTACAGAATGGGGTCCATTTACAATAACAATCAGCGCTTTCATATGCAAAAGATGTATAGGAGAGATGGAGTACACTTTACTGATGAAGGAAACAGAGTCTTCCTCAACAACTTTAGACGCTGTATAGGTACTTACTTATAAGTACCAAAAACTCTGAATGAACACAACAGCTCTTTGTAGAGCCACTCAAGAACAAAACACTTAACCTTAATCTTTATCTCCCAACAATTTCATTTTTTTTTCCTTGGATCCGCGAAACCCACCGCGAGAGAATCCGGGCATTCAACGCGATAGGATGCGTGGACCGTGTGCGCATTTCGCCGTTTTTTTTTGTTTTAAAAATGGGGGGCCCAGGGAGTCCTTCTGGGACCCCCTAAGCTCCTCTAGAGGGTCAGAGTATTTCCACTCTGCCCCCTTTATATGTTTTACACACTTATTCCCCTTGCTTCTTCAGCCTCGCTTCTACCGAGGTCGAAAATGGCTGCCAACAGTTCCTGGTTTCGAATGTAGACAGACACTCGACAGCCAATTAGCATTCAGTGCGCGATCGGGAGGGTGCGCACTCGGATCGGGGAGGGTGCGCTTATGGTGCGGGTAGGGTCCACGAATCCTCCCCGGCCATTGATACTTATGTACTTTTAACTCTAATTTTCTCAGGAACTACTGAACGGATTCACACCATTTATGCAAAAGGCACGAGTCTGAACTGAGGACTACCTCTTTGCCAAATTTGGTGTCATTCCAATCAGCGGTTCGGGCTCTAGCTGCGACAACAGATCCTATGGGAAATTGCATGGTGAAAACGCGTTTTGTGACCCCCCTTTTTTCTCGGCCCCTGCTTGACGAATCATCACGAAACGTTCAGGATAGGAGCGGAGCAGAGCGGGCCAAAAGTTTGGAAAATCTTGCGAGGATTCGTTAATCGACGCCAGACTTATTGGGAATAGAATGTTGCAGATTTCCTATGGAAAATAGGTCCTAACTATAACTACCTACTGGCGACCGCCAGTAGGTAATATATATACATATATGATGAAGAGCAAAAAATAGCATTGAAACTATATGAAGAAGATGCTTAAGAAATTATACAAGAGAAAATGAAGAAGATGCATGGATAAATATTCACAATACAATATCACACATCCCCTCTATAAAATTAATAAAATATGTCAGAAAAAACAACATATCTAATAACAAAGACAATCGCATCTATTACCACCACTAACCACACCCTCTGGCCAGACAGGAATAAGAGGAGGCACAACACAGCATGCCAAGAACAAAATATTTGAATGACTGACACACACACGAAGAACATAAAAGTAATGGGTGTAGTACACCCAACCAAACGTTCCCAAAACAAAGGCGAGTAGAGTTACTTATAGCAAGAGGTGACTCTCACACCCAACAAGCATCCTTCAAGTATGGACAAGTAGGCATACTGTGAAAGTGGGTGACTCCCACCCATACAGCCACTCCTCATGTAAGGGCAGCAAACAAAATGTGTATGAAAGTGTGACTTACACACCTCCCAGTCATCCCTCATGTAGTGTATGAAACGTGATCTGTAGAAAAGGGACTAGTACCCATTTAGACACCCCTCATGTAAGGCTCTGTAATGTATATCGTATAAATGGGGTTAGAACCCAGTTTTATCCCTCATATAAGGGCGAAAGAAAACTACCATAAAAAACTGGGCAAAATCCACCCATAACACAATCCCACGTGCAAGGATATGTAAAGTTCAATGTAAAAATGTAGCATAAGAAGAACTGTAAAATGTCAACATACCAACGTAGAGTAAACTGTGAAAAACTTGCACTCCAAGACAATTGTACAATAGGTGGTGACATTTGGAACCTTGCACTCCACATACCAATAAATGGCAACACACAGGATCTTGCATACCAAAAGAAATTTCCCAACTCAAAAATAGGACATCACCACAGCACTATAGAAAACTCTTCCCCCCACCATGGTAGGCTCCAAAACCTCTTGCAACATGTGGGTACCTGTCCTTCTAGCTGGACAATTCCCATCTACCTCCGACAGGTTACTAGTCCTTTGAGCTGGACAATTCCTATCTTCCTCTGACAGGTTACCAGTCCGCAGGTGTTCCCCGTCCCTATCGGGGGAACCTTGCGACATATGCACTCAAGAGACCACGCCTTATTTACCAAGCCCGCTTATTATATTTGCTTTTTAATAAAGTTGAATCAAGCCCTCCTGCTTGGTGGGCTTGTGCATGGCTTATTTACCCCATTGTAGGCAAGTTTGATGGCCTTCACTTAAAATTGGAGCTACTGTTCTCTGTTTTAACCACAGTTTTCTTTACCCATCCATAGGCATATTCGATGGCAATATGTGTCTTAAATTTTGGATTGACTAAGCCCTTGTTTAACTTCCCTACATGGGTATTCCCAAATAGAGGTCAACTGATAACCGTGTGCTGCACCAGCCAGTGGGAAATTTACATGCTCCTTCTAACATTGAATGCACGCTGTCATCTGGTATTTGTCAGCATTTTGTGCTCCGAACCCTTCTTTCTCCACTCTATTGGAGTCAAAGTACACGCTTTTTGGAATGTTAACCTTGCGCAACTAACCTAATTAAAACCCACTCTGTTGGCGGGTTCCTGGCCTGTGCCCTTCTGCTCGAGTATGGGCAAATGTATGCCTATAGCATTGCGCCTGCACCCTCCCGTATTCTGCTTCATTTCATGTCCATATTGCATGCCAGCCCCTCACTGTCTGACTGCGATATTTGGATGCAGTGTCGCCATACTGATGTCCCCACCCTAGCGCAAGTTGTCCACTTCCCGACCTCTGCTAATGTGTACCAGGGAGCAGACAAGTGGGTGGGAACAGGAGAAGAACAATATGTCCCGATCCCTACCCTTTCTAAAATCATGGGACTACCAAATGTTCTTAATACATTGTAGCCTTTTGTGCTCTTGCCCAATCTATCCTCAACTTTAGGAACTGCAGCACAATAGCTAGTTGACAACATTCCCAGCCCGCCTAGCTGCCATGCCTATAGGGCGGGTGATTTTTAGCTTAACTGAAGTAACCTGTAACGTGCCCTCATTTACAGCGTGCTCTATTTCGCTGAATTGACCAGACCTTGTACAGACAGTTTTATTGATAAACTATGGCGACAAGTTAATAGTGTCAAATCAGGTTTCAGTGAGTGTTTGTCCATTACGCATCTGCCCATGAGTACCTTGATCTGTTTTGGCTGTGTTAAAATTGTTACTTGCGTTACACTTCAGGATATAGACGTGTGCTAATTCCCTTGCTTTCTTCACTGCTTTTTCTGTTTCTGACTGCAGAATGTAATGGGATTGCAAGCACCCATCCCAGCGGGGGACAAAGAGGGTGGCCAGTGGGTGGGGGCAGGTATAAATACCTGTCCCCAGCCCACCGTGCACTGGACATGACGCCGCAGAGGCGCTAGACCCGAGGTCCCAGGGGAGGTCCCAGCGACATGGTGCGGGAAGGTGCCTGAAGCACACTAGGGGGCCACCCTCTTACAGAGCCCACTGTGTGCGCTGTGGGCAGCCGCAATCTTTGAGGCGAGGCCGCACACTCAGTCTGTGTAGCTCTGGGTCAGCGCCATGGAGATTGAATCCAGCCAAGCAATGGCTCACCGGGGTCGTCATGATGCGTGCTTTTGTGACAACAGTTCGTTCCTAATGGATGACACAGTTCAGGCAGGATAGTTGCAGGATGATGGGGCATTCGCTATGAAACCTACAACATTGCGATCTCGGTCTTTGCCGCGTAGGCCATTGTTGATACTTTTTGATTAAGCTCACTTGTAATGGATTATTACTCATGCAAAGCACAGAGGTGGAGTTTTTATTCAATACATCATTTGCCACCTTTTTCCATTAGTTAAAATCAGCATGTTCTTTTTGCATACTTTTTATTTTGTTTTTTAATGTATTCAAGAGAGTGTGCATTATAAACAATTTCCACAATTATGAACGTGTTTGTCTAAGCTCTATGATTCCTGATTTGTTATATGAGCAGCATTTGTGTTTAAAAACCCCGTGCTCTCCTCTGTCAATTACTATGGCACTCAACTATGGTTTATTCATTTTTTCTTGCTTGTGACTCAGTTTAAATGAAGGTGTATTTCTGATGAAATAAAACTAGTGCCTATTATTGTACTTCATTAATTTATCGCATTAGAGAATGTCATACAATTCTCCCAGTAATTGTTGTTCACTAAGAGGCACCATTTAGTACGTAGCCATGAGTATCTAGCATAGCCTGCATGTCTGCATGTCTGCATGTGCAAGGCCACATATGTATGCACCATTTTGTTCTCTGTTGCTATAGCAATAACAATAAACAGTTTGCAATGAACGCTGGGTAATGTCTCAAAATGAGGCAGTGAACCAATTAGCAAGATGAATGATCTTTCCAGTTCAAATGGGTGACATGTGCTTTTCCTGCAATGAGTTTCTCCCTTAGATTCACTTGAGAGATATTCTTTACAAGCCATAAAAAACAGACAAGGGCAGCCAGGATGCAATAGTCTCGTTGCTCATTTCACTGCTAGATCGTGACATGCAGACTAGAAGTACAGTTTTATTTTAAGCTGTTTCTATCAGATGTATTCATATTTATGTTTAGCGCACACGCACATGAAACGCAGGTAGGAGCAGAGGCGTAGCTAGAGCTTGTGGCGCCCTGGGCTATCCCTCAGATTGCCGCCCCTGGGGGGGGGGAAGAGGGTTTGCTGGGGAAAAAGGACGGCAAGCACTTGAAAGAGTACAAAAGAGAACAAACAGACTGCATGATCTATCTGGGGACTCAGAAAAACCGCATGTGACATCCATCAGAGAGCTGCGTGAACAATTACCTGGTAATCCCCTCAGGGCAATGCAAACATGCACATACATGACACTGTTCAGGGATCCATCATCTACAGCTGACATTAAATGACCATTCATCATGGTCCCCCCATTAAAGCAGTGCACTTTGTGATCTGCATGGTACATGTTCTTTGCAGCAGGCATATTAATCCTCTGTGCTACCTTTCCAGGAGTCAACCCTTCCACTAGACAAAACTTGGATCTTGCTCTAGGAAGAACATTAATCACCGAAGTTATCATTACATTTTTATTGTTTCTGAAAATTGTTGGAGGCCTGGAAGGTGGCAGCAAGTTTTTTTAAAACCATAATATACTTGCAAACACTACGCACCCACCCGAAATAAGTACCCAGTGCGGTCACACCGTTTGCACCGCCCTAACCTGCTCAAGGTTCATGTGACCTCAGTGACAGAGTCACAGTGACTGGATCACTGTTGCTCTAGGGTGTGCTGCTTCGTAGGCCTGCCCGCAAGACTGGAGATGAACTTCAGTATGGATTGTGGTGGACAGGCCTTCAAGGTTAACTCACAATTGACACCACTAGGGTACACCTGCTTGTGCTAAGACATCAAGCCTTCTAAGGTCTAGTGGGGCCTTGTAAGGTCTAGTATGGGAATGTGCTCTCTCAGTAGAGTGGTCTGGTGGACTGGTCATGAAGGCTGAACCCAGTTCCCCAGTTTCAAATTCAACAACTCTGGTCATAGTGCCACATCCTCTCCCCCACTGAACACCATACTGCCCCACTGAGAGAAACTCGCACTGCCTTCAGCTACAACCTAATTGTGCCCGCTATAAACACTTGGATGTGGCTCAATTCAAATTTTGCACTTGATAAGAGTAATATCCTGCCTAAAAAGTAAAAGCACCCACTCATAGGGAATGCAAGATTAAGTAAAGCATGTGAAATGTAAGCAGAAACAACATGGTTACCTTAACGATCTCTCACTCACTATTCAGAAAGCAGCGAGTGGTTTTACCTGAAAAGTTAAGGACATAACTACAGGGACCTGAAGGGAACATGTTTCAATGTCCATTACTTATATACTTAATAAACATAAGCAGTATGGTTTAAAAAGACCACATCCATAAACAGAGCCATGGTACACATTTTGTTTTCCAATCCATCCATCAACCAGGTATTGCAGTACCTCCAGGAATGGTGCACTTCCCCACCTGGGGACAACAATGCTGTTCAAAGAAAGACGAGAAAACAAAAGTAGCGCTTCACTGCAAAGTCTGTAAAGTGAGGCTGATGTGTTTGGATGTGAATAAAACCAATCTGGCCACTTTGCAACCACTCTGTCTTGCTTTATTTAGTTATGTATTTATTTTTCATATTTAAAACCTTCTATTTCTCTCCATCCCTCTGCACTTTGGAATATAAAAATGTCAGAAAAAGGGCATTTCCCGCAAGAGTGTTTTTCTTTTTTGGATCCATTTCACAGGGAAGCAACTAAATGAAAGAAGGAAAGAGGTTGTGAACCGTTTCTTCAAGTTACGGTTTTCAGTAAGTGAGGAGCAAGACAGGAAGAGAGGGAATAATAGGAAGAGAGGGGGGGACAGCTGCCAGCACAAAAAAGAAGAGGACATTGCCTGAGTCCTATTCCTTCTCTGCCCGTCCCCGAACATCCACGAAAGCAAGCCGAGCCTTATCTGAATGCCTTTGTCGCCCCCAAAATAGTGCCGTCTGGGGCGGACCGCCCCCACCGCCCCTCCCTAGCTACGCCACTGGGTAGGAGCAGGCCACAATGTCTTATCTGGTGGAAGATAAAGTTTAATGGGAAACAGAAGTGGGATGTTTCGTTTAATGCATTCGGACATCAGTTGCAGTCCTTCGTTGTGGTTATGTGAAAGAATAATTCACTATTGTTTAATTCAAACAATTAATTTTTGTTTTACATATGGTCAATTGATATGAAGTTCACCTTTAAGCACATAACATCTAGAACCCTCAGGCTAACATGAAAGTATGTGATTGCTGCACTCTGTGCTTTCCGTAGAACGGACAACAAGAACGCTACTCAGCTATGTTTATGTGTGTTTTGGGCTATTGTGCTTTCCGTTGCATGGATCTGTGTTTTGCCTGTGTTCTCAGTTCTTGAAATTTAAATATAGGAATGCCAGTACTCACTACCCCAGAGTACCTATTTGCAACTGAGGAGTGCCAGTACGATCCAATTGAAGTTCTCCACCATTAATGTATATTGCTAGTACTCTCCTTATAAAATGAAAGAAGAATAGGTATCAAGTACCTGACAGTATCGATCTGTGCTTTGCATAGGTACAAATTTGTCTGGCTCTCTAAAGGGACAGGGCCGGACTGGCCGTACCTGGTACCGGGCATTTCCCCACTGGGCCGCCAGGGTGTGGGCCGGTTTTGGGCCCCTGGGGGCCATTTTTCAGGGGCGTAACACAGGGCCCCGCATCCCCTACATTGTGGGGGGCCCCAAGCTCCAGGGGCCCCCCTCAGCACTGCACTTCGGCTGAGGAGCTCCTGAAAGATTCTGGAGGGGGCCCCTCCACGTACCTTGCAGGGGGGCCCCCTCAATTATCGTTACGCCACCACCATATTTGTTACCGGGCCGGCAATATCAGCCCCTATAACAAAATCGGCCGAAACCGGCACTACCTAACAGCTCGGCCGCACCTCCTTCCCCCCATCTTGGGGGTCGGCCAAGCAGTTTACCAGGGCCGGTTTTGCTTCCCAGTCCGGCCCTGTAAAGGGGAATGGTTTAACAGACACAGTGAAGAACTATATAAAAGATTAATAGCTTATGGGAATAGGCTAATATATGTGGCCTAAAATCACATTTATTTCTCATGGTTGTCTTCAGCCTGGTTCTTGTCTTTCTAGTGTGCCTGGTCCTCCAGTTGACTTTCTTCTGGTCCTTCCAATCCTCCTTCTTTCACTGGTCTTAGTCTTCCTGTATGTTGTGATCCTGTTACATCAGGTAATGGTTTCCCCGGTCCTGGTCCTCCTGGTGGTAACTTCAAGCATACGCCTTGGAGGCTTGTGGACCTCCTCCTACTGGTAGCCCTCATTCTCTAAGTCCATGCTTATCCAGTCCTACCAAAGCAATCCTGGTCCTCATGATTCTTCTGGTGGCCCTCTTCTGGTTCTTTCAGTAGAGAAAGTCCTGATGGTTCTCGTATTCCTTCTTCTGTTTGTCCTGGCCTTGGTCCTTCTGGTCATGATCACCCAAAACATCTTGGTCCCAGTCCTGTGGTCATGAACATTTGATCTTGGCCCAAAAGGTCGTCCTGGCCATCTGTGTAGTGGTCCACCTTGCTCTGATCCTAGTGCACTTGGTGAATCTAGTCCTCCCTGTGATTCTGGCCCTCTTTGCAGCTCTTGATTCCCCAGGCTTCTGATGTTGTCTGGCCCTTAAAAGATTGGGCAGCATTGTGTGATTACAGCATTCACATATATGATACAAATAAATGACTAACTGGAGCAATACTGTGCTCTGGCTTTGCTGCAATCTAAAGGCACCGCAGTAACACATGGCATGGAAAAGTTTATTTGTCATGAATGAAAACCTATTTTTATATATTAATAAGTCACCCCTAAATTGTGCCTTGTCAACCCACAATGGATGATCCCTATTAAAACAAAAAAGTGGCACATTCTCCATTTAAGAAGTGTTGCTTCACGGTGGTTGAAGACTTAAGGGCCATTTCATTATGTATGTTCAGCTACATTTTCCATCGGACAGTCCTAAGTGAACATCAGATTTTTGATAATTTTATTAAAATGTACTTTAGGCTGCCTGCGCCAGAGCTGGATCAAAACCAGTTATGTCATTCCCTTTACACTCTTAGACCCTTTGGCACCAAACCAAGAAGACAGAAGAACGGGTTTGAGACCTGCCATTGGGGTGTGAACCTCATCTAAAAATAGGAGCTGTAGAGAAAGCCAAAGCCCTTCCTGGTGGAAGAGAGTTCCAGTTATTTTATATTTAGCACTGTCGGAGTGATGGGCGGAAATAAACTCGGAGGCCGAAGTGGTGGTTGAATGGTTGGTTTTATTTGTAGGAAGACAAGTGGTGAAGATGAGATAGGCAAGGTTATAGCTGGCTGGTGTGTTTTTAGGATGTTTTCCGTCTTCTACCCGTCTTCTTCTTGTCCTCGGGATCTGAGGATGGCCTTCCTGGAGTATCTCCAAAAGAAGAAAATAGCAGTCAACGGTCTATTTTATCCTCACCAAGATTACCGTCACCACACCCAGCGTGAAAAAATAGAAAGACGGAAGAGATGCACTCCCTTCTTTTATACACTCAAAAAAAAACAATAGGCTCTCTATTCCTTAAGGTTTATTTCGTGATAGGGTTCTCGCCACCCTTTCGTTTCAGGTAGGTAACACCCACGTCTCAGTAAGATACTATACGCGTTTTAATAAGGCAATGCACTCATTTCAGTTCGATAGTCCCCGTGTTCCTTAATATGGTATGTCGGATAACTCCCCCACTCCTCTTTTCCCTCAAGATCAATGCCGGGTGAAAACAAGAACTGGACGTGTTAATTTCCCACGCCCCTACACGGTGGTCCCAGCATATTCGCGCTCCAAAACAAACAAATCAAATTTAGAAAGGAGGGTGAAGGGGTCTAAGGAGGTGACGGGTATGGCACTCGGTTTGGGGTTTCTCATGTGCTCCCTTTTATATCTCTTCCCCCCCTTCCTTGTTGCTCCACTCACCGCGTCTGCCGCAACTCTCCGGAGTTGCGGCGGCCTTCCAGCGTCCTCCGGGGGCATCCACCAATCTTCGTACCAGAAGTCCACGTCTTCCCCGTCGTCTTCGCTGGGTTGCGCAGCGTCCTCGATCCTCTGGCTACCTGGTGTTTCCGGATGATGTTCCGTCTTGCACGCTACAGTGTCGGCGTCTTCCGGGTTCTTTCTCCAGTCCTCCCCTTTCTTTTGCGTCAGGTGACTAAGTACTGGTCGTCCTGCCTCTTACTACATAATCCTGGTTCCCATTCGTTGGGTCTTCCTTCGTTCTGGGATGTTTCCTGTTGGATAGAGGGAGGTGAGGAAAGTAACCCTTTGGTGTCAGTGTCATCTCGACTGGTGGGATCGGCGGCATACGGTACGTTTGCCTCCCGCTCTCGTAGGAGTCTTTCACAAGCACATATCTGATCAGTGAGTAGTTCTTAGGATAAGATTTGAACCTCACCAGAACGTTCCTACATCTGGGAAGAGTAAAAAAGGAAGAAAAAAAACTCCTGCTGCAATGGATGTAGGCCCAGGTGAAATTTGTTCATTTTATTAAAGCCGGTGGAATCTATCATAATTTCCAGCAATTTACAGACATATTGCTTCATTTGTGAAATGCCAAAGTTTATGCCAATATGCCATGTTTTGTAATTGTGGAGCATTGCAACTGCATGGAAACAATAGCAAGCAACAGGACCCAAGTGGATGGTGTTCCCATCACATGAAATTTCGTTTTTTTGTTGCATAAATTGCATCTACACATACAAATGGATTTGAGGATGTATTTCACACTAAAAAATAGAGCAACAGGCAGGACTGACTGACATTTTACATAGTTTGTAAAATAGTTTTTGGTGCACATCCTTTGCAGAAATCCACAAATTTCACTCAAGGTTGAAGAAAAGGACTGATAAACCTTTGATTCCTTCTAGTAGAAAGGGACTGGAACTGCTCGAAGGATCACATTGAGAACTTCCTCTTTGCCTCCACCAGGGACACAAAAACATAAGGATTCCTGACTCCAAGAGGGTCCAACTGACAACAGAGTACTGGATTCTGCAATAGCCCTGGCTAGAGAAAGGTCTGGGCCCTTATTAGGTAATGGGTGCACTGTCTCTGTTTACACCATGGCACACCTTAAAACAGATGAGACAGGTGCAAACAGGAACAGTACACACTTTTACAATCAACGTGCTGCCCCCAGGGCAGTTACTAATTTGCATTGGCCTGGGGGCAGCACATTAGCGACAGACAGATTGGCTGCTTTAAGCAGCTGTCCCATATTTTTACTGTGTAGGCAGCACCCACTCTCACTTTAGAGAAGTGTAGAGATCCCATGCAAGTGGGTGCACTGAGTGTCTGCACCCACCTGCAGTTGGATGTCAGGTATTCATGAGATCCTCTTTCCTTACTCCAGAGGTGTGCCCACAGGGAACACACTGACTGTGTGCCCCCACTTTTTTTGCACACCACCAGTGTTTCTCCTGAAGGCCCCTTTTCCATTGTGCCTCATTCCATAATATGATGTGTGTGCTGAGGCACATTATAAGCCAGCACTGGTGCTGTATGTGTGCGGGAAATATTTTATTGATAACTCATTATTAATTTGTTATCAATTATTTAGCTGATAATTATGTACATAATGGGCCCGATTCACAGAACTAACTTAAGACAAAATCCTAAACTTACTACCATTTTGGTATTCACAGAAGGCACTTATTCATTTTGGTATTCACAGAATGTACTACAGCAATGTAGTGTGCTGTGATGATTCAGGTGACATTCTTTCCTGGAAAAAATAAGGGTGAAGGATCATATGATGTTCATTCCTATGGTGTTATTAAGGCTAAAGGGTATGTGAAGTCACTTCCGCTACCCCGGGGATTGTGGTGAATTGACACTCATGGTGAAGTGCCAGCCCATTCATGACATGGGTAGCATGCAAGGCATTAATGTGTAGAGCTCAACCAGATTTTACTTTTTGGGCTCCACTCCCCACTGTTAGAATAGAAATGTTTATGTTTACGTATTGTCCTATGTAAGTTAGCATTCTCTGTGCCATTTTCTTTGCAGGCACAATTTTAGGCTATTCGAGAACTGATCCAGTTCAATTCTGAAAAATGCCCTTCCGTAAGTTTTGATTCTTCCTCTGTGTCCCATTTTAGTAATATGCATACCGTTCATATTAGCACATAGCTGTCCCACTAGATCGAGGCCTTCTCCCCCTTGTCTGATGGCAGACTCCAGATGGAACGACCTTGGATTTCGATACTTTGGGTAAGACAGGAGCGCTGATTTCTGTATTTTACTGTTTTAGCTGCACCTGCTTGAAAAATTCCACTGTGGGCGTGTTTTAGCCCAGTTACGAAACGTACATAATGTATATTTATGCTTGTCAGTTTACGTCCTCTCTGCAGCACTCCTAGCGACTGGGCAGACCGGGCTAATCTCTGAGTGTATATTAATAAATAGCTATTGGTTTGTATTCTCTACTGTCTGACTGACTCTTCATTTAGTATGGAAGGCTGAGAGGTGGTCATAAGTGACCCGAGTGGCCCTAAACGGGTCGTTTCCTTCACCACTACTGAGCCACCTCTCCTTATGTGAAGCAGGGGCTGAAAATAGGTAATACCTGCTTAAAGATGTCATCTTGTGTAAGAGATTCACTACTATACATGTCACACAACCATAGGATTGGCCTGTTAGTTTCTGGTTGTCTGCTCCTCAATTGGACAGCAGAACAGGCAGTCAGTCACTAACGTATTATGGACGTAATGAGTTTGTAAACTATTAAAAGGGCCTGCAGATAGAAAGGTGGCCATTCATGCTCTAAAGAATGAGCACCACTGGTCCTGTGGGAGAATTTTATTTCTACTTTGAGTTGGAGACATTTTTGAGGATCTGTTGTTGGCTTACTTTGCCACTTTTTATCCAGAATAAGTGTTGATGCACTACTCAATTTAAGGATGTTTTAAGAAAACTTAACTCTTATTTATTATTTTTTTTTACAAAGAAATGATCAAACATTTGAAAATATTTTACAAAGATACATATTTATGTACTGTAAAGTAATTTTTCACATTTTAATGCAAAAAAAGTTACATTGCAAATATTGTGTTGCTCAAATATGTATTTTCCTTAAAAGAAAAAAAGACAAGAGGCGTTTGGCAAAACAGAAATCAAACAAAGTGGCCAGGAGAAAAGGCAACAGAGTTGGGGTCTGAAGACTGTCTCAAAGCACATTGGTTTCAGCCGTCTTTTTATACATTGAATGAAGAGTCATAAAACAATTTGTACATTCTTTTTAGACAGAACTCTGGGCCTAGTCACAGGGCTATAAATCTGATCATATGATGAGAAGCACAGGTGAGTCTCGGCATTGGGCAGAAGCAATGTGGTGCAGTGGGTATGTGTCCAGATGTCCGGCATGGGGAGTATGTGATCACTGCAAATAGTGCGCATGCTGTGTTCATAACTTAGTCTGGCATCTGACTTTATTGTGTTTTGGGAACACGCTCACCTTTGGACAAATGTGTCTTGATTGGGGCCAGTCTCCTAAGACCATTGTGGTGTCACAGTTTTTCTGTTGGACCGATCTGGGTTTTCCTGTTCACACATTTGTCTAAGGGTTACATAGCACCCTATGACCATTCATTCAGTTGCTTTAGGCCTAGGTCACAGAGCCTGCCTGACCACATACTTCTGACTTGGGATGATGGTGAGGCCGTATCGAGTGGATTTGACACCAGCAATGCGGGTTCGTTGTTATAGACATATATCATGGCATACATCGACATAGTATTTATCAATAATAACAACAGTGATGCCTTTTTGTCTTTTTGCAAATTTGGACGTTTGACCTGTTCTTGTGCAGATATATTACTTCAGCCTTTTCTGAGGAAATTTTTTTGCTCTCGAATGCACAGCATAATCAGAATCCAATGGTTCTTCACTGAATGCTTTGTCAGGTGGACAAGAATCAGTCTTTGATATTTTTTGTTTTTAATTTAACTTTTCTCTGCCTCGCATTGAGCGTTTCTAATGTAAGCATTTTTTCTAAAGTAGAAATATTCCCCGTGTGATATAGTTTCCCAAGAGAAGAAATATACCTCTGAATAATTTGTTCTTACCAAAGGAGAATACAGTGAGCTTGACGTTAAACAGAAACTTTGTTCAATTAGATGTCTGTGTTCAATGTAAAAAAAGAGAGACAAACAAAGACATGACATGTAAATGTCTGATCTTTCACGCTAATGAGCTGACAATAATATATGTACTGGTTACTCTGTTCCCACATGCCAAATTTGTCAGATAGTAACACTTAGCATTAGCTCTTGTCTAATTCAGTAAATAGATAGATATCGCTCATTGTTTCACTGTCGTAGTGCCTGTGCCTATGAAAGAAATATATGACATGAAAAGATGTTATTGTTAAATAAAAGGTTGTAAACAAAACATCTTTGAATCAGTTGTTATCACATCGCAAATGTGTCCTGTTTTTTGTACCGGGAATTAGCAGGGACGGAAAGCAGGGACCTTCAGCCCCTGCAGCAAGCGGGTCCCGAGATCTTCCAGTGGCCCTAAACCTCAAGGGGGCCTCATTCTGCCTAAGGTCAAAGAATATCTGTGTGATATTGGAGAATCGGGGGCCACTCAATACATTCTGCAGGGGCGCCCCATCAACTTGTGTGGCACCATTGGAAAGGAGTCACACAAATATTTGCGTAATAAATATTACTCAGCAAGGTTGCAATTACCTAACTCTGTGATTGGCTGTAAATGAAGGAACAAACACCTGCCTCCCTACATTTGAAGACCTCAATGCTTGCATTTAAATACCCAAATGGGAAACATTTTCAAGTTTTGCTTAGAAACAGTTGCATCTGTCTATTAGATATCTCTTGTCCTCCTGTTTCCAACACAAATTTGAAATATATATCTATATATATATGTGTGTGTGTGTATATGTGTGTTTATATATGTATATATATGTCTCTATATATATTGGTCTATATATATCTATATTTATGTCTGTGTGTATGTGTGCGTGTGTGTGTATATATATACTCGCTGAAAAAAACAAAGGTTACAGGGACATTATATTTAGGAATTGGCATTTAAAAAACCTTAGAAATTCACTGAAAAAACTAGGGTTACAGAGACAATAAAGTTAGGCTCACGTTTCACTCATACCAAACCAGAGAAATTGAGCAGTTATAGTTAGCTGAGCTAACAAACTCGTGCCCCTTCGCAATGCAATGCTTATGACCTCACATATTAGATCACTCATGAGATGGTCAGAGACATCACTCATGACATCTCAAATTACGTCTCAAAAGGAAAGGTGCCCATTCACAAAAGAAGTACTCTAGATGGATCTGCACCTAATTTGCTGCCAAAAGGATTACTAACTGTGTGTAGGATTACTAGGTTGGAAACTTTGCATTACAAACTTCGGACTCCAAATACTTGACATAAAACTTTCTGCTGCAAAGATTAAACATGGTTTACATGTGCTACAGCTGAAAGTGGAAATCTAGAAGAACTGTGTCAGTGATTTTGGGCTTGATACTGTAAGTAGTGTTTGCACACAGCCATCTTTGTCAGTCATCAATTTATTCTTTAATTTTCCATGACCTCAGAGTCCATTGTGATACTAGATTAGAGTCCAGTTGAAAAATGTAACTCTCCAACCAGAAAAAAGGTAATGCTAATCCTTACTATGTGAAGTAATTGAGAGAGGCTTGATTTATTAGTGATAGGAAAATTAAGAATATTTTAGTCTGTTATAAGAATTGAATGGGTTGTATTTTTACACTATCAACCTCTGATACAAAATATTGGATTATGAACATGGTAGCTGATTGAAAGAGAAACCCTGGATCATTTGCATATGGCTGAGTCCAAACTAAAGTGGCATGGTGAACAAAAGAACAATAGGTTGGGATGCTAACCCAACCAGTGGTTAGACATATTGAAAACATTCCTCCCATCAGCCTGTTGTGTGTTTGATGTTCCACCCTAAGTGGCAAAGGTATGTCACTTGTGGGTCCAGTACTCACTGTGCCACCCACTGGAACCAATCTATACATGGTTAGTAAGCTCTTATCAGAGAGAAACCAATCATAGGTTGCTTATGTTCTGGTTGGGTGAAAACTTAGTCTGGCAGTTGGGGCTGGACTATTCCCACAAGGAGCTGGGTCAAGGCTGATTTGTATATGGCTGGAAGCAAACTGATGTGACATGGTGAGCAATAGAACAAAGGGTTGGGATGTTACCCCAAGCTATTGCCAGTGATTATACAAATTTATTTATTTATTTGTGTATTTTATAAAGCGCACAGCTGCCCCAACGGGGCGTCCCGGCGCTGAGAACTTCTGGAAAAAGAAGAGAGGGCAGGGGACCTATCTAGGAAGAGAAGAGGAAGGTCTTCAGAGATTTACGAAAAACTAATTCTGATTGGCAGGTGCGTAAAGCTAGCGGGAGCTTGTTCCAACGCTGAGAGGCACAAACCTCGAAGGTTTTTCCACCTGCACGGACTCGTTTGAATCGCGGGGTGTCGAGAAAAAATAGAGAGTTGGAACGCAATGTCCTAGAGTGGGCACATGGTCGCAAGATGTTTTTCAGATGAGCCGATCCGGTGCCTTTTGAGGCTCGAAAAGCGAGCGTCATGGCTTTAAAGATACTTCTTTTAGCAATGGGTAACCAGTGCAGTTTGCGGAGAAGTGGAGAGATATGGTGTCTAGCAGGAATTCTCTCCACAAGTCGAGCGGCGGCGTTTTGGACTGTCTGAAGTTTATGACATAAGCCTGCTGTGATGCCAAGATAGAGGGCATTGGCATAATCAAGATGGGAGATTATCAATGCCTGGATCACAGTCTTACGGCAGTCCGCGGGTAGGTAGTTGATAAGGCGTTTAATGGTCCTGATTTTGGCGAAACAGGAAGCTGCAACTGTTTGTACCTGATTGCTGAAGCTAAGATGGTTATCCCATCGTACCCCTAGATTTTTCACCGAGTCTTTTGGGATGGGTGCTTGGCTCAGGTCATCTGGCCACCACAGGCTGGAATCCAAAGGGGATGGTGAATTGAAGAACAAGACCTCCGTTTTTCCTGCATTAAGTCGGAGGGAGTTGGCGTCCATCCAACTAGAGATGTCCCTAAGGCATGATTTCAGCGGATCAAAGGCAGAGACAGAGGGGGTAGGCCAAAGGGGTGAAATAAACATTAAAAAGGAGCGGACTCAGGGAGGAGCCCTGAGGGACTCCCCATTTGAGTGGTCTGGCAAGGGAGGTGTAGGGAGGGGTAAAAACCTGCTGTGTGCGGCCCGAAAGAAAAGATGAGAGCCATCTCAACACAGTACCTCCCACGCCCAGATCCTCAAGCCTTTTCAGCAAGATCTTATGAGAGACGGTGTCAAATGCTGCTGATAAATCCAACAGCACTAACACCGCCCTTGACCCCTGGTCAAGCGTCCACCTCACCGAGTCCGCCATTTCAATAAGGGCCGACTCCGTGCTGTGGCCCGACCTGAAGCCGTGCTGGGAGTCGTGGAGAAGTCGATTGGATTCAATGTAGTTCGCCAACTGAGAGTGCACCAGCTTTTCCAGAATCTTTGCTGGTGCAGGCAGAAGGGAAATGGGTCGGTAATTGCCAGGTTGGTCTGGATCCAAGTTGGACTTCTTGAGGATAGGGACCAGAGAGGCATGTTTCCATTTAGCAGGAAAACAACCCAGTCTAAGGGAGCTGTTCCAGATATGGTTCAAATAAGGGTTAAGTAGAGGTGCGAGTTTTTTGTATTGCTTGGCTGGCCAGGGGTCATTAGGTGAGCCTGATTTACATTTAAGTAGCTCTGCCATGGATTCGGCTTCTGAGATGGCTGCAAATTCGGTTAGGGTGGGACAATAGAGGCGTGAGAGTAGTGGGTTTTTCTTCCCGTTCTGCTGTATTGAGGGTAGGGAAGGAGGAATAGATGATTTCTATTTTATCCTCAAAAAATTGGGAAAGTTTATCACATAAGGACTGTGAAGCAGGCTGGGTGCGGGTCAGCGCGTTAGGGTCTGTAAAGGATCTAACTATGTTGAAAATCTCCCTTGCACCATTACTGGCGGGCATAATTTTGGAGGCCAGAAAGTGTCGTTTGTGCTCTACAATCAATCTCCGGTATTCTTTAAGGGCCAATTTATACGAGATTTTACTATCCATGGTATAGTTCTGTCTCCAGAGGCGTTCAAGAAATTTGCAGGAGGCCTTCTTCTGCCTGAGCTCGTCAGAGTACCAGGGTGCGGAAGGTGCAGCCCTGTAAGTTTTAATGGGTTTAAGGGGGGCTAGAGCATCTAAGGCCTGCCTGACCCATGTGTCCAGGTGGTCGATTTGTAGGTCTGGATCAAGTGACGAGCAGGGTTGAGTATTTTTTAAATATTCCAGGAGCGTTTCCGGGGTAATACGACTCCAGTTTCGACCAGATGATTTAGGAGTGATAACGGGTCTGATGTGACAAAAGATGTCGATCTCAAAAGGGATAAGGAAGTGGTCCGACCAAATGACCGGGATAGGGGGGGTCACCCGGATAGATGGTAGGTTGGAGCAGATCAGATCCAGAGTATGACCCGCTTTATGAGTGGGTAGGGATATTAATTGGACTAGGTTGCATGCTGCAAGCGTAGAAATGAAGAGATTACTGTGCGGGCATGAGTCGTTATCGACATGGAGATTGAAGTCTCCTAAAGCAGTAAAATTAGCATATCGTGTGCTAAGCTGAATAACATAGTCAGCTAAGGCCGGTAAGTGAGAGGAATTGGAATGTGGGGGGCGGTAGATGAGAATTCCAGAGCAAGAGGAGGAAGGGGAGAGTTGAACAATGAAAGGCATGCCTTCTATACAATCGATTTGATTAAATGGAGGGAGGGTAACCGCCCATTTGGAGTTGTGAATTAAAGCGATACCACCTCCCGGTGTGCCATTAGGTCTATTGGCACAGATAATGTTATAACCCTCAGGTAAGGCTAGAGTGATTGCAGGATTTGTAGTGTCGTTTAGCCATGTTTCGGTTAAAAAGAGCAGGTCCCAGTTGTTATCACGGAGGGACTGCCAGATGTCAATGGCATGTTTGCTCAATGATCGACAATTGATCAGCGCAGCTCTGAGGGTCAGGGAGGACTGAGCTCCATGGGTGGAAGGAGGGTTCGATGAATGTATAGTGTTGATGGTATGGTCTAAAGCAGGAAGGGAAAAATTACAGACAGAGCAGGAACAAACCTCACTCCGAGCATCTGAGGTAGGAAGCGGGCAGGTCCCACATAGGGGGGGTCTCGCAGACATCAGTTCAGTCCGGGAGTATATTACGGTAGTATGGCTAGTGAGTCGGGGAGGGAGACCGGCCCCGGTCGCGTCCTGATCGCGGACGAGCGCAGACGAGCTTGCCTTAAGCGCGCCTTCGGCGCGCAATCGGCGCGCCCGCTGCGCTCGTCCGCTGCGCTTCTGGCTCAGGCACATATTTATGGAAATGAGACAGAGGGAGAGGGCGTGGCCTCGGGGTGGGTGTGTCCCAGTGAGGGCGTGGGGAATGGCGGTCAACGAAGATCGTCAATTTCGCCCTGAGCAGCGCTCGTTATGCTGTGCGAAGAGCAACCTGCACACTGCAGCGAGACAGCAGAGGAAGTGAGTAAAGTCTTTTAAAAGCAAAGTTTTCACCGATAGTTAAAATAATAGTGTTTAGATTAGTCTGACTACTCCCGGCTGAGCCTCAGGAGGTTCCAGAAATTAGCTGAACTCGTACCAAGCAGGCGCGTCTTTTATCAACGCCTTGCAGGGGGCGTGGCCTCGGGGTGGGTGTGTCCCAGTGAGGGCGTGGGGAATGGCGGTCAACGAAGATCGTCAATTTTGCCCTGAGCAGCGCTCGTTATGCTGTGCGAAGAGGAACCTGCACACTGCAGCGAGACAGCAGAGGAAGTGAGTAAAGTCTTTTAAAAGCAAAGTTTTCACCGATAGTTAAAACAATAGTGTTTAGATCAGTCTGACTACTCCCGGCTGAGCCTCAGGAGGTTCCAGAAATTAACTGAACTCGTACCAAGCAGGCGCGTCTTTTATCAACGCCTTGCAGGGGGCGTGGCCTCGGGGTGGGTGTGTCCCAGTGAGGGCGTGGGGAATGGCGGTCAACGAAGATCGTCAATTTCGCCCTGAGCAGCGCTCGTTATGCTGTGCGAAGAGGAACCTGCACACTGCAGTGAGACAGCAGAGGAATGGAGTAAAGTCTTTTAAAAGCAAAGTTTTCACCGATAGTTAAAATAATAGTGTTTAGATCAGTCTGACTACTCCCGGCTGAGCCTCAGGAGGTTCCAGAAATTAACAAATGTCAAGCATACTGCCATCACCTTTTGTTTGGTTGATGTACCACCCTAAATGACAAGGGTATGCCCAGATGTGAAACGTGTGCTCACTGTGCCACTGGAATCAAGCTATACCTAGCTGATGGGCCCTTCTCAGGATGAAACCGGTCCTAATTTGCTTGCGTTCTGGTTCGGTGAGGACCTGGCCTGGTGATTCCGGACGGACTGCCCTCACGAGGAGCAGGGTAAAGGCTGATTTGCACATGTCTGGGTCCAAACTAAGGTGGCATGGTGAGCAAAAGAACAATGGGTAAGGGTGCTTCCATGATAGGATTGGCCTGTCCGATATTTTTATGTGCTGAGTTCTCCGCCCCAACTCTGGAGTCTCTGCAGTAATAAATGTATTCTTAAATCATGATTTGTGAATATCCAAAAGGAGTACACTTACACAAAAGTGCAAGTATTCCTTTGTGAATCAGGCCCCTAAGCTTGTCATTTTTTTACACCAGACTTGAATCTTTTGAAACTACATGGCGGTTTTGAAAGTGATTTTAAAGTTAGTGGTCTTTGAGGAGAATTACGATGCTTAGTCGACTATTGGGTGTAGATTTTCTATTATTGTCTACATTGGGATAATATTTTTGTCAATTCTATTTGGGGCACTATACATCTGACAGAAAATATTTTACTTGATAGTCTGGTACTATTCCTTTTGAAGGCATGATACATATAAATAATATTATGAAAGAAGATAGGACCAAATAGAAAATTAGGTAATGGTTAGGCTTGTCAATGTGCCAGCGATCGATAAAGCCCCAAAATTATGACAATCCCTGAAATGAACAGGATCCTAAAACAGGATCCTGAAAGCCAATGGTGGAAAAAAGCATGCCTGTTTTAGCAGTGTGACCAGACTGACTTCAAGGGACAACAGATAAGGAAGATCTTGAATTCTGTCCTGATTAAGTCCCACATTTAATTTATTTTAGCACCAGTGGTTGAGTTACGCTTAGCCGTGAGCCACGCCCAAGTGTCAAATAATGGCATAGGCAAGCAACCTTAATGAGCAGAAGCTACTTTCCATCAAAGTTGGCAAGCTGCATTGCATTGTCTAAAATATTTTGAGTAGTGCACGACAAACCCCCTAGCTAAAGTGTGCAAAGGAGGTGTACATAGGATGAACAAGCACCAAAAGCTCTAGAATTTGATGCAAAGCCACTCAGCAGAAATAGATCTACCTCTCCTTGCATGACATCCTAATGCTAAGTAAAATCAAGTGGGAATGTATGACATTACTATGCCATACATTACCCCGCAGTAGGTTACAACGTGGATGTTACATCGTCCGTGTTGTTACCACGCATGGCTTTACATCGCAAGTCGTTTCTACAACTTGCGCTTGATGGCGCGCTGGACCTAGGAATAGTATAAATTACTATTCCTACTCCAGTTAGCGCAACAGCAGGGAATGTGTTGGATTTAAAATCCAACACTTTCCCTGGTGTTGCCCGCCATCTAGCGCAAGTCGTTGAAATGACTTGCGATATAATGCCATGAGTGGTAACAACGCGGACGATGTAACGTCCGCGTTGAAACCTACCCACGTGGTATTACCAGCGTTGTAAACGCTGTTTCCCATTGTGTGGTGTTCCAGCAAAAAATGGTTGCATTAACTTCCGTGGTGGACCAATATGCAAGTTGATGATCATCTTCGCGCATAGTATTTTTTTTTTTACAGAGTTTTATATAGCGCGAACTTGACCCAAATCGGGCATCAGAGCGCTTTACAGAGCACCAGTTGCATTACATGAGGACACATTCAATTTTGTTAGGCACGGGGAGATTCAGTGATTTGCCCAGAATCCCAGGTTGTTCAGTGTCATTCCCAAGACTCAAACCCAGTTCCCCAGATTCGAAGTCGACTGCCCTAGCCGTTAGGCCAACTCCACTCGTGGTGGTGGTGGTGGTGGTAGTGGTAGTGGTAGTGGTAGTGGTAGTGGTAGTAGAAGTAGTAGTAGTAGTAGTAGTAGACTGAAATTTAAAAAAAAAAAAAAAAAGGAAGTGGCTGAAAGGTGAATTGTTTGGCACTCTGAAACACTAAGTAAATATGAAACATATTTGTCTCAGATCTTTCTCTTCTTTTTGTGCCTCAAAAATTTGAAGAAACTGTTATTCAAAAGTAATAAGCAAACATTACTTAGACTGACAGACCTCATTCTATTTTAAACCTGCATATTATTTTTCCCTTGCTTAACAGTTTTCCTGGAATAAAATACATGCTAAGTTTCCTGCAGGTCAATACTTGTGTTTTATAATTCGAATTATAGTCAGTGTCCAGCTCAAAGACAAACCACAAGATGCATTATTCTCAAGAAAGAGTCCGTGATAGGGAATATGAATCTTAATTTAATAATGCATTCTTCCTTTGATTGCGCTTTTTTGTGTCGCGCCCTAATTTTTCTTCATAATTATTTCAGATGATTTCAGCATCATTTTACAAGGAATAAATGTTCCTTCTGCGATATATTTCCCCAGGAACTGAAAGTTATCACTAAATAATTCATTCTTGCTGGAAGAGGCTGTGTGTTTTATGTGGCTGTATGATAAGAGTAAGGCGCAGAGTTCAGATAGCTGGTTGTGCTCAGTGTGGAAAAAAACTGGAATAAACACATGTTAATTCTTGAACTTTGACAGAAAAGATCCCAGAATATTACATAAACCAGTTGTTCTGATCCCGTGTGCCAAGCGTGTCAGACAAGCTTTAGAGGATGGTCTAATTAACCAAGTAGCTATTCTTTTTTCCCCAATTTTTTTCAAATTCTCTGGTGCGTAATGAGATTGTTTTGACCGAATCTTGCTGTTTTTTTCATTTTCAGAATGAATTGTTAAAAATGCAGCGCACTAAAAATAGATCTTAGATTCAGCTTATCTCTCACCACCATTTATGGTCCTTATACTCCTGTCCCGATGTGTTCTTTTTATTTTCATTTTATGAGACATTTATTATATACCATCAAGCTCATAACATTACACTTTGACGATAGATGGGAATTTACCAGCATGTTACATGTGGAAGAGTTGTAAAGATATTGTATCAATGTCACTTTTATGCTGCTAGCTCTTCTCATAAAAAAACTGGAATCTCTTTCAGACCCTTCTTAAGCTGTTACTGCCGCTGGGAAGGAAGAGACATCACATGCTCCATGACTCCATACTCCGTGGTATCATCACAGAAAGTGAAATCGTAAATATGCTGAAACTGATGATATCACAAAAATAGCTGTCACATGACATTTTCAGTGGTGCTGTGCTACAAAGGAGAGCAACAAAGTGTGTGTGTCTGTGTGTGTGTGTGTCACCTTTGTAACTCAGTGTTGATGGCACTATGCTAATCCTAAGTGTTAAAAATTGGGGGCCCGATTCACAGAATTAACTTAAGACAAAATCCTAAACTTACTACTTTTGGTATTCACAGAATTGATTTACGACTACTAACTTTACGTCTGCACTCGGGCCGGAAATTCAGGCCCGGAGGCGGAGCTTCTGGCCCGGAGGCAGAGCTTCTGGCCCGGAGGCGGAGCTTCTGGCCCAGAGGCAGAGCTTCCGGCCCGGAGGTGGAGATTTCGGCCATGGCTAAATCTCTGCTACTGGCCGGAATCCCCACCTCCGGGCCAGAAGCTCCGCCTCTGGGCCGGAAGCTCCGCCTCTGGGCCAGAAGCTCCGCCTCTGGGCCAGAAGCTCCGCCTCCGGGCCGGAAGCTCTGGCTCGAGTGCGGACGTAAAGTTAGTAGTCGTAAATCCATTCCGTGAATACCAAAAGTAGTAAGTGCATTCTGTGAATACCACAAGTAGCAAGTTTAGCATTTTGTCTTAAGTTAATTCTGTGAATCGGGCCCTAGGTTACTGGTTGACTGGGGTGTGATCCCTGGTCAAACAACAACCACAATCCAAGTCAGGATAAGGCACAAGCAAACCCTGAATTAACCTGTGCTAAACCTCAGGTAGTTCGGCACAGAGCAGTCAGGCTTAACTTAGAGGCAGGTAAAGTTTTTGTGTACCACTTCAACTGGTAAATCAGTGAAAACATCACACAAGTAGATTCCACACCAGATAAAAAAAACTGAATTTAATAAATCAGACAAAACCAAAACTGCAAAAATCCAATTAGTAGAGTTGTAGATATTACATTTTTAAGTTTATAGTGAGAAATAAGGCCCAAAAGCACAAAGCACTATTGGGGAAATCTGGTCACGCTGGACTGGGACAAAGGCAAAAGTTCAGTCCGCCTGCGAAGAAGCACGAGCCGGGTGCAGGGACCCAGTTAGGCCCACGGAACAGAGAACCTTAAAACCTGGTTGCGGGGTGTTGTGTGGATCCGCATGGATTATGCGGCATGCAGTGGAGGCGATGCGTCTGTTCTGAGATGCATCGATATTGAGGATCCCGGCGACAGGGCCTGTGATGTGAAGTCCAATGTCGGGGATGTGATGCTTAGGCGATGCGTTGATTCTGATGAGGGGTGAAGCTGCGATTCAGAGTTTCAGCGTCATCATTGAAGCTTCCATCGACGAGAGATGCAAGGACCTGCACCAGGGAAAGCTTTGCACAGTGACGGTTCCAAAGGTGATACATTGGTCGCAAAATGCGGGTTGTGTTGGTGTTGTAAATCTGTTGTGATGGGTCTAATCCATGCAGAGGCGATGTGTTGGTTGTGCCTGGGGATATGCTGCTCAGCTGAGGAGATGCATTGGTTCTGCTCAGGAAAGCATCACTCAGTAGAGAAGATGCGTCGGTTCTGCTGGCAAGCACCTTAGACCCACTTCCAAGGGTCCAGGACTGGGGTGGCACCACTTGGTAGGGTAGACTTACAGATGGCAGAGCCCAGGTGCAGGGGTATGTTATGTCCTTGAGGCTTCAGATCAGGGGGCTAGCCAACTAGCTGTTGGAGTCACTCTGGGTTCTGGGGCCAAGAGAAGCAGGTCCAGTCCTTCTCACCCAGGCAGGAGGGCAGGAGGGCAGCAGGCAGCGTTTTGACACAGCAGAGCAGTAACCAAGCAAAGTGCAGTCCAGTAGAGTGACGGCCCATCAGCAGCACAGCAATCCTTCTCTCTGGCAGAGTATGCACAGGTCCAGAAGTGTACTGAAGTGGTGGTGTCTGAGATCCTTCTTTTATACCCAATTGTGCCTCTGAAGTGGGGATACACTTCTAGAGGCATGCATTTGAAGTACACAGATGCCCTGCCACACCTGCCCCTGGCCCTAGACTAACTACAGGGGGTATGCAGACTTTTGTGTGGGGACATGTCCACCAAGCTTGGTAAGATATGTTTGGTACACTTTTCCACTCTGACAGGACACATTTATTGCCCGTGACTAACATAATGTTAATTATTAAAAGATTTGCTAGTTTGAAGGGAGGTATAGGCGAGACAGCAAATATTCTAAGTGATGCTGCTGCTATCTATATAGTAAAGTGGATATTAAATAGCTTCTGAATTAAACTTTGGATCTGGTCCCAGAGGGAGAGAGTACATTTGCAATGTAGAAGCATATGAGGCAAGTCCCCTGACTCTGAATTGAAGTTCCAGTAGGGCTGGGATTTGAAGTTTGCAGGGGCACCAAAACGCCTTGGGCCATATTTACCAATGAGTTGTGGTGCCTATGCACCACGCAAGATGGTGCAAGAGCAATGCAACTCCTAAGTTAAATTTATCAAGCCACGAAAGACCTCTTTGCGTGGCCCTGAGCGGCTTGATAAATCTAGGGTAATGCAACACAGGGCAAATCAATGCATTGCGCTACTCTGCCCCAGGGAGGCATCCCACACAACGCCCATACATTTTGGTGCATTCCCAGATTCACCATTATTGGTAGACCTGGGAATGCATCAAAATACTACACATCCCCAGGGGATGTCTAACAAATAGAAATATGTTTATTTTCTGCAGCACACATGGAAAGAGGAAAAGGCCTCCGGTGTACCTTCCTGCACAAAACAATCCTGCATTTTTACTAGACAGCACATTATGCACCAGCATTGGGAAAAGAAAGGAATGCACCATAATATGTTAAATATGGTGAATTCCTGATGGGTCTAAACTGGGGTGGCATGCTGAGCAAAAGAACAATGGATTTAACCCAGATCTCTTGACTGGGGGTAAATGCTTAGATTTGTTCTGCGTACCGTCCATCACTTCTGTTTCTTTTGTTTCCCTGTCACACAGCACAGCAAGGTGGCTTGCTGTGCTCTGTGACCTTTTAATACATATGCCCCCTTGTGTATAACGATTATCTGGTCTGGGCATGGGAAGATGACATATTTTCCTTTGAAGGGGAGCGCCAGATTTTCTGCCATTTTGCTAGTTGGGTGGAACTGCCAGTTGAGACCTTAAATGTTTAGTTCCATTTCGTAACAAAGTGTCTTGATGGTTGGTTGTTAGATGTGGTTAATAATCCATACATCTTAGAAGCAATGTGTCTTTGTTTCCTAAGTGTTCCTAATAATGATGGTAGGCTAGAAGTATGACTACGTATTTTAGTTTCTAGAACTTGTAGAAGTCGATGTTTGGTAAATTATGAGTGTTTCCTTGATCAAGTGTCTGAAGGAGATATTCTGGGAAATAAATTATTAGCTTTGTGTTTAATTCTCGTGGATCTAAGTCTCCAACGCCGGCCGTCTTCACCCCACAAACTCCCTTTAACCCACCCTTCATACAGAGCTAAATTCTTGGGATGAGCCTGTATCAGCCCTTTTCGCTATGCTCCCTTGCATGCTTTGAGGCAGAATTGATGCCTCACCACCGTTAGAGTTCATCAGCTGCCACACTATGGGCCCGATTCAGAAAGATAAACTTAGAACTTTGGTCTATACTTAGTCTAAAGCTCTAAGGGGCATATCAACAAGCAGGCGATAAAAAATTATCGCCGCTTTTGCGGCCGTTTTCGGCCGAAAAGCGGCGATAATTTTATCGCCTAATCAGCAAGGTCACGCTAACGCGTGAAACCTTGCTTTAGCGTCAGGATTTCTAACGCCCAGCTTTGCATCTCTAATGAGATGCAAAGTGGGCGTTCCTGACCTGGCATGACAGGAGAAATGTCGCTAAGCGACATTTCTCCTATTAGCAAGCCTAACGCTATGAAGCATAGCGTCAGGAAAAGTAGCGATAACACCTGTTATCGCTACTTTCGTAACACCTGCTTCAGGACTGACTTAGCCATGATATCCTATGGAAGGAGGATATCATGGCTAAGTTTTTGAGTCCCTATCAACAAGCTAACGTGAGATTATTGCTGGGTTTCCAGCGATAACCTCACATTAGCCAGTTAGCGCCAGGATTTTTATCGCTGATGAGATAAGCGTTGCTAATAGCACGCTATCTCAGCGAAAAAAAGCGGCGCTAGCCGGCGATAATTATCCTGGCGCTAAGTGCGCTCAGCGATAATTATCGCCGGTTGTTGTTGATATGCCCCTTAGTTTATTACTGGGAATTCAAAAGGGCATCTACGAGCAGTATCCTGATGTCCACACTCGGGGCAGATACCCGCCTCAAATGTGAACATAAAGATAGTACTCTTAAATGCCCTTTGTGAATTCCCAAAGTCGGAAACGTAGATATTTGGTCAAAGTTTAGACCAAATGTCTAAGTTTACCTTTGTGAATCGGGCCCTATATTTGTGGCTCCTGTTTGGTCTCAAGGCACTCTTTTTGGCATTGTTGGGTCTTAGAGTTGCTTGGCTCTATGATAATTGTACAATATGTATCTTAGAATGTTTAAAAATTACAAAGTGAGCTACAAATCAATATTGTATCTCCTTTAACATCTATGATGTGAATTTTAACGTATCTACATTGAAATATGCACATACCAGAAGGAAAATGCATCTAATATTTGTAAAAATGTGTACGTACTGTAACTGACACATGCTAAAAGCTATGTCAATATTTTAGGTCCAGCAGCTCTGGTATATTGCTGAAAAAGTACATGGAATATTGCATTCCTGTGCAGTGCTAATGTTATCATGGTATACTTTACTCATGAGCGACATGAAAAATGAATTAAATATATTTGAACAGCAACAATAGAAAATGGTATTTATGTATTACACTAATTTTATGTTACCAAATAATTGACGTTGATTATGGCCGTGCCAATTCAGACTTCTTAATGGTAACCAGAAGATAAACCTCCGCGATCAACAGGACAACAAATACTGAAAATTATTTGGCATTGGAATCCAAATATATTTATGTTGTATGTAGGAATAAATCAGAGTGTTTGATTATGTCTAATTCTGCTTTACTTTATAGTAAGAATATAATACATTACCACAATAGGTACATTTTAATAAGATTGATGCAACTGCAAGCGCTGTATGAGTGTTTGCATCCATTTCTTTGCTCCCAGGGATATTTTCAATAACAAGAGTGGCACCAATGTTTGGTAGTCCTCTACTGTAATATTAATTTTGCAGACACTATGGGCCATATTTATTTCAAAGTCATGCAGTGCAGCACTTCACCTTGCTGCAGTGCACAACATGAAAGGAAAAGGGCAGGAATGTGCTGTATGTAAAAGGATACGGTGCATTACTGTCTTTGTTCCTTCGCTGACACCATTTTGGCTGCCTAGCACCAATGCAGGCACCCTTGCACCATGATCCAAGGGTGCCTTTGTTGTAAGGAGGATTATCTTTATGCAGGAAGGGGTGCCTTCCTGCACAAAAGCAATTCCTTGAGGCATTTTCCTCTTTTTATGTTTGCTGCAGAATGCAGCACACATAGAAAGAGTAAACAACAATCAAAAATAAAGATATTTCTCCTTGCTACACCTCACCTGGGAAGGCGTGGCATTTTGGCATATTCCCAGGTCTACCAGCAATGGGAAATCTGGGAATGCATCAAAACCCATGGCAGTTGCATGGGAACACCCAGGCAACACCTGTGGAACACCTAAGGATCACCTTACCAGGGCATAGTAGTGCAATGCAGCGATTTGCACTGCTTTGCTTTACTCTGGATTTATTAAGCCACTCAGGGCAAGATGGTCTTACGTGGCCACATAAATCTCATTTTGGGCTTGCGTCGCGCATGCACCACAGTGTGTGGTGCAAGTGGGACACAACCCCACTCAAAAATATACCCCTAAGTTTATGCTGATGCAAGACAATGTGGGCCACTTGCAAGTTCACATTACTTTGAAAATTAACCTGGCCAAACCACAGATGCAAATAAATATGAAATTTTGTATACAAACTGTGCAGTTGTTCTGCACTGCCCAGGAGGTATCACACACTTAGCACCCTCTCATAGAGTCTTTTGGAAGGGGGGTGGCTCATCACATGAACTGTCCAGGTACCACCTCACAACAAATCGGGGTGCAGGAACTGATCACTCGCACCCAATAGGAGTTACCTTGTCAGGGTAGCACCTGCAACGAAACTGTGAGTGTGGTATATGATGTATTGTTCTCTACAGTTCGGCCCCAGTCAGTGACTCAAGCCACCATTTTTGGAATATTCAGAGCCCTCCTCAGGGACCAGGGGCTTCTGCTCTATATCTCTACTCTTTTCTCTTTCTACTAGATTTGCTTCAAATAACTTACTTCTCTAGGTAATGAAGTGCACCATTTCTTTTTGCATTGGGAGCACACAATGAAGGTGCACATTGAAGCAAACCAGTGATGTACACATATTTCAGTAGAAGAGCATCAGGTCTTAAGCAGCGTGCTAGACCTGGCATCCTTGGTATGATTTTCCCTTAACTGTTTGCCTTCAGACCTCCTGTTTTTGCAGACTTTGTATTTCTGAACCCTGCACAATTTACCACTGCCAAGTGCCCTTTTTGTGCAGTCATCGCCACACTTTTTTCTCCAATGCTGATGATTTTGACTCTGAAAGTGCATTGGAGCCTGCTAACCAGGCACCAGTGCTTGCTTCCTAAAATATGATGGATGTGAATTGGTAACCTTCATTGGCAAGGACTTTAACCCCCTTATGAGTCCCTTGTAAGTGGCACCAGTGGTACCCAGGGCATGATAGTTAAAGGGGTCACCAGCACCCTGAGTGACCCAAGTAAATAAATGACAGGAGGCCTGCCACTGCAGACAGAAGGATCAGTGTCAACTGCTCAAACTCAACTCTGCCCTCACAATTACTGGCAAAGTCACAGCAATATTTTTTAATATATGTCTGTCTACCTAATGTAGGCCTCCTGAGCCCAGGAGGCAGTGTGCATTATATTAAATGTGCAGGCGTATATGTCCCTATAGTAGCCTTCTTCCATAACGGGCTACTATAAGTGTTCAGGGGGCCATAAGGCAGCCTGTGCTGACACCAGAACACCCACAGGTTTACAGCTCCATTATGGTCTCGACTGAAAAGTGTAATTTGATATCAAACAACTTATCTGATCAAACCTGACTTTTTCCCAAAGTTAGGTTTAATGTAATGAGACATGCACCAAGGTGGCCACCTTAGAGGCTGCTGACAAGGATGCCACAGCCTTTCCTGTGCCCTGGCTGACATCCTGCAGCTCCTGCTGCCAAGACAGGAATCTGCCCCCTGCCAGGAGTTGTGAACACTCCCAGGAGTCAGAAACAAAGGCCTTCCTGGGCGGGAGGTTTCACCTCTCTCCCTGACAGGATGTTAAATAAAATGGCACATCAAGGGAGTGAGCTTCAAAGCTCCCACTGAATCTGATATACAAGCAGGCTTCCTTCCAGAGGAGGAAACATCCACCCCCCTGCCCCAGGCATATTTGCAACCCAGGAAGGTGGGAAAATTAGATAGTCAGGAGGTGCACATCCCCAGAAGGCTAGCAACTCCCCTTAGGTGGGCTACCTGGTCTACCTGTGGCAACCACCCTGCAGCTGCACGACTATGTCTCGTCCGTGACCAGAAATTGGTTCCAAAGGAAAGAGTAACCATTCTGCAAGCAAAAACGAAACTCCAGAACTCCCTGCAGCCTGTAGTCAAAATCGCACCAGATCCAAAGAATCCTGGCCATTGATTTAGTGCATTGTGGGAAATGTAGCCCTGAACTCCAGCAAGTTTCAGGTAGCTACCTTTTCCCCTGGGACTCCAGGATGTGAAAGTGACCATAGGCTGTGCTTGCCACTGCAAAAGCTTGTTGGTGGGCTTTCAGATACCACTAACTTTGTTTGACACTGTGCCTCAAGGGAACCCTGCAGCATCTTCAACCTACACCTCTCTAACCCCGTTGTCAAGATTATGCACCCTCTTCCTCACCAGCAGTGTCTAAGTAATATAACCAGCAACCACGAATACTGTTATTCAGCATGGTGAAAACCAGGACTATTTTGCGCCTGGGCCCCATGAGCCAGGTAAAAATCAACTAATTGCTGGAGCCTGGTGGTGGAACCTGCCTCACAATCCTCCCCAGCGGTTCCCTCTGACCTCACTACAAGTGACCGATTGTCATGAGTGCATTTTCCCATTGACAGCAATGTTATTGTTTTGCAAGGTTTAAATGTGCTGCTTTATTTTTCCTTTAAAAATCCATATTTCTGGTTATTCTCCTCCAATTGTCTTCGTTTTGGTGTCTAAATTTATATACAAATTTGATTTATTTTTAGAAATCGCTGTCAGATTTCTTTCGAGTTGTGTCCCTTACTTATCATCCATGTTGGTACTCTGAAATACTTAACACGATCCTCTAGTAAAGCCTGGCTGCTCTGTGGCACACTACCAGAACTGAGCTAGGAATTTATTAGTGTAAATCCAAAGGAGTTATTTGGGGTATTGTGAGATTATACAATAGGGAAGCTTAACTGGCCTCACTGCATAATAATCCACTTTCCTACAATTGTCATATTTCATTTACATATAAGTTCCTAGTGAATTGCACTATGTGTGCCCAGGACCTGCACATTAAATGCTACTAGTAGGCCTGAAGCATCAATTATGCCACCCACATAAGTAGCCCTTAAAACATGTCTCAGGCCTGCCTTGCAGAGCCTGTGTGTTTAGTTTTAACCTGTCATGTCAACATGGCAAAATACACTCTTTGCTAGGCCCAAACCTCCCTTTTTAGTATATAGAAGAAACATCAAAGGTAATCCCTGGTTAGCTCCAAGGAAATGGTGCAATGTATTTAAAAAGTTGGACATGTACTTTTAAGTTATACTTATCCTGGTAGTGAAAATCTCTTAAATGAATTTTTCACTACTTAAGGTCTATCTCTTCGATAGGAACACATTGGAGTTGCTGTATTACATTTTATAAATATAATTTCCAAATGTGAAGAGAAAACTGGTTCACGTTTGGTGTCTCTGGAATCCTAATTTAAAATACTAACTTAGAGTGAAGGTCATTTCTAAATTACCAATTCTGAAAATGCCACTTTTAGAAAGTTGAAATTGTTTTGCATTAGCCATTTAGTGCCTGTCTCTTGTCACATGACTGGGTCTAGTTGGCAGTTGGGTTTTGTGTACTCCTCCCATACAGGCCCCCACAATTAGAGCCTAGGTGTAAATGGATGGGCCATCACTGTCAGGATGGTAGGAGTGCCTGGGCCCAGCCTCACTTACACCTGAATAGACTGTGTCCTGTCCAAACACAATGGGCTGCATAACACCTGTAGTTAGTCTGGAGCCAGGACAGGGAAGGCAAGGCATCTGTGCATTTCGAAGCCATTCCTCTAAACGTTTCTCCAGACTTCAAAGGCACAACTATATGTCAAAGAAGGACCTTAAACACCACCACTTTACTACACTTCTGAACCTGTGGATACTCTGCCAGGAAGAAGGACTGTTGTGCTGCTGAAAGGATTGCCTCTCTGCTGGACTGCTGCTCTGATGACTGCTGCCCTGGTGTGCTGACCTGATGTCTGCTGCCCTCTTGCCTGCTTGAGAAGGACTGGAACTGCATCTCCTGAACACAGAACCAGAGTGACTCCAAGAGCTAATTGGCTTGTCTCCTGATCTGAAGTCTCAGGGGCATTACAGGTTTCTAACAACCATGCATCAGCATCTGGATTCTGTCATCTGTGAGGCTATCCTGACAATTGGTGCCACCCCAGTCCTGGACCGTTGGAAGTGGGCTTAACATGCTTTGCCAGCCTCTGTAGATCCAGAGGACCTGAACATCTCCTCTGCTGCACAGCATAACCCCAAGCAAAACTGGCACATCTCCGCTGCTGTGTGTGTTGGACCCATTGCATAAACAAACATCACTGCAGCAGCTCACATTGTCTTCGGGACTGTTGCTGTGTGATGCATCATCGATGCAATCCCTTGCATCTCTCTTCGACAGCAGCCTGGACAACAATGACAGACATCACAATGCAGCCTCGCAGATCCTTGGAACTGATGCATTGCTCCGACTACACAACGCATTTTTGATTCCGAACTTTGCATCGCAATCCCCTTCAGCAGGATTCCTAATGTCAACGTAACGGGACCTCTCACCCCAACCTCGGCGCATCTCAGAACCGACACATCGCCTCGGCTGCCTGACCTATCTTCAAAATGAAGCCTCGCAACATTCTCAAACCAGGATATAAGGTACTATTTTCAGCAGACCTATTCGGGTCCCTGTAGCCGACTTGTACTCAATCGCAGTTGACACAAACTTGTGACTTTTGAAGGACTGGGTTTTTCTAAGACCCAGCGGTGCCAGGGAACAACACCTGAAACCTTCGTGGGTTACCTGTTCTAGCGTACCAAACACAGAGACACGGGACACTTCCAGCGGCGTCAGAGATCAGCGTTTATTTTACTGCAGGGATACAGAGGTCACAAGAAGTACACAGCGTGTAGGTTCTCGGAGACTGCTTCAATTTGCAAAAGTGGATCGCTCCTTTTATACACGTTTTTCCCATAGCCCAATATAGTGAACAAAGATTACAACTCAGTTCCCACAATAAACTTCAAAAAGGGTCGCGTTCATGTTTCAAGAGGCCGGAACATGATTACCACAGTATTGCCAGTTCCCAACTGTAAAAGCATATAAAACACATTCCATCCTGATCGTAAACCCATTAGGAGAAGGGACAAAAACAGATGCAAAGGGAGAACAAGGATGCACAACAGGTTAAAGAAGAGTGTTAGGAGTAATAAAGGAAACTTGATAATGGGATCAGAGATACCGTGTCTAATGTATGCATGGCTGAAACAATAGACCGGCACGGCAAGATGAACCTCGAGCGGGGCCATCTGCCTTCGTCGTGTCGTTTCCCTCATCATAAAAGTCATACTCAAGGGAACACGTGTCTCTCGCGTAAGCTTGAGAGTCCCAGGGTCACGAAGCGGACAAAAGTCCGTTCGCTGGCTACTTGAGGGCAAGAAACAAAATGGATGCCGTATCTAAAATGGAACCCGAGGGTTCAGATGAATAAACCCAAAAATAAGACGAACCATACGTGGTTGCGTAGCGAAACTGCGTACACCCACTATACTCGTCATTTGCGGTTCGTAGATACCCAACTCATCCATATTCGTCACCACTCAAAAGTGTCGTTCCGTCCCACACGGAACCTCAGACGCTCCTTTTGCCCTCATGTAGGCAAGCACTAGTCAAGATCAGAATCTACTTCAATATTCATCAGGTCGTTCAGTTGCTGCTGGAACATCATTCTATTCATCAACGTCTCCTTGGTAACAGATGGTCGTCTTATACACGTTGTAGCACATAGGCCACATAAGGCAGGACCACACTGTACACAAAGACAACACGTGAACAGAAACGTTACAACAACCCCTACGATCATCAGAATCTTCCAACCCCAAGTTGACATCAGGCCCCAAAACCATCCTAGGAGCGTCCAATTACCTTCGTCCACGTGTATGGACTCGGAGATCTTGTGCAACTTCGAGATGGCTTGGTAAACAGTTGGAGCATTGTCAGGAATATAAATGCAACAACTCGAATGGATAACTTTACACACACCACCTCTATCTGCGAGAACAACATCTAGAACCATACGGTTCTGTAACGTCATGAGTCTATCCGCCTGAAGTTCAGCTGTGAGATTACCAAGGGCACTTGCAGTAATATTAGCAGTCGACTCTACTACACGTGTCAGTTGTCTTAAGTTCCTACTATTAACCATAGGTCCCCAAAACGGCAAGAAACCCTTAAAGAAGTCTCCTGCTTCTTGACCGGCAGTATCCTCTTTGCTAATAACACCTCTCACAACTCTAGTTTTGTGATAATCTGAGGCGACAGTGAAAGTCGGTGGTAGAAGATTCGCAATATAACAGGTACCCGAAAAATCACGGGGTAACCATGTATATGCGCGTTCATAACATACAAAATAAGTGCCCTTGGCGGTCAGAAAAACAGGGGAAGAGAGCATCGGCAGAACATACGTGTCGGTGCAAGCACTGTTCCCAAGTTGTGCTCTCGGATTTCGACCCAAACCTTTCAAGCAGAAATTACCGAGGTGTGGTACAATCCATATTGGGGACGAGCTCTTAAGCTGTCTATCACCCACTGACGTACTATACTCAGCCTCGCTCAGATCCTTGTAAGCCTGTACCTCCTCACTTGGGATAAGCGACGCATCAAAAACATCTCTATCTAAATCCGCTATCGCTATCGCCAAAGGTTTGTGATACGGCCCAGGACCAAAATTGGCAGAACGTGGCTCTCGACTGGGGTAAGAATCTAGTGCACTACGGAACATAGTTTGGAATGCTCGAGCCGAACCCTGGGAGCTGTAGGGAAGAACCAAATACGGAATACCCCTATCCATGGTATGTGGCATTAACCCACACACCCAACAATTGGTAGTGTCCATCACCAACTGATGCTGATGTAGAAGTTGAACAAAGGAGTTGTTCATGAACTCCGCACGTCTAACCTGTTCATGTTGAGGCAGAGGATGAAAAGAATGTGGAGAAACAGTGGTGAGGGAGCTTAGTTTAGGAGAAAGGGTAGGTGAAACAGAGGGTAATAACAACTGTACTCCAAAATATACTCCACCCACCAATAACATAGATACGGTCAGGAACAGTAGGAACACCTGAAACAAAAAACATTTTGTACATACAACTTTTCTTAATTCTGATCTCTGCGCCGACATCCTTTCTGCTTCCAATAGCTTAGAGAATGCCATCCTCTACAAACCGTCCGTGACGTACTTGACGCACTTCGTTCTGAGAAGCGATTATCAATCCCCAGGAGTTCCCAGGAATCGACAAAAGTAACCAACCTAGCGTCAGAAACCTGCTAAACAGAAAGGAGTACCCACACGGCCCTACGGTGACCCGGATGGAGAGGTTTCCTCGCAAAAACTCAAATCACAAATCTCTTAGCCGCAGGACAGCACAAAAAAACTCAAAAAAAAAGGATATAATTGTCCATAATGTTCATAACATCAAAAAAAACAAATATATATAACTAATTTTTATTAGTCCTTGAACGAAGAAAATATCGGCTTCTTCCAGGTTGAGTTTGCTCTACAAACAATTGTTCAGCTGGCGCAACAGTGTTCGATGAAATGGACAACGAGTCAGACCTTTGGTTCTCTGCTACCGATGACTCTTCATGTGGGTTTGGCAGTGACAAATCACTCCCCACCGGTTGAGCGTCGCTAAACGGCACAAAGTGCAAAGGAGTCTCAGTTTCTGTTGCCGAAATCCCAGTCCTCACCCAAGCATCCGTTGGTAAGGGGATCGGCACCTTCTTCGTGTGACTGGCGTGTACCCAATTCTTCCTGCCCTCCAGTCGAACCGCAGTCCTCGTCGTCAATAAGACTTGGAAGGGTCCTACAAATCTTGGCTCCAAGTTACGCTTTCGACCAAAGTTTCGGGTAACGACCCAGTCCCCTGGCCGGAGCTGGTGTCCAGGACCCTCTGTCTGCGCCGGTAGAGCTTCAAAGACCTGTTGATGGATTAACCGTAGTTTAGTGGTCAAATCATGCAAGTAATCAATTAACATTGGATACTCAAGACTATCAAAGGCCCTTGGTCTCGGAACCCCCCAAATATTCGCAGGGCGGCCGAACACAATCTCATATGGGCTAAGCCCTACTCGAGAGTGTACGGTCGCTCTGGTCGATAGGAGGGCCAGAGGCAAGGCATCAGGCCACGATAAACCAGTCGTAGCTTGAATCTTGGCGAGTTTCAGTTTCAGGGTACCATTGTACCCTTCAACCAAACCCGCTGCCTGAGGATGATTAGCACTATGAAATTTCTGACAAATTCCAAGGCCCTTACACACACTCTGCATTACACTTCCCACAAACTCACTCCCATTATCCGACCATACAATCCGTGGCATTCCGTACCGAGGAAAGTATTCCTTCAGCAGGATTTTTGCTGTGGACAGGGCAGTGTTATCCTTAAGAGGATAGGCCTCAATCCATCTGGAAAACGCACAAACCACAACCAAAACATACTTTAGGTTATTGCATCTCTCCATATGGATAAAGTCCAGCTGGATAACCTCAAAGGGACAAACAGGAGGAGCAAAATGACCAGGTGGAGTGGGGGTACCCTTGCCAGGATTGTGCATCAAACACACCATACAATTCTTAACCACTCTCTCGGCACATTTTGCAATACCCTCATTTCTCCATACAGGGGACAAGAACCTACATATGCCTTTCGCACTGATATGTGCCAACCCATGAGCCATCGTCACAACAGCTAATACATACGCATCTGGTAACATCCACCTCTGACATTCCGTCAGGTCAACCCAACATCCATACATATCCAACTTTCCCGTACTTTCTTTCCACTTAGTCTTCTCAGCTTTGGTAGCCTCGTTCTGAATTGCTTTCACACTCTCAATAGTATTTTCACACATACCAGTCTCTGTCGGCCACCTTACTGAACTCGTGACATACATTCGGGTCGCAAGATCCTTAGCCGTTTCCTTAGCAATCTCATCCGCAAATGCATTACCACGACCGACATCGTCCGTCACTTTCCGATGTGCACTACATTTAACAATTGCCACTTGTTTAGGCAGTGTAAGTGCATCCAAAAGGTCATTCACGAGCTGTCCATGCTGGATCTTCGTACCATGCGATGTCATAAATCCTCTTTCTCTCCACAATCTTCCAAAGTTATACGCAACACCGAATGCATATTGACTGTCGGTAAACACATTCACTCGCTTTCCTTTAGACAAAACGCACGCTCTTGTCAAAGCGATCAACTCTGCAGCTTGTGCTGAATTCTGATTCAATCTCGCAGTTTCCACAATCGTGCTCAACGTTACTACAGCATACGCAGTCGTCACATCACCATTCGGCAATTTAAAGCACGACCCATCCACATACAAGGTACCATCGGGATCTGGCAAGGGAGTGTTTTTCAGGTCCACACGACCTTTTGTTTCCTCCTCAGTTCGTAAATAACAATCATGTGGTGGCACATCATCTGATTCCATATTAATCAGCAACAATGTCGCTGGATTCAGTACATTACAACGTTTGATCTGTATATGACTTGCCAAAAGGGTCAGCTCGTACCCAGACAACCTTGCACTCGTCAGATGTTGAGTCTTTGTCCGATTCAAGAGAGTATCAACTGCATGCGGAACCATCACCATGAGCATATTATCCATAACAAGACCTGCGGACTGTCGTATAGACGCCGCTGCTGCCGCTGTCGCCCTCAAGCAACTTGGCAACGCTCTAGCTACCGGGTCTAAGGTCGAGGAAAAATATGCACACGGGCGCTGCTTGTCGCCAAATTGTTGCGTTAAAACACTCAACGCACAACCTTCCCTCTCGTGAACGTATAATGTGAATGGCTTACTATAATCAGGAGTACCTAACACGGGAGCCGAACACAGCGCATCACGTAGTTCAGAAAAACTTTTCTGACATTCCTCCGTCCACGGCAAAGGAGTCGAAACATCCTTGCACGTGAGAGCTATCAATGGCTTCGCTAACAGTGAAAAGTTCGGAATCCACTGTCTGCAGTACGACGTGATACCCAAAAAGGCACGCACATCTCTCTGAGTTGTTGGCACAGTCATTCGAGCAATTGCTGCGATTCTTTCAGGGGTCAACCTTCTTCCCGCCTTTGACAATAAGTGACCTAAGTAGGTAATTTCTTGACAACAATATTGCAATTTAGAAGGTGACACTTTGTGGTGTAAGTCACAGAGATGCTGCAACAGTGACACAGTAGCAGTCTTGCAAATTTGTTCAGTATCTGCGGCTACCAACAGATCGTCAACGTACTGAATCAAAGCCGCACCAGTCGGTAGCACAAATGCATCTAGTTGACTTTTAAGAGCTTGGCTGTAGATCGATGGACTCTCACAATAGCCTTGAGGTGCGCGTTTGAACCGGAAACTGCGACCTCCTAACGAAAATCCGAACAAATCACGACTTTCCTCAGCAATCGGAATGCTAAAGAACGCATTCTTCAGATCTATTACCGAGAACCATGATGCAGAGGCTGGAATCAGAGTCAGTAAAGCTGTAATGTCTGGAACCACAGGAAACTGTGGGACAACAATTTTATTGACTTCCCGTAAGTCGATAACTAGACGGTACACGGGATGCTTGGACGGATCAGTTCGTTTCAGAATAGGCAACACGGGACTATTACACACGTTACCTCGTGTCTCCTCGATAACATCTTTACCGATCAGATCGTAAATGATCGCTAATAGTGCCCGTTCACCATCAAGAGAAATTCGATACTGTGGTATGCGTGGTAAGCGCGCATCAACTTTCAATTGAACAACATAAGGTGGGATATCCAACAGGCCCACATCATTGGGACCTGTTGCCCACAAAGAAGCTGGAAGAGAACTCAATTCCGGTGGGAGCTTATCGATCGATAGATACATAGGGGAAATCACATTCTCACCCAACGTAAGCTCCACATACGTAGGAGAGCAGTACAAAGTCGCATGTAACCTCTTCAACAAATCCAAACCCAAATGTTCTCACCACAACCAGTAGTCAAAATCAAAGGAGCTTCGAGCTCATGAGACCCAATCGTAAGTGGCAAGGGGCTAGAAACTGGATTGCTAACGGGGGCGCCAGAGAATCCAACGGAAACATTCGTTAAGCCAGACAAAGGCGCGCCAGGGAGTTTCGAATGCATAATGGAACTTTTTGCTGCACCAGTGTCCAACAGAAAAGGCTCAACGATACCCAATGTAGCTACGTCAACATAAGGCCCTCTCTGATCAACCGGAACTGATACTTCTCCCTTCCTTCGTCTATGGCTGTCCTAGTAGATACCATCCATATCAACATCACGCTCAACGTAACAGTCATCCACATGATACTGTGCAGATCTACCGGACGATGGTTCACGTCGATCGAAACAATTCTGTGAGTCTGAGGAAGTGGCAAAACGCTCGGCCTGACTCTGAGTAACTCCACGACCTCTACCACGTGAAGCTTGTTGAGGACCACCACGTCCTCCTCGAGCTGACACACCATTATTCCTATCACGGAGAACCGGACAATTAAACTTCAAATGGCCCTCCCCTCGACAGTACGCACATTGATTGTATCCCAACACAAAACGGGGTGCGGGAGAGTCATTTCGCATCTGCGATCTAGAGAACTGTGATTGCGATCTATTTGGCTGTTGCGAATCATTAAAATTCGAGCGCGGAGGATACGCTTGCTGCAATAAGACCTTAGTTTTAAGATCCTTTGTTTTCTTATCTGCACGTTCACTTTCCTCCTTTTCCCTATTTTCGTAATATTGGGCCGTAGCCAATATTTGAGCAGTGGTAGAAACGGCCCACGAACTCTCAGAATTTTTCAACTTATTACTAAGTTCGGGCAACAAGTTCGACACAAACTTATCAACAAACAGCCGCTGACCACCCTCTGAGCCCATGTCCTGGCCACTATGATCGACAAATGCTTCCTCAAATCTCGTAAAGAAGTCGGAGACGCTTTCATCCCTCTTTTGCTTGCACGCGGACAGCTTGTCCCAATTAACGCGCATCGCTGGCATAAGCGTTTTCATGAGGGTAATAATCCTCTGGGGCAATGCCACAATAAGCTGCTCAGGCTTAGCCCCACCGACTTGCTGAGCGTCTGCCGCTGTAAGGGCAGCCCAGTCACCGCCTAACTCAGCCGCGTGATTCTCGTGACGAATTTTCGCCCAAATCGGCTGAGGCACTACATTGCCAAACAACATATCAATATCAGCTAGATTCATAACAGTAGCATCCACCAATTGGGATAACTCCTTATAATAACCTGCTGGATTTTTACGGGGATCAGGCAAAGTTTGCTTCACCTGTAAGACTTCCGATCTTTTCCAAGGGAGGTGTATCCACACTCTCTGAAAACGGCCTGGGACAGCAGGGTTAGCATTAGGATCGCCTGGCATCCATACTGGGGGAACTTCCCGCATTGGATATTGACCAGGTTGCGCCATCCATGCTGCCGTCTCCTCCTTAAACAATGCTCGAGGTTGCACTGTACATCGAAAGGATAATAAACGTTCTAGAGCTTCTCGAACTTTGTCACCTACAATCACACCAGTTGTGAACCGATGCTGGAGCTCAGAAACCTCAGACGGTACAGTATCTACCACATCGTGATCCCACTCCTCCTTCAACGATTTACACAATTCCTCAAACACGAATCGTTGAGTGGGCGCATTAAACTGAGAAAATGTGTCAAACACTACACGCGAAGGATATTTAACAGGATTACGAATCCATTTACGTGCCATTTTTACCAGCGATTCGCGTTCTCTATCGTCAGGAAGCTGGCTGCGCCTCTGAGCGACATCTGAAAGAGTCGAGCCGAGTATTGGCCCAAAAAGCGGAGAATAAAGAGAAGCAACAGCAGTCAAGAGACGACTACGAACAGAAGGAGAAGAGGAAGAAGATCCAGGCGCGGCAACAGTAGGGGTAGAGGCAATAGAAGTTGACGCGGCACCAGGAGTAGCAGGAACAACAGACTGAGGAGGGACTTGAAAAGGCGCAGTAGGAAGAGAAGCCGGTAAAAGAGGAGGAACGATCTGTGGCACAAGGGGATTCGGGAGAGCGGGAGGAACAGCGGGCTGACCAGCAGCCGCCAAAACAGCAGGTGGAGGAAGAGGTAGAATCACAGGACCCAGAGTATCGGGAGCATAGGGGGGTGGTGATTTCAACAGATAAGACAATAGCGAATCCTCTACCGCTTCTTCTCCTGACTTATCATTGTTAGGCGGTAGCACCGGATAACACTTATCCACCGCCATATGATGAAGTCGAGCACTAACTTCCTGCTCTTTCTCATCTTTGTCTCGCTGATACTGTTCAGCATCTCGCATCACCGCGATAACGCCTTCTCTTTTACTTTTCTTACTCTGCTTGATTTCTTTCTGCTTGGCCTCTTTCCGCCACAACCGGAAGGAATCAAACATGGCCGGCCTAGCCTTCTTTTTAAACAGTTTAGCTTCCAAATTATCTAAAACGGCAGTTTCAAAACTACCATGAGATGGCCAACTAAGAACGCCATCATTTTTAGTGTAGCGGACCCAATATTCATTATACACGATAGGACCTACGCCATGGCGACTATAGAGCTCATAAATCGGTGTTCCAACCGGAGGTATCGGACATGAATCCTCCAGCCGGGAATCCATTCTGCAACATTTAAGAAACCCAAACAAAGTACTACGGCTAGGCATCGCGCACATTAACCGAGTTTACAAACTTCAAGGGCTATCGAATTTTCGATATCCTCGCAAAAAGTTTGCGAGACCCTCGGTTTTTGGCAATTGCAATCGTCAAATAAAACCCAACAACTAAGAACCACAAATGCTATGGTACCATGTAAACAACAAAGGAACACAGGGAGCGACCCACAAATACTTAACTGAAAGAACAATGGCGTCACCAGGAAGGCCCGTCTATCGTCTCGCTGTACAAAGGACTACGCCAGGCGCCAAAAACAGGTCGACAGTCAGGGCATCAGTCCGTCGCAGCCGTCAGGAGGCGGGGATCTTCGCGGGAAAAGACGTCGGGCCACTTATTTCGACAACTGGATCGATGCAGCGGGGTGCACCTTCCCTCGGAGATTTCACACGAAGTTCCTCACGATCGTCGGGCTTTGGACCGGTACCGCTGATGTCGCCCCACGTTGGGCGCCAACTGAAGGACTGGGTTTTTCTAAGACCCAGCGGTGCCAGGGAACAACACCTGAAACCTTCGTGGGTTACCTGTTCTGGCGTACCAAACACAGAGACACGGGACACTACCAGCGGCGTCAGAGATCAGCGTTTATTTTACTGCAGGGATACAGAGGTCACAAGAAGTACACAGCGTGTAGGTTCTCGGAGACTGCTTCAATTTGCAAAAGTGGATCGCTCCTTTTATACACGTTTTTCCCATAGCCCAATATAGTGAACAAAGATTACAACTCAGTTCCCACAATAAACTTCAAAAAGGGTCGCGTTCATGTTTCAAGAGGCCGGAACATGATTACCACAGTATTGCCAGTTCCCAACTGTAAAAGCATATAAAACACATTCCATCCTGATCGTAAACCCATTAGGAGAAGGGACAAAAACAGATGCAAAGGGAGAACAAGGATGCACAACAGGTTAAAGAAGAGTGTTAGGAGTAATAAAGGAAACTTGATAACGGGATCAGAGATACCGTGTCTAATGTATGCATGGCTGAAACAATAGACCGGCACGGCAAGATGAACCTCGAGCGGGGCCATCTGCCTTCGTCGTGTCGTTTCCCTCATCATAAAAGTCATACTCAAGGGAACACGTGTCTCTCGCGTAAGCTTGAGAGTCCCAGGGTCACGAAGCGGACAAAAGTCCGTTCGCTGGCTACTTGAGGGCAAGAAACAAAATGGATGCCGTATCTAAAATGGAACTCGAGGGTTCAGATGAATAAACCCAAAAATAAGACGAACCATACGTGGTTGCGTAGCGAAACTGCGTACACCCACTATACTCGTCATTTGCGGTTCGTAGATACCCAACTCATCCATATTCGTCACCACTCAAAAGTGTCGTTCCGTCCCACACGGAACCTCACTTTGTCCTGGTCCAGCGTGACCAAATACAACAGTTGGCACTTTATGCTGCTTAGTGCTATTTACTCTAAACATTCAAATTCAGTATGTCTGGTTCTACTAATTGGATTTTCGTCATTTTGGTCTTGCTTTATTTAATAAATTAAGCTCTAATTGTCTAACCTGGTGCAGGACCTTTTTGTGAGGTGTTTTCACTGTATTACTGTTTGAAGTTTTGCACGAATCTCTCTAAGTTAAGCCTGACTGCTCTGTGTTAAGCTACCAGATGGTTGAGCACACGTCAATATGGGGTTTGCTGTTTTCTTACCCTGACTAGGATTGTGGTTGCTGCTTGACCAAGGCTCACATCCCAGTCAAAAAGTACACCAATCTTTAACATCTACATATGAATTCTGAGATAAAGATGCCAAAACCTCAAATTCATCGGCTTAAGAGCTGTAACACATATTAACATTTCTAGGATGGAAAGAGGTCTAAGAGACAGAGTAAATGTAGGGATCCAACTGGGTTTGTAATTAAAGCACCTGTTAGTAAAATTAACATTAACGACCATTGAGCTTAACTAACTACTTGCTTGGCTAAGATGAGTAGATATGAAGAGGTTAAATTCAAGACTGTGAGGTATTTATGCACACACGTTTAGAATATAATTAAAGGAGATACTGCATAACTAGGAAGAACAACAAACATGGAAAACAGTAATGGAGATGTGAAAGGACAACGCCTAAAAAACAACTTTCAGAGAAGATAAAGTGTGGTATTTTCTTCTGTTGCAACACTAAAGAAGACAATAGGCCCAAGTAACCATAGTGATATGCTAAGGACTCTTTAGTACAGATCAAGAAGACTTTAATGTAAAAATCAGTATGCAACAAAAGGGAAGTGAAAAGTAAAGGCAGCAGGGAAAGCAATTTTATAATTGAGATATTTGCAGACAACCAGAGAATTGTAGTCCACAAAGTAAAGGGTCAGAGACTGGATGAAAGCAGCTGAGGCTAACAATTGAGCTCCTTTTAGGTAAACTGATTTTTGTGAGTAATACTTAGCTTAGCTTCAGTAGCTGGCTTAAGAAGGAATGCTTCCCTCAGCGATATGCATGTGGCACATGTGCAATAACAAAAAAATCATAACAGAATTAAGATAATATCTTAATATATCTAAACCAAGTTATTTACAAAACAAAGTTTAGTAAGAACAATGACACCAAAACAAACATACGGATTAGGAGGTATTATGAAATTCCAAATAAAAGACTGTCTGTGAGAACCAAGGTTTATATATGGAATATGGTCATTTAACACTCATTCACATGAAACAGAATACACTCAGTAAGAGTTGGAGGCTCATCCAAGTCAAAATTTTCACCTTTAGAAACAGGCAGTATTTGGAGGTCAAAAATTGACAGTGATGCAAAGCAGGAAGACATATCCTGGAAAGTATCAACAGGGCAGAATACTACTTTTCCTGATCCGGAACACAGCACGCATTGTATCCCTCCTAGAATGACTGTGTTCAAAAGATAATTCTTGGACTTTTTAAAATATTTATTACATGCCCACTCCATGTGTAAATTTGGACTTGTACTAAATATTTTACACCAGGTACTTTTAAAAAGTCACCTTTTAACTGCTTAAAGCCTCTAGAACTTTATTTGCATGAGCTTCCAACTGTCACCCAGGTGCTGAATAGATCTTTCATTATGTGGCATTATGTGGGATCTTGCTCCCTGCGCTGAGAAAATGACCTTGGGTGTGGGAAGGTGGCCTGATCGACTGCCGCCGTAGGAGGATGTGTCATTAGGTTTGACTGGCCTGCCTTCACGGAAGCATAATTATTTTTTTGCTCCATTATGGCTGATTATTAATCACCTCCGCCCGCATTCTAAATAAATACACACGTGATCTGACAACTTCTAAGACCACGTTGTCTCCACCACCAAACTTTGACTTAATTTGTTGCGAAGATTCCTGGATTTCATCAGGCCATCATTAAACTTGACCTGAACAGGTTATTCTGAGGGAGTTCACCCCCGGTTTGGCCTGTCTACATCTTAGCCTTGAAGAAGACCCACTTTGACATCTATCAATCAGGCTGTTGTCAGGGTCGAAACATCAGCGTAAAACGTTGGCTCAGCTACAATAAGTCTCATGGTTGTAAATAATGAGCACTTCTGCCAACCACCTGAGACATTGATTAATGTTGCTCTGACCATTCCTTCTATTTGTATATATTTTATTCTCTACACCTGTATATAATACGGTCACCTCACTAAAGTCACTGAGCACCTCACCTCACTATGATCTATGTCACCGTTCGTTCTACACTTGTTTCTTGACAGCCTTTCAAATGTATATACTGATTGCTTTTATCCAATAAGAAGTAAAATTAGTATTCCTTGAAGTGCATTTTTGTTTATTTCGTGTTCCATAAGTATGATAGTTGAATGATACCACTTGATTTTACGTATCTTTGTAAAGAAATTACTTGTTCACCCAACAGAACCGCCATAGCTTTTCTGAGGATTATCATCTGGGCAGAGTCCAGGAAATTAATTAACTTCAAAGTAGCCTACCCTGCCACAGCCAGATGTAGCTAACACCTGGGGTTACCCAAGTTTTACCCCTCTAGTCCACCATGTACCATTCCCAGTGGGAGAGGAGCTGTCCCAGGACTGGTTTTCAGGGACCAAAGAGGAGGAGTTGCTCATTTCCCTGGCCAAACCTCTGGGGGCAGGGAAGCTCTGCACAGGGGAAGAAATTATCTGCACTATGGGATTCTTTGCAGTAGGGCACACAGGAACAGCTGCAAAAGTGGGTACGGTTACCTCTGAGAACTTTTTCCCTGTTAGCTAGAGAGGGGCTAAGAGTGGTCCCCACCCAGAAGGTAGTGCCAGGCATAAATGTGACACTCCTGGATGGTTATATGATAGAAGCACAAATGGTTTTACCATGTGTGCCTCTACCACGCAGCCCAACAATGAAGGCATCTTAACCATGCATTCCTTTACCACCCATGCCTTTTCCACAAAATGTTGTTATAAAGGCATGAATGGCAAAGGGGTGTGCGTTGCTAAGGTCTCAATTACCTTGTCTCCCCCTACCACCCCTCACCCATGCTCCCCACGCTGTCCCTTTAACTACCCCAACCTCTTCCACTGCCCTAAAACCTACCCGACCCAACACTAAAAACTACCCCAACAACTTATTCCCCTCCCACTGCCCTAAGGTCTAAAACCTTGCACCCTAACATACACTACCCAAACCCTTGTCCCCCTGTGCTGTCCCTTAAATTATCCTTCCACTGCCCTAAAACCTGGCCTGACCCCCCTCCCAGCCCTAAAAACGACCCCAACCCCCATTCGCCTCCCATTGCCCTAAGGCTTGAAGCCCTGCACCCTAGAACAATACCCGACTCCTTTGCCCCCCTGCGCTGTCCCTTAAACTACCCTAACCCCTTCCACTGCCCTAAAACATGGCCTGACCCTCTCTCAGACCTGAAAACTACCCCAACTACCCATTCCGCTCCCACTGCCCTTAGGCCTAAAACCCTACACTACCCGGCTCCACTGCCCCCACGATGTCCCTTTAACTACTCCAACCCCTTCCACTGCCACAAAACCGGACAGAACCCTCCCAGCCCTTTAAAAGAAACAGCCCCACTTACCTCACTGAGGTGTCTTCCTGCTTCCGTCTTCCTGCTGCTAGACCGCACACTGCCTGAACCACGCATATGCGTAGTTAAGGCATCTGTGGTATAGCTTGCGTAGTCAGAACACTCATGGTTCAGACCACGGTGTTTCGACTGCTTCCCCTCATGGACACCAGCTTCAGAACACTATTGAATCTGTAAAAGACAGAAGATCAACTGCACCTGATGATTTGAACTGTGAGGATAACCCCAAGTGCTGGACATTCTCCAGCTTGTGCCCAGAACAAAGGAGTGAACTTTAAGGGTCAGTTGTCTGACGTCCTGTTAAGCTGCATAGACACAAAAGCTGCAAGAAGCACACTTTTCTGGTGTCTTTTGGTGCAGTGAGATCTTACCTCCAAATATCAAGGTCCTGGAACCCTTGGTGGGTGTCAGAGTGCACACTTCCTGCCTAAGACTAAAGAATGGGAACTTAGAAACTTTTTGCCCGGACAAACTTGGAGGGACCAGGACCAACCTACCAGCGAGTTGCTGAGAATGCATTGCAGGTGGGCCTAACTTAACCATAGCTCCGGCTAAGTTCTTCTCTCCACGCCAGAATCCGTTACTGCATAAGCTTCCCCCAGTTCCCAGCCACTGTTTCATCGGCTCCGCAATCAAAGGAGACTAGAGTGATGCCACAAAACTCTGTGAAGTGAAAACTCTAAGTTCTCCTACCGGAGCATCAGTTTCATAGAAGCTCCATCTCCACGGTGGAATCCATTGTGCCAGCCCACTGTCTTCTATTATTGAAGGCTGTCAACTTCAGAAGGCAACATTTCCTCCGGTATGCACCTGATCCTTGTTTGACCAGTTGCCCGTGGTTCGTGATTTGTGCTTTTGGGTACTATTTTTGTCTATAACTTTGAAAATTCATATCTCCATCTCCCCCTTTTTGGTGTTTTGTAATTTTGGTGTCATTTTTGTTCATTAAATTATCTCCATTATCATAAAGTGGAGTGGGATTTTTATTGTGTTGTTTTTGAGCTTTGTGTAACTGTATATAACTATTCCATACCATTGCAGTTAACTTACTCAAGCATCAATTATGCAACTCTCTAGCACACAATGTATTCTTGATCATTGTAGTGCACTTGGAGTTATGGTTGTGTTAGCAGGCCAAGGGAGCTTCTTCAGTTACAAACAAGATTTCACGAGGGAAAGCAAATGGGCGAACATACCAAAATGATGAATTTCCAATATACAAAGGCATTTTGGAATATGTAAAGTATTAATACCATGGAGCTCTTTTATATATTCTTACATGCCTTTGTGATTTGGCATTAAACATTCATAATGGAATACAGTGAAAATGTTCCAGGAATACTCGTGCAATTTTTGCAAATAGAAAGGGCAATGCTCTCTTTGCACTTTTACTAATGGGCAGTTTGAAGTTTCGTACTAATTTACAAAGGCATGTTAGAGTAGGTAAAAAAGTACTACTGTACTACTGCTTCACATACTCATAAATCCTTTGGTGAATTTAGCCCTAACTATTTTAATTGCAGAAAGCTATCTCCCATCTTCACTATCTAGAAGTAATAGGCAAGTATGATGATTGAAAAAGCACGGTGATAAATGTTTTAAGTTGTCGCAGATGAATCTGGGCAAAAAAGAATGAAGGATAATTTGAATTTGGAATAGAGAGGACTGGTATTTCTGTTTACCGACCAACAACTTGGGGGCATATTTACCCGAAAGTGTTGGAGTGCGGATTAGCTCCAGAATTGCTAACGCCACGCTCCGTCACTTTAGAAATGCAGGGATGCACCAAATTTACAATAATATGGCACACCCCTGCATTTCTCTGTGCGCTGGCACTAAATTCAGCTGCCTAGCGCCAATGCAGGCACCCTTGCTCCATAGTGCAAGGGTGCCTGAGTTGAGGGAATGATTGTTTATGTGCCGAAAGATGTCCCGGCATTGTGCAGGGCACATAGAATTTGCAAATTGTCGTATTTTAAATAATTGTTTATGTGCAGGAAAGGACACCTTCCTGCACATACACAATCATTTATGGCAATTTGCTGTTTCTTTGTGTGCTGAACAATGCAGCACACATAGAAACAGCAAAAACGCAGAGAAATTAAACATTTTTCCTTGTTTCACCATGTTAAGACCAGGTTTTTCCTGGTCTTAATTTTGGTGCTGCCTCCTATTTACGCCACTCTCAACAATAAGGAGCCTAGGGGGTCTAAGGGCAGGTCGCCCCCCTCTCATAACCATATATCAAAAAGGGACCTACCCCAGAAAATATTTTTTATTTTTTATTATTTTTTTTATTTTATTTTTTATTAGCACTGTGAACACCTTATAGTCAATGCCCCTGGCTCATTCAAACCTATTGTGTTTTTGCCACGTATGCGGCAATCTAATGCCATTCACCAACCGCATCTAGTGTTACAGGCTGTATAAATGAAGATTCCTATGTGTCTACGTGTTACCCTTAAATAATATGCTATGAAGTAAACCCGGCGGAACTACTAATGTGAAAGCATAAAGATAGAGAAAAAGTGGGGGGCAGGCAGTGCCACACGGAAGTAGCCCCAACGAGGTTGTGTAGACAGGTACTCGCCTACTACCTCACGTTCTCATCATAGGCTACTGCCGCCAAAACAGAAAAGAAAAGAAGGAGTGCTAGAAAAACTCATACTAATCCTAATAACTGGTGTCTAGTGGGAACTCATATCATAACGTTTTTACGCCACCCTTGTAAACCGTCAAAATCAGTGGGTGTTGTGGCGGAATGGCCACCGCAAAACCCATTGCCCACCCTTTTCAAGCTATTGTCCACCCCTTTCGCACTAAGTATAGCGTTGAAGGGGGCCTTATTTACAAGGCAGAGTTAAGCCACGCCTTAATCTAAAGTTGAAGCAAAGAGTTAGGGTGTTAATTAGAAGAATTAGGCATATCTGCCGCAGAAGGCATAGAGAGGAGGGATATTTAAATGTAGAGACCCAATATCTAAAACCAGAGATAGATTCAGAAGAGGGGTAAAATTATTAAGTATCAACGCAAAAATGCATTTCTAAGGATATAAAGGACAGTATCAGATGGCAAAATGGCATGGCTAATATGCGCAAAACAATAAAATATCTCTGACTCAAAACAATAAAATATCTCTGACTCCACTTAAGGGAGAACACGTAAAACTATGGAAAAGCCCTGATTTCACAATGATGTAACTATTTGTTTTTTTTAAATAGTAAAACGTTCAGAAGTTCTCTGCCAAAAAGTATGAAGTTACATGCTAATTGCGGCTAAAGAGGCACATGCATCAAAGGAAAAACCGGTCGCAAACGGGCAGAGTCTCAGAATCTGCCCCTTTGCGACCGGTATTTTTGCATTTGGGATGCATCATCCCAAATGAGAAAATCGCAATTTAATGAATCTCTAAATTGCGATTGCATTTAAGGAATCCCAAATTGAGATTTCTTAAATGCAATGCATTAAAGTATAAAAAGTCCTTTTTTCAAAGTTTCATGTTGCGCACACACATGCCCTTAGAGCATGTGTGTGTGCAACATATGTGCACAGATCAATTGCAATTCCTTAATAATCGCAATTAAGGAATCGCAAAAGTCTTCGTTGACCATGCATCAACGAAGACTTTTGCGATTCCTTAATTGCGATTATTAAGGAATTGCAATTAAGGAATTGCAAAAGCCTATGCATGTAGGAATCGCTGTAAAAAATAGCGATTCCTACACCTTCCTTAATTGCGACTCACAAATTGCGAGTCGCAATTAAGGAATGCCGAACCATTCATTCCTATGGGCCTCCAGGCCCATAGGAATGAATTGGAGATTGCATGAGCAATTTGCGAGTACCAGTAGGTACTCGCAAATTGCTCATGCAATTTCAAGGGTGCAAGGGTGTCAAAATGACACCCTATTGCACCCCTGAAATTGATCTGTGCACATATGTTGCACACACACATGCTCTAAGGGCAGGTGTGTGCGCAACATGAAACTTTGAAAAAAGCACAAAAGTGCATTTTACGAAGTTTTTGCAAATTACCATGAAGTTCAACTTCATGGTAATTTGCTCCCCCTAAAAGCGAAATCGCTACTTTTTATACTTTAATGCATTGCATTTAAAGAATCTCAATTTGGGATTCCTTAAATGCAATCGCAATTTAAGTAAGCGCAATTTAGAGATTCCTTAAATTGCGATTTTTGCATTTGGGATGATGCATCCCAAATGCAAAAATACCGGTCGCAAAGGGGCAGATTCTGAGAATCTGCCCGTTTGCGACCGGTTTTTCCTTTGATGCATGTGCCTGTAAATACATTAAAGCTACTAGACTATTTGACACTTTTCTCGTCAAATGTGCTGCCTGCCCAGGAGTTTAAACTTACATTACTCTTTAATCGGCTACTTGTACTGCAACGTTTCCTTATTATGAATGTAGCACTGTAACTGCCAAAATACAACAGCAGTGCTGAGTTAAAATGCAAGACTGGCTGTTCTTGCAGCACTGAAAATGGGAAAACATGGCAGCTCAAGGGAAGTTGGCTTATATTTGAAGCACTGAAGGCCTGATTCACAAAGGTAAACTTACTCTGTTATTTAAATGTAAGTTTGTTTTGGAATTCACAAAACTGCATTTTAATACTAAGGGCCTGATTTAGATCTCAGTGGACATGTTACTCTGTCACAACGGTGATGATTATCCTGCCTGCAAAAATATAAATCCCATTATATATTATGGGATTTATATTTCGGCCGATGGGATATGCATCACTGTTGTGACGAGTAACCCATGAGTAACCCATCAGCCAAGTTCTTATCAGGCCCCAAGTTTACAAACCATGAGACTCCGCAGTTGAGGCGGGGAACTCCGCACATAAAAAGATAGGCATCTTTTGTCTTTTTATGTGCGGAGTTCTCCGTTCTGACTGTGTAGTCTCCGCATTCGTAGGCTTTGTTTTAAAATGCAGTTTTGTGTATTCCAAAACAAATGTAAACTTACACAAAAGTGTAAGTTTACCTTTGTGAATCAGGTCCTGAGTTTATAGCAATTGATCAGCACCCTAACATGCTTGTGTTGCTTATTCAGGTTCTTTCTCTTTCACGTAACACCAACATATCTATTCTAGCCTGACTGATTCATTAATATTCAGTCATTCATCCATTGATTTTTTCATTCCACGATGAGAAAGAAACTAATTAGTCATGAGTACATTGGGAGCATTATAGTGATTGTTTTTTTTTACCAATCATTGTGTTTTTGAATGACCATCTAGCAGTCAGAACACCCAGTCTTCACTATATAGAGCAAACCCCACCTGAACATCAGATAGCTAAACTTCTCCTAATACACAAGATAAACAAAAATCACCCCACCACTTCACTTATTCAGTAACACTAATGGAAATGAATACCACATTCATTCAGTATCCAGATGAATCAACATTATGTGAGGAGAGTGAAGACTTGTTGGACAAGTGGAATTCAAACTTTATAGTGTTTAAGTATACTTTTGATTTATTTAATGTAAAAGTTTAAGAACTCTGACAATTATGAACTTATTAGACAACTTAAAGTTAAATTGCAGATTGCTATAAGTGAATATGCCAAGACATTGTGTGAAATCGAAGCTGGAATGATACTACAAATATTTGTAGCAAGGAAAGATAAGATTTCTTAGAGAGGTGTGAGAAAAATCAGAAAGGTAGTGCATTAACACAATAAAGTAGTAGTGAGGACAAACATACATTCCCACAAGCAAAAAAATTACTTTTTAATGATCATTGACTAAAGATAAAAAATAGAGAAACTCAACCAAAGATATGTGAGAAACACAACCTATTCAAGTATTGATCGGGACAGACCGTAATCACTGACTTTGAAAGATAGATAATCTTTTTTAGCAGGAAGACTAAAAAACAGATAGGCTTGAACCACATCCTGAAGACAAACAAGGCAACAGCAAAGGAAAACAGTTGTTCTGCAGCCACAAGAAAACTTGAGGCTAATATTTTTACCTATGTACTAACATTTTAAAATTTGGCGGATGGTGTTCTCTGTCGAAACGTGGCAGATATCCTGTCTGCTGCATTACAAGTGCCATAGGCTGTAATGTACTTGAAATACAGCAGACAAGACATCGGCCAAGTTTGTGATGGAGAATCCCATCTGACAAAACTCCAAATAAGGCGCTAAATCATTTGAAGAAAATATCAAATAAGGATTTGTTTAATCCAAACATCAATTCACCAGTACCAAAGGAAGTAGTGGATCTACACAGATCCAGCTGGAATTGTTATGTTATGTTATGTTACATACATTTGTAATGCGCACTGCTGCCCCAGCTAAGGGGCGTCCAGGCGCATGGCAGGTAAAAATGCAACACCACAGGAAACACAACAGAAAGGAGGAAAGTGAATTTATTAAAACAAAAAGGTTTTTAAGGCTTTACGAAAGACTAAAAGATCATCTAGCAGTCGCAACTCTACAGGAAGGGAGTTCCAGAGCTCGGCTGCTCTGACCCGGAAAGAACGGCCACCGACCCGACACAGCCTGTATCGGGGAATCACAGTGAGTGCATGACCCATGGATCTCAGGGGCCAAGTAGGCACATACCAAGACAAAAGGTCCGCAAGAATAGGGGGGACCTACCCCCCTCAGAATCTTGAACGCCATACACAGCACTTTAAACTGAATTCTGGCCCTGATAGGCAGCCAGTGCAGTGATCTCAATGTGCTGGAGGCAGAACAAGTACGGGGTAGGCCAACAATAGCTCTCGCCGCAGCGTTCTGGACACGTTGGAGGCGGGTAACCTCCGCCACATTGGACCCTACCAGAAGAGAGCTGGCATAGTCCAGGTGAGATAACACTGTAGCCTGGACTATCAGCTGCCTGGTGCGATGGTCAAAGAACTTCAAAACAGGGCGAAGCGACCGTAAGATACCAAAGCAACAGGCCGCGATTTTCTTCGTGTGGCCAACGTAGCTGAGGGAGGGATCCATCCATACTCCTAAGTTCTTTAATTCCGTGACCGGAAGGGGGGCCGGCCCCAGCTCCATAGGCCACCACCTGTCCCCCCATAGCTCCGATCTCTTGCCTACGATCATGATCTCTGTTTTCTTGGCGTTGAGCTGGTGACAGTTGTTCTTCATCCAGCTCGCCACCGCCCTAAGTCCACTCTGAAACCTGGGGGCATCCCGGTCCGCATCCCCGCTGATCGTAACCGCTAGCTGAGTGTCGTCAGCATATGAGACCATAGTCATGCCCCATTGCTTGACGACCTCAGCCAGCGGTCTCACGTAGAGATTAAACAACGTGGGGCTCAGCGAGGATCCTTGCGGCACCCCCTGTTTCAAAGGATGGAATTGGGACTGGAACGGTGGGACGGCAACGCTAAAGAAACGATCGTCTAGAAAAGACCGGAACCACTGGAGGGCAGGTCCACCCAGCCCAATCTCCTCCAGGCGATGCAACAGGATAGGATGCGAAACAGTATCAAACGCGGCGCTCAAGTCCAATAAGACGAGCGCTGCTGTCTGTCCCGCATCCATCACCGTGCGAAGGTGTTCAGCCATGGAGAGGAGGGCGGTCTCCGTGCTGTGTCCAGCACGGAACCCATTCTGGGTGGGATCCAAGATGTTAGCATGGATAAGGTAAGCAGAAAGAACTTTGTTGACATGGGCCTCCAACACTTTGGTCGGCCACGGAAGTAAGGAGATGGGCCGGTAGTTTTCAGGTTTATCTGGATCCAGGGACGGCTTCTTCAAAATGGGAGAAACCACTGCCCGCTTCCAGCTAGCGGGTACCGTGCTTGATTCCAACGAGATGTTAATCAAGGAGTGAACCACGGCCCGTCCCACAAACGACTGCACTCTAAAAAGAGTCGCTGTAAGCGGATCAGTGGGGGACCCTGATTTGACCTGCAGAGCCAGGGGGCAGCACGTGCAAGGTGGAAACACCATAGATGTTGATCGGGGGCTCAACCGGAGGCCCTGTACAAGGGAACGTCCGATAGATGTTTTGGACCTTTTCCAAAAAAAAACGAGCGAGAGCCTCACAGTGAGTGGTGGAACCAGTCGTCGTGATACAGGCACGCTTTGCCAAAAGATCCTTCATCACTTTAAAGATGGTTTTAGAGGGGTTGGAGCTGTTGCCGAATTCAGTAGCGTAGTAAGCTGCCCGAGCTTGGCAAACAGCCCGATGGTATACTTTGACGGAGGCGAGATAAATAGCTTTCTTCCCGCTATCGTACGCCTTCCGCCAAGCCCTCTCTGCTCGCCTACAACTACCCTTGAGAGTACGTAAGGCGCCATCGTACCACGGACTGGAGTCCCTGGAGCTGACTTTACAAGCGGTAATTGGGATAAGGGCGTCAAGCGCCTTGGAGATCCAGGAGCAGAACTTCTCGTAACCCGAGTCAACCAGCATCGGAGGTTCTAAAGGCTCCTCGGCGAGGACACGATGTAAGTCCTCCAGCCGTAATTTACTCCATTGCCGCCTTGTAACCAGCTTTGCCGGGGGAACAGTAATCATTCCCGGCAAAGGGGTACAGATGGTAACCAAAGAGTGGTCCGTCCAGCCAAGAGGTGTGACGGCGGAGACAGCAGCGTCTGCCAAATTGGTGAAAAAAGGATCTAAGGTATGGCCGCCTGTATGGGTAGGCTGTCGAACCATTTGCACCAGTTGAAGGGCCTCCAGGTCAGCAAGAATACCGCTAACCGAGGGGGAGGTAAGGTTCTCAAAATGTAAGTTGAGGTCTCCCAAAATCGAGAAATTGGAGCAGCCTACCACCAAGGAACTAACCACGTCGGGGAAGGCCGCTCTAAACGCCACATCACTCCCAGGGGGGCGATAAACCACCATCCCCGAGAGTGTGAAATGTGGGGTGACCGAGATCTTAAACACCGCACTTTCACATCCCGCAATGGTCAAACCAGACCAACTACCAGTGAGGCCAGGTCGCATGGCCAACGCAATACCCCCTCCCCTAGTAGATCGGTTAAGGGTAAAAACCGAAAAATCAGAGGGAAATGCCAAGTTGATAATGGCCACATCGTCATCCTTCAACCACGTCTCGGTGATGGCTACGATGTCCGGGGCCTCTTCCTGTATCAGGTCAAACATGGCCTGATAATGCAGCACCAGAGACCTGGCATTCAGGCTGAAGATGCGAAGGGAATGCTCGGCGCGGTTCCTACTAAGGGCAACCGTAGGATTTTCGTGTGAGCTCAGGGTAGGGGGATCCAAAGACCACCTTCCACACGCACAGTGAAAGGGGCCCACTAGTGGGTGTATAGGGGGAAGGGTACAACTCACAATTGAACGACCTATACCCCGCAGAGTGTCGCCAGAGTACACCAGCATGGTAACGAGAGCCGAGACCAACTCTCAAGGACCCCAGGTGCCCGCTGCGCCCTGCGCGTCCTTAGCGCGGACGGGCGCAGACGGGCAGGACTCAGGCACGACTCCGGCTAAGCGACGGCGTCCCACTGCGCGTACCCGCTGCGCGGGAGAGGACGACTTTAAATAGGCGTTCCTTGGAGCCGAGCGAGCGTCAATACGCTCCAAGATGGCGCCCGCAAACAAACAACAAAGCCCAAAGCAAGATGGCGCCTAAAGCTGCAACCCAGGACCACCCACGGAACCCGGACCCGCCAAGTGACGGTGCTTTAGTCAATTTTACGTGCGGTAAGAGGGAGGGGGGAATCTATACCCAGGTCCTGCTAAAAGCAGGGGAACAGTAAAAGCCAAAATGACAAAAACAACAAAACTGGAGTATAAAATGCAGAGCGAGCAGAGCGCTCGTACCAGCGCGCTAAGGGTATAAGCAGTACCTGAATTGAAGAATTAAAGGATTGAAGAATTAAAGGTGAACACAGAACTCATATATATTTGATACTATAATTTGAGTTTCAAGCTCACTCGTCTTTGGAATCTCCCAAATCCCAAAATGCCTTATTGAAAATGAGAATCATTAAGAAACGATTCAAAAGGTATGGGTTTAATGAGACAAGGAAAGAAAAAATTGTTGTAAGAAACTTAAAGAGTATTCATTTCATAGCCATAAAGATGGCCAACAAGGGGAGAACGCTTGACATGATTAATTTATGAATTCACAATCATATAATGATAAGATCAAAGAACCTTGTGAAGACAAAGACACCCACTTGAAATTGAACTAAGGTCCATCAATAGAAGGTTACATTTAAGCAATTTGGGATAAAGCAAAGAGGAATAGAATAATTTTAGAGCAATCCATGTTATCATTACAACTTGATCTAAGACCATCATTACATTTTTACCAAAGTGCACAATGATTTCATAAATCCATCAAAGTCATAATCTCAAGTAGGAGAACACAGCAATGATATTCAGAAGTGTACACTAATTATTTTACACTTGACTATTAGAAAACACTGCAAAACACATTAGAAACTGTGAATTGTTGTTTTTGAAATGCAAGATACAGATGAAGGCCAAAATATATTTTGCTTACTTAAAATGTTCAGCTCTCTATAGCTCAATTCACAATAGTGCACCTATCAAAGTGCTGGAACAAGGGCATGCAATAATTTAGTCATGAATGTCTAATGGTGTTGCTGCATTATAATCTCTATTACAATTAGGCCGGTAGGAAGAATAGATTTTTGCTACAACTCAAAGAATCACCATGAGTTCAAGCACAGCACCTGTGTGAAAGCATTTTTATGAGGAAGATTGAGAAGAGGTATGTGTTGACAGACAAGAACTGTATGAAGGGACTGAGATTTCTGTTTAGATTTATTGTTGACCTGGGTATGGGTGAACACACAAGTGCCTTATCTTAAATAACAGTCATGCTAGAATAAAATGTACATCAAACATGCAAATTAAATTGATGCAAATGTCAGGTATAAACGTGATGAAAGGATCATGAGGTTTTAATTATATATTATTCATACAGCTGTCTATCTATGAAGAATTGATACATCTCTCCTAGGATTTGTCATCGTTCCTAGAGTCCTTCTTTCTTTGGGAGCTCAAAATCAGTCTGTACATAATCTGCTAATCGTATCTATTATCTCATATTGATAAGGGCCATCTCACCGGAATGTGGTAAACTAACATTTGACTGGGAGACAATTGGCCTGAAAGCTGTGAAGCTCTTGTGCATTAATTACGTGGCTGTATTGATAACTATTTATTGTATTACATGTACTCTATAGTGGTCCGATCTGTTTATTCCAGCAGTTTCCCTTACAATAGCTCAAACTGATCTCGCTGAATCCTACAGTTTCTCCCTGGCAAGCACTATTACTGATGCTGGAAGCAGCCTTCCTCACCAAGGAGGTGCAACAACAGTGCAGGGAGTAAAATGAAACTCATCTGCTTCCCAGCATCCTAGCATAAGTGGAGCAATGCCAGTTTCACACTAGTAATGGCTCCTGGAGGGGGCAATTGGGATGGGAGGTGAACCAGGTGGATTTTTTTTACAAAGTTTTAAACCTACTGTGCTTCTTTATATGACTTTGAAATATTTGAAACAAAATATGACAGATTGAAATTCAAGTTTCGAAAGTCACACAGCGTCAAAGCTGAACTGTATCCTCCCTTGTCTTCAAGGTGAGTGTGTGGACATTGTCTCCAGGAAACCCTGAAATGCAAATTGATCTCAACCATTACATATTCTGCTTTTGAACATATCAAAATCACTATTAATATCCCTCCATCCCGTACAAACTATATACACTGCAGAACATGTACCATCCTCCTTAACTGAAAACGGATTTCATGGAACAATTATTTCATTTTAAATCTATCACTACCTTCAAGCAATATTTTCTTGGATGATAATAAATATATACTGGGAAAGAACAAATCTAAATTACCCTACCTTCTTTCTTTAAACATCTTTTTGCTCACATGTCTATTTCTCTTCCTCCATTAAGAACAAGATGTTCAGAATGGAAGGAAAGATTGACTGCTATTGTCAGAGGCATTCTTCCTCAGAATCTGCAGAGCAACCTTTTTTGCCCACCTCCAGGCACCATCAACTCTGAATGCTTTGAGTATTGGAGGGGCATTTTGAGGGAAAGGTTGATGGGAAGGGAACAGCAGGGAGGGAGGTCTGGAAAGGAACAGGTTAATTGCCGCACTCTTAATCTGTTTTGAGTGTGGCACACGGATTATATGTGTGAGCATTTTCACAGATCTTGGCTGCACTGTAGGAGCAAATTTGAGGTATACATATCAGAGATTGTGATAACTGGTTTTACACAAATAACCCATCTGCATGCTCACGCCCTTAGACCCTCACTTATCAGTAGTCCAGGATACAAGCACAGGTAGCATCACTTTGTCTTTCTAGGATTGCTTTAGTAAATACTCCCCCAAGTTTCATGCGCTAGGAAGGGGCGAGTGAATTGAATGTACCAGGAAATCACAGAAACATCTTCCTAGTTAGATACACTAGAAGATCACAAGCTTCGGCCAATATTCAGAATGGGTGCCTATTAGCTCATAGGAAACCTGTTCGCATCAATGCACTTTCAATACACAATGAGGACAATCAGTGTGTGGCACAAAACCTACGTCTAATCAGTTGCAGTCAAAAAACGGGCTTACCCGGGAAAACCCAAAGGGTCTAACAAATGTCCCTCTTGGGAACTCTGTGAGGTCGTCAACTGAGTCCCAAGTCCACAGATGGGGCAACTGGAAATCGCAAAACACCGGGCCCAAGATAGGTAGAAGAATAGTGAACGTCTGGAAGTCTGTATTTTATATCATAGCCAGACCCAAAATGGCCACCATCCTGTAGTATCAGGGATTTGAATTCCGGTTTAGAAGCTGGGCTGAAAAAGAGCAGGCAGTGAAAAATATCAACAATTAAACACTCTGCACACATCAGAAAACACAGTGCAACCAACAGCACGCAGTTCTAGCAAAAACATGGATTTTGCCGCAAGGCAGGCCCCAAATGTTACAAACTCTGCAACATGGGGTGAAGACCTTGTGGCCAGGAATCCTGGGCAAACCTCTGGATGTGAACCCAGTCGTGTGGGCGGGCCCTGTAGCACGATCCACCATAATGCTGACAGTAGTCCCCTCTCCCAAGCGTTCTCTAGGGCCCAGGGTGTGGGGGCACTGCAGTTGAAAGCTTTGAAGCAGTTGGGGAGCATTAATGTTCTCGGCGGGCTCCCAGGAGTTATTCTCAGAACCATAGCCTATCCAAGACATCAAATATAAGAAGGAAGTACCTCGCAGCTTGGAGTCCAAAATTGCACAGACTTTGTTTCCCACTCCTCTCGCACCATCACTAGGGTTGGCAAACAGTGACAGAGCTGTGGTCTGGCTTCAGAAGGGAGTTGTGAAAAACTAGATGATACACAAGGTACGAGGTAAACTCAGCTTTTATGCCACAGAAATGGCCTGTATCACTACTCGATAGGGCTCTATGTATTTTGGGTGAAATGTACTTCTATGCCTAAATGTTATGTGTTAGTGGATAACCAGACCTTGTCCCCAGGTTGATAAGTAGGCCTATGACACGAATGTTTATTGTAGTGTGTTTTGTACATGTATTTAGCGTTGTCATGGTGGGTACGCATCTGGGACTGGACATGATGGATGTTGGTCAAAGTATCACATACCACGGGCTTGGAGTCTAGAGACTGAGGTAAAGTTATGGGTAGTGTGGGTGGATGAATTGCTAAAACCACAAAGAATGGTTTGGTTCCAGTAGTGGAAAGATAGGAGTTATTGGATGCCAACTCTGCAAGCCAGAGGAGATCCACCCAAGAGCGGGTAACATCCTTTGCGTGGTTGTGTAAGGACTATTTGAGGATTTGGTTCAATTGTTCTGTCTGTCCATTGGTCTGTGGGTGGTGGCTGCTGGAGGGTGCAGATTAAATCCTAAGGGTGTCACACCATGTTTCCTAGAAATGAGCAAAGAATTGGGAGCCGCGGTTTTAAAAAGGATGATTCTAGGCAGACTATAACCTGTGCTATAAGAGGAGCATTACCAACTGACTAGATGTGGTGAGACCTTAACAGGCTATGAAATGTGTGTATTTGGTCAGGCTATCTACCACAACTAAGATTATTGAGTGTCTCTGGTCTTCTGGAAGACCAGTGATGAAGTCCATGAAGTCCATTGTGATATGTTTCTATGGAGCAGTTGGAGTTGGAAGAGGATGTGATAGGCCACTGGGCTTTGAATGGCCAGATTTATAATATGCTCAACTTTCACTCCCTTGAATTATTTGCTGTACGCCTTTTTTCCAGTTTGACCACCGAAAATACCTTTGTACTAAAAATAAGGTCTTGGGAAGACCTATGTGTCCTGCAAAGGAATTGGTGTGGAGCCACTGGAAAGTGACTGCCCTTAATTCTGGAGTCGGTATAAAGAGATGGAAGTCGTGTAATGGCAGCCCTTGAGAGATCGCACTCTTTTTGTCTTCTCTCAGCCATTCTCACCACTTTGTGATCTAAAATTATCCCGAACCATATCCAAGAACTTTTCCACAGAGATCAGAAAACTTACTTAGGATCGAGCAGTAATGGATTGATGAAAACCCACCAGATGAGCTACTGTGGAATCTTGTGGGGATGGGATTCCGCCTTTCAATTTTCAGTTCCAGGTCTGTAGGTGACAAGGAAGTCGAATTCTGCAAAAAAACAACATCCAACGCAATTACCATGGAGTTAAGAGTTGTGCTAAACTCATAAATTGTAAGTATCTATGGTCTAAATAGACTGTGTTTGTATGTTTAGCAACCAAAAGGAAATGGCTCCATTCTTTATAAGGTCTTTCTCTGCAATGGTGTAGTTTTCTTCTGCTTTGCTGAGTTTGTGGGACATATAAGCAACCAGGAGTAATTAACCTGTTTTAGGGTGCCTTTGGGATAAAATATCCACTAGAGCAATGTTCGAACCATCCGCTTCCTCAACAAAAGGCCTGTCATTGTCTGGGTGAGCTAAAATTGGAGCAGATGTAAAAGCAGTTTTAAGTTTGAAGAAAGTGGACTTGGCCTCTGCTGTCCAAGCAAACTGTAAATTTGTACACAGAAACAGTTTGCGAGAAATGGTCAATTAACCTGTGCTAAAATTTCACAAATTGAAGGAAACATTGCATGTCCCAGACAGTCTTTGGTGTAGGCCAGTCTGTGACAACTTGCACTTTCCACTCTGCCATTTGCATACCTGAAGGACACAACATCACACCTAGGAATTCCACCTCGGTTACATTTGCTTAGTTTGCAGTATAGGATGTTGTTCATGATCTACTTAACTGTGGGTATAGATGAGGATGTCATCTATATAAACTATATCAAACAGATCTAGGTAGTCTCTCAGAACATCATTCAAGAAAAACTGAAATGCTGCCAGATCGTGGAACAGTCCAAAAGGCATGACAGTGTGCTCAACCAAGCCATAGCAAGTTGTAATGTCCATTTTCCACTCATCCCCTTCTCTCATGGAAATCAGGTGGTAAGCTCCCTTCAGATCTAATTTTGTATATATGACTGCGGTTTTAACTTGGTCTAGCAGGACCGGAATGAGATGGAGTTGATACCAGTTCTGGATTGTGATTTTAGTCAAGGCCCGGTGTGAGGATTTGGGTGTATGATATGATATGGCTGTGGGACCTTATTGTGTAATGCATAAAAACTGTCTTGGGTCCAGACAGGCTCACTTGTAAACCTTAAGCTCAACCCTGGGTAGTTGTGGCTTTGAGCAGCAAGGCTTCGCAAAGGAACTTTGTTTCAAGCATTTCACTGAACCAAACAATGAAATAAGAAAGTCACGCTACAAGAAAGAGACACAACAACAATTTATAAAAATAGGGTGTATTTTAATGAATTTTTAGAGACCTTGATGATTAAAATGCACAGGCCTTTTCCGGAGCAACAGGTTCTTGAAGTTATAAATACTTTTAAATGCAACAGCAACCAAGCATTGGTTAACAAAAAGTTTGTAAACTTTTGAAAAGTTTGAAAGAGTTAGTTCGGCAATTCCAGCCCGGCTTGGGCAATCAAATCTGATAGGATGGAGATCTAGAAGGGTAGAGTGGGTACTTTGAATGGTTATCTGGCCATTAAAGCATTTCTAGGGTAAGTTTCAAGCTTTACAGGATGACAGCTATAGGCTACAACGGAGTGGTCCTGATACTGGGGATGCAGGCTAAAAATGCTAAATGGATGCTCCGGTTAAGGTGTGATCGTCGGGGGTGTCTTTGTGGCTGTCCCTCAATCCCCAGGTGATGAAGGACGACTCTGGCCACAGTGATCAAAGTCCCTCAAAGTCCTCTACATTGCAGTAACAGGTCAGCTGATGCTGGGCAACTGGTCTTGTTGTACCGCGGTTGTGGTGAAGTTCTTTGGTGGGGGCTAATGCCCCTTGGGTACAACTAATCTGTACTCTGATAGCACTTATGGGTCTGGTGGACATGAGTGCAACTTTTGGCTAGCTTGGATTTGTCCTTCTGTGTGACTGGTGACTGGTAATGTCAAAACGTCTGTGTGGCTACCAACTTGTTGATTTGGGCTCTTTCAGCTCTTGTGTCCCTATAGCTGGTTCCAGGGGATCAGCCACCTGATCTTTGGAGCCACGGATGTGAGATGAATCAGTGAATCATCTTTTTCCCGGGTAAGGAGCTTCAGGTACAGTTCAAACTCTACTGGCCCAAGGTGCAGTCCTTATGACTATTAGCCTTTCTCTGCACAGTTTCAGGAAGGGCAGCAGGGCAGTCCTTCTTCTGTCCTCTCTTCAAGTCAAATGTGATCTGGCTAGCAGGGTGCCAGGGGTGCCATATTTATCCCAGGAAAACACCCTCAGGGGGCCATACGGTCAATAGCCAATGGGCTATTGGCTCCTCTTCTGCCTAGTGCTGTGTTTCCTGCAGAGTGTGACATCTGGCTATTCCATGGTGCATTGTTCGAGACACACTCAAAATGTTGGGACCCTTCCGTAGCTGTCTGGAGCTCGGTATTCCACTTTAGTATTGTGGCAACCTGTGGGCTATACGCCCACGGGAAAACTGGTTTGGGGAAGGGCCTTTCCTCTATGTCCTTGTCTCCAACTCGTCTGCAGGAACAAAAGGCATCGTGCTCGGGAGTGTTGTTACAGGTGGCCCTTCAAAGGTGGCTTAACCTTTGAAGCTTGTCTTTTGGGCTAACACACTGAGTGGTCTTCCAGGGCGAGGAGGTAACACCTCACTCTGTGGCAAATGATTTAGTTCCTTAGCCCGGGAGTCATTCACATATCTCTCCCGGCATGCAGAAAGTTGTCTGTGTGCTAAGGCCTTTGTGAGACCCCTGAACTAGCTGGACACAGAGTAGCAACTTTTTAAAAGTTCCTTATCTTCAAAAGTGACATGAATCTCAACTTGGGCATCAATTCGGATTTAATGCCATGATAAATTAGATACTTTACAGTGCCCAGTTAGGAAATTCCATTCAGTGATTAGCCTGGCTGGGATGCTAGCTGATAACTCTGTGTTACCCAAAGGGGGCTACTAACGTTTCCCCAGTAAAAAAAACATTTTGAAGTGTTGCTGTTAAGACTTATTACGAAATAAATGTCTTACTTAACAGTATACAGCTCCTTGCCATAAGACTTTATTGGCTTTCCCACTGGTTTTAAAGTCAAAGTCGAACTAGCAGTGTACACACTGTTCTTCCAATCTGCAGTGGAAGGCTGGGACCCATTTTGTCCTTTTTCACACTCAAGGTGGCACAACCAGAGCTGCAGCACTGTGAAGACACTCTACCTACCATGCCCTGGGTACCCTAGGTACCATATACTAGGGACTTATAAGTAAGTCAGTACTTGCCAATTGGATGTAGCCAATTCGGCATACATTGGTTAAGGGTTAAGAACACAGCCACAGAGGTCTGGTCATTTGGCCTCAGTGCACTCCCAGAGTTGAAAAACCACAGTATCAGTCCAGAAATGTGGGAGTGAACATGCAAAAAGAGACATTTCCCTACATGGCCCTCTTCCAGATGAAAGGCGATGAGCAACCTAACCCTTATTCTGGTGATTTTCATCATCTAAGTGGAAGAACCTGGAATGGCCATCGGCATTGGCATGGTCATTCCCAGGTCTATTTTCCACTGTAAAGTCAATACCCTGTGGGGAAATGGACCACCTCAACAGTTTGGGGTTTTCTCTTTTCATCTGAATTAACCATCTGAGAGGCTTGTGGTCAGTTTAAACTGTAGAGTGAGTCCCAAACAAGTAGGGTCTTAGCTTCTTTAGGGAACAAACCACAGCAAAGGCATCACTTTTGCCTTTGATGTGGTTTGGCCCATAAGTAAGCTAAGACCCTACTTGTTGGGGACTCACTCCACAGTTTAACCCCTTCGCTGCTAGTCCTTTCCCCCCCTGTGCTAAGCTTTTTTTGTGGCGATATGGGGTAGTTTGCGCTTAGGCCCCTGTAACTTTATGAAAACATAAGGTATCTACGCCAAATTTGCTTCCTTTTCTTCCAACATCATGAGATTCTAAAGGTACCCAGGTTTTGTGGATTCCCGTGGAGCTAAATTTCTTTTTTTGTTGTTGAAAAAATGGGAAAAAAGTGCTGCAAATGAAAGCATCTGTTTTTCTCCCTGAAAATGTTATCAACAAAGGGTTTGTGGGGCTGAAATAACCATGTTCCCAGATTTCAGGGACTGACAGATTTTTGTCAGAAAACCAAAATTTTTAACACAGTTTTGGCATTTTACTGGGACATAGCCTATTTTTGCTTTTTTTGTGCTTTCAACCTTCTTCCAGTTAATGGTAGAAATAGGTATGAAAACACTAATGGATCCTGGAAAGCTATACGTTTTAGAAATGTAGACACATTTCTGAATTCAGCAAGGCGTCATTTATGTAGATACTTCAAGATTTCTTTATAGAAACTAACAGTTGAAAATAGGAAAAATAGAAAATGAGTTGAAAAAAACTGCAGTTTGTGCCAACGTTTTCACCTGTAACTTCTTCTAATTATGACATATGTTTGAAAGCAAAATACCATTACATCCACTGGACCTTTCTGGTTGTGGGGATATATAGGACTTGTAGGTTCACCAAGAACCCACCAAACCCAGAGCCAATAACTGAGCAGCGTCTTGCAATGGTTTTTTATTATGTTCTGGGTAAATAGCAATTCATTTGGGAAAATATATACAGTGGAAAATCAGGATGAAAGACACCTATGTATTTCTGAAATTGGAACAAAATATAGAGTTTGGAAACAGCAGCCATTTGAACATTTCCAAAATTGTGAGTACCCATACTAGCATGAGAATTATAGGACATTTTTCAAAGTGACTTCTTTTTTACATTTGGTCTTTCATTTGGAAGGCAGAAATGCATCAAACGTCAATAGGTAATAACAGTTGCTCTACAATTCTGTGTTACCCTAAGTCCGATAAAAATGTTACCTCACTTGTGTGGGTAGGCCTAGCGCCAGCGACAGGGAATGGCCCAAAATGCAAGGTGGACACCCCATTTTCGCAGTGAAAACTGTCCCTTTTTTTGCAAAGTGCCTAGCTGTAGATTTCAAACCCTAGCTCTCCCGGCACCAAGGGAAACCTAGCACCTAACCTGGATTCACCTGGGTGTCTAGTTTTACAAAATGTATAGGTTTGCTAGGTTTCGCCTGGCGCCGGCAGAGGTAGGGTTCAAAATCTACAGCTAGGCACTTTGCAAAAAAAGGGTCCGTTTTCACTGTGAAAATGTGGTGTGTCCACTTTGCGTGTCACGGGAACTAGGCCTAACCACACAAGTGAGGTACCATTTTTCTTGGAAGACTTTGGGGAATGCGGGGTGAGTGGAATTTTGTGGATCCACGCAGATTCCGGAACTTTCCACCACAGAAATGTGAAGAAAATTTGTTTTTATCACAAAGTTTTGAGGTTTGCAAGGGATTCTGGGTAGCAGAAACTGGTGAGAGGCAGACAAGTCACCCCATCCTAGATTTCCCTGGATGTCTGGTTTTAAAAAATGTATAGGTTTGGTAGGTTTTGCCAGGGGCTGGCAGAGCTAGGGTTTGCAAAAAAAGGATCAGTTTTCAGTGTGAAAATGTGGTTGTCCACGTTCCGTTTGGGCTGTTTCCTGTCGCGGGCACTAGGCCTACCCACACAAGTGAGGTAAAATATTTCTCTGAAGACTTTGGGGAATGCTGGGGGTGGAATTTTGTGGATCCACGCATATTCCAGAACTTTCCAGCACAGAAATGTGAGGAAATGTGTTTTTTTTTTTTTTTACAAAGTTTGAGGTTTGCAAGGGATTCGGGGTAACAGAAACTGGTGAAAGCCACACAAGTACCCTATCCTGGATTCCCAATGGTGTCTAGTTTTCAAAAAAGTATGGGTTTGCTAGGTTTTGCTATGTGCCGGCTGCGCTAGGGCCCAAAATCCACAGGTAGGCACATTGCTAAAAACAAGTCCGTGCCTAGTGGGCTTTCTGCTGTCCTGAGGGGTGAATCGGGGGGGTTTGCCCCGATATGCCCCCAAGGGGGGCAGAAAGACTGTGGCTTTTTTGGGGGGGTGGGTGCATTGGTATAACCATTCTGGGCAGTCCCCACCCCCACGCATAAAAAATCCAGCGTAATAGCTGGCGCCTAGTGGGCTTTCTGCTCCCCCGGGGGGGCAGATCAGTGGCCACTGCCCCCAAATGCCCTCTGGGGGGGGGCAGAAAGACTGTGACATTTTTTTTGGGGGGGTGGGCATTGGCATGCCCATTCTGGGCTGACCTCACCCCTGAATAAAAAATAAAAAAATCCTGATGCCTAGTGGGCTATTGCCCCATATGACTACTGGGGGGGGGGGGCAGAAAGACTGTGGTAATTGTTTTTGGGGTGGGGACATTGGCATGATCCAGGGCGCCGTAGGTAGAGCGAGCACTAGTCTCTCCCGAAGATGCAAGCAGGTCTAATGTGCCCGCCGGTACCCTGTTGAAGCCCATCACTACGGTCTTGAGGGTACTATTGACCTTCTTCATTAAAAGTGAACTACAATTTGTTTGGTTAGGTTGCTGAAAAAATATAAACAGCTCCCATCACTTTTGCTGAGGTCCTGCAGAAAGCCCCCACCGGCCCACCTGGGCATTTGCAAAGGGCTGAAACATGTCGATCTTTTTTGGACCCCTATAGTGTGTTAGACTAATAATTCCTCTTTTTATGCACCACATTGTTTTTATTCATCGTGATTCCGGACTTATTGAAAAACACTGTCTAGGACATACAAGACTTTTACTCACTTCACTTGAGCACTGAGCACTCACCTCTCTTTGATCACTACTGCAATTACCAGTGTATCTCTCCGGACGGAGGTAAACATATGAAAAAGAAGCCCTATGATGATGCTGTCACATTTTTAATTTGGCGGAGAACCAAGATATACCGCCTCTTGACCTATATATGTGAATGAGGGTTTTTAATTAACACAATGGAAACCCTGGTTACTCAGGTCAAGTGATCAATTCCCTATTGATATTTACCATTCTGAGCAGCCCCCACCCCTACTTAAAAAAAAATAATATTAATCCCTGGTGCCTAGTGGGCTTTCTGCCCCCTGGGGGAAGATCAGGGGCTACTGCCCCCATCTGCCCCTGGGGGGGGCAGAAAGACTGTTGCATTTTTTTGTGGGGGGTGGGAGCATTGGCCTGGCCTGCAAATATTGGGCAGCCCCACCCCTACATTAAATGTAAAAAAAATCCCTGGGTTCTAGTGGTCTTTCCCCCCTGGAGATCAGATTGGGGGCTACTGCCTCCGTCTGTCCCCGGGGAGCAGAAAGACTGGAATTTCTCTAAGGGGGTGGGTGGGGGCATTGTCATGCCCATTTTGGGCAGACCCCACCCTTCCATCATTACAAAACAAATCCCTGGTTTCAAGTGTGCTTTCTGCCCCCCCGGGGCAGGTCGGGGCTACTGCCCATCTACTCCCTGGGGGGCAGAAAGACTGGAATTTCTCTAAGGGGGTGGGTGGGGGCATTTTCATGCCCATTTTGGGTAGCTCCCACCCTTACTTCAATACAAAAAAAATCCCTGGTTTCTAGCGGGCATTCTGCCTCCCCGGTAGGCAGATTGAGGGCTACTGCCCCCATCTGCCCCCCAGGGGGGCAGAAAGACTGAATTCACCCTCATTGTTATGGGGGAGCAAAGTCACTAGCCCAAGGGGCCGCTCCCCAATCCCTGGTGTCCAGCGGGTGGATACCTGCTTAGGGATCGCCCTCCTGGGGCAATCCCCAAGCAGGGATCCACTGGGGAGGGGTGCCATTGGAAAGGGGAGATACTCCCCTTTCCAATGATACTTCTCTCATCTTTCTGCATGCTCGGGGGCTGAGATAGCATCCTGAGCACATAGAAAGTGAAAGGCTCATTTCAGTTTCGGTTTCTATGAAATGAAGACAGCGCAAAGTGCACGCTGATCATCATTTCACAGAAACGAGGGGTGGCCTCGGTAGCTGGGGAAGCTCTTCCCCAGCTCTCGAGGCTTTTGGGGAGAAAAATAAATCCCTCTGGTGCCTGCACCAGAAGGAATTCCGTTGCCATGTGCCAGGACGGCCGGGAGCCATCCTGCGTACAAGAGCACTGTGGCGCACGATGACTCCTGATCGTCGTACGCACATAAGGGGTTAAACTGACCACAGGCCTCTCAGATGGTTAATGCAGATAAAATGAGAAAACCCCAAACTGTTGAGGTGGTTCATTTCCCTACAGGGTATGGACTGTACAGTGTAACATAGACCTGGGAATGACCATGCCAGGGCCGATGGCCTTTGCCCTTAATGTCACTCATACGCTGCTCTCTGGGGAGGAGTCAACTGCTGATAAAAGCTACTGGTTGATCTTGACCCGGGTCATTTAGCTATGACAGTACTGCCCCAATCCCATCTTCTGAAGCATCAGTTTGGACAACAAACTCCTTACTAAAGTCAGGTGCCTTTAGGACAGGTGCTGAGCACATAGCTTCCTTAAGGGTGACAAAGGCTTTTTGGCATAAGTCAGTCCATAAGACTTTTCTCAGCTCTTTCCTGGAGATTAACTCTGTTAAGGGTGCCACTATGGTAACATATCCTTTTACAAACCTCCTGTAGTACCAAGTCAGACCTAGAAAGTCTCTGACTTGGGTTTGAGTCTTTGGAGCTTCTCAGGCCAGAATTGTCTGGAATGTGGATTGGATAGGTAATACATGGCCTCCACCTACTTATTGGCCCAGGTATACTACAGAACCTTGCCCTATCTGGCACTTGCTTGCCTTGATAGTCAGCCCTGTCTCTTGAAGAGCTTGAAGCACTCTCTTAAAGTGGACCAAGTGATCCTCCAAGGCTGAAAGTACTCTATTCAGCAACCTGGGGAAGGTGACAGGTGCATTTTTAGCCCAAAGGATATCACCTTGATTTGAAAGTAGCCTTCTGGGGTTTAAAATGCAGACCTCTCCTTTGCTCCTTGTATGAGGGCTATCTGTCAATAACCTGAAGTCAGGTCAAAGGTGCTCAGATATTTTGCAGCCCAACTTATCAATGAGCTCCTCAGCTCTGGGTATGGGGTGAGCACCAGTCTTGGTGACTGTATTGGGCCTCTATAGTCCATACAGAATGTTAACTAGTTTTCATCCTTTGGGTTTGCTTTGGGCACCAGTACTACTTGGCTGGCCAAGGACTACTAGGGGGCTCAATCACCCTTAACTTTAGTATCTTAGCAACTTCTGCTTTAATGTGTGCCTAGACTTGGTCTCACAATCTGTAGATTTTACTTTTGACAGGTAAACTGTAAACTGTGCCCATATCATGGGTGCACCATGTTGTTAATCCTATGGTAAATGAAAACAAGTCAGCAAACTTCCCAAGGAAGTTGAAACTTTCCTTCTGTCTACTGGCTAGAGTGGTAAAGAGGACTACTCCCTCCCCTGAGCCATCCTTGACATTGGTTTACATCAGGTCTGGGAGAGGCTCACTTTCTTACTCTTCTCCACCGGCTGCCGCCATGAGCATGGTAATGTCTGTTCTGTCATGATGTAACTTGAGCCTATTCACATGTATCTCCATGTGTGAGTTCCTTGAGGTACCTAAGTCTAGTAATTATGTGATTTCACTCTTCTTTCACAAGATAGGGTAAGGCCATGTCCATTTGTCTCAGAGTGCTCTGGGTACTACAAACTCTAACACCCAAACCAATTGGCCAGCCTAGAACTCTACCAGGGAAGCCTTTTGATTATACCAGTGCTTGACAACCTCCTGGCTGGCCTCTGAGTTTCTGTTTGCCTTTTTCATACTATCCTTGAGCGAAGGCCCAGTACTTAATAATCTAGGATGTCCTGTTTGTGCTCCTTGATAGGTCTCTCCCAACCTTCTCTAACCAAACTTAAGGGAATCCTCCAAGTGTGTCCAAACAGCAGTTGAAATTGATTAGATCCTACTCTTTATTTGTGAGACCTCCCTATAGGCAAACAGTGGGCATGGGAGAAGAATATCCCATCTTATTCTGAGTTTCTCTGGTAAACCCGTAATCATACCTTTCATGATAATGTTAAATCGTTCAACAACTCCCTTCCATTGGGGGTGGTTAGGTGTGGTGAGTTTGTATGTCACCCCACACTCAACCCACATTGTTTTTATATAGGCAGATATACAGTCTGTTTCTCTATCTGAAATGATCCACTTGAGGTAACCCACTCTGGTGAAAATGCCAAGTGGGGCTCTAGCAACTGCAGGAACAGTGACTGTTCTAAGTGGCATGTCTTCTGGATAGCTAGTGCCATGGTCCACTACCACCAGGATAAATCTATGGCTAGAGGCTGTAGGTGGGTCTAGGGGACCAACTATATCAATCCCTATGCTTTCAAAGGGGGTCCCACCACAGGAAGTGGCATAAGGGGAACCTTTGGTTTTCTACCTACCTTGCCACTGGCTTGGCAGGTGACACAGGAGTGACAGAACTCCTTCACCCATTCTGACATCTGAGGCCAATGAACGTGATTAACCAACTTCTCCCAGGCTTTAGTCTACCACAGATGTCCAACTAAGGGGATATCATGGGCTAGGTTAAGGAGGAACTCTCCCTATTGTTGAAGGAACACCAATCTTCTGGTTGCCCCTGGTTTGGGTCTTTTGCATCACTGTACATGATTCCCTCCTCCCAGTATACTTTATGTATACCATTGCCATCCCCTTCCTCCTGTCTGACAGTCAACGGTCTCGGGCTCTCAAGAGTGGGACAAGTCTCTTGACCCTGGCCTAATTCCTATCTGGAAGGACCACCTGCTCCCTGAAGTTCTGCCAGGTCATGCCAGTCCTTCAAGACAGCACCCTCCTCTGCACAAACCAGGCCCTACCCCTGAGGTTCAGTCTCCTTCTGGCCTTGTGGACTCTTGGAAGAAGCCTTCCCAGGCTTCCTCCCTCGCCTCTTGGTACTAGGGACTTGGTCCATTCTTTCAGGGTCCACAGTCCCTTGACTTTCCCTTAAGGCATTCTGTGATCTAATGGAGACCCAGCATTGCTGCATGAGTCCTGCACTCCACCTCTGTCAATTCTTCACGAACATGGCGGTCTACCCCTGATTGAAATGCCAACACATCGCACTGGACTGTGGCGGTGACACATTCAATGCTGCTCCGTACCTCCACTATTAAGAAAGGACACGCTCAGAAGTTATTTTCACCGCCGATGCTCCGCCCGAACACGGCCCTTTCCAATACCCTTCACTTTACCAAGGACTTCACTGACCATCCTGATGCCTGATTGCTTCATCCTACAAGGCTACTCCTGAAGTCAGGACCGCGTCCCTTAAGCACTGAGTCAATCATGCAACCCTGTCCTGATTATGATCCGTAGTAACTGGATCGAAACTTCGTCGACTCTTCAGCACAACTAAAGGCGCAGCCTCGGTGGTTCCACGGAATCATTGTCATTTCTTCTCCCATTTGTTAATCCATGTCTGGAACCACATTATTCACTGTAAATAATTGTTCACACTAGCACATTGTGCTGTTCTCTTCCGCTGACCACAAATTGTAACTTGCGTCGCCACCAATTGTGTCACCTCCACAAACAAGCACCAAGTTCAATTTGGGTTGTTCACGCATTTTTGCTAACAGTGCTGTTATACCTGTATGTTAATTTATGTTTATTTTTGTCCTTAAACACATGAGGCTGAATGCACATTCTAAAAAATCAGCCTAGAGTCTCCTGGTCTCTCCTTTCGTGTAAAGTACTGTACTTGCATGCCTAACCGTCCTCCTTAACTATACCAGTTGAGATATTGTTGTTTACCCACCTCTGTCAAAGCAGACGTTTCAAGGTCATTGCCCAATAGACACTTCACTAGGATGGCAGAGGACACAGCTACTTTTTTAGGTTCAGTAATCCCTCCCCACTCAAAGTCCACCACAGCTATGGGATGTGACTTTATAACATTGTCAGAGTTTGTTAGAAATGGGGTTTCTGGTTGGCTAGGGTATGCACCTAAGCCAGGCAGAACCCACCACCATAGTCAGGGCAAGGGAGTTACATGCTGAAGATAACCCCTGCTCACCACCTTGGTAGCTTGGCAGAGCAGTCAGGTCTATCCCAGAGGCAATGTGTAACACATTTGCTCAACATACCCACACAGCAGTGACACACTAGGCACACCACAAAAGAAACTCCACATAACGTTATATGAAAGTAGCCTTTGTATTATCCAAAAAAACACATTATAACACAATCACATATATATCACTATGCCACTAGGGTCTTCTCATGACTTCCCAGGATTTACATACATCACTTGGCCAATCGAGCCATTGTCATAATCATCACTATTTAGGCTGACCAGTAACCACTGGTAGGATTGCACTTAGCACAACGCCTTAGGCATACATATAATCATCACTGTACACATGGGGGCCCCTTCCTGGTTATTGCAAGGTATGAGCAACAGCAAAACATCCTAATATTAGGGCACAATATGAGGCAATTAGAGTGGGTCAGGACTACTTTACCACACCATGAGCATATCTGCGCTCTTATTATACAGTATATGGTAACCTTGTTTCTCCCCCCGTAGGCTCCTGGGCAACCAGCCCACCTTTACCAGGGAATTTTGTGGTTCCTAGGCCTCCGTTGAGGTTCCACCCTGAAGAATTCCCGCACAAGTATGCCTCAAGAGGCAGCCGCCCAAGATCATGTGGCGCGGCTGCTAAACCAAAGGCAGCGTACCCCTCAAGACCTCTTGGGGATATTGCGCTGCCAAAAAACTGCTCCTCCCAGTCGTGCCAGCCTGCCTAAACCATTCCAGTGCACTCTTGCTGATCGGCATGCCGGGGCAGCCGGCCCGTACCTGAACAAGCCTTGCTGTGAGCTGATCAGCAGCCCGATTTCCCCACGGCATCCTCACCGGGAAAGGAGCAGGACTCCACTCGGTCCACACCCCCCTCGTTGGGAGCCCTCCCCAGGTCTCATCTTAGAGACCTAAAGCCAATGGTTGGCCGCCACTCCATCTCCCAGGTGGTTGGAGGTGGGAAGTAATGGAATAAATCCCACGAGGCTCGGGCTCTTCTTCCCTGCAACAGGAACCCGCGAGGCTCTGGCTCCTTATCATTGTCGGCCCCTCCCACAGGCAACGCCGGATTCTGTCAGGGCTCCTCTGACGCGGCTTCAGTGATTTTATGATCTTGAGCTCAGAAACCAAAACTCTTTATAAAGGAAGGAGCTCACAATACTCAATATACAATTCAATCCAACAAAGAACAACATCCCACCTTGTTTAAATTATTATACATATTCATTTATTATTTAATAAGGCAGTACAAGGTTGCTCCAAGGGGAACGTGCGTCAAAGAAGAGTGATTAAAGGGTGAGTAGGTGAAACAAGGAATGGAAACATAGTGGTAAAGACATTCATTTAGTTTACAACAATGAGGATCGGTTGTAATTCACCGTCCAGTAGACCTGGTCACATTTCTCAATCGCAGAAACATATTTTTATATTTCAAAAGACCCAACAAGTGGTCTAGCACGAAGGACTGTATGTGTGTCCCAGGTAATAAGGAGTAAGCGTCGACGTTTCGACCCGTCTTAAAGGCCTTTAGGAGATTTAGACCTTGACTGTGCGGATCTTCATCAGGACCAAGGGGGGGGGCAACCTGACTGGGTGAAGATATTGATCAACCACCTAGAATGTTAAAACAAGGGGATGTAAGGATGTTGTCCTAATTAAAAACAAAAACAAACCACTAAAAACACGTACGTCATAGTCAATCGTGTACCTGATTGAATTAAGAATTTCAATTCAATAGGGGTCACCAGGCTTCCAATGGATGGAGGACTGCGTGTCAAAGGTAGTTTTTCAGGCTGTAGGGGAGTTAATCCATGCTGTGGGGAATATCAAAGATGAAAGAATTCTAAGTATGGGCGGTGTAACCTACACGCACTATTACTGAAAGATTATGATGCCAGATACACCATCGGTGTAGAGTCACACAATATGTGTACTTAATTAAACAAGTGACAAGAGCTAATGACAATGGACTAACGCTCATTAGTGTAGAGAGGAGCATATAGTCACACTGAACGCTAGCGCGTAATGTAAATAAACAATTTTTAGGAATTTACAGGCCAACCGATACTAATAACGTTAACAACATTCATTAGGTGAGTGGGAGAAACATCTTACCGCCACAGACGCTACTGTCTGGTTCGGGTCAGTCACTTGTATGATCGTGGCAACGAGGCGTATTGTTCACTCGAAGCTAAAAATAAATCGAATGATTTGGGTTTGAAAAAAGGCTAGGAGTTAATCTTATTAATCCCGGGGCTAAGAATGGAATTAATCTTACCAAGAGGCACAGTGTATGTGCTGGCTATTAGGGAGCGTCCGTCTCCGTCAAAGCTCCCGCTTGGTGTGAGCTTCGTCCGCGTCTGCGTACAATTACCGGGGCAACCGTCTACGTGTTAATGACGGTTACCGGGGATAGACAGAGTGGAAAGACTGACCGAAACTTACGGAAAGCCATGGAACTGGATACATAATTAATTATTGGATGGTGCAGTATTTAATAAATTCGGACAGCATAGCCAAAATGTAAATAAAAGTTAAAAAATTTACATGGAATTGTTATAATCATAGCATACTTAGTGAGAAGGAATACCACATATACTTATAAACAATCCATGTTTCGGAGGACAACCACATATAGCAAATATGCGTGCAAACAGACAAAAATATGTAAACAATTAATTGACATATACATCAACATAAATTACAATAACAGTTGGTGCTCTACAGTTACAGACTGAGTGTTAGACCAGATTTGGTAAGCGGGACCATTATACCACAAGCTGCTGTGGCAGTCAGGATTGTTACAGGGTATCGAGAGTGAATAGCTGGCTAGATCAACAGTTCATGATGGAAACCTGTTTATTAATTTCCTCAAGTTCGTTAAGCCCTCTAGTTACAGTGTCTAAGGAATGGATCCATCTGCACTCACGTTTGTTCAGTATGTCTAAGAAGTTGCCCCCTCGAGGGTTTGGTTTTACCTTTTCCAATACCCACCACCTCAGGCTGTCAGCTTTGTGTTCAAACCTACCGAAGTGTTCCACCAAAGGAGCACCGGGTGTATTGCAACGTATACGACTGCAATGTTGCAGTATCCGACACTTCACTTTTTGGATAGTTTGGCCCACATACAGAAGTTCACATGGGCAAGCAATCACATAAATCACCCCAGATGTGTTACAGTTACTGTGTTCTTTAAGTGTGTGGGTTTGGTTGTTGTGTGTGAAGTGATTAATCGTTCTAGTCAGAACACAAGCTTTACATGAACCACATTTGTGGTGTCCCATAATGGGGGTACCCCATAAAGTGGTCTGTCCTGACATTTGATTAGTGGGTAGTAGGGATTTGATCAGGTAATCCCTGATATTTTTACCTTTTCTAAAGGCATGCAACGGGGTGGGTATACTGCCTAGTTCCTCCGCAACTAAGTACCAGTGCTGGTTAATGGCCTTTTTAATGACATTGCTCTTGGTGTTAAACGTTGTCACGCACACCAACCTTTCCTCATTGCTCTTTTCTTTAGATTTGGGAGTTAATAGGAATTCCCTGTGGTTATGCCAGGCCCGCTTCCGTGCCTTCTTCAAAAGCCTGATTGGGTAACCGCGGTCTATTAGTCTAGACAGTAGACCCGCAGATTCATCAAAAAAGTCTTCTTTTTTTGAACAGTTCCTCCGAATCCGGAGAAACTGTCCAAAGGGTAAATTGTCCCTAAGGTTCCGGGGGTGATGGCTTGAGTAACGTAATAGTGTGTTTCTTTCACTAACTTTCCTGAACAGTGTGGTGTATAATTTACCTGATTCAGGGTCACATTTAATAGTGATATCAAGAAAATCAATGCTTTCTCTGCTGTAGTTCATGGTGAATTGAATATCTGTGGAACAAGTGTTTAGCCATTGGTGGAATTTTTTAAGATTCTCTTCTTCGCCTCGCCAGACAAATACAACATCGTCGATGTATCGACGCCATAGCTCTATGCAATTACTGTATGGATTAAGTTGGTTGAGGACATACCGATGTTCAAACTCACTCATGTAAATAATCGCCAAATTTGGAGCAAAGCTGGCCCTCATTGCCACGCCTTTCGTTTGTACAAAGAATTGGTCCAGGAAGGTAAAGTAATTTTGAGTCATAGCAATTTTTAGTAGATCCACAATGAATTCGGTAGGGACTTGGTGTGGTGCAGGTCTAGCATTAAGTACTAATTCAATGCACTGAAGGGCTGCCAGTTGTGGGATATTTGTGTAAAGGGCAGTTATGTCCATCGTCACTAGTAGATGGACATTCGGATCATAAGGGTATTCGTCCAACAGTTGTATCGTTTGCATGGTATCCCTTAGATAGGTTGGGGTATGTTCCGCTATAGATTTTAGAAACACGTCAATGTACTTGCATAGTGGTTCTAAAACTGAACCACAACCAGACACAATTGGCCTCCCTGGAGGATTTTGCATCCGTTTATGTATTTTAGGGAGGGTATAGATTGTGGGTAATCTGGGGTGTTTGTTGTTTAAATAATCATGCTCCAACTTGTTTACATATCCGTTTTCCAGGGCAATTTTAGTAAGGCTGCTTATAGCCTTACTTATATCCTGTGTAGGGTCCTTACGTAATTTAACATAATTACCTTCAACAGTCAACTGGGAAATAATCTCTCTCTTGTAATCCTCGGTATTCTGTATAACAATGGCGCCAGCCTTGTCAGCGGGTTTAATCACGATATTAAGATTACTTTTCAGTGTATCCAGGGCTGTGCGTTCTTGTTTACTTATATTGTATGGGACATATCATCTATTAGATAGTATGGTGTCCACATCTTTCATTACAACTTGCTCATACGCTAAGAGTCTATGTGGCATCAGGGATGCCGGGGGGGTGAACTTAGAGGGTGGTCTCAGTCCACTGGCTGAAAAAGTAGGGTTACTTGGTGTTTTGAGGAAGTGGTATCTTAACCGTAACTTCCGGAAAAATTGGTGTAATTCGACTTTCAGGTTGAAATTGTTAGGCATATTGGTCGGGACAAAGGATAAACCCTTTTCAAGGATTCCTTGTTCATTTGGTGTAAGTAAATGGTCCGACAGATTAATAACAGGGTTATCATTTTTATGGATTACCATCTGTAATGCTGTCGTCGTGTTTGGATCTCGCCATGTGTTTCCTGTTGGAAGTGTGCCTGTCTCCTTGTTTGGCCTCTCCCTTGATTCCATGTCTGTCTGTTCCCCCTGGGTCTCCCCCAGGGGCGTCCCCGGCCTCGTTGGCCCCACCATGGTTCCTCTGGTAAAAAAGGGGGCTGTTGAATGGACTGGTTAGGACCGGTCGTGGAGGGGCCTCCACTAGGTCCTGGGCGTTCAGTGTCACTCCCTGAACTACTGCCGAATGAGGAGCCAGAGAAGGTGGCGTATCTTCTGAAGCCGCTCCTGCCTCTACTTGAAAAGGTACCCTGCTGTTCCCTTATATAATAGCCTTCCTGTGTATAAGGGTAGGTGATCTTTTTATCATAGAACTTGATGTCCCTAGCCACTTTGTCCAGTTTAGTTGCCTGTGTGTATGTGTCAAATTCCTGAATAGTACGCTCTAGTCTTTCTAACGCTTCTTTAGCATTAACTAGAGCCCTGTCCTCAATAATCTCTTTTTTTAAATCAGTGATTTCCTTGGTTAGGCGTTGTACCTCTTCTACTGCTGTTTCTATCCCTAGCACCATCCAATGCCTTGAGCAGTTATTAGACACAAAACTAAAATTCTCTTTAAATTTGGGATTGTCAAGAAAGATAGCGGGTTCATTTCTTACTTGGAGTCCCACAGGGATTACATTTGACTGAAGATATTTGGCCAGTGTGTGTCCATGTAATCTGGTCCTAATTAGTTTCTTCTCAAGACGTTCTAGTCTAGATATTTTTTCATTGAGTGTTAGATCAATCCCCATACTGGCAATGCCTAGAAGGGTATTGCCTCCTTGTAACTGTAATAGTTTATCGATATAATCTTCACTGTACGACAGTGTCTCCCTTTCCGACATAGTCCAGTTACTCAAGATTGGACACTTATTGGTATTGTGTGAATGATATGGACAAAACAATAATTTAAACCAAATTTAGACAAATTAAACAAAGACACATAACAAATAAACAATTAAACCCTCGCAGGACTTGCCTGCACAAAGGTAGCCATTACAAAAATGGGGTAACCCATGGTTTGGGGACCTGGGTATAGACTTGATACCAAAAACAATGGTCCTTGACCAATTTGTTAATACAAGTGAGCAAAATGCTTCACTTAGTCAATTAATTTTATGATCTTGAGCTCAGAAACCAAAACTCTTTATAAAGGAAGGAGCTCACAATACTCAATATACAATTCAATCCAACAAAGAACAACATCCCACCTTGTTTAAATTATTATACATATTCATTTATTATTTAATAAGGCAGTACAAGGTTGCTCCAAGGGGAACGTGCGTCAAAGAAGAGTGATTAAAGGGTGAGTAGGTGAAACAAGGAATGGAAACATAGTGGTAAAGACATTCATTTAGTTTACAACAATGAGGATCGGTTGTAATTCACCATCCAGTAGACCTGGTCACATTTCTCAATCGCAGAAACATATTTTTGTATTTCAAAAGACCCAACAAGTGGTCTAGCACGAAGGACTGTATGTGTGTCACAGGTAATAAGGAGTAAGCGTCGACGTTTCGACCCGTCTTAAAGGCCTTTAGGAGATTTAGACCTTGACCGTGCGGATCTTCATCAGGACCAAGGGGGGGGGGCAACCTGAAAGGGTGAAGATATTGATCAACCACCTAGAATGTTAAAACAAGGGGATGTAAGGATGTTGTCCTAATTAAAAACAAAAACAAACCACTAAAAACACGTACGTCATAGTCAATCGTGTACCTGATTGAATTAAGAATTTCAATTCAATAGGGGTCACCAGGCTTCCAATGGATGGAGGACTGCGTGTCAAAGTTAGTTTTTCAGGCTGTAGGGGAGTTAATCCATGCTGTGGGGAATATCAAAGATGAAAGAATTCTAAGTATGGGCGGTGTAACCTACACGCACTATTACTGAAAGATTATGATGCCAGATACACCATCGGTGTAGAGTCACACAATATGTGTGCTTAATTAAACAAGTGACAAGAGCTAATGACAATGGACTAACGCTCATTAGTGTAGAGAGGAGCATATAGTCACACTGAACGCTAGCGCGTAATGTAAATAAACAATTTTTAGGAATTTACAGGCCAACCGATACTAATAACGTTAACGACATTCATTAGGTGAGTGGGAGAAACATCTTACTGCCACAGACGCTACTGTCTGGTTCGGGTCAGTCACTTGTATGATCGTGGCAACGAGGCGTATTGTTCACTCGAAGCTAAAAATAAATCGAATGATTTGGGTTTGAAAAAAGGCTAGGAGTTAATCTTATTAATCCCGGGGCTAAGAATGGAATTAATCTTACCAAGAGGCACAGTGTATGTGCTGGCTATTAGGGAGCGTCCGTCTCCGTCAAAGCTCCCGCTTGGTGTGAGCTTCGTCCGCGTCTGCGTACAATTACCGGGGCAACCGTCTACGTGTTAATGACGGTTACCGGGGAGTAGACAGAGTGGAAAGACTGACCGAAACTTACGGAAATACGCCACCTTCTCTGGCTCCTCATTCGGCAGTAGTTCAGGGAGTGACACTGAACGCCCAGGACCTAGTGGAGGCCCCTCCACGACCGGTCCTAACCAGTCCATTCAACAGCCCCCTTTTTTACCAGAGGAACCATGGTGGGGCCAACGAGGCCGGGGACGCCCCTGGGGGAGACCCAGGGGGAACAGACAGACATGGAATCAAGGGAGAGGCCAAACAAGGAGACAGGCACACTTCCAACAGGAAACACATGGCGAGATCCAAACACGACGACAGCATTACAGATGGTAATCCATAAAAATGATAACCCTGTTATTAATCTGTCGGACCATTTACTTACACCAAATGAACAAGGAATCCTTGAAAAGGGTTTATCCTTTGTCCCGACCAATATGCCTAACAATTTCAACCTGAAAGTCGAATTACACCAATTTTTCCGGAAGTTACGGTTAAGATACCACTTCCTCAAAACACCAAGTAACCCTACTTTTTCAGCCAGTGGACTGAGACCACCCTCTAAGTTCACCCCCCCGGCATCCCTGATGCCACATAGACTCTTAGCGTATGAGCAAGTTGTAATGAAAGATGTGGACACCATACTATCTAATAGACGATATGTCCCATACAATATAAGTAAACAAGAACGCACAGCCCTGGATACACTGAAAAGTAATCTTAATATCGTGATTAAACCCGCTGACAAGGGTGGCGCCATTGTTATACAGAATACCGAGGATTACAAGAGAGAGATTATTTCCCAGTTGACTGTTGAAGGTAATTATGTTAAATTACGTAAGGACCCTACACAGGATATAAGTAAGGCTATAAGCAGCCTTACTAAAATTGCCCTGGAAAACGGATATGTAAACAAGTTGGAGCATGATTATTTAAACAACAAACACCCCAGATTACCCACAATCTATACCCTCCCTAAAATACATAAACGGATGCAAAATCCTCCAGGGAGGCCAATTGTGTCTGGTTGTGGTTCAGTTTTAGAACCACTATGCAAGTACATTGACGTGTTTCTAAAATCTATAGCGGAACATACCCCAACCTATCTAAGGGATACCATGCAAACGATACAACTGTTGGACGAATACCCTTATGATCCGAATGTCCATCTACTAGTGACGATGGACATAACTGCCCTTTACACAAATATCCCACAACTGGCAGCCCTTCAGTGCATTGAATTAGTACTTAATGCTAGACCTGCACCACACCAAGTCCCTACCGAATTCATTGTGGATCTACTAAAAATTGCTATGACTCAAAATTACTTTACCTTCCTGGACCAATTCTTTGTACAAACGAAAGGCGTGGCAATGGGGGCCAGCTTTGCTCCAAATTTGGCGATTATTTACATGAGTGAGTTTGAACATCGGTATGTCCTCAACCAACTTAATCCATACAGTAATTGCATAGAGCTATGGCGTCGATACATCGACGATGTTGTATTTGTCTGGCGAGGCGAAGAAGAGAATCTTAAAAAATTCCACCAATGGCTAAACACTTGCTCCACAGATATTCAATTCACCATGAACTACAGCAGAGAAAGCATTGATTTTCTTGATATCACTATTAAATGTGACCCTGAATCAGGTAAATTATACACAACACTGTTCAGGAAAGTTAGTGAAAGAAACACACTATTACGTTACTCAAGCCATCACCCCCGGAACCTTAGGGACAATTTACCCTTTGGACAGTTTCTCCGGATTCGGAGGAACTGTTAAAAAAAAGAAGACTTTTTTGATGAATCTGCGGGTCTACTGTCTAGACTAATCGACCGCGGTTACCCAATCAGGCTTTTGAAGAAGGCACGGAAGCGGGCCTGGCATAACCACAGGGAATTCCTATTAACTCCCAAATCTAAAGAAAAGAGCAATGAGGAAAGGTTGGTGTGCGTGACAATGTTTAACACCAAGAGCAATGTCATTAAAAAGGCCATTAACCAGCACTGGTACTTAGTTGCGGAGGAACTAGGCAGTATACCCACCCCGTTGCATGCCTTTAGATAAGGTAAAAATATCAGGGATTACCTGATCAAATCCCTACTACCCACTAATCAAATGTCAGGACAGACCACTTTATGGGGTACCCCCATTATGGGACACCACAAATGTGGTTCATGTAAAGCTTGTGTTCTGACTAGAACGATTAATCACTTCACACACAACAACCAAACCCACACACTTAAAGAACTCAGTAACTGTAACACATCTGGGGTGATTTATGTGATTGCTTGCCCATGTGAACTTCTGTATGTGGGCCAAACTATCCAAAAAGTGAAGTGTCGGATACTGCAACATTGCAGTCGTATCCATTGCAATACACCCGGTGCTCCTTTGGTGGAACACTTCGGTAGGTTTGAACACAAAGCTGACAGCCTGAGGTGGTGGGTATTGGAAAAGGTAAAACCAAACCCTCGAGGGGGCAACTTCTCAGACATACTGAACAAACGTGAGTGCAGATGGATCCATTCCTTAGACACTGTAACTAGAGGGCTTAACGAACTTGAGGAAATTAATAAACAGGTTTCCATCATGAACTGTTGATCTAGCCAGCTATTCACTCTCGATACCCTGTAACAATCCTGACTGCCACAGCAGCTTGTGGTATAATGGTCCCGCTTACCAAATCTGGTCTAACACTTAGTCTGTAACTGTAGAGCACCAACTGTTATTGTAATTTATGTTGATGTATATGTCAATTAATTGTTTACATATTTTTGTCTGTTTGCACGCATATTTGCTATATGTGGTTGTCCTCCGATACATGGATTGTTTATAAGTATATGTGGTATTCCTTCTCACTAAGTATGCTATGATTATAACAATTCCATGTAATTTTTTAACTTTTATTTACATTTTGGCTATGCTGTCCGAATTTATTAAATACTGCACCATCCAATAATTAATTATGTATCCAGTTCCATGGCTTTCCGTAAGTTTCGGTCATTCTTTCCACTCTGTCTACTCCCCGGTAACCGTCATTAACACGTAGACGGTTGCCCCGGTAATTGTACGCAGATGCGGACGAAGCTCACACCAAGCGGGAGCTTTGACGGAGACGGACGCTCCCTAATAGCCAGCACATACACTGTGCCTCTTGGTAAGATTAATTCCATTCTTAGCCCCGGGATTAATAAGATTAACTCCTAGCCTTTTTTCAAACCCAAATCATTCGATTTATTTTTAGCTTCGAGTGAACAATACGCCTCGTTGCCACGATCATACAAGTGACTGACCCGAACCAGACAGTAGCGTCTGTGGCGGTAAGATGTTTCTCCCACTCACCTAATGAATGTCGTTAACGTTATTAGTATCGGTTGGCCTGTAAATTCCTAAAAATTGTTTATTTACATTACGCGCTAGCGTTCAGTGTGACTATATGCTCCTCTCTACACTAATGAGCGTTAGTCCATTGTCATTAGCTCTTGTCACTTGTTTAATTAAGCACACATATTGTGTGACTCTACACCGATGGTGTATCTGGCATCATAATCTTTCAGTAATAGTGCATGTAGGTTACACCGCCCATACTTAGAATTCTTTCATCTTTGATATTCCCCACAGCATGGATTAACTCCCCTACAGCCTGAAAAACTACCTTTGACACGCAGTCCTCCATCCATTGGAAGCCTGGTGACCCCTATTGAATTGAAATTCTTAATTCAATCAGGTACACGATTGACTATGACGTACGTGTTTTTAGTGGTTTGTTTTTGTTTTTAATTAGGACAACATCCTTACATCCCCTTGTTTTAACATTCTAGGTGGTTGATCAATATCTTCACCCAGTCAGGTTGCCCCCCCCCCCTTGGTCCTGATGAAGATCCGCACGGTCAAGGTCTAAATCTCCTAAAGGCCTTTAAGACGGGTCGAAACGTCGACGCTTACTCCTTATTACCTGGGACACACATACAGTCCTTCGTGCTAGACCACTTGTTGGGTCTTTTGAAATATAAAAATATGTTTCTGCGATTGAGAAATGTGACCAGGTCTACTGGACGGTGAATTACAACCGATCCTCATTGTTGTAAACTAAATGAATGTCTTTACCACTATGTTTCCATTCCTTGTTTCACCTACTCACCCTTTAATCACTCTTCTTTGACGCACGTTCCCCTTGGAGCAACCTTGTACTGCCTTATTAAATAATAAATGAATATGTATAATAATTTAAACAAGGTGGGATGTTGTTCTTTGTTGGATTGAATTGTATATTGAGTATTGTGAGCTCCTTCCTTTATAAAGAGTTTTGGTTTCTGAGCTCAAGATCATAAAATTAATTGACTAAGTGAAGTATTTGGCTCACTTGTCTTAACAAATTGGTCAAGGACCATTGTTTTTGGGATCAAGTCTATACCCAGGTCCCCAAACCATGGGTTACCCCATTTTTGTAATGGCGGCTTCAGTGATGGTTGCTGGGCAACGCTCAGATCTCTTGCGGCCCTCAAACAGCTGGCGAGCGTTCGTGCTTCCACACGAAGATCAACGGGGCCCTCAGGTTAGAGCTCACAGCGGTTGTTATGCTCTTTCCCTGGACAAAAGTCGGCGGAAGGGGAAACAAGCTCTCCAGATTCCGCGCAGCGCTCCCCACGTTTTCTTGAAATCGCAGGGTGAAAGACCAGCGCTCACCACGCGCTGCTTTAAATTACTTAGGCAGAACAGGGCCCAGGCAAGCCAGCACACAGGGTCACTCAGCCAAGTGGAAGCCCTTGCAGCCGCCCAGCAGGCAGCAGGTCAGTCCCAAGTGGCGGTTCTTCCTGGCACACTGCAGTCCACGCAGTGTGTCCTCTTCAGTTCTCCCAGAGCCCAGTCCAAACCTGGGGGCACTTTACAAATACAATTAACAGTGCACAATACCCTCAATTCTGAGTGTAAGCCTTGGACCCAGACACACCACTGGGGGGTGGAGCCATCATTGTGGGAGGCTGGCACAGCCCTATTCAGGAGCAGGTGCTACGCCTCCCACCACTCCAAATGCAGACCAGGCCTTTTCAGGTGCAAAGAAAACCTCTTCCGCTACTCTAAATTCAGGCAAGGTCTATTCAGCCTATCGCTGAGTCACCCAGGTAGGGCAGGACAAACCTCAACCCCCCCAGGGACTGGCTGGAGTGAAGGCACATCCCCTCTCCCCTGTCAGTCAGAACCAGATGGTCATTCCACATCAGGCAGGCACAAAGACACATAGCACACAGAAATGCCCACTTCTAAAAGTGGCATTTCTAAAATAAGTAATAATAAATCTGCTTTTCACCAATAAGCAGGATTTATCAGTACTGTTGCAAACATACCAAACATGGTTGCGCTACCCCTCTCATGTCAGGAATTACCACTGAAGCACATATCAGGTCATCCCCAATGCAAACCTATCAGAGGGCAGCCTCACAGCAGTGAGAAACCAAATAGGCTATTTGTCACTACCAGGACATGTCACATAGTTTAGGCACATGTCCTACCTTTTACCTCTACCGCACTCTGCCTATAGGGCTACCTAGGGCCTACCTTAGGGGTGACTGATATGTAGTAAAAGGGGAGTCGCAGACGTGGCACCCACTTTATGTGTCACGTCACAGAGGCTGTAAACTGCACATGCAGGCCCTGCAGTGGCAGAGGCCTGAGACAGGTTTGAAAGGCTACTTTGGTGGGTGGTGCAAGCAGCGCTTCAAGCCCACCAGTAGTATTTAATTTACTGGCCCTGGGTATATGGGATACCACTGTACAAGGGACTGATAGGTAAATTAAATATGCCAAACAGGTGTAGACCAATCTTACCAAGTTTACAATAGAGAGCACATGCACTTTAGCACTGATAAGCAGTGATAAAGTGCCCAGAGTCATAAAACCACCAACAACAGGTCAGAAGAAATACAGGAGGAAGGCAAAAAGTTCTGGGATGACCCTGCAAAAAGGGCCAAGTACAACAGAGTTAATGATTTCATGCATGTGAGAAGTTGGCCTGGTATATGCTGGGCACCCTGTACCAGTCCAAACAGCCCCTTATGGTGATAGGTTAAAGACAACCTTTATTGAAAGCTATCCTAGTGGTAGCTATGGAGAGCAGCCTTCAGTCTAAGTCTTGAAGGAATGTAAAGCAGCTTGTTTTACCAGTCCATAATCTCTTGAATGACCAAATGAAAGGACACCCACCCCAGGTATATATTCAAAATATATGTATTTAAGATAAAACACACCCTTCTAGTCTCTTTATGAGGCTGGAGTTCAAAGTACTTATGTTACAAGTCAGTATTCAACAGTAAAAGCACAAATACACGTTTGGGCCCTAGGGGCGTACCAAACCATATACCAATAAAGTGGTATAATAACCACAACTGAACTAGACACAAGGCCTAAAGCCTTTAGAAGCGCTTGGGCCCCAAGGAACCACCCAAGGTGGTGACGTAGGGGACCCACGCGGGACGCGTGCAGTGTTAGAACACAGGCGCGAATCGCCGTTAACTTCTATGGGGAAAGTCGCGGTTGGAAAATTACAAGTTAAGGACAATAGAGGATGACTACAAGCAAACCCTTTTGGACTTAGAGGTGTCTAGAGCCAACACCCATGGGAGCACCGGAGTACTCAAGTTACCTGACCCAGGGAAGCCGGTTGCATAGGTGTCTTTTGGTGTCGGGTCGCGGCGTTGTTTTCAATGGAAGCTGGCAAAGAAGTGCTGCTGCCGTGAGGAGGAGAAGTGTCCGAAGAGATCCAAGCCTGGATTGAGGATGGAAGGAACCTGAAAGCAGAGGGGTTACCAGTGACCAGGGGCACGATAGTCCAATTCCCACAGATATTGGGTGCTTCAGGTGAGTTGACGGGTGTATCGACTCTTCAGCCACGAGGTCCAGGAGGCATTGACGACAACCAGGAGCTGGATTTGAGCTGTCCCACGAAGTTTGTCGAGTGGTGCAGTGTCGGTGACCAGAATGGACCCATCAAGCCTTGGCAACAGCAAGTCAAGTGGAAATAGAAGAAAGACGTCGGTGGAGATCAGCAAGGTCTGGGGGTCTCACCCAGCAAGGGTAAGTCAGTGCACATCTGGAGCAACCAGGGAAGCCCAATCAGAAAAGGAGTTGCCTTTGTGGGGACCCACTAGCCAACGGGCTAGCGATCGCAAAGGAGCCTCGAGCAGTCGCACTGGAAACTGGCCCACGGGTCGCTCGTGGAGTGGAGGCCAGAGATCTTCAGTGCAGAAGGTGCCCAAGGCTGGGGCTACTTGGAGCCCAAAGCACAACTTTGAGGAAGACCAGGAATATTATGTACCGGCAAAAGTTCATGGTGTCCAGGGGTCACGGTACCACGTCACTCACGATAGCCACGGGCTTCAGCTTTGCTATGGACTCAGGGTAGCCTTGGGGAAGTCTGGAAATCCACCTCTGGTGATGCAAAGACTTTGGCATCCGGCGGGAGCTTCAGAGTTGCAGACAGGGCAGTTGCTTCTTTGGTGCCTGCCCAGCAGGGGAGTCACTCCTTGACCCCAAGGGAGATTTCTTCCATCTTCTAGTTGAAATAGAAAGTTGAAAGTCCAGATTTATATGTTGCAGAGTTTCGTTCAGGGTAATCTAAAGTCTCAAGGACTGGGTTCCTATACTTATACTAAGATAGGGGGTTGGACATACTCTGGGGACCCACCTATGGGAGGGTTTGGAAAGAGGGGTGGTTACACCCATTTCCTTTGTCCAGTTTCACACCAGAGCAGGGGCAGGTAGCCCCTGCAACCGGTTTGAAGTGGGCTATGCACAGGGACACCAAGTGTGCCCCCAGTGCAGGACTTCAAAGCACCAGAGAGTGCTCCCGCCCAGCCCCAATACACATCTGCCTGTCTAGGGAGGTGGTTACACCTCCCTGTGACAGGAAACCTATTGTCTAGGCCTACCCTGCCGGAGTTTCAGTCAGCAGCAGGAGGCCAGACCCGTGTCTGTGGCATCCATTTTGTGATGCCACGGCTCTAGAAAGTCTTTACCGGTTAGACCAGTGGGTACATGTCTCTCCCTCTAGAAGGGTGGAATGCTACCCCCGCCGCCAGAACTGGCGGAAGGGGGTAGTATTCCAAAGTGTTTGACACCAAACACAACATGTTTCCGTGCAGCCAGTCCAAAGTTAGTATTTACCGTGAGGTTATAATGCACTTAAGAGTATATGATCAGGCTGCACGGCAAACAGCATCAGAGGAGGTACTCCGAATGCTGAAGAGGGGCTCTGCTCATGCAGGGGCACCCTCTCACATAAAAACCAAGCACTATGCCTTCAGGATTGTTAAGGCCTGCCATAGGAGTGACTTATAGGTTTTATATGTGTGTACAATGGTAGTGATATAGGTAGCCTATATCGCAGTAAGGGGTGCATGCACCACCTTACCCAGGCTTCAGTGGCAGACCTGTTGTGTCATTTTGGAGTGCTTCCCAGGGGTGGCATAATACATGCTTCAGCCCCTGGTAGGCCTCTGAGGTACCTATGCCCTGGGTACATAGTATACCATATATTAGGGACTTATAAGGCACTCCAGAATCCAATTAGAGATTTGCCTAATGTACATGGAAACCATTTTAGAGAGGAAGAAGCTTGGCTGGGGTCCTGATTGGCAGGCCCACAGCCAGACTAAGGTCGAAAAACAGTGAAACACCAGCAAAAAGTGGGGGTACCCATGTGAAGCAGATCCTACTCTCCTACAATGCACCTCACCAGTAAGAATCTGGCTTGGGGAAGCCAGCTTGACCATAACCATGGTTATGCTGGTACCTGTATCTCTAAAACATTTGACCTCCATCTCATTTATTCTAGGCCACTGCCTGTATTTTATCATACTAGTCACCTAGTGGGCCAAGGGTTTAATTTTCTCACAACCCAGGGAAACTAATGTGGCTACAGTGTAACCCCTGCAATCCCCAGGGACAACGTTCACCCCAATCCCTACACTGGCAGAAGTCTTGGTAGTGTCACCAGTGTGTGACTTTTTGGTACATGCAGCATCACTCCTCTTGTGCCCTGACTGTCTACAGTCATAACACAGCCCAGCCTTTGATATGTCATAATTCTTCCCCGGGGCTTCACCCCATGAGCTTCTTTTTGGGTCTCTTCAGGCTTATCAGACTTTTTTAACTTGCCCCTACCTTTGCCCTGAGGTGGGGGGGTTGCCTCCTTTCTTTTGTTTATCACCATGGGCTTGTTTAGGCACCCTAGTGTGTACCCTCTCATCAGCTATCTAACCCAGCTCTCTAGGGCTAGAGAGCCTGAAATCTACCAGATGCTGGTGTAACTTCTCTGAGGTACAATTTGTAAGTATATGTTCTTTCACCACTAAATTGTATAAGTCCTCATAACACGGTATCAACTGTGTTATCCTTGATCCAAACCTCCAGCGACTTCACAGAGTCATCTACAAAATTCACTCATGTCTCTGTTGCCCCCGTGTGTATATTCCTGAACATTTGTCTATTCTCTTCTCGGGTAAGACCAAAGAACTCAATGAGTGTCTCATTCATGTGGGCGAAAAACTGCCACCTCACCCGTAAGTGTAAGCTGTCCATCTCTCCCTACTTTTGGTACAAGCTCCCAAAGTAGCACAAAACACACAGTCCCCAGTGCTGAGGGCAGAAGAACTTGAAGACTTTGCTGTTCCTGAGACTTCTTGAACAGGTGGTAAGCTCTACCTCAAGTCCTTGGAGAAACTCACAAAAAGCGATTGCAGGAAGCTCAAGTCCAGTCCTTTCACTGCCCAATACAGAAGCAGCCACTGCAGTCCAACACAGCAAAGCACACAGCAAAGTGGTAGTTCCTCCTAACAGCTTCTCCAGCTCTTCTTCTTGGCAGTCTTCTTGGTCCAAAAGAGTTCTAAAGTTCAGGGGTTTGGGCCCCCCCACTTTTTATAGCCCAAAGTCCTTAGTCCTCTCAGGCAGAGAGTGTCTGTGCCCAGCCAGAACCAGTTCTACACTCCCTGGTGTGGCTTCCAGGCAGGAGGTGGAGACGGCATTGTCAGAGACTGACCAGGTCCATTCAGGTGAAAGGAAATCTCCTCTCCCTACTCTAAATGAAGCCCAGGTCTATTCAGCCCTTTCTTGACCCACGTAGACTATCTGGAGCCAAGCCTCCTCCCCAGCCCCAGCCCCTGTCATCCAAAACCCACACAGTCAATCTACACCCCCAGCAGAGACCTACTGGATGGCTGAGCAAGAAAATACCTACTTTCTAAAAGTGGTATTTTCAACCATAGAATGTAAAAATCACTTTCTCTAAAAGATGCATCAGGCATACAAAACTTTATTTTTCTACCTAGTTCCCAGGGCCAGTTATGTTTATAAGATGTTATAAACAAACTCCCCATTCTGTCCTATGGGAACAGGTAGCCTTGCAATAGTGAAAAACGAAATTGGCAGTAAATCACTATCAGGACATGCCAGAAAAAACAGGGCATGTCCTACCTTTCACATACACTGCACCCTGCCCACAGGGGTACTTTGGGCCTACCTTAGGGGTGACTGACATGTAAGAAATGGGAAGGTTAGGGCCTGGCAAGTGGGCCAAGCCGACATGGCAGTCTCAGACTGCACACAGGCTCTGCAAAGGCAGGCCAGAGTTACATTTACAGGCTGTTCGCGTGGGTGGCACAATCCATTGCTGCAGCCCACCAACAGCATTTGATTTACAGGCCTGGCACGCTCAGAGCACTTTACTAGGGACTGACAGGTAAATCTAATAGGCCAATCATGGAACACCAATCCATAACACAGTTTACAACAGGAGCTCTTGCACTTTAACACTGATCAGCAGTGAGAAAGTGTGCAGAGACACTAAGCCAGCAAAAACAGAGTAAAAACCGGGAGGTCAAAAAGCATAAACTCAGGGGAAACACGCCAAAAGATGCCAAGTCTAACAGTCAGAACTTGACAATTGGGTATGGCCAATTCGACATACATTAGTACACTGCACTGAGATCTGGTTAGCAGGTCTCAGTGCACTCTCAGAGTTGAAAAACTAGCAGCATTGTTCCAAAAAGGTGGGGGTGAACAAGTAAAAACAGATATTTACTTACACCTGACATTCATAATTCAACATTGGACAAAGACAAGAGGAGATGCTGTTGGGGACCTAGAGGGTCTAATAAACCTGCTGGCCAAATATTGGTTCAAATAATGCCGAAAAAGCTGATTTACCTTGTCTGACATATTTGACAACTAGGGTCATAAGTCCCTGGTACTAGATCGATTTGCAATCATATGGCTTATGTGGGGGGGGGGGTCAACCTCCGAGCATGGCGGACGTCTTTTAGATGAGTTCCGGGGCCGGGCTGCATAATCCTGTTGAAACAAACATATTTCCCGTCACTAATCCGAGCCCAGCAGAAGCCGCACAGAACCTGTACAATGGCGCAAACAAATGGACACAAAGCTGATGACACGTTGACTGTTATAAGTGGAAATGCAGCGACCACAATCTCTGCATTGATGACACCGGTATTTACACAGCTGAGGGAGAGGCCACGGAACCCATGATTGTCTCACTGGAAGCAGTGGCACCAACGCGATAGATCAACAAACCTGCTGGGGGGAAGCGCTGATGGGCAGATGCCCATACGCAGTGGCCTGGAGCACGAGCTGCGTCTCAGACCCCGGACCGGCCCCGCCAGAGAGCGGTGAGTGTCTCCCGATGTCGGTGGGGAAAGTCTGGGTGTCCTGACTGCGAGAGCCTGGGGCGCCACACGGTCTACCATTGATGGCGCTGTATACTGCAGTGATTTGGGACACAGTGGCAGCGTTGGGGCAGACTGAGAAGAAAGGCTTGAATGACACTGATGGAAAGAAGGTTTGGTATATACACGAGTGTCCGAGCCCTGACTTCGGTGTGGGAGGACGTTAGCCACACATTTAAACACACGGCATCGATAACATCAAGGAAGACGGAGATGGCCAACCATAGCACTGACTGCCACGCTGTCTGCTAATTTTGGTGGGCTGATACTGGGAAGCAGCCAGAGGCAGGCATATAGCAGCATTTACCCAGTAGACACCCGGATACCTTGTGAAGTCCTGTGCAATTTGGGAACACCACACCAGGGGAAAGTAGAAACCCAGACACAGGCGACAAAGTGGTATGTACATAGGTCATTACCACCCTCAACCACATGGATCTGCTTATTCCTGAGACTGGTGCCCTAATTTGTAATGCACGCTGCCACTAGCTTGGACACATAGTGGTGTTGCAGCCATATATAACTAGTGAACTGGGTCACTGTATTGCACTGTGCTGGCCAGGGCGTGTGCACCCTACTACCCAATACTGGTGCAGACATAGCCTGAATGAGTGCTTTGTCAGTCATACGCATGGGGCGCCCAAGAGGAAAAACACAAGATGCTGGCCCAAACACCACCCAAACCCCGGAAGATACGGAGCATCCCAACCCTTTGCTGTCACTAACAAGGACAGCCCAGTGGATAAACTGGATTTAATCCTCCAAGAAGTTAGAGACTCCAGAAAAGCCAGTGAGCAACAAATCGGTGCCCTTACAACCGGTCTCACGCTGCTCATGGCTGACCACACCAAATTGGCAGACAGGGTGAAAACAAACGCTACTGCATTGGAAGAGATGACCCCGCAGCACAAACAACATACAACACAGATCCAACATTTACAAAATCAGGTCACCAACCTCCTAGACCATGTTGAAGATGAAGAAGGGAGGGAAAGACGCAACAAAATTTGCGTCATAGGCCTGCCAGAAAGAAGTGAGGGATCCGACGTGACTCGATACATTGAACGATGGTTTAAAGATGACATCACCTCAGAGGGAATCTCAGACCAATACTGCGTGGAAAGGGCGCATAGGATACCTACAGGTAAGCCAAAACCAGGTGCTCCTCCTCGGCCTCTCATAGTCAGGATGTTGAACTATAGAGATCGGGACCTTTTACTCCAGAAGGCAAGAGAACTCTCTCAGATCCGATTACAAAACTGTTTCATATCTTTGTACCCCGATTAAACGCTCATGGTGCAACGCCAAAGATCTTCTTTCATGGTTCTCAAGAAACAATTGCAAGATATGCGGCTAAAATACGCACTGTTATTCCCAGCAAGATTGAAAGTAATTTATGAATAAAAAACATATTTCTTTGAGAGCCTGGAAGATGTGGAGATCTCCTGTACGCATTTAGTGTTTTTTCTTTGAATATATTGTTAAAATCAGGTTCATTCTGAAGTAGATCCCATCTCGTGTTAATTATTTTTCTAAGTTCAGCTGAACTGGTCGAATATTTAGACACAAAACCTTATCTTTGGGATCTTGTTTTTGTTTGTTTTGTCAAAAGTAAACTTCTATCTTCTTTCGCTGTCCTGCATATTGCATCATCCACAATTTTCTTTGGGTACCCTCTTTCAATGTATTTCTGCTTCTGTATTGCCATAGTTTCCTCCAATATATTTGCTTCAGAGCAAATCCTTTTCATCCTCAGAATCTGAGAATATGGTAAGTTCTGTAGGAGATTGTTGGGTTGAAAACTAGTATACAAAAGGGCATTGTTTTGATCAGTTTATTTTCTGTATACCTGGGTTTGTAGTTCCAGTTCTGTTTTGACTATGAGTATATCCAAAAATGCAATGGAAGTGTCACTAATAGTGTACGTGAATTGGATGTGGGCATCTTATGTGTTCAATTGTTGAATTTGTTGTTCAAGTTTCTCTTGGGAATCAGTCCATATGATAAATATGTCATCAATAAATCCTACAAACCCCATTGATGTACCGGTCAATTGTAAATAAAATTGTTCTGCCCACTTAAAGTAGCTGTGATGGAGACAAAATTGTAATAACTCCAGTAAAAACACTTTATCTGCTTTGATCTCTGCTTGTTTTAACAATGCCCACTCAACAGCTTCTATACCTTCCATATGTGGAATTGAGGTCTAAAGAGATTTGGCATCGATGGTGCATGGTCTATGACCCTCTCTCTTTAAATCTTTAACTTGCTGGAATTTCAATAATACATTTGTAGTGTCTTTCACATAAGATGCCCATCTTTGAACAAAAGGTTGTAAAAAGCAATCAAGATATTGACTTAAAGGTTCAAACAGTTACTATGGGTCTGAATGGGGGATCTTTAATGTTTTTGTGGATTTTCGGCAACATGTAGAGACCTGGTCTTCGTGGATTCGAGACTGTTAGAGAAGACTTCATAGTTGTACTATTTCAACCCATTTCAAATGCTCTGTTCAGTATCACTTCCAATGTTTTAATAAATCTATTGGTAGGTTCTTGATCCAATGCTAGGTACGTGGATGTATCTGAAACATGTTGGTTGACTTTCAGCCGGTAGTATTCCCTATCCATAACTACTAAGGCGACTCCCTTGTCAGCATTCTTGATAAATATTTCAGGATTACTGGAAAGTGTCCTCAATGTGTTTCTTTTATGTTTGGTGAAATTCTGCCTTTTGCTCAGTCCGAAGTTCAGTTTCTGTATGTCTTTTTTTACCAAGATCTCAAAAGAATCCAACAGTTCATGTGAAATGGGGGCTTGAAAACTACTCCTTGGTTTAAATTAAAAAAATTCTGTTTCTTGTGTATCTTCTTTGGTTGGAAGTATATTGCAAAAGAAATGTCTTAGCCGCAAGGTGCGCATGAACGTGTACAGTGCTATTTCACATTCCAACTCGTTAGTTCTGTATATAGGTACAAAACGCATCCCTTTGTTCAAGATATTCTCCTGTTGAGGTGTAAGACTTGTAGAAGACATATTTGCCACTAAACCTTGTTTTGAAACCTTAGATTTGTTTGTGCTTTTTCTCTTACTCCTGGCGGTTGACTTGTGTCTGTGGCCTGGGATAAAAAAGGTTTCGTGCTGAGGAGTGAGCTCCTTACTTACCTCCTGTCTCTCTCTGTGAATGTTCACTGCTCAACGCTATTTGGGCAACTGGTACTTGATTGACGTCTGCTTCGCCTTCAGTGACTACACTCTCCTCTGATGAGCCAATGTTACCATGTTTAGGGGAAAGAGCACAAGCACTTTAGAACTGGTTAGTAGTGATAAAGAGCACAGAGTCCTAAAGCTAGCAAAAACGTGATAAGAGAAGTGGAGGAGGTAGGCAAAACATTTGGGGGGAGACCACCCTAAGGCTGTCAGGTCTAACACGTGCCCCCCCAGCTGAAAATGTGGAGAGCTACTCAACCCCTTGGTAGTTACTTATCTTCACTAAGGAGGAAAAACCTGGTGAGACCATCAGCACTGGTGTGGTCCGAACATGGGTGGTGTTCCACTGTAAAATCCATTCCATGTAAGGAGATGGTCAACCTCAACAGTTTGGGATTCTCACCTCTCATCTGCATGAGCCATCTGAGAGGGACTGTGGTCTGTCTGAACCAGGAAGTGAGTCCCAAACAGGTATGGTCTCAAAGTCTTCAGTGCCCAGTACACAGAAAAAGATTATCATTCAATGGCTCTCTACCTCTGTCCCTGTGGAAGTAACCTCCTACTATTGAAGGTTACTGGTTTGGCTAGGCCCTCTTCATTCAGTTGTGCTAATACTGCCCCTCTGCGATGCTCTGAGCATCTGTCTGCTTGATGAATTGCTTGGAGACATCTAGTGCCTTGCGTACAGGTGCTGTACCCATGGCTTCTTTGGGGGAATCAAAGGATTTCTGACAAGCCTCTTCAAGTCAGATCTGTTAAGGGTGCAACAATGGTACCATTACCTTTAACAAATCTTCTGCAGTAGCCTGTGAGGTCTAGGAATGCCCTAATTTCTGTGTGGGTTTTAGGTGGTTGCCAGGCCATTTTAGTCTCAATCTTGGCCTGGAGAGGCTGCCCCTTGCCCCACCTACCTTGTGTCCCAGGTACACCATTGATTCCTGCCTAGTCTTGCTCTTATTGGCCTTTATGGTCAGGCCTGCTTGTTGCAGGGTCTGAAGCACCTCATCGAGGTGATGCAGGTGTTTATACCAGTTGGAACTGTAGACAGCAATCTCGTGCAAGTAGGCAGCACAAAAGGCCTCCTTATACTCTAGTGTATTGTGAGTTACCAGTGACTGAGCCCTTTTGGCTCTTGATGGACTCTGTAGAGCTGTGATCTAAGTGTTAGAGCGGAATGCAATGAAGGCTGATTTAGAATGTTGAGTTTGGAATTACAGGCAGAAGAATAAAGACATGTTATACTAAGCTCCTTGTGCGGCATAGTCATTGGTGAGTACTCGGGCTTGGCAGGGCACTTTGAATAGCAATGAGATAGGGGATGAGTAACCCAAAGATCAACAGTGCTCTCCCAGAGAGTTTGCCATGGTCCAAGCAAACTGCTTGTGTGTGCCACGTGTGCCATCATTGAAGTACGGAATCGATGCTTAATGCATGTGGAGTTAAGGCACAACTCCAACCTCTCTAAAGGAGTTGAAGATAATGAAAGTATTGCAGCGAGGACCTGCTGGTCAGGCCTTACATAAAGGTACTGCGCTGCAGCACAAGAGAAAGTCATACATTACCGAGCGTTACTGTCAAAGGCAGATGTGTACAGATACAGGAAGGAAGGGCTAACGACTGCAGTCGTCAAATAAGAACAAAGTACGTAAAGTGCTAGCTGATCAAACAATTGACCAGAAAGCACACTGTCATTACACTTACCAGAGTCTCGATATGTGGAGCTCTACGACCTCAGCACCAGGTGAGGAGAACAGAGAAAACACTCAGGGTTGTGCCTGCAGAGCTTCCATATCCGAAGTAGCACCCCATCAAAGCTGCCGCGTGGGAATCAAAACAAATTCCGAGCTGCAGAAAGTCGAGACTGATGATCAAAATTGTGATGGTTTGCTCAACCATCGGAGACCAAGCAGGAGGTCACCATACCACGGACTGTCCAGGATGTTCCGGAGGCTAATCCATTGCAGAGCCTCAGAAATTGTTCAGATGACGCAGGTCCTAGTGGACTGCCAACAATCTCTGAGAGAGCTCCACCGTCAATGTCAACCACTCACATAAAAAGTTGCACAATGCTGCTGCCTTCCTGAAACCACCACCAACATTCAATGCTGTCCAAAAACAAAATATTGGCAATAGATGGAATGTGTGGATAGAGACATTTGAAGATTTCATTGATGCACTTAAAGAGACTGATAACAAAAAGATTTTGAAATACCTCAAAAATCTTGTTGTTTAAATTGAAGCTATAAGGAAGATGCTGTAAACTGATGAAGAAATTACACACCATGAGATTAAAGAAACTTTGAATCTCAAGTTCAATCCAATGCCCAATGTAGATTACGAATAATACATTTTCAGCCAAGAATGACAGAAAGTTGGTGAAACTATCGATGAATTTGTGGAAAGACTTGACACACCTATCAAACAGTATAAGTTTAACAAATATAATCATGAAGAAGCTATACTTTTTAGATTTATTGACGGGTACTTATCAGATTCATTGAAACGGCGAATGCTGAGAGAAACTCTGAGGGGACGATTCCGATGTCGGACGGACTGGAGTCTGTCCTACATCGGTTGGGAACTGGAACTGAATGACCTCCTGTCATCGATTCCAGCCTGAACAGAATGTAGGCTCTCATTGCAAAGAGCAGAGGTGCAGTTCATCCCTGCACCCTGTGGGAGGCACCTCAAGGTGCCCTGCCAACGGGTGCAGGGATCAACAGGGTGGCACTATAGGTGCCCCTTAGGCCACCATTCGGAGGCCTTGCACCGATGGGGGATGTGCTGGGGGCCCCCAAAGTAGGGTTCCGACAGCCTTTCTGTGTCGGAAAGTCCAGTGCAGAAAGGCTGTGAGAATCTTCCATCGGAATCCCTTGGCTGAAAAAAGCCACCAGAGGGATTGATGGAGGATTTCCGAATGGCAGCCGGGCTCTCTGACCCCGTCGCAAGCCATTCTGAACTCTGGTTTTGATTCCTTTCTGACCGACCCCATCAAAATGGGTTGGTCGTAAAGGAATCCGAAACGCCGAATCCGATGCCGTTGGAACGGCTCCGAAGGTCGGAGCTGTTTCTGACTGCATCAGAATCGGCCCTTAGTCTGGAGTGAGTGTTAATGGCTGCTAGGTCTGAAGAACGTGCCAACATGCTGCTGATATGGAGACCGGAAGTGCCCAGAATGAATTAGTCATGAATGTGAAAACTAAGCCAAAGCAAAAGACTGAAGGATTCAAGGAGATGTCTACACGTAAAACAAAATGGTGTTTTAAATGTGAATTTTTGTTTTCACACAAAAGCAAATGTCCCGCCATTAGACAGATATTTAAAGGCTGTGGGAAGGAAAAGCATGAAGTCAAAATGGCCGCCCTAACTTTCTAAAAGAAAAGTTTGACTCGCACCCATATGGTTTAGCTGAGATGTCAGGTACGACAAATAAACACTGAACGAAGTTGATTGCCTTTTATATTATCGTCAAACAGTTCTTCCATATCAATATCAAGTGAAAGGGAAGAATATGGTTGTACCATGTTGATGTTTACCTCAGAAAAGTGTGCACAAGTTGAACTGGTCACACGTGAAGAAAAATGTCAGTCAAAGAAAAGTTGACATGTCAAAGCACCAAAATCATTCAAACAATGTCCGACGACTACATTGAAAGTAAATTATTTCTTGATACCTTTCATCATCGACAGTGGTGCTTCGATAAACATTATACCTGAGGAGAAGTACAATAAATTGTCTCAATTACTGAAATTTACTCCATTGAAAACCAAAGTGAATACATTGACTGCATTAAAGCCCTTAAAAAGTCAAGGATCATTTATTGCAACGATGAGACAATAGAAAACAAAAGTACAAGCACCCATCCATGTGCTTCGTGGTACAGCGTCGAGTGCCTGACTACTTAGTCTCAGCACAGCTGTTGTTATGAGACTGATTTCCATAAACTACAACATGAATGCTCACAAGCAAATAGTAATTCAATTCCCTTCATTATTTCATGGTTTAGGAAAGCTCAAGACTATGAAAGGAAAGCTGCATATTAATGAGGATGCTCATCTTGTTGCTCAAAGGCATAGACAAATAGTTTTTTTCTTTTCCAAGACGCTGTTGAAAAAGAACTTGAATCGCTGCTGAAGCATGATGTCAGTGAGCGGTCTACCAGTCCTACGCCATGGCTTTCTCCCATAGTGGTAGTGCCCAAAAAGGACAGTGAAGGAGCTGTGCGTTTATGTGTTGACATGCAGTAGACAAAGGAGGCAATTAAACCAGAACGACATCTAGGTCCACACATTGCTGACATGATAACGTAATTAAATGATGCCAAAGTCTTCTCTCACCTTGATTTGATTAAAGGATATAATTAGTTGGAACTCAAATAAAATTGCAGGTACATTACAACCTTTCTTATACATGTTGGTCTTTTTAGTTAATAAAGATTATGGGCCTGATTTAGATCTTGGTGGATCTGGTCCCGCCATCACTTTTTCAATGGTTTCTCCACCCGCCTACTTAGTGGTCCACCCGCTCTATATAGATGTTGGCGGATCTATGTACTAAAGACCTTCCAAGGGCTGCCATCTTAACCATAATTTTTCTCTCACATCGATGCTCATCATAGGTAAAAGCGGCTGTCGGAAGGAGTCCAGCCAAGATTACCGCAGGGCTAATCACGATGTGTCGTTCCATCGAGGAAACTGTGGCGTAGATACCTCATACTTTGAGTTGGTTGAATAAAAGGAAATGAGGTGGAAACATATCGTTTTTTCTGTTTCCCACTACCGTTTACATGTTAAACCCCATTCTCCAGGTCATTCCTGTGCTACTTCTTCTAGGGCACAATGCTAATCAACTCTGTTGTTGCTGTGATCTAAAGTAAGCTTCTTTCACACTTGTCTTACTATGAATGGTCTGTTGACAATTGCTTTTGTGGTGGTTGTGGTGTTGTGCCTGTCGGTGTGCATTCAATAGCATTCAATATTGTGTGTGTTGTTTGTGTGCTATGCAACATGTAAAATAAAAGGGTATTATACATTACCTAGATATATTCTTGAAGCAAAAACAATATATATGAGTATTGACACATTAATTAGTAGTACTTCCCAGACTACACTCCACCAGGGGCTCACTCCATCAGCAAACCGCCGCTAGGACAATTCCAGCACAACAGGCAAATCTAAATAGGTTTCGCTCAAACCCACAGACCTGGCGGCTATGGAGAACTGTTTGACAGGAAAGGAGTCCACCGCACCGGCGAAGGTGAGCCACTTGCATGACGGGAAAAAGTCTGTTGATGCAGATGGCAGTTCAGGCAGCCACATCTAAATACGCTGGGTGGGAAACTGTCAGCTGATGGAGTACTTGTAAACTCCACAGTGGAGGGATGAAGGTAGTACGGCCAAGATCTAAATTAGGCCCTAATTTTTAGTGTGTCATCGGCTGCAGAACTTTTTCAAGACATCATTTGACGTATCATTCAGCCTGTCATAAATGCATTCAATTACAGTGATGGCATATTAAATTTAAGAGCTACACAAAAAGAGCCTGCACTCACACAAGTATGTCTTTTACTTCCGGATGAAGGTTTGACTTTGAATGCAGATAAATGTGAGTTTCACGATAAAAGTTGAAATTCTTTGGCCTTATGTTTTCTGGTGGGGGTATGACACCCGATCCTGCTAAAGTACAAGTGCTGTCAAATGCTGATCCTTGATAACATGTTTCAATGGTGCGTTCATTTCTTGGCATGGCCAACTACTGGTTCCGATACATCAGAGACTTTGCCATAGTATGTGCTCCATTGAGAGTGGTGACGAAAAGGGTGTTTCATTTCATTGGCACATGAATGTGAGAAAAGGTTTAAGAAAATTAAACAAGCCGTTGCGAATGCTGCAGAAATGGCATATTTCAATCTGAAGCTTCACACAGAGGTTGCTGTTGATGCTAGCCCAGTCAGGTTTAGTGCCATACTTGCACAGCACAGCGGACACCCGAATGCTCGAAGGCATATTGTGGCATAAGAAAGTAGGAATGTGTCCCAAATGGAACGTTCTTATTCGCGTTGAAAACAAAACTTTTGCCATGATGTGGGCTTGTGAACATTTCTGTGTATTCTTGTATGCAAAGCCTTTTTTGATGGTCACTATTCTTCAAGCTTTACTAACTATATTTGGAAATTCAAAGGCCAAGATGCCTCCTCGCATTGAACGGTCTGCACTACCACTACAAGAGTACAATTATAACATTGTGCATCATCCAGGGAAGGATCCGAACATGGTTGGGACGACCTAGCATGAGATGGGGCCAGCTGCTTCCAGCCATACTGGATGCATTTTGCCAGGAAGGGCACTCGGATGCTATCCTTGTTCACCTGGGGGAACAACCTAACATTCCTATTAAGCAGGGAGCTGCTAGGGACAATGGTAGTGGGACTGGAGGCCCTGGAAAGGTTGACCCGCCAAGCGGACCTCATATGGTCTGAAATAATATCCTACGGGGTATGGAGAGGGGTGGTAGATCAAGGGGTGGTGGACAAATCAAGGCAAAAGCTGAACATTTCCATGGCCAAAATATGTAGGCGACCAGATGGGAGTTCGTACGACATGGGCTTATCAATCTTAGGATGCCAGGTTACTGCAAGGAGGATAGCGTTCACTAGACCAGGGTGGGCATGGACATTTTCCCTGCTCAATATAGTTAGAGCAGCTAGGTTTCTCCTAACATGAGCTGGGGGAGCTGCCAACGATTGGGAAGCAGCTGGGGGTATGGTGGAGACAGCACAGAAAGATACTCAGAGAAAAGAGTAACCTAGGAAGAATAGCTGCTCAGACAGTGTCCTTTGGATGCCTCACAGCAGGGGCACTGCGGAGCAGGCGATAGCACAAGGTGTCCTTGGGATGCCTCATGGCAGGGGCACTGGGGAGCAGGCAATACCAGAGAATGGCAGCCAGAATAGAAGAGCTGCTCACATGGTGTCCTTGGGATGCCACATGCAGTGACAGTGGGAGCAGGTGAGTGGTCAGCAAGGGTCCAGGGCAGGCGGACACGGCATTTGTAGCCTGACCAAGGCCTAACAGCCACCCACAAAGATCGGTAGCAAGGGAAGCCTAGAATCCGCAACAATGAGACACCTGTAATGGGGCCACCGCTCAGGGTAGTGCTCTAAACCGGAGATAGGAGTAAAATAAATGCGACTTCATAACATTGACAAATGTGATGTTTATCAAGTAAGCATGGCGATTGCGAACGACCAATCAATAAGTTGCGAAATGTATGATCCATGTATTGATAAACTGTGTAATAAACTGTGGTCTTTATGCACCATAAACTGTCCCAGTGTGATTTAAGAGGAGGGAGAGGGTGCACTGTGTGGCTGAGAAGCATGGTGTTACCTCACACATCCGGGTGGGGTTCCATTTACATCTGCTGACGAGTGTCACTCACAGTGTTTGCTTTTCTTTTAGGAAATGCTTCAATGACCGGCTGTTATTTATTTATTTCAAAAGACAGACAATCCCACAAAGGCCATAAATTCTGGACAGTACTAGAAATTAATGGCTTTTTTTTTACTGTACTATCCCGGGGAAGTCTTGAGCATGGAGGAGGGGACAGGGTGCATTACTGGCAAAGTGGGAAAGAGCAGTAACATGTGGAGACAGTCAGAAGAGTTACGCTGGGTGTAGTGATAGGCCAGCGCAGAGGAGAGCGTCTGGAGGAGGAGAATAAACAGAGTTCCTGAGAGGCAGGTGCGATCCAGCTGTTTGGTGGAGGAAAGGCAGGCTCACGTCGAACATTAAGAAATTACCACGTGCTTCAACTGAAAGGCTTACCTTAATATATGATGGATGCACCAAGTGGTTCTCCTCCGTACAGGTCTCCAGTTTCTCAACCAAGGTGCACAGGATCATTTGGAGCTTCAGCTCAGTCAGAAGCTGGGGTGGGCTGCTCTGGACCCTCCTTCGTGATCCCAGCTTCTGATTGGGCACGAGGGCTGACGTTTGACGAGCCCCCCTGAAGCCTCATTAACTCACACACGGTACTGCCTGAGGCTAATGCAGAGTATCAGAATGGGTGAGACAGGGCAGTACAGACAGTGCCTCACACATGCGCAATACAGCTGAGCATTTGAGCCATTTTCTGCTGCTAACGTGATATTACATTTAAACAAACTATGGTTTGTTTTCATGTAAAGCTGTAACATCACGGTGTGCAGCCAGGCGCTTGAGATAGAGGCAGTCCAGTTGCTGGTGAGTCATCGTCATGGCGCACTCCATGGCCGAGACACCACTGGGCAGATGTGCTGTAGTTGTTCTCATGTAGATGGACAAAATCCTGGAACATGGAAAATGTATGGAGACAAGGAAGAGTGCAGAAAATCCAAGTGCCTGTGCAGCACAGATAATCAGTGCATGGTTGAATTCTTCTTTGATATTTCGTATTATTAGAAAATCTACACTGTAATTGTTAAACTTAGATCCTACTTAGGAGGGATTTATAGGCATGGCTATAAAAAATAGAAACTATGGGGCAGATTTACAAGCCCCGTACGCCACATTTGCGCCGCCGTTGCGTCACTTCTGTGACGCAGCGGTAGCGCAAAGCCAGCACCATGCTGCGGGGTATTTACAACGTGACGTTTTTACGGAGCGCCGCATTGTAAATGCGGCACATCCATGGTGGCGCAGGAGGTGTCTGCCGTGACGCAAAATAACTGGCGCATCCCTGCTGATATGCAGGGATGCCCCAGTTATTGTAAATCTACCCCTATATTATTATTATCTGAAATTCCCTGTCTGTTGCCTGGCATGCTGCTGCTCCTTCTTGGGACAAATTAAAAACACAGCGGCTCTTCATCTCCTGCCAGTTAAAAGAAATTAAACAAAAAGATATTTATCTCTCGTGTTTAGTTAATTTCACAAGTTAATACCTATGACAGGTCACCAATCACAGAAGTTGTGATTGGTGACCTGAGTTACAAAATTACAAAATCTGTTTACCCCAGAAAGACGTTTAGACATTTACTTAAATTAAACCACTGACTTGTGGTTTTCGCAATATTCTACCAGTTTTTACTTATTTTTTACCCTATTCAATTGGTATTATTACAGTGCTGATGTTAGTGATGCCCACTATTTTGGCCAAAGGGCTACTGAGATATTCATCTAATCTCCATTGAGCTTTAGACAATCCTTGGACAACAAACGTTGTACAACCTTCTGACAATGATTTAACTGACTAAAAGTATTAGTGGTTAAAACTCTAGGATAAACTGGACATCGTCAGCATACCAGTAGGTCTGAAAACCACAGTTTCCAGGAAAATATGTATTTATAGTAATAACAGAGAGTAATCGATACTGCATCTGGCGAGAATTGCGCATGTGCTGGCGCGCGCTCATGCGCAGTTCTCACAAGGATTAGCGAGACGGCGAAGAAGCGGAGGGCAGCCCGGGGACCCCGCATGCCAGGTAAGTGGTTTTAATTTTACTTTTTAATAATGTTTAATTACTTTTTATAATGGGGGGGTGGAGGCGGGGGCTGGCTAACTCCGCTCCGCTGCGTGTGGAGTTCCGCGGAGAAGGCCAATCTCCGCACACTCCGCAGGCGGAGTGGAGGTCTCCGCCCGGGGTTAATATAGAGCTTTGTTAAATCTAATTTCATCGGGAAAACGAAAGGCTCAGAAGGCCCTGAAATGATTTGTAGCCAGACATCTGCAGTAGGTAAACGGGCGCAATACTCAAACTTACTTTTACCAAAACTGGGGGCCATATTTCAGTCAAATATGTGGGCAGTAGCAATTGCATGCCTTAACAGTGTTGTGTCTATGCCATTCATGGGCGCGGATCCTCAATTTAGCACTAAATTGTTACTCAGTTATAATCAATATGGACATTTAGAGTCATTAATTATAGATGCAATGAGGAATCAAATATTATTGTAATGTCTTTTACCTGGCTGCTGTATTGCTTGTTTATGGTTTTAATAACAATACAATTATTACTTTGAAAACTGCTTAGGGCGGAGGTGTTTATTCAGAATGTAATTGCATTCTACAAAGCGAAAAAAGAGCTATCGACGATTTAGAGAACACGACCAGCAATAATAATGTGTCTACTGTGTATGCAGATGCAGAGGCAAAGTCGTTTTCTGCCAGAAGCACCGGCGCCCCTGCATTAATGTGGCAATAAATATTTATGTTGTCTTATATACAACTCTTTTCTGAGATAAATATGATTTATTTGGTTTGCTTTTGAGAAGCAAACATTTGCTGAAGTGACAAAAAAATGAAACAGTTTGGGTAAAATTGCATTTAAATGTTTATACAAACCTGTTCTTGAGGCACATGGTCAAACTGAGAACATGATCTACATTAAGAACTGAATAATGTTTCAATGGAAAGCAAATTGCTCACTTAAACTTTGTGCACATGCAATTGCTCATCCTAATGCTTTATTGTGGACTTTTCAATGGCTAAAATCAAGTCCATTTTTCAGTAATTGTTTAATCTACATCTAATACATCTGTATCAGCGAAAATAATACCTGATAGTTTGCAAGGAAAATAAAAAAGACAACATTTTGAAGCAAGGTAATTTGGTCAGTGCAGCCCACGTCTATTTATTTCTGTCTTAATGTTGTTTTTTTATTTGATATAGTTTGATAGAGTTATTTGCTTTCCGCTGATATGTACAGTTGGTGAGTGGCGCCATTTGTGTATCCCATGATAAGCATAAACTACACCAATGGCATAGTAACAAATTGAACAGTTTCGCAATTGAATCAAAATTACAAACTTTCTCGCACCACGAAATATTTTTGAGCAATACTGCAGTACTTGCTCCATCTGCCTTGTGAAAGTGTTATAATTACTGTCTCTTTTCACCAGGCCATCCACACTGAGTGCCTGATTCACAAAGGTAACTGACATTTTTGAAATTTTTTCATTTTTATATAAGTTTACTACTCTTTGCTTTTTCACAAAATCCACGCATAGGTTATTGCCCCCCCCCTCCCTCCCGAAGAAAGTAGAAAGTGCAGCACCACATATCGCCAACCACTGGCACTGCAGCACCTTCTCTTTGAAAAAACGAAGGCAGTGAATTAAAACAGACCCCATAGGAAATAATGTTAGATTACATTAAAATATTTAAAAAATAGGTGAATATAATTTAATGTTAAAAAAATTAAAATAGTAAAATTATTATTTAAATGAAAATATTTTAACAATCTATTTGACTTTAAAAGATAAATGTAAGAATAGTTTAGTAAAATATACCTAAATTAATTTGAATTCATTCTATACATTACTTTTAATAATTGTAAATCGAAATTAAAAATACATATTATAGGTGAGAATTTATTGTTTAATTTTGGAGTCAGAAAAAAAATTGTTATTTAATATATTTCCATTTATTAAAGTTGCAATTCAAAATTAAGTTAATAGTACTGTTCCAATAAATACATAAAATAAAATACATTAGTATTTCACATAAAGTTATTTTTATTTCGTTATTGAGTTAAATAAACTTTTTTATTTTTTCCTATACTTTACAATGCAGAGAGCTCCACCACAACTGTGGAGCTTCCTTTACTCAAAAGTGTAAATTACTCAAAAGTGTAAGTTTGTTTGATAATAAGGCTTGAATTAATTAACTTGCACTTTGATTGTACTCCGTCTTAAGAAGTAATGCACTGGTCAATCCTTGTAAGTCCTCCAAGTGAGTGTGTACCATATTTCCCCGATCAGCAGCTAAACACTAACATCAAATCATCAAAATCCCACATATCAAGAATTCTGGGTGTGATTAAAGGAGATTGTTAACAATAGCTTACCACTATCATTGGTATGATGCTTGTCAGAACAACGATGGCATCTTCATTGAAAAAAATGGTCTTGCCTACGGTTTGTTGTGCACATTACGGACATGTACTCATACAGTGGAGCTTATTTATGAGACCCTTGAGTCATTTTTGTACCATGTAAAGTAGTACATGCATGATGCAGGGCTCTCATAAAGATTTATGAAGCCATGCATGCCACCTGGAGTGGCTTTGAGTGGCCTCATAAATCCTGAGTAAGGTGACGCAGAGTAAATCGCTGCATCATCTTACTCTGCGCCCATAAGGTGTTCCATGGGTGTTGTGGTGGGTTTTTCCATGCAACAGCCATGGTATTTGATGCTTCCCTAGATTTACAAAGTCATGTAAACATGGGGAAGTGTCAAATCCATATGTTTTCTGAAGTGAGGTGTAATGAGGATAAATGTGTTAATTTCTCCTCGTTTTTTCCTCTTTCATGTGTGCTGCATTTCTGCAGCACACGTAGAAAGAGGAGAATGTCTCATAGGATTGTTTTTGTGCAGGAAGGGGCCCCTTCCTGCACAAAAAAATTCTGCCTGCAATGGCGGCACCCTTGCACTATGGTGCAAGGGTGCCTACGTTGGCCCTAGGCTGCCAAAACAGCATCAGCACAGGCAGAAGGACAGGAAAACACAGTATTGCTCAGATACAGTGTATTTCTACTCTTTCAGTTTGGCAGAGGGCAGCCAAGCAAGGTCCCTTGCTGTGCTTTCTTTTGCCAAAATGCCATATATGAGGACCTGTATCCATAACCACTGTTGAATACACCAAATGCTTTGCTCTTTTGGTGTAATTTACTCAAACAATCCTATCTTGTGTATGATTGCACAATGTATGCCACAATCACAACTATGAGGCGGGCAATAACTCGTACATGTCAAGTCCCACATACTCTGACTTAACGTGAAATATATGATGTTTCCAGATGCACCGTATGCGCAAGTTATTCTTCGCATCTGCACTTGAAATCCAAAACACAGTCAGCCATGCCCCATGTAGTGGGTGTACCTGCATCATAGCTCTGCAAGTAGTGCTGAATGAAGGGAGCACTAACTGCCCACAAATAAAATCAGAAGTTGCCTGGAACATCAGTCTGTGTTGTCGCAAAATGGAACATGCATAGGAAGAGCACACAAAGTATCCAAATCACATTCTCAACACGTCGTGCATCCACATGTCTCCCCTGGGGATGTGTAGCAATCTGATGCACAAAATAAGAAATCATAATGTGTGTTGATTGTGTACAGAAACACACATGGGTAAATTGATGTGTTGTACCACAACATGCATACATGCAGAGTCTACTCATGCACAAGGACACCAATGCATATGTATGTTGTCTTCAGTCAAGTGCACCAAGTAGCAGTGCCACTGTCACCTAGACACTGACCCATCTTTGTGGATGTAAAGAGCCCAAAATGAGTCCAATGTTTAGCAGACAAGGATTTTAACTATCAGTTACCCTCAGCACAATGACTACCAATGAGGTACCCAAATGATGTTCCAGTGACAGAACCCACGCACTCAGCAGGACACACCCTTAACCCCCTCTTCACAACAGGAGACTCCATCAACTTCAGCCACACCACCGAACTCCCATGGACTGACCATCAATGCATCCACTTGACCTTCAGATTACCCACCATCCACAGACACCAGCACCTGCTCCCACAAAGAAACTGTACCAGAATCACAGACGACCAGCTAACCTCATCACTCAGCAACTCCACCCAAACCATCACGGAAAACGACGATCCCAACACTGCAGCCCGAACTCTGCACAGAGGGATCTCCGACAGTTCAAACACCATAGCCCCCCTGAAGAAGAACAACAACACACTCGCCAAGAAAGCTAGATGGTTTACCACTGAACTTCGAGAGTCCAGACGCACTTGCCGCCACCTCGCCTGCAGGAACACCAAATCCACAGAAGCCCACAACAACTTCAGAGCTGCCACCAACGCTCACCACCAACTCATCAGAAAAACGAGGAAAAAAGTGATAGAAGACAGAATCTCCACTCATGCACACAACAGCAAAGATCTCTTCGACATCATCAAGGAGTTTGCCCAACCTACTAGTGAGTCCACCGACATCCCTCCCTCACAAGACTTCTGTGTCAAACTCAGCACCTTTTTCCACCACAAAATCAAGAGCATCTATGACAACTTCGACGAAGACAACCAACACACTGAACCCTCACCAACAACCCTGACACCCTGAAGCCAGTGATCCACAACTGGACAGCCCTCACCACCAAAGACACACTGAAGAGGATGAAGTCAATCCACTCCAGTGCCCCCATGGACCCCTGCCCCCACCACATTTTCAACAGAGCCGCTGACACCATCGCACCCATGCTCCGCCACTCCATCAACCGCTCCCTGACAACCGCCTCTTTCCCCAACGACTGGAAACACACCGAGATCAGCTCCCTCCTGAAGAAACCCTCCGCGGACCCCACCAACCTCAAAAACTACAGACCCATCTCCGTGCTCCCCTTCACAGCGAAAGTCATCGAGAAAGCCATCTACAGCCAACTCGCCACATTAATCGAAGAGCACAACATCCTCGACTCCTCCCAATCTGGCTTCAGAAAAAACTACAGTACGGAAACCGCCCTCCTCGCCACAACAGACGACATCTGCACCCTACTGGACAAAGAAGAAACATTAGCCCTCATCCTCCTCAACCTCTCAGCGGCATTTAACAAAGTCTCTCACCACACCCTAATAAGCAGACTCCACGACACAGGGATCCAAGACAAAGCCCTCGACTGGATCCGCTCCTTCCTCTCTGGCAGAATGCAGCGGGTCAGACTCCCCCCTTTCCTCTCGGACCCTACACCAACCACCTGCAGAATCCCCCAGGGTTCCTCCCTCAGCCCTACACTCTTCAACGTCTACATGGCTCCGCTCGCCCCCATCGTCAGAACCTATGGACTCAATATTGTGTCATACGCAGATGACACCCAACTCATCCTCTCCCTATCCAATGAACCCAACACCGCCAGACACATCTTTCGAGAAGGTATGGAAGCTGTCGCCAAATGGATGAAAAACAGCTGCCTACAACTAAACACCAACAAAACGGAAGTACTCATCATGGGCCCAGACCCCGACACCTTGAACAACACCTGGTGGCCCCCCGCCCTCGGAAGCCCACCCACCCCCACGGACCACGCACGCAACCTGGGAATCATCCTGGACTCAGAGCTCAAAATGAACCGCCAGATCAACTCCGTCTCGTCCTCCTGCTTCCACACACTCCGCCTCCTATGTAAGACCTTCAAATGGATCCCCCTCAAACACAGAAAGACTATCACTCACACCGTGGTAACCAGCAGACTCGACTACGGCAACGCACTCTATGCCGGAATAAACAAAAACCTCACCCGCAAGCTACAGAACATCCAAAACGCCGCACCAAGACTGTTCCTCAACCCGCCAAGACACTGCCACATCACCGCTACACCTCAGACAGACAACATCGCTCCACATCTTCGCAAGAAACCTCAAAACCTGGCTCTTCAACAGACCCGCTCCTTGATGGACTAGAACCTGCGAACCACCCTAGCGCCTTGGGACCCTTACGGGTGAGTAGTCACGCTTAACAAACACCTGATTGATTGATTGACTGATTGATTGATTGATTGAGCATAGTATTCATCAAAAGGTCAAGGTGGATGCCTAATCTGGCACATGTGCCAATAGTGCACCCTCCACAATATGTGCACAGGAGACATTTTACATTGACCTGTCACGGTCCCTCGGAGGCCTCTCAGGATCGGCTCGTTGCTCAATTGGGGTCCACCTATTGACAACCTCAATCTCCGAGTTGCTATAAAAGCACAGACATTAAAGGGGATCAATCGGGGGAAGGAAAGGAAGGGAACAGCGGGGAGGGAGACCTGTGGAAAGAAACGATAGGTAAGACACACTGAGCGTGGCACCAATACAGGTTATAGCACACCTTCCTTGTTGAAACATATGCGTATCTACCTGTAAAGAAAAAGAACTCTTTTGTGGCAGCTACAACAAGAAGGACGATTGTGTCGTCATCAGGCCTTCTTTGGGCTACCTGGTTTTGTCTGTCACTCGTATCACATACAGGTAATACTTAGAGGATGAACTGTGGACAAACGAACATATAAACATAAACAAAGCTCTTCATTCTTCCTGTACCGAAACACTGCTCTACGAGGCATACCTTACCCACCATAAAGAGTGTGACTGTGGGCCTCACAAGGGAAAAAGGGATTATGCTTTAGCCTCAGCGACCTCTCATATCTCCCCTGCTAAGACGAAACAATACACACGTTAAACACTTGGCATGCTTTTGGATTGCTTAAGTCACTGGTAATGCATCTATAACCATCTTAATCACCAATACCCATACTAGGTGCCCGTGGTGTTTAGGTTTGATATACCACCTGGTAGGGAAATACCAGTCCCAGCATCCAATGTCCCAAAACAAGAGAGCTCCGAGTCCCCTCGCTTTCCTGGTAAACAAGGTGCAAATGTTTCTGTGTTCTCTACGCTGCGATAGCAGCAGCTAGCGCTGGGGCTCTTCTTGTCAGAGAAAAATGACTCTAGGCAGTGTCACCGACACCATTATGCAAATATACCTGTGGCTTCTGCAAAGCGATATCCGCCGATAGTGCTGGAGCAATTAGAAACAGAAAATGACTCTAGGCGGTGTCACCAACACCATTATGCAAATGTACCTGTGGTTTCTGCACAGCGATATCCGCCGATAGTGCTGGAGCAATTAGAAACAGAAAATGACTCTAGGCGGTGTCACCGACACCCTTACCCCCACCCGGGAGATCTGGAAGCCGTATTCCTGTGTTTCCGCAGCGTCTACCTGCGAAGCCGGAATAATCTGCACTGTTCCTTCCGCCGGCTCCGGCTTACGTAGCCGGCCGGACCCGCGCCACTTCCTGTGCGCACGCGTAAGCTGAGGAGGCCAGGAAGGGTAGTGTGGGAGCTCAAGTCCTCCAAAACTCCCGCATCTCGCGGAGACGGACAACTGTCCTCTCCCAATAGGCTTCTTTTTCTGTTTGCCTTACGGAGTGTGCAGCGGGCGAGGTTTGGCACATAACATGACCCATACATCCTGACAGTCACAACATGGAGACAATACACAGGACCCGGACAATGACAACATGGTAATGTGTAGTCTATCAAGTATAGGCAAGTTAATTTCACAGATGTGGGTACATTTTTGGAAACTCGAAATGACAAACCAGAAAGTACAAAGTTGCACAATGCACACACACCTAGAAAGGCACTCTGCAAATACAGCAGGCACTAATACTGATGGACACAAATCTCTTTAATCTGTTTCAGGTGATCAAGGCTTTGCACTCACGCCATGGCTCATGAAACCCCTCAGAGTGACACACACACAGGCAGAGAGAGACGACAACGTTGCCCTGTGACGCACAAGGGCCATAGTTGAACGGACATTTTGAGTCCTCAAATCCAAGTTCTGGTGCCCAGATGTATTGGAGGCAGACTCCTGTATAGTCCTGAACTTGTTTGGAAGATCATAATGGCCTGTTGCATTCTGCACAATATTTGTATACGCACAAACACACCATTGGATGAAGAGCAAGAGGAGCAGAACAAACCATCTGATGGCCAGGATGAAGAGGAAGATGCTAGACACACCACAGCTTTGGCTGCTGGAACAGCAAGAAGAGATCAAATAATCTGGAATTTCTTTACAAAATCACAAGAAACAAATATCACATCACATGTATATTTCATTAAAAAAAATATTATTGTCACATTGTCAAAGAAAATGTCACTGCACAAAAGTCCTGTATGCTTGTTTTATTACTTCACAGGTTCATATATATGGCAAGTGAAAGGTAATAAAGGAAATGTGCCACACACCTATCACATATAGCAGTGGACAGAACATCAATCATCCATGTAAATACAACATACCACAAAGTGCTCACTAACATGTGATGATACGAGGCAACACATGTTTGCCTCTTGAATGGCAACATCTGCAAGCAGATCACATGTCCCATATCGTCCATGTATAACTGTTAGGTACAAGCAGTCTTTTTCCTGGATATTCTGCAAATACAACCCCTGGTCCTTCCCTCCTTCACTCACAACCATTACTAATAACTCAATACTACAGGAGGCGTCAATATACAACACACTCTCTGACTCACTGACTCAGCAAGCATAATCCTTGGTGAGCACAGATAATAAAATACAGGGTACAGCATGGAATGCAAAGTATGCAATTCAATAAACTGATGTAGGGGATGCAATTGGACACTCTAATTTGCCTCATGACATGTCCCCTGCATCACAAGTCTTGTAGAATAGATGGACCGCATCCTCCACAGTGACGGGCTGTGCAACATACTCTTGCTTAAATAGGTTGAGAGGACATTCAAAGATATAAGATGTATACCCTGTAACATCGGTGTACTCGTGGTGTGTGTCCTGCAATGCTCACTAACACTAACTTCAATTATGAGCACATCACATTGCAACATGCATACTTCGCATGTCACTGATGGTAAAAAACTATAACATGACAAGACTTGCCATCAGGTAATGTTCATTGTTCACGCAAGAAGTTTACGAAAATGGGACCACCATATCACGCACAATGCAGGCATTGTCATCCCTGTCACCATGCTGTAACTCAGCAGTATCTGTATCAATGTTGTTATGTTATGTTAATTCCACTTGTAACGTGCTCGGCTACTCGAGAGTGTCCCGGCGCGAACCCAAGGGGAGATGGAGAGACAATCAAACAAAGAGTTGTGTTTTGAGCTTTCTTTTGAGTAAGACGAAGATCGAGGGGGAGAGCATTCCAAGCCAAGCTGGCTTTGACCACCAGAGAACAGCCCCCAGCCCTCTGGAGTTTATAGCGCGGGACCGAGGCCAGACGTAAGGACGACGAGCGCAAGGCCCGCGTGGGGACAAAGAAAGAGAAGCGCCTCTGAAGATAAAGGGGACCCAGACTGTGAAGAGCACGATGGGCCATGACCAAGTATTTAAACTTGATCCTGGCCACAACAGGTAGCCAATGAAGAGAGTGCAGATGAGAAGTAACACTCTTCCTAGATGAAATACCCAGAAGCAGTCTGGCTGCCGTGTTCTGGACCATCTGCAATCTCTTGATCATATACCCAGGGGACCCCACATAAAGAGAGTTGGCGTAGTCTAGCCGAGAGAGAATCAACGCACAGGTGACTGTTACTCTGGCTGCCTGCGGGAGTAGAGGAAAAAAATTCTTAAGGGTTTTAATAAGACCAAATCAGCAGCCAGCAGTCTTCCTGATATGGGTGGAAAAAGAGAGATTCTCCTCGAACCAGACACCCAAGTTCTTGGCGGGCTGACCCTCAGAGAGGGGAAGAGGAAGCTCCTGTGGCCACAGCTGTTCACGGAAATCGGTAGGGAAAGTGCCAAAAAGCAAGATCTCTGATTCCTGCTCATTGCACTTGAGCTGGGCATCCGCCAGCCAAGTGAAGATGGAGCGAAGGCACTGTTGGGCCGCCAGGACCGAACTGGAAGCCTTATCCCAAGTGAAGAGCAGCTTAGCCCCAAGCGCATCAGACAGATGGATCAGAGGCGTAACATAAATTTTAAAAAGCAAAGGGCTAAGGGAAGAGCCCTGCGGGACACCCGAGGTGACTGAGTGGAGGGAGGAATAGAAGGGAGGGAGCCAGATCTGCTCAACTCTTTCCTTCAAAAAGGACCTAAGCCAGCCCCAAACGGCCCCTGACACACCAATCTCCGTGAGGCGGGTTAACAGAAGGACGTGCGGGACCGTATCAAAGGCTGCCGAGAGGTCGAGCAGAATCAGAGCAGCCCTACCCCCGGCATCCAGGCACGTCCGAATGGCCTTCACAACCTCAACCAGGACCGTCTCGGTGCAGTGATTGAGCTGAGTGTAAAAGAGCCTCAGTCTCCACAAAATCTGACAGTTGCTTGTGCACCACCTTCTCGCAAACCTTGGCAATGGCTGGCAGGAGAGAGATGGGACGATAATTGCCTGGATTGAGTGGGTCCAGGGATGGCTTTTTAAGCAAGGGGAGAATCTTAGCCTGCTTCCAGTCCTGGGGTACCACCATTGACTGTAGGGAGAGATTAATAATCAAATTGACTTCAAGATGGATGCTCTCCGCTACATCGGCCAGAAGCGTGGCCGGGCAGGCATCTGCCGGAGACCCCGATTTAAGCCCTCTAAGAATTTTAAGAGTTTCCAGCGGGTGAACTGGGCTGAAAGCAGACAACAAAGCAGGGGGGGGCACTGCAAGGCGAGTCCGCATCCTACCAGAACACCCTTGTCTGTGGAGAAAGAGGCCTGAATGGCCGTGATTTTATCTCTGAAAAACCCAGACAAGGTATTGCACCAGTCAAACGAAGAAGGAGTCACACTTGCTTGGGCCAGCGAGGAGGTGAAGCTCTGAACTATGGAAAACATTTCTTTAGAGTTATTCCTGGCCGCGTCAATGCGGGCCGCATAGAAATGACCTTTAGCTGAAGCAATGGCGGCATAATAGGTTCTTTGCCTAGCTCTACGTCTAGATTTAGCCACGGGACAGTAATCACCCCTACGCCACGCACGCTCCAAAATGTTACAATCGTGTTTGATTACTTTGAGAGCGGGTGTAAACCAGGGTTTGGAGGGGGTAGCTCTGGCCGGTCTGATGGGGCGACAGGAGGTGATCGAGCTCACTGCTCTAGACACCCACCCCGTGAACCCCAGCAAACACTCCTCTAGACCCCCAGACAGAACAGGTCTGGCTAGGTCCAAAGCTTGAGCAAGTTCCAGGGGATCCACTTTCCCCAGAACAGGCTTCAAGGAGCCAATCACCCGAGTCTTCGCCCTAGAGACGGACCAAGAGAAGTAAGGTATGTAGTGGTCTGACCATGTCACTGGGAGAGGATCCTTAACGAAAATAGGGAAATTGGAACAAATCGGGTCCAATATATGTCCGGCCCGATGAGTGGGAAGGCCGACGTGCTGGCTACGTTGAGCCATATGAAGAGTATCCAACAAGTCAGTCACCTCCCTGTCCTCAGGTACATCCATATGAAGGTTCAGATCGCCCAACACCAAATAGTGGGAGAACCTGACCGCCCTAGATGTAATGGCATCTCCCCAAGCCTGAAGGAAAGAAACAGCAGGTCCCGGTGGCCGATAAATCAGGGAGACCCCCAGAGTGAAATGGGCTGACAATCGGGCGCTAAAATCGAGCACCTCACAGCCTGCCCAAGTCTCGGAGTCACCCAGACGAAGATCCCAAAGATCTTTATAAATAACCGCAATACCACCACCCCTTGACCCCTGGCGATCGACTCTCAGGATCCTATAGCCCACCGGAATAGTCAAAGCAACTACTTGGGCGGAGGAGGAGTCAAGCCAGGTCTCTGTAAGAAACAACATATCTAACGAGCCGTCCTCCAACAGCCCATGGACGTCCACATGATGTTTTTTAAGAGAGCGGACATTAGTTAACGCTGCTGAGAGCTGCACGGATATAGACTGCTCATTAGGACTAGGGGTCATGATAGGGAGAACAGCACAACCTTCCCCTAGCTAGTACAGTGGGATCTTGGGTTTCTTGAGGTGGCAGAAACGCCTCTCTGGCGCTGGACGTTTTCAGGACGCGCCTTCGGCGCGCCAGCGGCGTGCCCGCTGCGCGCGTCCGCTGCGCGCGTCCACTGCGCGTCCGTTCTGCGCGCATTAAATGAGCCCTGGTGCCGAAAAAGCTGGAGCGCTAACCTGCGCTGACCGGCAAGACGGCGTCGCGAGGATCGGTACAACCCTCCAACCCAGCCGGAATCGCCACAATAATGAGGTAGGAAAGATTGTATAATGTGCAAATCAGCAAAGAAGCTCTATTTCTTTTTTTTATAGTGCGGGTATGAGGGTGGGAACGGCGAAAGTAGCAGCAGACAAACAGTACAGTAATTCAAATTAAAAGCAGTTAAAACGAAACAGGATTAAAACACGCTATCTCAGTAAATGTCTCACTGGACAAACCAGGTAAGCCCCTCAGGCACTGCGCGTCCGTTCTGTGCGCATTAAATGCGCCCTGGTGCCGAAAAAGCTGGAACGCTAACCTGCGCTGACCGGCAAGATGGCGTCGCGAGGATCGGTACAACCCTCCAACCCCCACCGGAATCGCCACAATAATGAGGTATCTAGACACCAGCGTCTCATACAAAGGCACAACATGATCCTCAGGCCATGTGCACTGCGTGTGCTAACAGGCATTGTTACTTTTGCTTTTGCAAGAACTGTGACATGCAAAGTGCAGCAGTGCCTTTCCAAAGTAACAATGACATGTTCACATGTGAAGCTGAATCTTCAACATGCTTGTACATGGCTCAGTATGTCATGTAGAGCTATGCCTGAGGTTTTAGCTCCATTATGCTATCTGTTACACACATATAAGTATGCATTATCTGAGCTGTGTCTGTAGGATATTGTAGTCCATAGAGTACTAATAATATGTATAGACACAACACCAAAACTAACTTACAACAGTATCTGTCCATTCAAAACATATTTTGACATACCAGATAATATTAGCTTATTGCTGACATGCAGGACGTTTCTTGTGATGTTGCGTGCACAAGAAAAAGCTCGCACCATGTAACGTCTTGACTAGCATTTTAGGTCATGTTGAGAAAGGAGATGGTCATTGCACACCGACCAGAGACCATGTAATGCATAGCACTGCATAACATGCATAGACATATGTTGTGAAAATTAAGCTATGACTGCCGTAGCACATACTATCATCAATGTCCCCCTCTGTGTCTCCATTTATTCATACACTCAAATGTGAATGTGCAGCCATAGCTGTGCATTGCATGCTGCTTTGCAAATATCATAGAGAAGTAGTGACTGCCTGTTGGTCAAGTATATTTGTGTAGCAAGACTATCATATTGCCACACACATCACAGCAATGTGTGATGTTAAAGGCTCACATGTAGTGACACATACCACCAATGCCAACCCTAATGTGAGACACTCTCGCATAGGTCTATGTACACACATGTCCAGTCATGAACAGACACCAATGTGAGTAAATAGTGCCTCCTAATGGCTCAGGACCACTCATACATGTACAGTACAGATACACCACACAAAAGGATAAAACACACAGATCACATCACTAATACATATTGTGCTGTTAGTCCAGACAAATCTCATGAAAAAGTACATATATTGAACATGTATCAATAACTGATAAAAAAAATAACGAAAATACACATGTGCAGCAAAATTTTCCATTTCTGGCATGAAAAATCCCTGCTCAATACATATATACACATGAAATCTTCCTGCTCAGCCCTAGGCGTGTAAAATTTCGTTGCAAAACAAGACAATGGGCTACAAACTGACAGGAAATGATGTCAGTCTGAATCCTGACCCATGGAGGAGTACAGTACACTTTTACTTTCTCTTTCAGCCACACTGTTACTGTCTTTTGGGAGTTATGGAGGTTTTGGAAGGTGTCTGCTGGTTATGTCACTTAGACCGTAGCATGGATGTCCATTAGGCCATCAGTGTGAAATTGACATGTATTGTGGGTAAGACAGGCTCAGCAGATTGCAAATCATATTTAACATGGCAACACACCTGACTATTCCAACAACTGAAATTGTATCATGAAACCATCAATGACGTATGTGAATTTTGCAAAATGTGATATCAATGACATTAATTTTACTTTCCACATTTTTCAACAACAGGAAGACCCTTGATCACACAAGGAGATGTGGATGCATTCATGGACCCACACGCCACAGGTGAGTGCGTCGCCCCTAGCTTTGGATTATATGTATTGACATATGAAAGCATTGGCACAAGCCCTGTATGTTGTAGCGCACAGTGTGGATGTGCATCACATGAACTCACTTCTGGTGTGATGATGCTGCATCAAGTCAAGGGTAATGCACATGAATATCAGGGGATGCTGGAGGACAGAATTGCCATTTGTGACTTGATGTGACAATGCCTCATATGATTCACAACACCCTATCTATGTGCAAGCACAGAGTCCATGATGTGGGTGATGTCATAGCCCTGTCAAGGCACCAATCACACAGCATCAAAAACATCTATGGGCCCCTACATGATTGTGCAAGGGTTCCAGATCTGCAGAAGCCAATTTCAATTGGAGACTGTTGTATATGATGATAAGTTTTTTCCACTGAACATTTCACATCAGTTGTCGATTATCATTATGCAAAGTGATGTGGCATTCAGACATAAACTATTCACAAAAACCCACATACAATCTTATTGTAAACTAACTAGAATGTACCTCCATCACCATATGATATTTGCCCCATGCCATTAACTGTGTCACCACAAAACAGTGGGGCATATGTACAAGCCCCTATGGCCACCACAACGTCACTTTTATCGAATTTCTGGAGGCAATGGGGGCTGTGCCTTATTTACAAGGCAGCGTTAGGCTACTTGACGTGGATCTATGCTGCCTTGTAAATAAGGCCCCTTTTCACGCTTTGGTTAGCGTGAAAGGGGTGGGCAGTGGGTGTTGTGGTGAGTGTTCTACCACAACACCCATTGTTTTTGATGCTGCCCCCTATGTACAAGGGTGGCGTACATAGGAGGCTGCACAAAAATTAAGACCTGGTAAAACCTGGTCCTATGTTGGCTAAACGAGGAGAAATGCATTATTTCTCCTCGTTTTTGCTTTTTGCATGTGTGCTGCCTTGTGCAGCACTAATGGAAAAAGCAAAATGCCATGGACTGTTCATGTACAGGAAGGTGCCCCTTCATGAACATAAACAATCCTCTGCTGCACGCAGACACCCTTGCAATATGATGCAGCCTTGCATTTCAGAAGTGGCAGAGAGAGGCATAAAGCCATAACGGCTAACGCTTCTCTCCACCACTTCCTTGTACATATCCCCCAGTGTTTTTACATAAGCTGAGTCTGTGTGTACTCATGACACATTCAATTTAATATGTAATTTAGTTATAATGGTCAGACACATATGTGATGTATTGGGCATGATCTGATCCAAAACTCACAATGATCCAGTCTCCTTCACATGGTGTCATGTGTACAGGTCAGCTTGTGGACATGTTGCATGTCCACTGCTACACCATGTTTAATAATTTCCCTTTGCATGGAATTGTTTTACTTATGAATATGGCAGAGATTGAGCAACTGAATTAAGAGCCCATCAATACAAACTTTGTACATCACTCCAGCCATTGTAGGTACATCCCAGAGTGTACACACTTAAGAAGATACATTTGAGTAATGATGTAGATGTGCATGAACAGACCTGGTACATGTTGACACACAGCACTGATGTGCATGTTGGTAATTGTCCTATCTAATAGAGGTTCCAGTTTACATTGCCAGTTAGCTGTTCAGAGAGCATGACACATTACCACAATGACACCATGAGTATGTGTCACAGAGGGCTGAATGACATGATGAAACATCAACAAGTTTCTCCGGAACACTCTTACAATGTGACATAGATTGTTGGTACATAAATCTCCCACATCAAATGCTTGTGTATTTGATGAGGAATCCTGTGAATCATTTCCATGCTGATGCAAATAAGCAAGACTCTGTAGCCCTAGAAAATGTTGTAGTCACAACATAGTCTAGCACACACTATTGCAGACTCAGTGCCGAAGCATGCATAAGAAAATCAGCGTAGGACAATCTCAACTCATACATCAGACATCCTTTCACACTGCATTTAGTTGATGAGTGTTTGACATTGTTACACTGCTAAGCCCACTCATCATCACACAAAAACATTCACACAGGGGCACCTTCAAAATAGTGGAGTGTCTGATTTTCATATTGTGTGTAAATTATGTCTATAACATGCTCTTGACTGTGACATGCTCAATAGTTGTGACAATTCACATGTTACTAGTTGGTCATCTGAATGTGTCATACATGAAATACACAATAGTTCGCTGATGGATCCGGTGCATGATGGTGATCCTTGAGTAACATTGACTAACTTGTGCTCAAATCAGACAACATAGCACTTTTGGGCAAGGGTGCTTTCCTTTGCACCGCCACAAATGTGTTCACACTGCCACTGTTTTAAAAGCAGTGCAGACAAATGTGTGGTTCACATGCAGCAGCTTTGCTGTCCCATTGGGTAATGGCACAGAAATGTGAAGAGCTGGTTAATACTTGTAAACAAAGCTTCATACAACATATGCCCTCTTTCCTTGAATGCATGTCAAAATGTAGGCATTGTTCCACAAATTGGCAAGTACATTTGTACATGATCTAATCTGGCTGTGTATCTGTGGTGACACCTCCAAGGGCTCACTAATACGATGATTTTCCATTTCCTCAAATGTACTACATGACTAACACTGTTGTGGTTAGTCATCTGACTTGATTGCAGACTGTGTAGCCTACTGTCTTTGTGTAGTTAGAATTGCAGGGTCTGCTATGGGCCTGTTATACTTCTTACTCACTGTATTCCACCTGTTGGCCTCAATTGTTGTTCTTTTGCATGGCCAAATTGCAAACAGAAATCCGACAACTATCCAAGCACAGGAACCATGTTGTCATGAACATCCTATTCAGATTCTGGCTATGATGTGTTCATGATTTAAGAGGTTATGTGTCTAGTTGCATGTTGTTTTTGATGATGTTCACATAACCTATGGCTTATTATTTATAGGTGTGGCAAAATTGCATTATGCAATCATGTTCTTGGAGTCAGGAAACATGACATGTATCATTTTATTTTTTCAGATAACATGTCCCTGGAGGAGCAGCGTCTGTTCCTCCAGCGCAAGGAATGTTACCAGCACATCAGGCGTGTGGCTAAAGGGTACAATGCAGTGGCTAATAGGTACTGGAGGACAGGGCTTCTGGCAGGTGGAAGTCCATCACAGACAGTACAAAGAAAGCAGGGAAAAAACATGCGACCCTGCCTGCATCATCAACACACCAGAGCCAGACCCAGCACATCCCTGGACCATCAGGAATTCCTTGGCCCACACAAAGGAAAAGGTCAGCTGTCCCAGGTTCATTAGGAGCTTCTCCATGTGCGGCACCCATATCTTCCAGCCTAAGTCGACCCCCCTATCAGAGTGCACAACTGGGGACATCCTCTGTAGCTGCAGGACACAGGGAAAGGTCTGTACTCACAAAGAGAGAGAGGAGACTGATATTCAATTTGAAAGTTCTTGTGGCCCAACTTGAACGGGACAATGATGACATAAGGGCCACCCCATGGACATAAAGGGGGCCCTGCGGCTCCCCTATTGATGGACAATAGTTGTTCAGTTTCCCACCCTGTCCAGTCCCACGTTTGCCCTCTCCTATTTGCCATCCTGTGAATAGATGTATTAATTAGTTAGTGTTAAGTGTATATGTAGTGTAGGGATAATATAGTCTTAGGTGTAGTTAGGTTTTTATGTTTTGGCTATTCTATTTTTATTGCTTTTGTTTAAGTTTCCCTTGGGTAGGGGGTTGATGTGTTTTTGAACATGTTAATTAAAAAAAAAACATACATATATATATATATATATATATATATATATATATATATATATATATTCACTGAAAAAACCATAGGTTTCACACACGTTATAGTTAGGAATTAGCATTTAAAAAACCTTGCAAATTCACTGAAAAAACCATAAGTTTCACACATGTTATAGTTAGCGGAAATTTTACTGATAAAAAACCAGTGAAATTCCCCCGTTATAGTTAGTGCAGGCAACTATAACTCACGCGACCGCAATCCTCTGCTGATGCTAATACTGTATTTAGACACTTATTTGCCCATGTCTTCTTCCATACATTTTTAGCTATACATATATTACAAATATTTTTTTTCATAAAGACACATATGTCATCAGCAGAAGATTGCGGTCGCGTGAGTTATAGTTGCCTGCACTAACTATAACGGGGGAATTTCACTGGTTTTTTATCAGTAAAATTTCCGCTAACTTTAACATGTGTGAAACCTATGGTTTTTTCAGTGAATTTGCAAGGTTTTTTAAATGCTAATTCCTAACTATAACGTGTGTGAAACCTATGGTTTTTTCAGTGAATTTGTACGGTTTTAAATGCTAAGTTACTTTACGCCATTCGTGGCGTGCGCGCCCACTTAACGCAGTTCGTTCCGTGCGCGCACGGTGCGCTTTGCGCACCGTGCGCGCACAGTGAGCACGCGGTGCGCTTCGCGCACCACGCGCCCACTTTACGCAGTTAGTGCCGTGCACGCACGGTGGCGCACCGCGTGCCCACGTTACGCTAGATGGGCCATGTACGCACGATGCGCTTCGCGCACCGTGCGCACATGGAGGACATATTATGCGCTTCCTTGTGATAGGTAATCTGTTGAAATTTTTTGGGGAAATGCTCTGCTCAAATAAGCCATGCACAAATGGTGGCCTTCGGCCACCATTTGCACACGGGGTGGAGATAGTGTGGGTTTTTTTTTTTTTAATTTTTTACCGTACCCGTACGGTAAGCGTACGGTAAGCGTAATCGGCGAAATTTTCGTAAAATTAAAAATTACCGTTTTTTGTCTTGGGGGATCTTTGAAGACTCAACTAACATGGTTTTGTGCATGGGCGCTGTCTAAACAGCCCCTTTATATGTTTTTGGCATTTGTTTATCAGCTCCCCCCTCAGAGTGCGAGAGAGAAAATGGTGGTCGCCGCTTCCTGGTTTCGACCGATTCGAATGTTTACTAAGATCTAAGGGCCAATCAGAATCGCGCTCGCGCACGCCACCGTACGCGTACGGTAAGCGTACCGTAAGCGCACCGTAAGCTGGCTCAGATATATATATTGATTTAACGGCTATTTTCTCAGAATCTACTGAACAGATTTACACCAAACCTACAAAAGGCACTTCCTTGACCTGAGGACTACCTCTCTGCCAAATTTCTAGTAATTCTGTTCAGCCGTTCGGGCTGTAGCCCTGTCTAAAGGTCCTATGGAAAAATGCATGGGAAAAACGCGTTTTGGGACCCCCCTTTTATCTCAGCCCCCGCTTCACGAATCCTCCCGAGACTTTCAGGGTAGGAGCGGAGCGTAGCGCCCCACCTATTTTGAGAAATTCGCGAGGATTCGTCGACCGGCGCCAAAGTTATTCAAAATAGAATGTTGCGGATTTTCTATGGAAAAGGGGTCCTAACTATAACTACCTACTGGCGACCGCCAGTAGGTAATATATATATATATATATATATTCACTTAAAAAACCATAGGTTTCACACCTGTTATAGTTAGTAGGACATTTCACTCATGAAAAACCAATGAAATTCCCCCGTTATAGTTAGTGCAGGCAACTATAACTCACGCGACCGCAATCCTCTGCTGATGACGTCAGATATTACATCACTGTATTTAGACACTTATTTACCCATGTCTTCTTCCATTAATTTTTAGCTATACATATATTACAAATATTTTTTTTTCAGAAAAACACATATGTCATCAGTGATGTAATATCTGACGTCATCAGCAGAGGATTGCGGTCGCGTGAGTTATAGTTGCCTGCACTAACTATAACGGGGGAATTTCATTGGTTTTTCACGAGTGAAATGTCCTACTAACTATAACGTGTGAAACCTATGGTTTTTTAAGTGAATTCGCAAGGTTTTTTAAATGCTAATTCCTAACTATAACGTGTGTGAAACCTATGGTTTTTTCAGTGAATTTGTACGTTTTTTTAAATGCTAAGTTATGTATTTATTTATTTTTTTTATTTTTTTGCCGTGCGCGTACGGTACGCGTAGTCGCGGAATCGTTACGCGAAGTTCGCGGAATTTTTTCCGTTCGCGCATTCCGCGATTTTTCGAAAAAAAATTACAATAAATTTTTGCCCTTGGGTGTCCTTCTGGGACCCCCTGACAAAGGCTAGGGGGTCAGGAACTGTCCACCCTGCCCCCTTTTCACGTTCTCCACCTTTGTTTTTCACCCCCTCAGACTGCGAGAGACAAAATGGTGGCCGACACTTCCTGGTTTCGACCGATTCAAATGTTTACTAAGATCTAACAACCAATCAGGATCGCGCTCGCGCACGGCGGCGTGCGCGTACGGTAAGCTTACGGTACGCGCTCGGAGCGCGCCTATAGATATTTATATTGATTTAAATGCTATTTTCTCAGGAAATACTGAACAGATTTACACGAGACCTTCAAAAGGCACATCCCTGACCTGAGGGCTACCTCTCTGCCAAATTTCAAGTAATTCTGTTCAGCCGTTCGGGCTGTAGCTGTGTCTAAAGGTCCTATGGAAAAATGCATGGGGAAAATGCGTTTTGGGACCCCCCTTTTTTCTCAGCCCCTGCTTGACGAATCACCCCGAGACTTTCAGGGTAGGAGCTGAACGGAGCGCCCCATTAGTTTTGAAAATTGCGCGAGGATTCGTCAACCGGCGCCAAAGTTATTCAAAATAGAATTTTGAGATTTCCTATGGAAACACGGTCCTAACTATAACTATCTACTGGCGACCGCCAGTAGATAATATATATATATATATATATATAATTGTTTAGTATGTATGTTCAGTTAGTTCATGTATAGGTTAAGGTGTCTTTGTAAAGTCCCGGACGTGTCGTAAGGGGGGAGGTGGGTTTGTTGAAAACTAAAACAGCGATATGATTAAGCATTCACTAAAGACATTAACTCTCCTTCCTTAGAAAATGTTTCTTGTCTTATGTTGACTAATGTCCGGACTCCATTTTGTATTGTCATGTCTCCACGTGCTGTGCACGAGAAGAGTCCTTCCTTCTCGCTAGTTGCTCTTGTAATCTGCTTAGTAACAGTCTATAAATAGCTCCTTTGTCCGTCTGGCGCATTCCCAGACTTGACCACATCTGTAATCAGTTATTCCTTGCTTGACCATGTTTTCGCGGGCTCAGGAAATTGGTTACTCCGCCCACATATTGGTTCTGTATCGAAAATGTCCATAAAAGGTAAAGAACTTTGCTTCATGTTGTATCCACCCACTTATGAGCCCCTCTGTTGTGTATAAAAGGGGACCGTGTACGCAAGTTCTTTGTACTACTCTGTGCAATGCTGAAGAGTGTTGTATAGGTTGTCGGACCACCCTTAAGGGTTAATAAACTTTGTCTTTGTATTTGCAGCTTCCGTGCCAACTTCCTTCTAACCTTTGTTACAGGAGAGCGAACCCTTGTATTCTGCGGGCCTAGCTGGGGCTTGTATTCTTCAATTGGCGCCCGTCACGTGGGGCTCATCGGCAACTCGGATGCTCGAAGGATTGGTCGTGACGAAGGTGAGGAATTTGGCCGGGGATGTGATCACTGCCAGCGGCGGTTTTTAGTCCTGGCATCCCGAGGTTTCTTCCTTCCCTTCCGAACTGACCTTCTGGGTGGCGCCGGTCCTCGACTGAGACCTCTTCTGTCGGTTTGCCGCGATAGCCGTTTGGGCGAATTTTGGAACTTGGCAGTTTGAATCTGGACACTCTTGATTGGTAAGAACCGTTGTACGGTACTTGCTCCGAGTTTTGAAGCCTGAGTTGGCTATTTGAGTTTGATTTGTGATGACCGGTCATATTTTGTATTGATTACTGTGAGAATATATGCGTTGCAACACATATAGGCAGGTAATGTGGAGATATTTCTCCGGAACTGTGACAATTTGAACGGCACAAAGTTTAAGTGCCATTTTCTTGATAATACTGCATATTCTGCATTATTTTTGAGCATGCCTGCTTTCAGCGCACTCCGGAAGTGGTGCTGCTGTTTTGGAAACCGGTTAAATCTCGAGGAATCTGCTCCAGCCCCCCCAGAGGGGACTCCTAATAGGGATATGTATGTGAAGCATGGTCTTTCCTCTATAATGTACAGCACAGTGTGGAGGAAATACACCAAAAAGGATCCTGAGTTGCGATGGCCTTTGTATGGATCGTTTGATATGCGTAAGATTGAGTATGTGGAACAGTGTATGTGTAAACGGCGTGCTCGGCAAGACATGTTTGAATGTGTACGGTTATGGGTGAAGGAAGTGCGTGAACGAGAGAAACGTGAGAAAGCCCTGTTTGATAAAGAACAACGGAAAAATGATCATGTGAGAGCACAGGAAGCGAAGCGTCGGGAGGAAAGGGAACTGGCGGAGAGACAGGAGAAAGAGCGTAGGTTGCAAGTCTCGGGTCAGTATGCTGTCCGCCATCCACTTTATCCTGTCCTTACTAATCTTGAAGATGATTTTTATTTATTAGATCGCTCTCCGCCCCCTTATGTTGGCGCATCCGCCCCGAGAACACAGGATTCTGGATTGGTCTCGGATAAGGTAGACACGCGGTCCATGTTATCAACTGACCGTATGGGTGAGCTTCGGAAAATTTCTCTTTGTGCGCTTAAGGGCAAGCTATCTCTTTCCGAATTATTGGAGTCTTTGGAAAATTGGCTGGATAAAGAGCAGCTGTATTTTCTTGACACCTTTTCTCATGATGTGATTACTGCCTTTCGGAAGTATTCTGATGTTTTTGAGCCTGATGCTGTAGTTTCAGATGCTAAAGCATTACGTAACGGTACTTTTTCTCCCTCTAAGGTACCCGATGCGGTCCGACGGCTGTTTACATTGCGGGATGCGGCGTTTGAACTTAAAGAGAAAGCGCGCCTAAAGGCAGGGGAGGCGGAGCAATTGGATTCCCGTACCGGCGGCGACCAATCATCTACTTCCCATTCAGATAAGAGTGAACTAGTGCAGGCTAAACCGATGCGAGAGGCGGCACCTTTGTATGTTCCCCCTAAAGGAGCAGGAAATAGTTCAGATATATCTTCCCCCGATGCTAGGGGATATTTTGTGTATAATTGGGTTTATACTCCCTGGCATAGGGCTGATGTTATGGCATTAAAGAATGCATTACCTGACCCCCGCAATAATCCAGCGGCCTTTTACGAAGAGGTCGAAGGGGCCTTGAATTCTTGTACGATGACTGTAGCAGATATAGATTTGTTTTTCGGGCTCATTTTACCACCGGATATGTGGCGATCTGTGCGGAAGGTGGATGATGTTATTGCTTTTAAGGCTAGGTGGTCTGCGATTGAGGATGAGGATAGGGAGAGAAAACCCGCGCAAAAACCACCCCAGCTTATTTTAGATCTTCCTGCTGCTATCTTGACTAAATTGAAAACAATTATCCCCCCTAAAAAGATTGATTGGAATATGTTAACATCATGTAAACAGAAGGTTGACGAATCAGTTTCAGACTTTTTTACACGTTTTGAGGAGACGTTTCATGATTTCAGCGGTCAGTCACTTACGGATGATACGGGTCGACATCTTTTTGTCGATAAATATGTGGCAAATTTATTGCCGGTAATAGCATTTCGGTTAAAAGCGAGTGAAAGTTCCTGGTCCACGTCGTCTCCGGCATCCCTCCTGACTATGGCTCAGTATTATGAGCGTCAGGAACAAGAAGCGAAGGGGCATGAGGAGAAGAAATCAAAAGATTTGAAAACTAAGGTGATGTTAGCACAAGTATATGGTCCGCCTCGTCGAGGTGTCGACAGAGGTAGAGGAGGATCTTATGGTCCCCCTTCCGGTCGATCAGATGTTAATAGAAATCAATGTGCGTATTGTAAACAGTCGGGCCATTGGGCCAGAGAATGTCCGGCATTATATGCATCTCGTCAGGGACGTGGCCAGGGACCACCGCGAGGTAGAGGGGGCTTTTCGAACTTCAGAGGGCATTCCAGTGATCGTGCTCGTTTTGAGCCTAGCGTGCAGCAACGAGGTAGACCTAACGTATTTGATCGGCAAAATCAGTATCGAATGACTGGGAATGATCGCCCTGGGTACTATGATTCGCAGCATGCATAGGATTGCGTTGGATGGGGGTTGGAATCAGTTGAAGTACCGGTTGATCAGCAGGGTCCTTATGTTTCAGCGATTGTTTTGGGGTCTACTGATCGGTTCCTAGTTGATACCGGTGCTACTCGCAGTGCGCTATCTAAACAATTGGTTCCGAGGGCTCCCCCATCTGGCTTAATGGTTACATCGGTAGGGTTTGATGGTACACTCTCTCGCAGCCCTCTTTCTCGACCCCTTCTCTTCCATGTTGATCACTTTTCTGCACCCTGTCCGTTTTTGCTCGCTCCGAACACGCCCGACAACATTATGGGTCTCGATATGCTTAAGCACTTCAGAGCTACGATCCGCTGCTCCCCTACTGGAGTACGTGTGATCTTAAACGATAATCACCCCCTGACAGACCGGATGTGTGTGGTTGCGGAGGATACTGCATTAGCCTCTCTTCCCCATTCCTTGTGGGCCGTTTCAGATACTGATGTAGGACAGATGGTGATCCCGCCTGTCCACGTTAGTGTCCAGGAGGGTGCGGTGTTACCGCGCCTTCCTCAGTATTGTATTTCCCAAGAGGGGGAGGAGGCACTCATACAGATTATGCAGGATTTGATTAAGGTGGGAGTGGTGGAGGAAGTTTCCTATAATGTTTGCAACAGTCCTATTTTACCCATTTTGAAGAAAGATACTGACACCAGGGTTTATCGTTTTATCATTGACTTAAGAGAGGTGAATAAGATAGTGATACCTCAGTATCCAGTGGTTTCTGATATCACGACGTTACTCACTTTGGTCCCGCCAACGGCGACTGTGTTTTCAGTCATTGATTTGAAAAATGCCTTCTTTTCGATCCCTATTCACCCTGATAGCCGATATCTTTTCGGTTTCACTTTGAATAATAGGTCTTATAGGTTTGCAGAGTCCCTCAGGGCTATACAGAGAGTCCCAGTATTTACAGTCAAGCATTGAAAAGGCAATTGGATTCTTTTGTTCTGCCTGACGGTGTCGCCCTCATACAATATGTCGATGACATCTTGTTGGCGGCTGACACTCCTGAGCTGTGTGAGCAGACTACGTTATCCTTGCTTTCCTTTTTGGCATCTCACAATCACAAAGTGTCGAGGAAGAAATTGCAGTTCTGTAGACCAAAGGTGACCTATTTGGGTCACCTTTTGTCTAAGGAGGGGCGTGCACTTACACCAGATCGTATTCAAGCAATTTTGGACACACCAGTACCTTCCACACAGAAGGATGTGCGTGCATTCTTGGGTTTAGCCTCTTTCTGTAGGCAATGGATATTGGGGTTCTCACACATAGCTAAGCCATTGTTAGCAATTTTGACAAAAGACACTCCGATTCCTCTCCCCTGGTCCCATGAGTGTGAAATTGCCTTTCAGCAATTACGACAAGCCCTTTGTTCAGCACCAGTGTTAGGTACCCCTGATTATACGAAGCCATTTTCACTGTATGTGCATGAGAAAGATGGATGTGCATTATCAGTTCTAGTGCAGATGCACGGCGACAAGCAACGGGCGTGTGCATATTTTTCGGCTGTACTGGATCCTGTTGCCCGAGCATTACCAGGGTGTTTTCGCTCGGTTGCGGCGACAGCTGTGTCAATACGCCAAAGCGAGGGAATTGTGTTATCTCACAAGCTGCTGGTATTAGTTCCCCATGCTGTAGATGCCCTGCTTAATCAGACAAAGACGCAGCATCTGACCAGTGCCCGTTTAACGGGATATGAGTTGACGCTTTTGGCTCCTCATATTACGTTAAAGATGTGTGTAACGTCAAATCCAGCCACATTGTTGCCATTTCCGGAAAATCAGCCTGAAGCACGAGAAACACATGACTGTATTCTTGTGACTGAGGAACAGACAAAGGGTCGTATTGATCTCCAGGAAACGCCCTTTACAGATGTAGATGGAGAACTGTGGGTGGACGGATCATGCCTGAAGCTATCAGATGGTACGACTTCAGCAGCGTATGCAATTACCACATTACAAACAATAGTGGAGACAGCACGCATACCGCAGAAATCAGCTCAAGCAGCGGAACTGATAGCTATAACACGAGCGTGTGAGCTCAGTGCAGGATTGTGTGTGAATGTTTATACAGATAGCCGCTATGCCTTCGGAGTAGCGCACGATTTCAGCCTACTCTGGAAGGAGAGAGGGTTTCTAACGTCACATGGAACCCAGATAATGTATGGGGAGTTAGTTCACAACCTCTTGACTGCGCTAACATATCCAAAGAAGATTGCTATAGTTAAATGTAGTGCCCATAAGAAGGTGGTTGACAAAGTTGGAGAAGGGAATGCTTTAGCAGACCGGGTGGCGCGAGAGACTGCGACGCAGCCTGGTGCTACTGCAATGTATGTTGTGAAGTCGCAGACAGAAAGATGGCACGATGCCAGGAGAGAAGTACTGGAGATACAGAGGACCGCTTCCGATAAGGAACGGGAGCAATGGTCCAATGATGGAGAATTAGATGATGAAGGGTGTTGGAGAAGTAAGCAGATGGATAAATGGAAGTTACCCACTGCTTTCGTACAACCTATGGTCCAGATGGCACATGGACTAGCGCATGTCGGAGCTTCCGCAATTGTCAAATTACTCACACGAGTTTGGGAGCATCCGGAGATCGCTAGTACGGCAAAAAGGGTAGTGCAGACCTGTATGATTTGCCTGAGGTATAACCCAGGGAAGGGTACACGAACTCCAGCAGGAGGGTTTGCGACACCCACTGCACCCTTTGAGGTTCTGCAGATGGATTACATTCAGCTTGAGCGTTGTAACAATCTGAAGTATGTTCTAGTAGTGGTTTGTGCCTTCAGTAAATGGGTGGAGGCCTACCCTACGAAAGACAATACTGCAATGACTACAGCAAAGATGCTATTGAAGGAGTTTTTCCCTCGATATGGGGTTTGCAGGTTGCTGTGGAGTGATAACGGGCCTCATTTTGTAGCAGATGTCATTAAGTATGTCCTGAAAGGACTAGGCATAACGCAGAAGTTCCATGCGGTGTTTCACCCGCAGTCTGCGGGACTGGTTGAGAAATATAACGGTACACTGAAGCTAAAAATTGCTAAGATTCAAGCTTCAACTTCTTTGACTTGGCCAGATGCTTTACCGCTGGCATTATTGTCAATTAGATCGATACCGCATTCTCGGACCGGTCTCACGCCCTATGAGACTGTGTTTGGGCGCCCAATGAATATTTGGGGCCCACCAAAACCACAGTCAATGTATGATGTACCTTGTGTAATAATGAGTGATTATCTGGCATAGTTAACGGATAATTTGGTTTCTATTCATCAACAGGTTCGAGAAGCGCTCCCTGATCGGTCCGCAGGTGAAGGCCATAACCTCCGACCCGGTGATTTGGTGATGGTAAAGGCTTTCCAAAGGACGAACAGTCTGGAACCAAGATGGGTCGGCCCTGAGCAAGTTCTGCTCGCAACAAGGACAGCTGTGCGAGTTTCCAATCGGAAGAACTGGATCCACTCCTTGCACTGTCGTAAAGTGCCGTCTGGATTGGTGGATCCTGCTGCGTTGATCGACCATCGAGAAATCCTGACTGAGGAGAAAGGCCGTGCCGTGGAACCAAACGACACTGCGGAGCTCTTCCCGGACCAAGTGATCCCCGGAGGAGGGAGATATCATCTTCGACCGAGGAAGTGATTTTTCCTTTCTGTATCCAGATACGTTGTCAGAACGGCCCTTAGGTTAGTGAAACGGAGAGCCAATGAGGCAAGGGGGGGGGGATCAGCCCTGCATTAGTGTAGCGACACCCGTCTTGGCCCGCTGGTGAAGAAATTAACCGCTGCCTAAGGGGAAGAGTTCTGACAACCTTTTAGTTTCAGGAAGATATTGACTTTTTACTGCAAGATGGAAAAGAAGAAGATTCTTTGTGCGACAGGCTTTATTATTACTGTAGCTATTGTTGGTATAGCTACATGGTTTGTTGAGGATGTGACTCCTGCCCGGGAGTTGCTTGTTTTGACTACTCCAGTGCCTGAGGAGCACTACTTTTATACCCTTCCATATCAAGAACTGAAGCATCGTCAGTCTTATTTGAATAACACTTTCATTCAGATGTTGCATCATACCCACGTTGCCACGAATGCTACGAACTGTTGGATATGTGGTATGATGCCAGCTCATCAGAAGAAAGGAGGAACACCATTCATACCTCTTCCTTTTTCTCATAATGGCTCTTGTAGAGCATGGTACACTTTGCTTTTTGCCACACGGAAACCTACAGTGGGACGATTACTTTTCAGACTTAATAGGGAATGTCATCAAGATAGAGATGGCTATCCACAAGCGAACGGAACAATATGGGATTGGGAAGAATATCGACCAGACAATGAATCGATTCCCTACATCTTCACGAACACCAGAGACACTACAGGACAAGAGCGCTTTGTGATTCAAGTGGCACAAGCTCAAGCGGATCTGTGTGTCCAGAGTGTGGGTCATATTCCTGTCGGTGTTAGTGATTGTATTATTGTTTTGAACATAGATGGGCTAAATAATAGTACTTTCTTAGCTTCCCATAATACATACTTTGTATGTGGGAATAAGGGTTATTACCGCTTACCAGCCGGCTGGTCCGGAGTATGTTATGTAGCGTTTTTATTACCTCCTGTATTCTTAGCACCTGCATCCTATCATAAAGATTTGAAGCTGCTGAACAATGTAACTGTAAATAGGTATAAACGTACTCTATCTATTGATGATGTTGATCAAACTGTTACGAGTTTGCAACAGTATATTGATTTTAACTTAGAATTGTTTTCTTTGTTAGAGCTGCCCTAAATAGTAGGAAGGTTCGAAGATTGACAAGAGTCGTAGAGGCTGTGACGAATCAAACCGCTGCTGCACTTGGGAATCTTACGGAAGAATTACAAATTACTAGAATTGTTGCATTACAGAATCGCATGGTATTAGATGTTATGTTAGCTGATAGAGGTGGAGCATGTAAAATTATCGGAAGTAGTTGTTGTGTGTTTATTCCTGATCATACGCCATCAGTTTATAGCGCTATTAATAAACTACATAAAATTGCGGCTGAGATCCATACAGAAAATGGCACTTGGTCCTTTTCCGGATGGTTTTGGGCATTGATCACTACATGGGGATGGAAAGTTTTAACTGGTCTCTGTATTATTGTAGCAGTTCTGTTTTCCTGTTGCATCTGTGTCCAATGTGGTCCTTTACTCTGTTCCTTATGTGTGTCATTCTGTATTCCTGATAAGAAAGCTATTGCCAATGTCACCTATCAGAAACATTTAAACAAAGAGGTGGAAGAGATGATGAAAATTGACATATATGATGATTATCCTAATAAGCGGAATGTCTTCAGTAAATGCTGAAAGGGTCGTCTGTTGAAAACTAAAACAGCGATATGATTAAGCATTCACTAAAGACATTAACTCTCCTTCCTTAGAAAATGTTTCTTGTCTTATGTTGACTAATGTCCGGACTCCATTTTGTATTGTCATGTCTCCACGTGCTGTGCACGAGAAGAGTCCTTCCTTCTCGCTAGTTGCTCTTGTAATCTGCTTAGTAACAGTCTATAAATAGCTCCTTTGTCCGTCTGGCGCATGCCCAGACTTGACCACATCTGTAATCAGTTAGTCCTTGCTTGACCATGTTTTCGCGGGCTCAGGAAATTGGTTACTCCGCCCACATATTGGTTCTGTATCGAAAATGTCCATAAAAGGTAAAGAACTTTGCTTCATGTTGTATCCACCCACTTATGAGCCTCTCTGTTGTGTATAAAAGGGGACCGTGTACGCAAGTTCTTTGTACTACTCTGTGCAATGCTGAAGAGTGTTGTATAGGTTGTAGGACCACCCTTAAGGGTTAATAAACTTTGTCTTTGTATTTGCAGCTTCCGTGCCAACTTCCTTCTAACCTTTGTTACAGGAGAGCGAACCCTTGTATTCTGCGGGCCTAGCTGGGGCTTGTATTCTTCAGGTTGATGTTTAATATATGTTATTATGTGCATAGTCTTAGGTAAACTAATTAGTTTAGTGTAGTTTAATATTAGAACACGTTAGGTTAATGTAGTTTAGGATTAGTAAGTATAGTTTGTTAAGTTTTTAAAGAGTGTTTTCATAAGAATAAATTGCAAATGCTTGATGATTTGTGCTCCCATTCATTTTTGCTGTGTGGACATATCCTGTTGGATTGGTAGTCGATTACGACAGATGCATCCCCCACAATCAAGTACAATGTCTACAAATGTGATTACAGCATCTTCAAGGGACAGGCTACCAACAAACCTCATTTAAAATGTGTTTTAGACAAACTGATTGATGTGTAGGGTAACAAAGTTCAGTTGGGAAACAAGTTTTTGATGGGTCTTAGAAATATTTATCCATATGTGATTATTTTGCTAGAACAGATTTACACAGGATGCACTTTGGGCATTGTGCTCTGCGGTTGAATACTGTGGGTATGGTGTCAGGATACTTTGTGACATCTTTGATTACACCGGTCCCCATAACATATTCACTATCCACGTGGGGGTGCAGGGGATGTATGCTTAGCATTCTTCACAAGTCATACTGACACCTCTTTACATGTTTCTACACAGCCGTGTACATTGTGGACAACACTCTGAACAAATTGGCAAGTGTTGGGAGAGGGATGTAGTGATGTGAGTTACAGTTAACCTGTGCACATATTTGAACCATTATCCATTTTTGAGCTATGCTTTCCTACACCATTGTTCTTTTTTCTGCTCGATGGAATCATTCTGAATATGTGACATGTTGAGCGAACTGTCTTTACATGTGTCATGCCATGACACACACCTTTTCAAACATTGTCCTCCCTATTGACTATGAGTAGTTCTTCTGGGTATATATTTAGCATGTATTGTTTGGAGACACTTCATGTGGCTTTACAGTGAAGTGAGTATTGTTCCAAGTCACGATCAACATCATGGGCATGGAGTAATTTTGTGTTGCTGAGATAGTGTTGTCTTACAGATCAGAGCATTGTTTAAGTCACACATGTCAGACTCTCACAATGCCTGTCATGGACACAGAGTAAGCATATTCCCTTTGACAAATGTTCCTTGATTAGTAGTAATGGCTACCCTGAACATGCATTGTAGGCACATTTAAACATAATTGGTCCCAGGCAACACACATCTTAGTGACTCAATTAATTTTATTTACATGCGCAGTAACTGATGTAGAACACTGACCCAGTTTTTTGTGAAACAACACCCCATTTTGTGAATGCCCGGGGAGGGGCAGACAGAGTCCAGGGGGGAACATGTGCAGAGACATGTTGAAGAAGAGGCAGAGTTCAGTCAGCAGGCTGATTGCAGTGTCATTGGAAACAACACAAAAATGGGCAATCCATTTCAAAGTCCAAGGTGAGTGTAGCAGAGTCATTCATGGGATAGTGGAAGCTGATGTTCTGGGGCATGATGGTAGGCACAGTGCCAAAGGCTGAGGCAGCACTGCAGTGATGATAAGCTAGAGGGCTTGCAAGACTCCAGCTACATCTCTGTGGTACGCAGCCATGGCTGCCAAGTGTGGGGCCTGCATCCCCTCCATGTTCTCCATGATCATTCTCATTTGATGCAGCTCCATGGTGACATCGTTGGAGACACTTTGACTGGACAGTTGTTTTTGTCTCTGAGTCAGTACTCCAGCGATGTTAGCCACGGATTGCTGGAGAGCATGGAGCAGACTGTTGGCGGCTGTGAGGGACTCTAGGAGGTCCCTAATGGGACTGAGACACCCACGGACTCCATCTAGTTTTGCCGCCAGGCTGTCAAACCCTACCTGCACTTGACCAGCCATCTCCTGCTAGGCCTTTACCACATGGCATTGAAATCTTAGAAGTGGGTCCTCAAGGTACGAGGAGACAGATGTTGTGGTAGGTGCTTGCTCCTGGGTGTTTTGTGCAGCGGGCGGAGCTACCACGATGCTGCTGGATGTCCCTGCTTCCGGAGATGGGCTGCCAATGGAGTTGAGCAGCTCTTGGAGGGTGTCCTGGTCGATGGTTGAGATGTCTTCATCTTCATCATTGAAGAGTGGGACAGGCTGCTGTACAAGAGGGGATGTTTCTCCCTCTGCAATGTAAGGTATGTGTGTCTCAAGTATGATCATGCATTTCATCAGTTTACAAGCAGACTGCCTGACAATGTCCATTAAAAATGTTTTGAGGAGATACCTATTACTTGCAGGATAGTGAATCACTGTACAACATCACTGATGTGACATTAGAGTTGTCAATTCTTTTCTTACAGTTTATAAGTATGCCAGATATGAGTGGCCAATTTCTACACACATGCTGCACCAGTTGTGTCCTCTGTTCAGTAGTGATAGTGGTGCAGGTTGCACCACATTGTCAATGCAGATTAGCTCAGATGTATGTGTCTGTAAACTGCATTGTGGTAGAGAGAACCCATGCTCATTACACTAGAAACATTTTTAAGATTGTCTAGTTTTGGAGGTGTGGATTGCATGCTACCACACATTACTGTTGGCAATGCCACATGATTGTTTTGTGGCATGAGTAGGGCTATCATGCTGTTGAGATCAGGGTTGATGTGATGTGCCAGATGATATGGGCAGGTAGATATGCTTGATTTGTCATGATCCAAACTGTGTAATCCTGTTTAATGTTGCCAAATCACATTGACAAATGTCATTCTCATTGATGCATGTTGATATGCAGGTATGGTACTGCTTCTGTTTTACTGTCCTTTATTCCTTTCACCCAGTGACACTTGCACGTATGTGCATTTACAATGGTGAGATGTTGCAAGCTGGAAGAAATATGGCTCTTGGTTAAGGCTGTGACACTTGTGCATTGTTAGACTGCAGACGTCTTTCTTATATCAGGGGTGTATGGATACGATGACGTGACAGAGTGAGGCCTTCTCCTTACAGAATTGACTCCGCACTCATCCTTTTCAGTGACAGAGACCATGTTTACAAATTTATGGTGCAGGCATGCATTTCATCATGCACTGACACTTGACTTGTCGGTGTGGTACACAGACAGGCACATTAGCAGGGTAGTGCAAACGTGCTTGGCTTCAGGGCAGGAATGTTTATGTTGAAGGAGGGACCCCTTCAGGCACATTAGCAATGATTGACAAATTGCTGTTTCAATGTGTGCTGCACAATGCAGTACACATGTAAACAGAAATGGCTTTGACAATTGAGGGTTTCCTTTATTTTAGCATGTTAGGGGTCATGGTTTTCTTTGCATACATTGCTTACTGGCCTCCTAATTGCTTCACTGTTGCAAGTATAGGGGAGCGTGTCTTTTTATGGGTGTTGCAGGGTGGACAGCCAAAACTATTATCAAATATTGAGAGGTACCCTTTCAAAGGTAGGGGACAGGGTAAACTATAGAATGAACAAAAGGATATCCCCTACAAAACAATGTCTAAATCCGATCCATACATTCACACATCATTTACAAATTCCCAAAACTCTCTGATCTCATAACACTGAACCCAGATATATGCAAAAATGTCTGCTATTTGTTGTGATACTGCAATGTACAGTTAAGAACATTAAAAAATCTTTTACAAAATCATTCAATTAATTTTCGCTATACATGTGATCTCCTATATCCCTGTTCATATCAATGTATTCGTACAATATTATAGGAAGAACAACTTGCACTGAAACAATCAATTTTCTTTGAAAATAGTTTATTACTTTTTTTCAGATGCAAATAAGCGAGATAAAATAAACAAAATTTATTATACAGATATCACCCAATTTTGTTTTAAAGAAATTGCTATACAGCATATATAAATATATAAACCGATATACCACCTTCTTCAGAACTTTAATTAATGACAACATTCATCTATAAAAAATGTACATGGAACATAGTTACAATTCAAATATATACATGACAAGTTTACATATACAGAGTTCACTAACTCAATCACGCTAGTATCCAGTTAGGAAATCCCATTAAACCCAGAGCCTAACCTATTAAAGAACTTCAGTATAATATCAAAGAAGTGAGTCTCGACTTTAGTTCTAGTCACTACCTAAGTCTCCAGCTATATGTAGATGACCTACTTTGAAGAAAAAAATTGTAAACAAATCTTTTCAAGAGAAAAGTGGTTAGTTACCTTTCATTTGATTGTCCAAGTTTAGCACTCAGTTGAATTCATGCTTCTTGTCAAATATGCATTCTGGAACAAAAAAAAACGCTTAGCATCATGCTAGTGGTTCTTGCAGTCGGTCACTGTCCTCTTGACCTCTGCTACAGCATTCACCTTGGCTACGATGGACTGCCATGTTGCAGTTTAGGTCCCCAATGACACTGTGAAGCTGACAAAAAGCTGGTGTTGTTCGTCTGTCACCTCCGCAATCAGGATCTCATTTTCCTGCTGGCTGAACCTGGTTTTCCTCTTCCTCTTCCCCTAAGTCTCTGGTTGGTACCCCAGGCTGTTGGATGGGTTAGGGGGGTTGTTCTCTCCTGCATTACTGTGTCCTCCATGTTTCTTCTGGTCTTTTTTTGTGGGTGTTTTGGGAACTTTGTGGGTGTTTTGTAGTTAATTGTCCTGTGAAATGTGAAAAAAGTGGCGTCAGCTGATTATTTTTCATGTTTGCGGCAATATTTTATGGCGTTAATGTTGACAAATCCCGCTGCGATGTAAAACTATTGCCATGTAACGACGTACTGTAAATACGTCGGTACCATGGTGATAGTTTTCAGCGTTACAAGGCGGTAGAAAATTTGCCACTAACTAAGGTTAGAATTAGCTAGCGGCAATTCTTGTACATATACCCCTATGTACATACTAGGTGTGATAAAAAAACGCATCCTTGTATACATTGCACCTGTTCAAGTGGAATATGCCTAGTGAACATCAAGTCATATGGATTTTGGCGCTGTAATCACCAAATCAGCATATTATGCCCCATTTCCCTGGCAAAACATGTAATATGTAATAATTAACGCACAAAATAAATTCTGTATACCTCAGTGTCACTTTATAGCGAGTGTGATAATAATTACATATTAATTCGGATCACTCATCGTGAGGGCCTTAGGGAAAAAGGAATTCCACTTCCTTTTTAATTTCAGCCAATGGGAATGTGCCAAATTATTGCAACTTGCCTATTGTAGGCCTCCAGTTTTTTAGATGTAATGTTCTTGAGTTGATAAGTCCCACCTTTGGTCGTGTTGATACCTTTTAAGAAAAAATGTAATTTAATTCACAGCGTGATATCCCTTCCAGGCACCTGTAAGACAAAAGAGTAAGTTTACATAAAAATCTAACATGCATTTATTCACTGCGTAGGATACCAAATGTGCGCCGTGTTCATCCATCAATGCTATGAATTCGGCAGATGCTTTGCAAAACTTTTTAATGCGACTGAAATCTAGGCTCTTCTTTGGTAATCACTATGAAATCATATATGAGAACACATCATCCCTGGAGACTGCCGCAATAACGTTTGATTTATATCTTTATAAGAATATACTGTGTGACTCTTTACTGTAAGCATTATCTGTGATGTTTTTCTTTCAAAGCTGCAGTTGTCATTTGCTGTTAAGCATGTTAATGACTTTGGATTTAATATTGTTGGGAACTGAGCATCATTTTCACTGCCAACTAATTTTGTGCACTTCCTTTTGATTTTTTTGAAATCACCAAGATGCTGCACTGAATCACTTTGACTCATTACCTTAAAAAAACATAAGGTCGTGTTCTCAATTTCATAAGCCCGCATGTGTGTTTTTACACTTTCTACTTTGCAAGTAAATCTTAAAATGACAAGGAAATAACATATAGGATAAAATAATTTTTCGTTTTTTGCGTATGTACATTGACTGCAAAATCTGAATTTACAAATTCAACTCTACAGAAAATATTGGGGCATATTATCTAGGTTTTCCTGGTCTTAAGTTCTGCGCTGCCACCTATTATGCCTCTCTTGATAATAGTTGGCAGCATCAAAGTGAATTGGTGTTGCAGTGGGCGTTCCCACTGCACGCCCCTTTCACAAATTAGCGTGAAAGGGGACCTATTACCAAGGCAGGGTTAAGCCACTTTAACTGGCTTTCAGCCACGTTATGTTGTTTAAGGCTGCCTTGGTAATAGGGCGCTGGCCCTATCGCCACAACAACGTCACGAAAAGTGACGTTGTGGTGGCGATAGGGGCTTGGTAATATGCCCCATTGAGTTTTATTAGCTTGAAAATATTTCCCAGAAGAGCAGCGCGGGGGTCCTGTTCGGGCTAGACAAATACAATCAAGAGTATAGTCCAGCCTCCTTCTCTGACCTTAATGGTAGATGTTTTATAACTTTATGGTACTTTATGAACTTTTATTGTAGTACCATACAGTCAAGGTTGTTTAGAATATTTTTTTAAACCTGTGTGTGTAAGATTCAATAGTGAGGCATGAAATGCTCTGTGTAACTCCCACCTGGAAAATGTAATAATAAAACCAAGAATCAACTAATAAAACCACTAGAAATCACCTGCGACCATACTTGAGTACTCTCTCCACCAGGATCCGGACTACCTTCGTTTATGACCCCGCCATCTAAATCGATAAATTGTCTCATGTGGTAACTCCTGCACGCATCCATCACTGTAAACGATAGAGTTTAATTACTGTAACTCTCTGTGTAACTCATGTATCCGGCTACTGTTGTAAAGTGCTCTGATGCCTTCAGGTCATGTCTATGCTGTAAAAAATTGCAAATACATAAATAAAAAATACAACCTCAAAACCTGGTATTGGTTTGGTCAATGGGTAGGCTTTGCAGTTATTTGGCAGAGTGCAAGACACTAATGTCTGTGTTATTTATTTCTTCAGACTTTCCATGAAAGGTGGTACATAAGGCAAGAATAGAATGTTGTATCCACATGGGGGTGTGGAATAGTGTGTGAGTGAGAGAAAGAGGAAAGGAGATGAATTTATAAATAAGGATAGACAGTAACAGAGGAGGCGCGAGGAGATGTGACGTACACAGATAGGGAGAGAGAACACAAATGAAACACAGAAAGATAAAGAGTGCAATGGACATAGAGAGAGTAGATGTAATGACATAATCGGTGCCTTTTGATGGTCACATTGTGTCACTAAATTAATGTCTTCACAAGCTTACACTGAGTTTTCATGGTCAGCATGTTATTTTTGCATGTTTCCACAGCATACATATTTTGGGAATTCCTCATTCTGCAGGGGATATAGCTGCAGCCCTGCAAGATGGCTTCATCCAGAGGACTCTGGCTATGGTCCCCTCCAACCATGTCAAAACATGAACTGTAAGATAGACTTCCAATGGAATTGAATATGTTCCTTTCTGTCCTGTTGGCAAAGAGAATCCTCAGCCGAAGCCAGTTTGTGGAAGAATGGTTTTGCAATGATGCTTGACTACTTGTGAGATTAGGTCCTGAGCTTCTGCTTGGTCTTCAGTTCGGGGTGAGGACTAGTCAATGCAGAAATGGTAGAAGGGGCAGGAGGTATTTGCAAAAGTAGACTCAAGATTACCCTCACGGTGCGCAACATGGAAATTGAATACACCATGACAATATAAATAAACCTGGGGCAGGTACACCACAGAATGTGGAGAACATCAGGCTCATCAGGGATGAAAGATGAACCAGTAGAAATAGTGAATAAAGTGCAACCAGCCGGTAAAATTAACTAATAACGAAGTTCTTTTTTGAGTAATAATTTCTTTTCAGTTTGGTCTCAATCCTCTACTACATCTTGAGATATATGTAATATCATGAGGAGAACTTATTCCATCACCATCGGTTTAGAATGGCTCTCACATGTAAGAAGTGAGTTGTAGGATCCCACAATCCTATCTGTGTGCCACCTTTATCTGTGGGTAGCCATGCTGCCTCCAATATTCTCTAGTGTCTGAGAACATTCTTTTGGTTACCTGATATCGTTACAGAGCATGTGGGAGGTAGAAACTGATCAAAGGAAACATGAAGGATCCTGAACCTCTGGATTTGTTGGCTATCAAGATTTGACCATGCCATAGAAGGGATGAATGACGTGAACTCCTCAATTCTTGAAAGAGACCACTGTCTGAGCACAGTGACCACTTTGAAAAATCTGATGCTCCTGCTAGTGCCTCTGTCCTGTAAACAAGCAGCTCTGTATCCATCTTGATAACAGAAAACAAGCCGCTTCAAGTTCCAATCAGTAAACTTTGGGTCGGGGAATTAGCTGATAATAAATACATGTTCTCCTCTTAACAGGAAGGAGGTGTAAAATGGGTAAAGAGAAGATGTAGAAATGATTTTAGAGTTGAGCACTTCTTATGCCTTTACATGTTAAAAAATAATACATGTGGGGCTCTCAACGGGCCATTTAATGTAATATCAAGACATGCTTATAAAGTCTTATGGCAATGAGCTGACATATTTACGTTGTTTGCCTCTTATCATTAACACTCATCCCCTTTCAAGGAGCTACTGTGATTGCTCTTGTGGATGTCTAGAGACAGAGTGCAAAATCTGTGGTATAAAACAAAGTGTGACTCTACTACCTGATGCGTACTCCAGTTACGCCCCAGAGAGTGTAACATCTTATCCAATATCCATGACTACCTGCTTCTCAGTGGTTAGTACCAAATAAAGAGACCAACATCCTCTTGGTATCTAGATAATGACTAATCTCACACCCTTTCAAGATTTTTCTGTGTAACTTCCACGTTCATGAGCAGACCACTATTCGGAGCAGTCTAGAATATATTAAGACGCCCCTTTCTAGACAATATTTGATAACCTCCATCATGACCCCCTTAATCCTACCAACATACAGGTGTTGTATTATTCACTGATGATTCCAAAAGAGATTCTTTCAAACAAAGATAACACAGTGTAATTAAAGTGAATGGTACAGTTTTAGATGAATAGACAAGAGGACAGCTCACAAACCGTGTTTGGTTAGCATTATTTAATATCTTTGGTGGGAAACAGTGAAAAATATTGTTCATTGTACCTCTATATTATAAAAGCAGATTTTCTTAGTGGTGAGATTTATCAAGCATATGTATTTATACTTAAGCAGACATACTTCTGGGAAGGTATAGACACAATATCTTACAATTACATCCAGAATCCTACATTGTATTCACACGCAACAAACCTGCACCAGTGTCTGCCAGGTGCGTACCTTTGAAATTGCTCCATCTCTTTCTGAAATGGCATTCTATTGTGAACTTTGTATCTTTCACCGTTCATCTGTTAGGTCACAATAACGATCATGAAAAGCCATCTGGTATTCAGAAAAGCAGCTGAGACCAAAATCATGACTCAATTACTACTCAGGCTACATCTTACTCTGATTTGTATATTCAGCATGTACTACAATCCCACACTCACATTTTTCATACTACTTCCAAGTGTAAGACACTTCTACATGTTGCCACATCAGGTCTGAAGTACATCCCCCGGGCTGAAATGCTGCACCACGTCACATCACTAAAAGCCATCACCTCCTCCAAAAATATCCTATAACTTACCACACAACCAACAAATTACTTACGTACCTGACCAACCACAAAGCTCATTGTAGAGTCATAAAGTGCTATGAAAACTCTACAGAAGTGCTACAGTAGAATACATTACAAAAGTATAACTTGTCAAACATGTAGCATATCCGCACAGTACAATGTATCAACAATGTACAGTTCGCCATCACAAGACAATATACCAACACAAATATACAATACAACAAAACAGAACTACACACCAACACAAAGCACAAAAGTGACCCACCATGCCATAGTATGAAAAAACATTCCAATGCAATACATTAACAAGACAATGGTGCAACAACATTATTATTATTATACACTAATACAAAACATCAACACACTAATGAACTTGTATTTTGTTTTGTGTGATGTGAGTATTTTGTGTTGATTTGTGTTCTGGTTGTGTTTTGTTATTTATTTTTGGTGTACTTTTTTTGTGGTGTTTTACACATTAATCAATCAATCAGGATTTGTAGAGTGCAGCTGCTACACCCGTGAGGGTAAAAACACACTTTCTGATCATGCTGCTTGTTCTCCTACTGGTTGAACATCCAGGTCTTAAGGTCCTTCCTGAATTGCTGGAGCGATGGTGAGAATCTGAGGTGCAGGGGAGGTCATTCCAGGTCTTGGCCGCCAAACGGGAGAAGAAGCGTCTCTGCTGTTTTCCCGGCAGATGCGACCTGTCGCAGCTAGGGTGAGGGACCTGGATCTAAGTTTCCTAGTGGGCTGGTGAAAAGTCACTTGTTGGTTTAGGTGCACAAGTCCTTCATTGTGTAGTGCCTTGTATGCGTGGGTGAGTAGCTTGTACTGGCATCTCTTCATGACTGGTAGCCGGTGGAGTTTTCTGAAGTGATGGGTTAAGTGCCTCCATCTGGGGAGGTCGAGGATGAGCCTGGCCGCTGTCGTCTAGATTGTCTGGAGTTTCTCCATGAGTTTGGCTGCTATTCCTATGTAATGTTTGCTGGTGATGAGAACCTGCATGACAGTTTGCCAGGTGTTGGCCAGGAGCCATCTGAAGACCTTTCCGAGCATTCTGAGTGTGAGGAAGCAGGCGGTGAAGACGGCACAGATTTGCTTCTTCATGGATAGCTGGCGGTTGACTATGATGCTGAGTTTGCAGGTGTGTTTGGTGGTTGTTAGGGTTGAGCTCAGCTCCCGAGCCCACCATTTGTTGTTCCAGTGTGTGGCTTTGTCTTTCCTGAAGATGAGTACTTCTGTCTTGTCTTGTCAGTGTTGAGTTTGAGGCAGCTGTTGCTCATCCAGTTGGCAAAATATTTCATGCACCTTTAGAACTTGTCTTTGATGGTTCTTGGATTGTTAGTCAGAGAGAGGATGTGTTGGGTGTCATCAGCGTAGGAAATTATGTTGAGTCCCTGGCATTTGATGATGTTGGCCAGGGTGGTCATATATATGTTGGAGAGGGTTGGGCTGAGAGATGAGCCTTGAGGTACACCGCAGGTGATGTTCTTAGGGAGCGAGGAGTAGGAAGGCAGGATGATTTACTGCATTCTTCCTGTGAGGTATGATGCGATCCACTTGAGTGCTGCTTCTTGGATTCCGATCTGGTAGAGCCTTTTGATCAGAGTGTGGTGGGATAGTGTTGAAAGCTGCTGAGAGGTCGAGGAGCATAAGTGCCACAATTTCTCCCTGGTACAGCAGCATTCTAATGTCAACTGTGGCTGCGACTAGAACTGTCCTGGTGCAGTGGTTTGTTCTGACACTGGATTGGGAGGTGTCCAGGAGGTCATGGTTCTTCAAAAGTCTGGTGAGCTGAATGTGGATTGCCTTTTCGAGGACCTTAGCTGGGAAGGGGAGCAAAGAGAAGGGACAGTAGTTCTTCAGTTCTCCTGGGTCCGTGGATGGCTTCTTCAGCAAAGGCTTCACTACAGTGTGTTTCCAATTCTGGGGGAAGTGGACTGTGATGATCAAGTAGTTGAGGACCTTGGTGAGTACTTTGCTGATGAGTTGATTGCCAAGGTTAAAAGCGTGGTGGGGGACGGGGTCAGCAGGGGCTCTGGAGTGCATGGATCTCATGATGGTTGCCATTTCTTTCTCAGTGAGGGGGTTCCATGAGATGACCTGGTGTGGTTGGGCATCAATCGCATGAGAATGTTGATGCTGTTTGCGGTGGGAGGCTGGGATGCGAAGTCTTGTTACACTTACATTATTGTGTTATGTTGTTTTAGTGGTGCCATATTATATTTGATGGGTTGTGTGGTGTCTAGTAGCATTCATCTGGTTCACTTATTTGAGGGTCATTGTTGTATTGTGCTGTTGTGTAATTGTTTTAGTGTAGTCATTGTGTTGTGTTTTGTTGTCTTCCACTGCTGTTTTCTGCACACAGTTTTCATCCTAATATTGCCATGATTTTGTTACACTGTAGTTTTTTTTAGTATTGCATTGTTGTGTTCTGTTGCTTTATGGTGTTGTTTCTTGGTGTTATACTAGACTGGGCTTTTTTGTGTGTTTTGTATTGTCTTATTTTATTGTTATTGTGTCAGGTTGTGTTGAATTTATTATTGTAAATTGTATGTGTTAATGAGTTGCATTCTTGTATTCTTTTTTACTATTTAGTTCCTTTAGCTACTTTATCATTTGTCTATGTGTCAAAAGCCATATCAAAAAGCTGAATATTCCACTGAAAGTCTACAGAAAGATATTCATTTAGCACTTCTAAAGTTGACAACATGCAACTACTCTCAATCAATCAATAAATTAATGAATCAGTTGATATGTAAAGCAGGGCTAATCACCCAGGAGGGTATCCAGGTGCTGGGGAAGTGGGAGCTGACGAGAGATCAGTTGAAAAGCCTTCGGAGGTGCAGAGGAAGATTGTTCCAGGATTTAGCTGCGGGGTAGGAGAAGGAATGCCCTCCAGCAAATGCGAGGGATGTGAGCGAGGCACAAAGATGCAAATAGCAGGTGTCTGGAGGGCTGGTGGAAGTTCACACTTTGGTTGATGCAGGCAGGACCTCGGTTGTGCAGGGACCTTGTAGGTGTTGATCAGCATCTTGAATTGGCATCCCTTCTGTACAGAGTGGAGTTTAACAAGATAATGTGGATCTGGTTTAGGAAGTCGAGGATGAGTCTTGCCATGGAGATCTAAATGGTTTGAAGTCTCTTCAGGAGGTGGGTGGTGATCCTTGTATAGCGAGCACTTCCAGCTATACAACAGTTACCAGCGAACATGTTTGCATGGACCTTATCTGAAATTAGCATTTTCCAAGCTCACTTTATGCGATACGCCCCAAAAAGGCAAACATAGAATTTCAAATATTCAAGTGCAACTAAATGTGCATTTGAAGACTATTGAAAAAAGAAATAGACACAAAAAAAATTGCATGTACATGATCTTGTGAACAGATAACATTTCAAAAGAGCACACATTATTTCTAACTATACAATGGAAAATGACAAGTTCACAGATGTTTTGATAAAAGTTTATTGGCTTTTGTTTGTAGGTGTCTGGCATAAAAGATACATGTTAGGTTAGTTTTGTGGTGGTAGTGAAACTGTAGCAGTTTATATCAAGCATTGGTTGATATTTGTTAACTTGTCAACAGGCTGTATTCTATTACTGTCTGTCAGTTGTTAGTGCAGTCTATTGTCCACTTCTCCCTCGCCAGTATAGCTTCACCAATCCATGTCTTGTCTCTGTGCTTAGTACAAATTTGCAATTACTTATCCTCGTATTTGGTTTCAAGTAATTTTGCTTGTGTTCATGATCTTTCGGATCTCCGAGAATTGCTTTCAAACTTCTCTTGCCACACAAGATAATCACTTGTGCTGCAGGGACTGTCCAGTACTCACCCAATAATGCTCTTCTGCCTCTGCAAACGTGATGAATCTATTATTTGGGTACAGATGCCTACCATTGCATGCCTGCCATCCAGCTAACTGGTAAGTTACTTTTTCTGTGATAGTTCTTTCAATGGTTTATTAGACCACAATGTCATTACTGTTGTGAAGAGGTGCCAGTGTGGTTCTGCCTGTAACAACTCAATTCAAGCACTATGTAATTGCCTGATGATGCATGGGTATCCCCTTTCGATGTATTTTGCCATCATTATGCTTTCTTGAAATACACCTCATCAATAAATCAATCATTAAATGTGTAGAGCACTGCATGTCACCCATGAGGGTATCCAGGCACCGGCAGGGTCCAGTTGATTAGCCATATCTTCAGAGACTTTCGGAACTTTATAAGAGATGGGGTGGTCCGTAGTTGAAAGGGCAGCTCTTATCATGTCTTCACTGCTAGGTAGGAGAAGGAGCAACCTCTGCATCTGCTACATCAAAGAGGGGTTGAAGGTTTAGAACTGGACACAAAGCGGAGGTGTCTAGTGGGCTGATGGAAGATCAGGCAGTGGTTTAAGTAGGCGAGTCCTCAGTTCTGTAGTGCCTTGTATGCATGGGTAGGAGCTTGAAATGGCATCTTTTCTGTAGAGAGAGCCAGTGGAGTTCCGTGAGGTAGGGGGTAATGTTGGGAGATCAAGGACGAGTCTGGCTGTGGTGTTCTGTATGGTCTCTAGCAATCAGAGGAGGTGTGTTGCGATCCATGCATGAAGAGTGTTGCTGCAGTACAGTTGGCTGGAGACGAGGGCCTGGGTGATGGTGCATCTTGAGCTTTGGGGTGGTCATTTGATTATCTTATGAAGCATGCAGAGGATGAAGAAGCAGGAGGAGGAGACAGCATGTCCCTTGCAAAAGTGCCTTCTCAGTTGGGACGATGGTAAATCCAGCTCATTGTACATTGCAGTTGTGATGCTCTCTATAATAGTGTAATATCGGGGAGTCCTAGCCCACTGTTTTCTAGAGGAAGTTTAAAAGATGTTAATGGCAACCTACTGCCAAAACTGAAGAATTTAGAAGTTTGTCTATTTTTCTAACTACTGTCTGTGCATTGAGGCACATGGAATTCTGCAGTATGTAAAGACAGCATGGCAAGAAGACCATCATAGTCAGTGTGATTCTTCCCATTGTTACAGGAGGCAATGTGTCCTAGGATTCTACAGACTGCTCTAGCCTATCTAGCACTCTCCCCATGTTACATGAGCATTGTGACAATTCATCATGAACGATTTGTATTTCTAAATGGTGGAATCTTTCCATTCGCCATCTTAATCCCAGTTCTGGGAGTGGAGAGTCTCTGAGCCCTCTTTGTGTCCTAGCAGAAATAAATATGATTTGCTTCAATTAGGAAGGAGACCAGAAGAATTATCAAAATGTGTCAGGTCCTGCATAAGGAGTTGAAGTGATGTTTCTGAGTCACTCAAATATTTAGGATACCATTGGCATACACAGGGACAATGTGTGTTGTATCTCCCTGCACTAAGCCCCAATTCAACAGTTCCAGTTGTAATCTGCATTCTGTGGGCTCCATCACTGAAGTAAACATTAGGAAAAATATCACTTGATTATTTTGTAGTGTTGTTTATGTATTTATTAGAATGATATGGATGAAGTGGTTCTCTGACAGGGAAAAGTTGTCCACAATAAGTGTATTATATTTCACAGAGATCATTTATGCATTTTATAAAATGATGCAGTGGTAGTAGGATTTCTTGCAATCTAACCTAATATTTTTGGGGAGGTCGAGGAATGGCAGATGGTATATGATCACAGGTAGCTTCTGTCTACGTTGGTGGTGAAGATGTATCAAACAGTGCGGCAGAGACATTGTATTGCCTCCTTCTTGCTCAGAGGGTGCTTTTACTTTGACAGAATACTTCTGGGTTTGCTATGGACAAGATTAGCTGCATTAAGAATAGGATTATTTAGAGGTTACCTAGAGTGTATTCGGTTTAACCATAGAAAGTTAGTTGCTATTTCTGCTGCATTGATCAGTGGGGCCAGGTCAGGCATATTTTCATGCTAAAATAGTGCAGTTATCACTTTCAGGAAACTATTAGTATGGCAACGGTTCACTTCAAAGCCTCCTAATACTTAGGGAGAAGCAAAACACAACTTATATCGGGGCATATCATCAAGGGGCGACGATAATATTATTGCCGCATTAGAGCCTGTTTTCGGGCGAAAAGCGGCGAAAATATTATCGCATTATCATCAAGGGCATGCTAGCGCGTGATTCCTTAACGTATCGCCCATTTTTGACATGCCTTGGCTCGCATCAATAATGAGATGCAAAGGAGACGTGGCTGTGAAAACAACATGGGATAATATCGCGAAGGCAGCTTCGATATATTATCAAGGAGGGTTAGCGATATATAAAATCACGTTAAGTATGCCTTAACGCAGGAATTTAACGTCTGTTAAATTCCTGACTAAGGCATACCTAACATGGGGGGTGGATTGTGTGGCTAAGACCACAGGCCCTATTATCTAGGAAATCGCCATTTTCCACCATGGAAAACGGCAATATCACAACTATCTCTGGAATTTTTATCGCCTCGGCGATGCACGTTGTTGATAACGCGCTAACAGGGCGAAAAATTCCAGAGATAGCCGGCGATAAATATGCAAGCGCTGATAATATGCCCCATAGTTAGTCTATCCAACAATGGCAGCGAAGTACAAAGGGGCATATTATCAAGGGCCGGCGATAAATATTGCAAAGCGCGCTTAGCGCTTGCATATTTATCACCCCCTATCCCTGGAATTTTTTGCAAGGTTAGCGCATTATCAACAACGCGCATCGCCGAGGCAATAAAAATTCCAGAGATAGTTGGGATATCGCGTTTTCCATGGTGGAAACGGCGATATCCTAGATGATAGGGCCTGTGGTCTTAGTCACACAATCCACCCCCATGCTAGGTATGCCTTAGTCAGGAATTTAACAGACGTTAAATTCCTGCATAAATGCATACTTAACGCAATTTTATATATCGCTAACCCTCCTTGATAATATTGCAAAGCTGCCTTCGCGATATTATCCCATGTTGTTTTCACAGCCACGCCTCCTTTGCATCTCATTATCGATGCGAGGCGAGGCGTGTGAAAAAGGGGCGATACGTTAAAGAATCACACGCCAGCATGCCCTTGATGATAATGCGATAATATTATTGCCGCTTTTCGCCCGAACACGGGTTCCAAAGCGGCGATAATATTATCGTCGCCCCTTGATGATATGCCCCAAAGTGAAAAACAGGTCATCGATCATCCATCTGAAGAAACAGCCTGTTTTTGCATTCAGTACTGCAGTCTAAGCAACCTAGGGTGAAGCACCAGTCATTTCCAAGAAGACATACAAGTGACGCGATGAGACGATGTAGATGCAGTAGAAGAAGCTGGACTTTCTCTTGAGTGACAAAGGGCAGCTATTCGGGTACTTTCAAGTACTGCAACAAGGATTCGTAATGATCTTATGCTTCTATGGCCAAAAAATGAAATTACAATGTGATTGTGTGATGACCAACAACGTTCTTCTTCTGCACTTTAAGTTCAAATGCAATACATGGTGAGCAATACAGCTAAAGGCACAGAGGCAACTTTCTCAACAGCAGCAATAAGATTCCTTTTTCTGTCAAAGAAAAGTAAGTTAGAACAAGATTTATAAACAGTGACATTGCCCAAAGTATAGAAAATGGCCAAATAACATTTGGCTCCCATGATCAGAGAACAGTCAGAAATGAAGGGGATTGTGGTCCTATGCTCACTAGACCTGGCAGTAACATCACTGTATTCACCACTGTCATGCAGATAGAAAGCCACTGTGCGATTTTTATGCCCTCAATAAGAAGAAAGTAGAAATTAACCTGAAGGTATTCCGAAACCAAACTGCGTGGCTGTGATGACTGGGCTATATTTATGGACCTTGGGCTGCATGAGTCAGCTGGAAGGTAATCATTCTGTGCAATTGGCTGAGTATCAAGCACAAATCTGGCTACTGCTTTTTCTTCTTTATTCACAGAATTGACTGCATCTTTTGATGACGGAGCAGATGACTCTCAAATTGGCCCTCCGGATACATTTCTATTGGCATTGCTTGGGTGTTCCTACACAATATCCATGAATTTTGAATCATTCCCAGATTTACTAGAAGTGGTGGACAGAAACATATGCCTCCCTAGGTGAGGCGCAACAAGAAGAAATACCTTCATATCTACTTGTTTTTTTTCCTCTATGTGTGCTGCATTGTGCAGCACACATAGAAAGAAGGAAAAACCTCAGAGGTTGTTTTTGTGCAGGGAGATGCCCCTGCAATTGAGTCACCCTTGCACCCCTTGAACCCTTCTCTTTCATTGAAAGACTACATAATATGTTTAGCCAACAACATTTTACCTGGCTTTCAATATGTCAGTTGTCTGTGGACCGACGCATAACCCGGCATCCATTCATTGCCTATAGCACAATAGGAGAAGCAGACCATACTCCCACTACTAGTCTGAAACTTCCCTGTGCCCCAGACTGTTAGTATCTGTGGATTTTTCCATGTTAATTCTGGGTTCCCATGTTTATTCCCCATTCCAGGGCCAAAAACTCACAACGGACATTTTGAAGACCCCAACACTGACTTCCCAATTCGTAAAGCTAGATAATGCACAAGGAGGGGTGTAGTATCCTAAAGAGTATTACAAGGATACAGTGAAAATGGTCAAGTGAAGGCCAGAATGCCGAAGCACACATTTCTATCAGTACTCCTACACTGAAGGTGTCTCTTTCAAACTGACATTTTCAAATAGATGTTGTGACAAGCCCTTGTAATATATATTGAGACATACCCTTGGTTGTGCAGTGTCAAGTTGGGAAGAGTCTCTGCCTGTGTAATTTATGTTGGGGTAGATTGTGCCTGTTTGAATTGAGATGGTTCAAAGACACCTATTGTGTAATCACAATGTGCTTGTAATGGGTTTGTAGAGGGTAGAAAAGGTCTGTTACCTCATTAATAGAATACTTACTGGCATAGTTCATAAGATGCCTGTAATAAAATCAGGGACGTAATTGACTTTTTGGCAGTGTCCCATATTGTGTCCAGAGTTGTGTCACCTTCTTTGGGCAATCACCTTAGTTGAATTTCTTGTCACTTATGTGGTGTATTTCTTCAAAAGAGAGATGTACTTTATTTTGTTCTAAAAATTGCATATCAGTGTATACTACTAGCAAGGTTACAAACTCTACTTTGTAGGCAGTTCCTGAGCTCCCTTTTAGAATGCATGTTTGGAAAGGGTGTCTGGTGTAGTTTGCCCACTATGGGAGGTGGAAGGTGAGGTTTGTGAGGTTGGGAGAGGGGCTATTAACATGGTGCAGTAAAGTTGTTATGCATAGGCGTAAAAGTCGCAGATAGTAGTCAAGCATGAAGGTATTACCATCCTCATGAGTAGAATTTACCATAAAGTGGAAAATAACCATCGATAATTGTGGGAAAGTGCTCTTTTTCTATGGTCACCTCCAAACTTCTTTCTCTAATGCTGATGTTTTTTGACTCTGAAAGTGAACTGGAGCATGCTAACCAGGCCCCAGTGCTCCTTCCCTAAAATATGATGCATGTGAATTGGTAACCCCAATTAGCAAGGACATTAACCCCTAGACTTTGGCGTCTTTTCATTTGTGCCGGTGTTGAAGTCTCAGCCTCGGGTCTCTTCTTTGTCCCTTGTTGCAAGTTGACCAGATCTGAGGTTCTGGTGCCAGTAGAACCCCATAAATCCTAGCTTTAGGGGCATTAGGGGTGTGAGAGCTCCTAGCAAATAGGCAAACTGGCCCCAGCAACTTATTCACCACATAAGGGATCACATCAAGGGTAGTTTGGCATCTCTTCTACCCAGAAACCTCTATTGTGCCCCTTTAATGATGGCAGAATCCTTTTTTGGCTGTACAGACCAGATAACCCACCCTAGGTGTGTGGCTAGCCTTCTGGGGCTGTGTGACCCTGACTACCTAATTGTCCCACCTGCCTGGGTTTCAAATGTGCCTTGTGTAGGGAGTTGGCTTTTTCCCTCCCCTGGGAGGCTGCCTACTTGCATATCAGTAATGGTGAGAGCTTTGAAGCTTACCACTTTGAGGTGCCACATCACTAGCCATCCTGTCAGGGAGGGAGATGACACCTCCAGCCCAGCCTTTGTTTCTGACTCCTGGGATTGTTCACACCTCCTGGCATAGTAAGCACCATCTATGACCCTGCATTAGGAAATATAGTTTATTTAGGAACATTGGTGTGTGGAAGGAAAGAGAGGCATTATTTGATAGGGTGTGAACAGATGAAGGTTCAGGCTTGAGGTGCTTTCCAGGTCCTAACAGTGCAAAACAAACAAGAGTTCCCAGGAAGACACCCATAATCCCTCTACCTTTGGCCTGCACAGGTGGTCTGGACACCCTGGGAGTAGAACCTATATAAGGAACAGGGGAGGAGGGATACTCAGCCCACCCGATTACAATTGAAATGAATACCCTACAATTTGCATGGGAATGTGAGCATGGAGGAAAGCTATCAGGAAAGGCTCTGAGGATGAAACATGCTTGTGACATCAAGAAATGTCAAACAATGTGGACCCAACCATAAAAAATACACATGTGAGGTGCCAAAAGGACAGTGCTGCAAAAACCTAAATAACAAAATAGGTGCAGAACAAATACAAAGCAACTTATAATTAATACAGCATGTTGACAAAATTATGTTTTCAAATTGGGCTGATAAAGTGTGTTACAATAGCAAAGAAAACAGCAGCCACACAATGGCTGAGACCACCTCACCTAATGTGAACAATAGAATTTTAAGGGTTTCATTAAAGCACCTGCTGGGCCTTCAAGCTACAAAATGATGGACATACACTGAAACACTGGCAGGGAGTTTATGCAGGAGGATGGGTGTTGCATTTCCAAGCCAACCAGACTACAGTCTACAAAATCTACCTGGAGCTTGGATGTTAATGGGGGGGTGTTGGGAGGGAAATTATATCAGAACCAAAAAACAACATACAAGCTCACTTCCCATCTGACATGATTCCCTGTGAGGGACAAGGACGAAATATGAATTAAAAAAAAACTTGTTAAAAAAGTAAGAATAGCCATATTGCACAAGCTCTCTTGCCCATCAATTTATACCTCATAATGTGGAGAACTAAGGGGCTGATTTATATTTTGGTAGAAGGAACAATCTCTGTTGGCCTGGAGGATGATTTAACGTCCGCCAGGCCAAAACTAATCTGCGCACCAAATTAAGAAATGACCTCCAAGCTGGCAGTCATTTCTTAAGTATTGGCAGGAACACCCTTTACAGCGGTTCCTGCCAATTCTGTTTACAGTTTAGTGCAGGACACCATCAACATAATAGAGCCCTGCACCTAAGTGTTTTCTTTTTTAATTATAAAAAGAAAATCCTGAGTTGTGATTTTCTTTTTGAAAACAAAAAAGAAAACACTCTCTTCACCATTGGTGTCCTCTCCAATGGCTAAGGGAACATTTAGCAGTTTTCACGGCCCCGTACAGCCAGGGTTTTCCTGGCGGTGACTTGGAGAGAAATTCGACCTCTAATTCCGAGGCCTTTGGAGGGTGTGAATCATGGCAGAAATGGAGTAGTCTTCGACGTGATTAAACCTATGGTCTGGCCACTTCTAAATCAGGCGGGCAGACCATTATCTTGGCAGTATGGATACTCTGTTGCCATTGCGATGGAGTATACATGCCACCAATATATAATTTAGGCCCTAAGAAACTTATTCTTTGTGCAATTTTCCAGGATACTTTACATTTGAAGATTCAGTACTCTGAATGTAAGGTTTCTTCCACTGATGTTTGGGCATTCGGATATATTGTTTGAAAAGCAAATAATTGTTGACTATTCTTGTGAGAAAGAGCACCCTAAAATTGATATTGTGCAATACATTTTTACCTGGCAAATATATATTAATGCGTGGGTTGCACTAATCAATAACTATAAATATCCTGAATCTGCAAAATCTATAGTTTTCATTACAAGTATTTGAACCCTTTTTTAGAAAAATCTAGTAATAATGTGGGGCAACGCTCATATCCCACCTGTAAAATGATGAAGAATGCTCCAAGGTTATCTGATTGATTAATATTTAGATGGAAAACATTGAAGAATGTTATTGTAAGCATTTTCAAGCTTCGTGACATGGAATGGAAATGCTGTACTACAAAACAATGTTCACAAGGAACTGATTTGAAAATGATCATCTATCGCATACAACATCAATAGTTGTGTTTGAATTAATCTCTCACAGAACAAACATAAAGTCAGTATTAAACACAGTAAGCCTACACACGACCTTTCATAATTTACCAAGCCTCAGCCGAGGTCTTTTATTTAACACAAATTTTTCATTAAATCACATATAAAAACATATTGTATATACACAACTCCTCTCTTTCTTACATTCGCAGTGCAAAGTGAACCCCAGTGAAGAAAACCATAACCTCACAAAAATAAATAAACAAAAAATAATAATGGAGGTGTAAAAGGTTATTGGAAAAATTAACAAGGACAGTTTGTAAACAATATATAATAATTCAGTCAAGGCTGTCTCTTATTTTGTTTGTCGACGGCGTTTCGACCCACTTCTAAATACCGGGTCTCATCAGGACTGTAAATATGGGGACTGGTGGAGGGAAAAAAAAAAAAGGCAAGTATAACTAGATTAGAATCAAATTACTAATATATACGGTTAAAAACCTTAAAGGTATTGTGGAGTTTTAATTTTGGCTTACCAGTTTAAAGCATACAGTAGTCCTTCTCGGATCCAGTATGCAAAAGAATGAGCAGAATAGAGGTTTACGTCCAAACCTATAGGTAAGGAACATATATTTATTTTAATTCATGGTGTGAATTCAATTATAAAGTTAATCATTGAATCACCACGGTGTAGTATATTTATATGTACTTACTTGGACTTTTTTTCACACAATTTTTTCCCTCATCCACTTTTAAGGGTCAAATGGTAGACCGAATATATGGCGATACGCGCTTCCCTACAAATAAGGAATAGTTGTTGTTTTTAATGAATATTCAATCATGGGGAACCCAAAATAACACCACGGGGTCGTGAAACCACTTACTTGGGCTTTATATTATTATTCCTCCATGAATATAATTCAGAGGTGCCCCAAATATTCAGGGAGATACGACCTGTTCGTATCTCGGCTTTTCTGCAATGTATCGAAAACAATAATCAATACATAACTCACCACAGAGTCTCCACGCTAGAAAAACGACTCTAATTACTTACATATCCAATTATCTGGAGAGAAAGGAACGTTGTCCGTAGTCAGGAAGGGCACTGACTATTTGGCCCTAAACCCAGTGCGTGGTTACTCCGTGTCCATAGCGGAATGAATCTCGCTGGCTCCCGGACCCGGAAATGAGTGAGGACTTTATCTGTCAATCCCGGCCGAAAAAGGAGGGCGAGAACAGCAGCCATCTTAAAGTGGCTAACGATGTTCCACTCCACTACTTAAAAAAGGGGAAATCTTAGATGAGGGTATGGCACATGCTCTAATAATAAAGTCCTAATCTTGAAGATGCAGGGATATTATACCTAAAAGCGAAATTTCAGGTAACTTTTTCCAATTATGAAAGGTCCTGGTCAATGTCTAAAGGGACCGGTAAAGGCGACGAAAATCGTGGCCATTTTAGATTGGGAAAGACGGAGAAGGGGAGACTCTTCCCAATTGTCTAGTTAACAAGAAAAACCGGTGAGAATAATGTATTACATATGGCATTTCCATGGATACATACTGAATTTCAATAGTTACCGATACAGGACATATTTAACAATCAATATATTTTGTGAAAAACACTCCTATGTAATACGCCTCTTTAAATCAGACGAAGGAAAAAACTAAATTTTACAATGTATTCCCATTATCTTTTAGGTAGATGAACTGATTCTTACAATGTTCAATCGAAAGTTCACCCATTCATGTCATTTCATTTCGAAACGGGCACAAAACCCAATGCCATGTAATATCCTTATTTCCACAATATTTCATTTTGGACTGGCCATGGATATACATACAGGGTCAAATCAATTTGTGATACAATCCTTTGACAGACGTCATCAATATCATAATACAATCACAGTTTATCAATTCACATCATTATCCCGTTGTAACAACCATGTCTGCATGTACGACAATTACAACATACATAAATCGATTTTTCTATATTTTCTGAAAACATTTTCTTGCCGATTCACATCTCGCTAGTATGACATTTGCTGAGATCAAGAATTGTGATCCGAATGTACTCATTGACTGGACCCTGTCAAATATTTAGTGTAGACTAATGAATTTTCGCCACTCCTCAAGATTATTTAAACCATTTTTGATAGACCCACACCTGTCTATCCATTTACATTCCAAAGTCTGGAGAATCAGGGACATGTCACCACCTCTATGCGGAAGTTTGGCTTTCTCCACCATCTGCCAAGTCAAATCATTGGCTGTGTTTTCCTTCTCAATAAAGTGATCGACCAAAGGGGCATTCAACACTTTGCACCGGATACGGCTCCTATGTTGGCCGATCCGCGCCTTTACTGGTTGCATAGTTTGTCCTATATAAATTAGATCACAAGGACACCAAATGCAGTAAATGACATTAGAGGTTGAGCAATTTGTTAGGTCATGCAATTTGGTCTTGATATCGCCATGTTCAAAGAATTTTGTTTCTCTTGTGAGGCTGCAGGCCACGCAGTTCCCGCATTTATAATGCCCTGTCACCGCTGGTAATGACCAAAGTTCTTGTATGCTCCTTTCGTTTTTATATACACTCGTGTCTGAGTGAACCAGGTGATCTCTGATGTTTTTTCCTTTTTTAAAAGAAAATAGGGGCATTTCTTTGCAACAATCCCAAGTGTTCAAGGTGGACCAATGGTTTTTGATTATCCGCTGTATCTGTGTGCTCCAAGGACAGAAGGTGGTAACACATACAACTTTTTTTATTGGTTCTCTCACAGTTTTCTCCAATAAAACCTCCCTAGGACTAAACCAGGCCCTCTTCATTGAGGTTTTAACCAATCTCTTGGGATATCCTCTTTCACGTAACCTAGAACTTAAAAGGTTAGCTTCTGTGAGAAATCCTGTTTCTCTGTGCAATTTCGTCTCAACCTCAGAAATTGGCCATATGGTAGGCCATCTCTGAGGGACCTAGGATGGAAACTGTTATATTGCAACAGTGTGTTCCTATCCGTCGGTTTTCGATACAGTGTAACATTTAGGTGGTCATCTCGACATCTGATTTTAAGGTCTAAGAAAGGTACCATTTCTTTATTTTTGTAATATGTGAAAGTTAGTGCGGACTGGCAGGTGTGTAAGTATGTTATGAATTGATCGAGATCTTCAGTGTCTACCCACACGAAGAAGATATCATCTATATATCTCTTCCAACACTTGATGTTAGTGTGGAAGGGATTGTTGGTATTGATGATGTATTTTTCTTCTAGGTCTCCAACATAAAGATTTGCCAAATTTGGGGCAAAAATTGCACCCATCGATGTACCTGAATATTGCTCGTAGTAATCAGAATTGAACCTAAAGTAATTTTTGGTCAGGGCAATATTTAACAGATCGACGATAAATTCTGTGGGGACCTCTATCGGTGCTGGTCTTTTCTCCAAAATTTGTTTAATTACCTCAATACTGTCTTGTTGGGGAATATTTGTGTACAATGAATTAATATCCATTGTAACCAAAGTCTCTATATCTGGATTGTACTTCATATTTTCAATCAAATTGATCATATGAGTACTATCTCTAACATAGGTAGGTAGATCAGGGACGAATTCTTTGATAAAGCTATCGATATAGTGTCCCAATCGTTCCATTACAGACCCACAGCCAGACAGGATAGGTCTACCTGGGGGGTTAACCGAATCCTTATGCACTTTAGGTAAAGTGTACAGGACTGGAGTCCTCGGGAAGCTTTTATTTAAGAAATCAAATTCTGGTTTTGTCAAGAAGCCATCTTCCAAACCCTTAGTTGTTACGGATTGTATTGACTTCTGAATGTCTTTTAGGGGATCTCGATGCAATCTTTTATAATGTTCTTCATTATTTATTTGCCTCATGATTTCTGCCTCATATTTCAATCTTTCCTGAATAACAATCCCACCACCCTTGTCGGCGGGTTTCAGGATGATCTGGTCATTGTTCTTTAAAGAAATCAAAGCCTCCCGTTCAGATTTCGAGATGTTATATGGAGTAAATTTCTTCTGTGCTTTCAAATTTAAAATATCCTCCAAAACACCTTTCTCAAATGCTATAATTTCAGGTGGCATCATAATATTTGTTGGAAAGAAGGTAGATTTGGGACGCATCTGAGATCTAGGGGAGGTGGGGACTTGTACACGATCACTGAAAAAGACTTTGAGACGTAAGGATCTGAAAAATTTATGTAATTCAGTCTGTAATTGAAAGAAGTTCGTAGATTCCGTCAAAACAAACGACAGACCCTTATTCAGGAGTGATAATTCATGGGCATTCATGACATGAGTGGTTAGGTTAAAGATTGGTATACATTCTTTTGCTTTTTGATGTATTGTATCCACTACCATGGTGGTGTCAAGGTTGGTTGATCCTTCTCTGACATCGACACCCAAGTGTTGATCAAACTCTCCAATATGGGTGTTTGTTACATAGTCTGAACCAGTTTTTTGTGTTATTTCTCTGTCTCGAATTTTTAGCTGTTCGGGCCCCATTTGTAGTATTGGCGGCGCGTTTGTCTTTCGCCGGCAAACTGGTGCCATACCCTTCTCTGATTCCGATTGGACCCCCTTCCCCTCTGGGCCTGTCCTAAAAAAGGCTGCTGTTGTTGCCTTGGCTGTGCACTTGTACCCTCCCCTGCGTCGTCTGAGGACTCTGACCCAGCTGATGAGTCAGAGAAGCCAACCAGGTTATTGTTCTTGAACCGCCCCCAAGTGACGTTCTTTTTAAACTGTTGCGGTTGTACGTAAAAGTCCTCTACTAAATAGGGAAAAGCTTTCTCCTTACTATAGGCGTGGATGTCTTTTTGGACCTTGTCTGCTTTTTTCTTTAATTCAAAGGTGTTGAATTCCTGTATAGTTTTATTCAGTTTCTCTAAAGCTGCTTTTGACTCTTCGATGTTATCGCAGCCGAATAACTCTTTTTCTAGATTCTCAATCTCAATCAATTCCTGCTTACTATGTTCTAAAGCAGTCTCAATGCCCAAGACCATCCAGTGTCTTGAGCATGTAGTTGATATATTGGAGAAACCCCCTTTGAATTTGTTGTCGTCTCTGAAAATACCAGGAATATTCCTCACAATTAACCCCTGCGGGATGATGTTAGCCCGTAAGTACTCAGTTAACATTCGGGCATGCAGCTCGGTTCGGACATGTTTCTTCTTAGCCCGTTCTAATTTGTCCAACAAAACCACTCTAGGATTAGTATTGATAAATTGTGTGGTATTTGAAAAAAGAGAGGGACCACTAATGATTTTTGCAATATAATCTTCAGTATATAGGGGTGCCTCTCTATCTGACATAGTCTTATGGCCCTTATACTATTCAACTCGATACACTTATACAACTTTTTCACCATACAAACACAAATACAATTGAAAAACAAACAACCCAAAAATTGGGTAAAAGCAATATATAATATAAAGCTCTTGCAGAAAAAACTGCACAATCAATATTCAAAGTAACAAGAGCAACCCTTATGTCCCTGCGAACCGGGTAAGTACACTGTACTACAAAACAATGTTCACAAGGAACTGATTTGAAAATGATCATCTATCGCAAACAACATCAATAGTTGTGTTTGAATTAATCTCTCACAGAACAAACATAAAGTCAGTATTAAACACAGTAAGCCTACACACGACCTTTCATAATTTACCAAGCCTCAGCCGAGGTATTTTATTTAACACAAATTTTTCATTAAATCACATATAAAAACATATTGTATATACACAACTCCTCTCTTTCTTACATTCGCAGTGCAAAGTGAACCCCAGTGAAGAAAACCATAACCTCACAAAAATAAATAAACAAAAAATAATAATGAAGGTGTAAAAGGTTATTGGAAAAATTAACAAGGACAGTTTGTAAACAATATATAATAATTCAGTCAAGGCTGTCTCTTATTTTGTTGGTCGACGGCGTTTCGACCAACTTCTAAATACCGGGTCTCATCAGGACTGTAAATATGGGGACTGGTGGAGGGAAGAAAAAAGAGGGCAAGTATAACTATATTAGAATCAAATTACTAATATATACGGTTAAAAACCTTAAAGGTATTGTGGAGTTTTAATTTTGGCTTACCAGTTTAAAGCATACAGTAGTCCTTCTCGGATCCAGTATGCAAAAGAATGAGCAGAATAGAGGTTTACGTCCAAACCTATAGGTAAGGAACATATATTTATTTTAATTCATGGTGTGAATTCAATTATAAAGTTAATCATTGAATCACCACGGTGTAGTACATTTATATGTACTTACTTGGACTTTTTTTCACACAATTTTTTCTCTCATCCACTTTTAAGGGTCAAATGGTAGACCGAATATATGGCGATACGCGCTTCCCTACAAATAAGGAATAGTTGTTGTTTTTAATGAATATTCAATCATGGGGAACCCAAAATAACCCCACGGTGTCGTGAATTTCTTTAAAACCACTTACTTGGGCTTTATATTATTATTCCTCCATGAATATAATTCAGAGGTGCCCCAAATATTCAGGGAGATACGACCTGTTCGTATCTCGGCTTTGAAGTACAATCCAGATATAGAGACTTTGGTTACAATGGATATTAATTCATTGTACACAAATATTCCCCAACAAGACAGTATTGAGGTAATTAAACAAATTTTGGAGAAAAGACCAGCACCGATAGAGGTCCCCACAGAATTTATCGTCGATCTGTTTAATATTGCCCTGACCAAAAATTACTTTAGGTTCAATTCTGATTACTACGAGCAATGTTCAGGTACATCGATGGGTGCAATTTTTGCCCCAAATTTGGCAAATCTTTACGTTGGAGACCTAGAAGAAAAATACATCATCAATACCAACAATCCCTTCCACACTAACATCAAGTGTAGGAAGAGATATATAGATGATATCTTCTTCGTGTGGGTAGACACTGAAGATCTCGATCAATTCATAACATACTTACACACCTGCCAGTCCGCACTAACTTTCACATATTACAAAAATAAAGAAATGGTACCTTTCTTAGACCTTAAAATCAGATGTCGAGATGACCACCTAAATGTTACACTGTATCGAAAACCGACGGATAGGAACACACTGTTGCAATATAACAGTTTCCATCCTAGGTCCCTCAGAGATGGCCTACCATATGGCCAATTTCTGAGGTTGAGACGAAATTGCACAGAGAAACAGGATTTCTTCACAGAAGCTAACCTTTTAAGTTCTAGGTTACGTGAAAGAGGATATCCCAAGAGATTGGTTAAAACCTCAATGAAGAGGGCCTGGTTTATTCCTAGGGAGGTTTTATTGGAGAAAACTGTGAGAGAACCAATAAAAAAAGTTGTATGTGTTACCACCTTCTGTCCTTGGAGCACACAGATACAGCGGATAATCAAAAAACATTGGTCCACCTTGAACACTTTGGATTGTTGCAAAGAAATGCCCCTATTTTCTTTTAAAAAAGGAAAAAACATCAGAGATCACCTGGTTCACTCAGACACGAGTGTATATAAAAACGAAAGGAGCATACAAGAACTTTGGTCATTACCAGCGGTGACAGGGCATTATAAATGCGGGAACTGCGTGGCCTGCAGCCTCACAAGAGAAACAAAATTCTTGGAACATGGCGATATCAAGACCAAATTGCATGACCTAACAAATTGCTCAACCTCTAATGTCATTTACTGCATTTGGTGTCCTTGTGATCTAATTTATATAGGACAAACTATGCAACCAGTAAAGGCGCGGATCGGCCAACATAGGAGCCGTATCCGGTGCAAAGTGTTGAATGCCCCTTTGGTCGATCACTTTATTGAGAAGGACCACACAGCCAATGATTTGACTTGGCAGGTGGTGGAGAAAGCCAAACTTCCGCAATGAGGTGGTGACATGTCCCTGATTCTCCAGACCTTGGAATGTAAATGGATAGACAGGTGTGGGTCTATCAAAAATGGTTTAAATAATCTTGAGGAGTGGCGAAAATTCATTATTCTACACTAAATATTTGACAGGGTCCAGTCAATGAGTACATTCGGATCACAATTCTTGATCTCAGCAAATGTCATACTAGCGAGATGTGAATCGGCAAGAAAATGTTTTCAGAAAATATAGAAAAATCGATTTATGTATGTTGTAATTGTCGTACATGCAGACATGGTTGTTACAACGGGATAATGATGTGAATTGATAAACTGTGATTGTATTATGATATTGATGACGTCTGTCAAAGGATTGTATCACAAACTGATTTGACCCTGTATGTATATCCATGGCCAGTCCAAAATGAAATATTGTGGAAATAAGGATATTACATGGCATTGGGTTTTGTGCCCGTTTCGAAATGAAATGACATGAATGGGTGAACTTTCGATTGAACATTGTAAGAATCAGTTCATCTACCTAAAAGATAATGGGAATACATTGTAAAATTTAGTTTTTTCCTTCGTCTGATTTAAAGAGGCGTATTACATAGGAGTGTTTTTCACAAAATATATTGATTGTTAAATATGTCCTGTATCGGTAACTATTGAAATTCAGTATGTATCCATGGAAATGCCATATGTAATACATTATTCTCACCGGTTTTTCTTGTTAACTAGACAATTGGGAAGAGTCTCCCCTTCTCCGTCTTTCCCAATCTAAAATGGCCGCGATTTTCGTCGCCTTTACCGGTCCCTTTAGACATTGACCAGGACCTTTCATAAATGGAAAAAGTTACCTGAAATTTCGCTTTTAGGTATAATATCCCTGCATCTTCAAGATTAGGACTTTATTATTAGAGCATGTGCCATACCCTCATCTAAGATTCCCCCTTTTTTAAGTAGTGGAGTGGAACATCGTTAGCCACTATAAGATGGCTGCTGTTCTCGCCCTCCTTTTTCGGCCGGGATTGACAGATAAAGTCCTCACTCATTTGCGGGTCCGGGAGCCAGCGAGATTCATTCCGCTACGGACACGGAGTAACCACGCACTGGGTTTAGGGCCAAATAGTCAGTGCCCTTCCTGACTACGGACAACGTTCCTTTCTCTCCAGATAATTGGATATGTAAGTAATTAGAGTCGTTTTTCTAGCGTGGAGACTCTGTGGTGAGTTATGTATTGATTATTGTTTTCGATACATTGCAGAAAAGCCGAGATACGAACAGGTCGTATCTCCCTGAATATTTGGGGCACCTCTGAATTATATTCATGGAGGAATAATAATATAAAGCCCAAGTAAGTGGTTTTAAAGAAATTCACGATACCGTGGTGTTATTTTGGGTTCCCCATGATTGAATATTCATTAAAAACAACAACTATTCCTTATTTGTAGGGAAGCGCGTATCGCCAGATATTCGGTCTACCATTTGACCCTTAAAAGTGGATGAGAGAAAAAATTGTGTGAAAAAAAGTCCAAGTAAGTACATCTAAATATACTACACCGTGGTGATTCAATGATTAACTTTATAATTGAATTCACACCATGAATTAAAATAAATATATGTTCCTTACCTATAGGTTTGGACGTAAACCTCTATTCTGCTCATTCTTTTGCATACTGGATCCGAGAAGGACTACTGTATGCTTTAAACTGGTAAGCCAAAATTAAAACTCCACAATACCTTTAAGGATTTTAACCGTATATATTAGTAATTTGATTCTAATATAGTTATACTTGCCCTCTTTTTTCTTCCCTCCACCAGTCCCCATATTTACAGTCCTGATGAGACCCGGTATTTAGAAGTGGGTCGAAACGCCGTCGACAAACAAAATAAGAGACAGCCTTGACTGAATTATTATATATTGTTTACAAACTGTCCTTGTTAATTTTTCCAATAACCTTTTACACCTCCATTATTATTTTTTGTTTATTTATTTTTGTGAGGTTATGGTTTTCTTCACTGGTGTTCACTTTGCACTGCGAATGTAAGAAAGAGAGGAGTTGTGTATATACAATATGTTTTTATATGTGATTTAATGAAAAATTTGTGTAAAATAAAAGACCTCGGCTGAGGCTTGGTAAATTATGAAAGGTCGTGTGTAGGCTTACTGTGTTTAATACTGACTTTATGTTTGTTCTGTGAGAGATTAATTCAAACACAACTATTGATGTTGTATGCGATAGATGATCATTTTCAAATCAGTTCCTTGTGAACATTGTTTTGTAGTACAGTGTACTTACCCGGTTCGCAGGGACATAAGGGTTGCTCTTGTTACTTTGAATATGGAATGGAAATGGGCATAGTGTATGAGTGTTGGTCTCACAAAAAGGCTACTCTTATGTATCTATGCATGTATTAAGTATTGGTATTTATTTAGCCTAAATCAGGCTGGGAAGCAGAGGTGCTCAGTTCATTATCGTAAGTGTTGCAAGACATATAAATTGAGTGTGGATTCACAATTATTGGACTTATGCAATTAGATTATTATTGCTATTATTATTATTATTATTATTATTATTAGTGATGGTTGTGACATACAGTAGAATTGACAGTTGTAGAGGTTGCACTAATGATATTTATAGTAGCTGTTGTAGGAACAAAAGATGGTGGTTTCTGTGCATAAAGAATAACAGCAGGCAAACAGAATGAATACAAACGACCAATCACGTTAACGTACACTGACAGAGATTTTATTTGTTCAACTGTCAGGGGGAAATAGCTTTCTTTTGGGTCCACTAGGATTGACCTCATGTATGGGGTTGGGGTAGAGAACCAATACGGGACAAGAAAAAAACACGCACCATCACTACCACCATCTACTTCAGCAATTGACACAGTTCTCAAGTGTGTCAAAAGATAGCCAAGCACTAGAAAAGCGAATAGGTCTTAGTGTTTTCAAAGAACACCTTCTAGATGCAAACTGATGTATCTTAATCAGTTATTAGAGGTCCCTTGAGTCAGACAAAAATGTTGATGTATCAGGCTTCAATGCCTTAAGATTTTGCTAGACTCATGCAGTACCAGTGTGCAGTACAATAAACTGTTATTAGAGTCCTCTTATGTCAGACACAAGTGCTTGCTTACCTTACGTTGGGCATTCCCATGCACCTCCCCCGATGGTTTTTGACACAAAAACCCTATCTAACAATACCAGACATGGTTTTGCACCAAAAATTAACACCACTTGGAAGCAGAGGTGCTCAGTTCATTATCGTAAGTGTTTCAAGACATATAAATTGAGTTTGGATTCACAATTATTGGACTCATGCAATTAGATTATTATTGCTATGATTATTATTATTATTATTATTATTATTATTAGTGATGGTTGTGACATACAGTAGAATTGACAGTTGTAGAGGTTGCACTAATGATATTTATAGTAGCTGTTGTAGGAACAAAAGATGGTGGTTTCTATGCATAAAGAATAACAGCAGGCAAACAGAATGAATACAAACGACCAATCACGTTAACGTACTCTGACAGAGATTTTATTTGTTCAACTGTCAGGGGGAAATAGCTTTCTTTTGGGTCCACTAGGATTGACCTCATGTATGGGGTTGGGGTAGAGAACCAATACGGGACAAGAAAAAAACACGCACCATCACTACCATCATCTACTTCAGCAATTGACACAGTTCTCAAGTGTGTCAAAAGATAGCCAAGCAGTAGAAAAGCCAATAGGTCTTAGTGTTTTCAAAAACCACCTTCTAGATGCAAACTGATGTATCTTAATCAGTTATTAGAGGTCCCTTGAGTCAGACAAAAAATGTTGATGTATCAGGCTTCAATGCCTTAAGATTTTGCTAGACTCATGCAGTACCAGTGTGCAGTACAATAAACTGTTATTAGAGTCCTTTTATGTCAGACACAAGTGCTTGCCTACCTTACGTTGGGCATTCCCATGCACCTCCCCCGATGGTTTTTGACACAAAAACCCTATCTAACAATACTAGACATGGTTTTGCACCAAAAATTAACACCACTTGGAAGCAGAGGTGCTCAGTTCATTATCGTAAGTGTTGCAAGACATATAAATTGAGTGTGGATTCACAATTATTGGACTCATGCAATTAGATTATTATTGCTATTATTATTATTATTATTATTATTATTATTATTATTATTATTATTAGTGATGGTTGTGACATACAGTAGAATTGACAGTTGTAGAGGTTGCACTAATGATATTTATAGTAGCTGTTGTAGGAACAAAAGATGGTGGTTTCTGAGCATAAAGAATAACAGCAGGCAAACAGAATGAATACAAACGACCAATCACGTTAACGTACTCTGACAGAGATTTTATTTGTTCAACTGTCATGGGGAAATAGCTTTCTTTTGGATCCACTAGGATTGACCTCATGTATGGGGTTGGGGTAGAGAACCAATACGGGACAAGAAAAAAACACGCACCATCACTACCACCATCTACTTCAGCATTTGACATAGTTCTCAAGTGTGTCAAAAGATAGCCAAGCAGTAGAAAAGCCAATAGGTATTAGTGTTTTCAAAGACCACCTTCTAGATGCAAACTGATGTATCTTAATCAGTTATTAGAGGTCCCTTGAGTCAGACAAAAAATGTTGATGTATCAGGCTTCAATGCCTTAAGATTTTGCTAGACTCATGCAGGACCAGTGTGCAGTACAATAAACTGTTATTAGAGTCCTCTTATGTCAGACACAAGTGCTTGCTTACCTTACGTTGGGCATTCCCATGCACCTCCCCCGATGGTTTTTGACACAAAAACCCTATCTAACAATACTAGACATGGTTTTGCACCAAAAATTAACACCACTTGAAAGCAGGCGTACATGTTTTAATTTCTCCTTTCTTTTCCAATGGTGCATGCGTACTGCTCTGTACAACACACATTCAAAATACCAAATGTTTTAAAGGTTGTCTAGGCATAGTATACAATCCTTCCAGTACAAAACCTATGCTAGACTCACTCACACACCCTTGCACTATGGTGCAAAATTGTGTGTGTGGCATTGTGCAGCAAATGTATGCGCTGGTGCTATGGAGAGGGAATGAGAGTGCCATATCTCTGTAATTATGGTGCTATCCTCCTCTCTACCTATCACTCAAGGCAATGCAGCATTTTGGCTGCTGCGCTGCATTGGGTGACACTTTGGTAAATCTAGCCCCATCTGGGGGCACCAGGGAATGTGAGAGTTTTGGCAGAGCATGTGCTGCAGCACTTTAGTCTTTCTTGTCCGGTCCCCATCAAAATGGAGGTCATGGCACAGACATTTTCCCAAAAAAGCTACTGCTGCCGGCTGCATCGGAAATCACTCTACTCAGCAGGTGTGACCTGAGTTGAGCAGAGTTTTTAAGGGGATTATTTTCTTTTATATAATACAAATGTAAAGCAAATACTCAGCTGTTTTTAAAATTGAATTTGAATTTTAAACTGTAACTGCAACTGTGCTCCTACTATGATATAAACTTTTTGTGCAAGAATATCTTCGCTGGGGGCACCAGGGGAAGTGAGGATTTGGGCGGTGTACGTGCTGCCATGCTCTAGTCGTTCTTGTCCGGTCCACCTCAAAATGGAGGTCGTGGCGTGGATGCGGCCAGCGGGTGTGCCGCTGGTGTGCCAAAGGTACGCCTAAGGCATGCCCATCTGCGCCTGTCTGTGCCCATCCAGGACCAGGGGCCACAGATGCTGCCCCTTTGCCTCAAGGTAGGATGCAAAACACCTCAAGGCTTTTACAAGTATCCCATTGCTTACCAGCGACCATCTGCTCCCACTACATGGACCCCAGCCTAGGACCCTGGGTGTGTAGGAATTGTGAATGGTCCCTGCCACTGGCCCTCAATCAGGGCTACCCTGTCAATCCCACAACTTTGTCAAGGAGTCTGGCTGGCCTGATTAACTGTCGCTCTCTGGCGACCCACAAATATGAGATATTGGAGCTGGTCATCAACCACTGCCCAGATGTTTTATTCCTCACTATAATACGACTGTCAGAGGATTCCGGACCCAATGTTATCCAGGCTCTACCCCCTGACTTCGATATTAAAAGGCTAGATAGGCAGGATAAAAGCAGGAGCGGCTAGCAATCATTTTAGGGATTTCTAACTGTGAGAGTATGTACTTCTCAATAACACTACTATCCACCTTCTCACTCTCTAGAATTCATGTATACAGATCCCCAGGACCCAATTCGCAGTTCCTTCAAGCTTTGCCGGTATTGGTGGCAGAGCTATCTCTAGATAAAGCTAATTTCACTATATTAGGTGATTTTAACCTACAAGTAAATGACACAAACAATAGTGCCTCTAAAACCCTTCTGCAGGATATGGCCTCTCTACAAATTATACAGCTGGTGGACGGCCCTACACACGAGAATGGCCATACCATTGTTCTGGTGTTCAGTAACATGAACGCACTTCAGCTTCAGACCACTTTCCTCGTAATCTGGTCAGACCACTTTATGATCCCCTTTAGGCTCCCAGTACCCCCTCAACTCCAACCGCTATATCTGCCAGGTGACTAGACCGCGCTTAGCACAATCTAAATGTAGGATGGTTGCAACTTGCCTTGAAAGCTCTATCACCAGACCTCTCAGAGGACGTCACAAGGGCAGCTACACTGTTCAATCAATGGATCACTGACTCACTTGATAACGTTCTGCCAGGTAATCTGAGGAAAGTTGCAAATTGGCCACATAAATCCCCTTGGTTCAATCCTCATTTACTGTCCCTAAATTAAAAAGGCTCAAGCCATTTTCTTTGACACCAAAATTACCAATTCCACTACCTCCCCCAAAGTAATCTTTAGGATCCTCAAAGACATTACGTCACCACCCACAGCTTGCCCTAAGGGAAATGCCTCTGTTAAGCATAGTAATGATCTGGCACACTTCTTTCAGGGAAAAATAGTGAAGATATATTCCTCTTTCCTTGAGAAGACCGGCTATGCTCGCTCTGGTAAGATCAACACAAGGGACCACTCTCTCAATATATTCCCATCTGCATCGACAAGGGTTCACCTATCATTATTTCCTCAACTTACAAGGTACCTGGTTAGGGAGTATGGTATAATCAGGCTCCCCTTTGGACCCAGCCCCTCATCGTATCCTTCAAAAAGGAGCAGACTGCATTGTCCCTGTGCTGACAAGGCTGTTAAACTTCTCTCTCTTGAATGGGGAGTTCCTGCAGCCTTGGAGGCATGCCATAGTTAGACCACTCTTGAAGAAGCCCTCCCTTGACCCCGACTGTCTGAACAATTACAGGCCCTTATCTCTGCTCCCAGGAGTCGTTAAGGTCCTGGACAAACATGTTAACATAAATCTCTCCACCTTTCTGGAAGACGGGGTTCCAACCACAACACAGCACGGAAAGTGGTTTGTTGGCGGTGGTCGAAGAACTAAGAAAACTCCTAGATCAGGGCGGTTCTGCAGCCTCTATCCTCTTTGACTTAAGTGCTTCCTTTGATACTGATGACCATACAATCCTAATTCAGAGAGTCTTCAACATAGGTGTCAATGGCACAGCCCTGGAATGGCTCTCCTCTTTTCTTAAGGATCTGACCTTGCAGGTCCTCGATCAATCATGCTACTCGACTAGTCTTCCCCTCAGCTCTGGAGTGCCTCAAGGTTCCTCCCTGAGTCCCACTCTCTTTAACTTGTATATGCTCCCCCTTGCTAATCTGGTGCAATCGTTTGGACTGTCACTGGTGTCCTATGCTAATGACACCCAGCTGGTCATGTCTATTTCACCAGACCCAACAGCCAATCGCCCATCCCTTATCTAGTACCTACAAGCAGTAGCCAGGTGGATGGGCAGTTGTAAACTAAAACTTAATAAAAACAAGACAGAAGTCATGGTGTTGGAAAATAACCCTCTGGGCAGTCTCCCGAGGTCCTTCCAAGACTGCCTAAGTAAGCTACCAACCCCCAGAGGCCCAATAAAGAGCCTGGGAGTGTGGCTCGACCCTATACCTACGAAGTAACACCGGGCCAGGAAAATCTCAGCAAGCTGTTATGGCACCTTGAGGTTACTGAGGAAAGTTCGTAAGTTCCTTCCTTTCTCAGGCAGGAGAAGTATTGTTCAGGCACTGGTACTAGGACGTCTAGACTATGGCAATGCCTAACACCTTGGCTCACCATCTTATGTGGTCAAGAATTTGCAGATTGTGAAGAATGTGGCAGCTCGACTTCTCACAAACACACTTAGATATCAGCGGACCACTAAAGCTCTCAGGGATCTCTATTGGCTTCTGGTGGAATGCAGAGTGCAGTTTAAGTCCCTATGCATCATTCAAAGGGCGATAAACAGCAGAGGTCCCCCACTACTACGCTCATTGGCTTTCCGGTATGTACCCAGTAGGCATCTCGGATCTGCTTCTGTCCACCTACTAAAGGTCCCCAGGATTTGGAGATCATGCTGGGGTGGATGCTCCACGTCCTTTCCGGCACCCAAGCTCTGGAACTCCCTCGATCTCCAGCTACGTCAACTGGAGCAAGAACTCCCATTCCGTAGAGCCTTAAAGACCTGGCTATTCAAGTAATAGTGTAATATCTGGGCCATTATTCTGTAGCTGCAAAAAAACGATGAGAAGCCTTCGGGTAGGCATGCTCTATACAAAAACTACAGAATAGAATGGAATAGAATAGAATATCTGAAAAAGACAACTGAAACTGTCTGTAGCAAGACCTAAAAATTAAAGAACAAAACTATTTCTGACAACAGACTGGCCTCTAGGGAAACACATTTCTTTCCATGGTGGTCAGTTAAAACTTAGGTGACCAGTATGGGGAAAAGTAAAAGGTAATGTGTTTCATTGGCTACTGCCACAAATGCGAAAATATCTGCCGTGACTGTTGTGTGTTTGTTTTCTAAACCAGACGATAGTAAAACCAGGAACTAGCACTTCTGTAAGTGGAGTGGAAGTTGAGTGAGGTACTCTGCATACTACACTCTCATATGCACAAAAACGGTGCCCATTTTCCATCAAATTTAGAACATTTCAACATTGAATAATTCAAAGTGTTATGTTTCTTTGCTGTGCCATGGACCATTACAGGTTTTTACTTCTCATATTTTCGTTGTATACCCTCGTTTAAAAATAGAAATGTTAAAGTGAAAAACAATAAAAGAGAGCTGTGGAGCTGAGCAAAAGGGGAGTGTGACAGAGCCATGAAAATGTAAAACAAATGAGTCTGAACTCTTTTAGTGAATTACAGCTTGTATGATGAATGGTAATTACATAGTTAGATTTAAAATGCAACGAAGGGAGTTGGCGAGAATGTGAAAGCCTATTTCTTTAAATTACTTCAGTTAATTAATGTTAATTAGGTACTCCCTGCCAAGGTATCAGCAGTTAATGGTTTAACCACTCAGGTAATTAACAAGTAATTTTTCAATCTTTCTGCTGCATTCCTTTTATAAAAACGTATGTGTTCGCACTGCAGAGTGCTGCACCCTGGAGTGATGAACATACATTATACTTTTCATCATGCATGCAATGGGCAATGTATTACGTCTTTAGAAATACAGAGGATCTTCTTAATGTACACAAATATATATCTATATATCTATAGCTATATCTCTATCTATATATATATATATATGTATATATTCACTTAAAAAACCATAGGTTTCAGAGACGTTATAGTTAGAAATTAGCATTTAAAAAACCTTAGAAATTCACAGAAAAGAACATAGGTTTCAGGGCTGTTATAGTTAGCTGGACATTTCACTCCTACAAAACCATAGAAATTCTTCCGTTATAGTTAATTCAGCTAACTATAACTCGCGCACCCGCAATGCACTGCTGATGATGTCACATATTACATCATTCATGACATGGTCAGTGATATCACTGATGACATCTCAAATGATATCACTGATGACATTATCCAGTGAATGTGGTTTAGTTTGAAATTTAAATATGTATTATATATATACCAATCTGTATTGAAGATTGAGTGGATATATAACTGTCTGGATGGAGGATATAGTAGCTGTCTGTCTGTTTAAGTGAGTAATTAAAAGTGTCTCACTTAACACATGGATTAGTAACTAAACAATGTGAATGTGTGTATCACTGTCTCTGTTGTTGTATAACATGCTGCATCAGTTGGTCACTAACTACATGAGTGTGTATATTAGTTATTGATGAGTTGGGTGAGTATTTGTATGGGACATTTAGTTTGTTTGTGGTTAGATGGGGTGTGTGTAACTTTATGCATAGATGTGTGAATGGTTGATTGACTAGGTGTATAGGTTTAGGAGTGCATGTGGAAACAGTTGTTTGGGTGACTGAGTGTATTTATTTGTGTGTTGGTGAGCGAATATATGTTTTAGTTGTACATCTTCAACAAAGTACAAAAATAAAAGGCATTGTATGTGAGAGTTGGTGTATATAAATAAGTATATATAAGAGTCAGCGATTGTGAGAGTAACTAAATGAATGAGTGTATAATTGTAGTGGTGATTTTGTAACATATTAACTATGAATTACTATGTGTTTGAATAAATGAGGTGTTGTGTGTATAATTGTGTAAGTGAGTAAATGTAAGTGTGATTAATTTTTTTCAAGAGTGAGTAGGATGGCTGCATAACCGACTAAGACGACTGCTGATGTGTCAATGTCTATATATGTGTATAAGTGCATTTGATAGTGTTCTATTAATTAGTGACTGCATGTATAGGTGATTCTGTTGTTGAATGGGTAGTTGTGTGTGTAGACTTAGGAATCAGTGAGGGGGTACGTAGTAACTGGTATTGGTGTGTCAATGGTTTCAAATATGGTTCTCTGTATTTTACAGTGAGTGATGAAAGGTTATACTAGTGTATGATGAGGTGTATCAGATTGTCACGTGGATGATGTCATCAGTGATGTCATCAGTGATGTCATTTTAGATGTCATCATTGATGTCATCAGTTATGTCACTGACCATGTCATGAATGATGTAATATGTGACATCATCAGCAGTGCATTGCGGGCGCGCAAGTTATAGTTAGCAGAACTAACTATAACGGAGGAATTTCTATGGTTTTGTACGAGTGAAATGTCCAGCTAACTATAACACCCGTGAAACCTAGGTTTTTTCTGTGAATTTCTAAGGTTTTTTAAATGCTAATTTCTAACTATAACGTCTCTGAAACCTATGGTTTTTTCAGTGAATTTCAAAGCTTTTTTAAATGCTAATTTCTAACTACAACGTTTCTGAAACCTATGGTTTTTTAAGTGAATTTCAAAGGTTTTTTTAAATGCTAATTTTTAAGTGTAATAGTAGTTATGCCTATTTTTTTGGACTGATTTTCAACAGTTTTGTAACTCTTTATTTATAAATATTTTATTCATTAAATAACATATATTTTTCTGAAAATTGCAAAAAAAAATGTTGTTTAATTTTTCAGTTTTTTTGTTTTATTTTTTTATTTTAATATATTTATATTATTTTCTTTTGTAATTTTTTTTCTTCCAAATTTTGTTTAGAGTCGCGCACCCAAAGCATACACATCACGGTGGGTGCGCGGATTCTAGCCGCCATTTTATTAACGTCGTGAAGGATCCACGTACGGTGTGTGTATACATTTAATATTACGCGATGTGCGCGATTGGTATGCGACCAGTCCGCGTCTCCTGCTCCCGCACATTCGCGACACATGCGCATTACGGTACGCGACACTTGCACAGTGGTGGGTCCTGTGTGACTTCATATAGGTTCTGGGCCGCGGTGGGTAACCGACTACCGCAAAATTTAGTTATGTCCTAAAATGATATGTATGTGTGTTTAATATACATATTAGGGCAAGAGACTATCTAAAATATTAATAAAAATAATATGTTTGTACTTATAATAAACTGATATCATTTTTAAAGATATTTTCGCGAAGTCGCGTCGGGTGCGTGCTTCGTGAGCGCAGAGTGTGCGGATCCCATGTGACCTCAAAAAAAAGATTTCATTGGTTCATAACATTTCCCACTGTATCTATTGAAGGACCCCACCCGTTTTAATCATTCTTGTTGGAGCATCTTTAGAGAGACATCTCTTTTCCTACAAGAACCCTTTTTGCTTGTTTTTTTTGGTGTTTTTCAAAAAATATCAAAAACAATGGCATCTGGGCAGCAGCAGCAGGAGGAAGTATCTTCTGAAGAAGAATTCTTGCAGGAGGAACCATGTCCACAGAGGCCGTAATCTGTTGTGTGGAAATTCTTCACTTTTCTACATGGAGAGAAGAAAGTAAATGCGAGAAAGGTGATGTGCAAAATTTGTGACCGAGTCCTGTCAAGAGGCAGTGAAAAAGAGTACTCTTGTGGCACTGCTTCTTTGTACAAGCATCTCCGGACCACACATCCTCTCAATCTTGCTCGGGAGGAAATGAGGCGAGCTGCTTTGAACCCCTCACCAGCTGTGGCAAGTACATCTGGAGCCTCCTCAGGAACACCTGCAATGGGCATTGGGCCAGAATTTGCCTTTCTCGAGCAACACTGGGTGAAGTATAAGAAACTTATATGCTTCGGTGAGTGGTCGGTGGATGCAGTTTGTGCTGTGCAACGCAACCATCGTTGTTAATTTTTTTGTTTTTTTGATTTTGGAATGATAAGTAATTCCAAATGTTTCCTGTTTTATTCGTTCTTTTTTACAAAATTGTTAAAAAAAAATAAAAACAATACCAAAGAAAAAAGAAGAAAAAAAAGTTCTTATCAGAACTACCTTATCTGGTTAAAGAAAGAACTATAATTGCAAGGTAATGTGTGAAAGTTTGGTTGAATATATGTATACAGCATGATTGACTGAAAGAATGCATTAGTGTATGGCGAATTTATAGGTGAAGATTTATGAGGAAGTACTGCAGCGTGACACTGCAAGCTCTTTAGCTGCACTGCACTGTGGCACTTCCGAAGCACAGGGATATGACCTATGTACATGAATATGTTGCAACTCTGTGCTTCACTCTGCACTGCTGTACAAACTGCAGCAATGCGGTGACACAGGCACCCTTGCACCATGGTGCAAGGATGTCTGTGTCGTGTGGAGATTGTTTTTGTGCAGGAAGGGACACCTTCCTGCACAAAAACAATCAGTAAAGGCATTTTCCTCTTTCAATGTAAGCTGTGGAATGCAGCATGCATTGAAAGAGGAAAAAATGAGGAGAAATGAAGACAATTCTCCTTGTTGCGCCTTGCTACACCAACTCTAGGATGGCGCAGCATTCACATACATCTCCACATTTACAATCTCTCATAAATCTGGAGATGTGTCTTGTTCTATGGGTGTTGCGTGGGAACACCCACAGCAACACCAATGGGACGCGTCTTCAAAGCAAAGTTCTATGTATGAAGGGGTCGTATTTACAAGGAGAGGAAAAACGACGCAGGGTGGCTTTTCCTCTCCTTGTAAATATGAAGGAGTGCCTGGCGCCATCACTACGTTACAAAAAGTGACGTACTGGTGGATCAGGGTGCTTGTAAATCTGCCCCGTAAGTGCTTAGGTATTGGCAGACTGATACAATAAGAACATAGTGCTGGATGGGTGATTGAAGAATTGCATGAGACTGACAGGAGGTATCATACGCTGCATGGGTACTACTTCAGTGTTTAATGGAGTGGACCAATAGTATGTATCTTCTTAGAGATTTGTAGGGATTATGCACAGAATATTTTATGTGTACTTGTGTTGGTGCCTAGGTCATTTTATAAGAATACCACCAGTAACTGGAATGATGACAGTGCTGCAAACAGAGTGAACACTTAATTTATAAGTGCTTACGTATTGGTGGAGTGATAGGATAAGTAGATAGTGGTAGATACGTGATTAAAGAAGTGCATGGGACAGACTGGACGATTCCTACACTGCATGAGTACTAACTGGGCATTTAGAAGAGTGTATCAATAGTATGTAGCTAGTTAGAGGTCTGCTTGGATAGTGCACAAAATATTATAGATGTACTTGTGTTAGTAGCTAGGCCATTCCATAAGTTCATGACTAGTAACTAGAATAATTACAGTATTACAAACAGAGTGTATAGTGAATTTATAAGTGCTTAGGTATTGGTGGAGAAATAGGATAAGTAGATAGTGCTGGATGGGTGATTGGAGAAATGCATGGGACAGACAGGAGGATTCCTACACTGCATAGGTACTAACTGGGTATTTAGAAGAGCATATCAATAGATTGTAGCTGGTTAGAGGTGTGCATGCATAGTGTACAAAATATTGTACCTGCACATGTGTTTTTGACAACGCCATTCCTTAAGTATACGACTAATAACTGGAGTAATTTCAGTGTTGCAAAGAAAGTGCGTGCTGAATTTATAAGTGCTTAAGTATAGGTGGAGTGATAGGATACGTAGATAGTGCTGGATGGGTGAATGGAGAGGTGCATGGGACACAGAGATGGATTCCTAGACTGCATAGGTACTAACTGGGTATTTAGAAGAGCGTTTCAATAGTATGTAGCTGGTTAGAGGTCTGCATGCATAGTGTACAAAATATTGTACCTGCACTTGTGTTAGTAGCTAGGCCATTCCTTAAGTATATGACTAATAACTGGAGTAATTTCAGTGCTGCAAAGAGAGTGCATGCTAAATTTATTAGTGCTTAGGTATTGGCAGAGTGATAGGATACGGAGATAGTGCTGGATGGTTGAATGGAGAAGTGCATGGGACAGACAGAAGGATTCCTAGACTGCATAGGTACTAACTGAGTATTTAAAAGACTGTATCAAAGCTATGTAGCTGATTAGAGGTCTACATGCATAGTGCACAGAATATTGTAGCTGTACTAGTATTGGTGTGTCTATGGTTTCGAGAATGGTAGTCTGTATTTTAGGGTGTGAGGAGGTGCATCAGATGATCACGTAGATGATGTCATCAGTGATGTCATTTGAGATGTCATCAGTGATGTCATGAGTGATGTCACTGACAGCTGCCCATCATTGCAACTCAGTTCCTGGACGGCCTGTAATGCACTGCGCTGGTCCCGCGCAATCTGCTCCAGATCTGGGCTAGAGGAGAGCGCCGTTGAGGAGCCGGTCCTTTCCCTTCTCCTCCGCTGTCGGCGCCTCTGTGACAGAGGGGGTCCGCCACCGCGGTCCACCGGTCCAGAAGTGCCCGCCTCCGACTCGTATCTGTCTATGGTGCAGCTGCTCTACCAGCGCCCTACGGTTAGGGTGCGCACGGGGCGACTCATATCTGACATTATACACGTTCGTAGGGGCACTAGACAGGGCTGTCCTCTCTCCCCGCTCCTTTTTTCCCTGGCCATGGAGCCTCTTGCTCATTTGCTCCGCGAGGATGGGCAGGACTGGGGTATACCATTGGGGGACGGACTGCACGCCATCTCGCTGTACGCAGATGACCTCCTGCTATATGTCCGGGATTTGCACAACATCCCCATAACCATCTTTAATATATTGGCCGACTTTGGGCAGTTATCGGTCCTGCGGGTAAATTGGGCGAAATCCGGCATTTACCCATTTTCAGACGCCGTGGTGGAGACGCCGGTATATTATCGCGATATCCCACTGGCTTGGTACCAAGGCACGTTTCGATACCTGGGAGTATTCGTATATCGGCAACCGGCGGATATACTAGAGGGCAATCTGACTAGAGCTGTTACCGCCATTCAGGCTCAAGTGAGATTTTGGAAAACACTTCCTCTCACTGTGTCGGGGCGGGTGACATTAATCAAAATGCTAATCCTGCCAAAGCTTTTATATTACTTTACCGGCATTGCGGTCCGAATTCCCTCAACATTTTTCCGTGACTTGGAAAAAATGATTCGTGACCTGCTTTGGAATGCGGGGAGACCCAGAGTAGCGCTGACGAAATTGTACGCCCCAATAGCGAAGGGAGGGTTGGCGGTCCCCAACCTTGAACTATATTACTTAGCGGCTCAGCTCCAGTGGGTGACTAAATGGATAGCGGGAAAGAACCTGGAGGACACGGCTACTACGTTGCCGCCATGGACACGTTCACAGGTACTGCACTTGTTTCACCCACTTGCTAGGAGTCGTGGACCCAGACCATGGCTACTATCTCTTGCTCTTCACTGCTACCGGAGATGCCTTTATTTAACACGATCCACTAAACCATACGCCCCGGCGCTACCACTGTTAGGTACGCCCAGAGGCAACAGGGGCACTACGGAACCGGAGCTGTGTACATGGCATGCGGTAGATGTTGACACATTGGGCGATCTCTATACCGATGGTGAGCTCCTCCAGTTTGAGGGGCTCTCTGCTGACACCGGTCTGGCTCCCGGGCAGTTTCTATTATATGGTTCACTCCTCCATGCATTGACGTCCTCGTGGGGGGACATCGCTATAGAACTCCCAATGCATCACCTTATTCAATACATGCATGTTATGGGGGCGGGATCTCATATTGTTCATTGGCTGGCATCCGCACTCTTGCTACACACTACCCTGCCGCTGGCGAGGCTCCGCGTGAAGTGGGAGGCCGACAGGGGGCGCCCATGGTCAGATGGAGAATGGGATGTGGTTTTAGCGGGGCCTGTCAACGTACCACGAAACTCTCGCTTTAAATTGATCCAGGCGTTTGTACTACACCGCGCCTACCTCTCCCCAGACAACATAGCCAAATATTTTGGAGATAGTACAGCTGCTTGTCCGCGATGTAGGCTCAATGGTGCGGATCTGTTACACATGCTCTGGTCCTGCGCGGCGCTGGCGTTGTATTGGCGGAGGGTCACGGCTCTCCTGGAGCAGTGCACTGGCGTGTTGGGTCAGCATGCTTGGGAGGTGTGTATATTGGGCCTCTATAAGCGGAATAGGCAGAATAGGATATCCTCCCGCTTCCGAGACTTAGGCTATATTACTGCGAAGCGCCTGATCACCAAGAACTGGAAAAGAGGAGAAGCCCCTGTCGCAATTAGCTGGGAGAAATCATTTCTTAACTGGGCACGAGCAGAAAGTGTAGCATTACACAGAGAAGAGACTGCAGGTCTCCGCAAGTTTCCAGCGGCCCAGCCTTGGGATACGTTGCTACATAGCTTCACACAACACAGTAGCGCAGATGGTCAGCCCCTGCACACGCCCTCCACCAATACGAACCCTTAAGCTTTGTGCGCTAGCAACTTGTCGCATAGCTAATAATTGTGTGTAATGCACGGATGCTGTCCCTGGCGATTATTATTATCTGTTTTTCCTATGTTGGCCTGTGGACCGTGCCGTGTGACTGAGGGTACTGACTGGTGTATTTTGGGATCATTGTACCCTATGGTTCTTGTTGGGGTGGGGCAGGGGTGGATAATTGGAAGTTGGCAATAACTTATCGGGATACCCGGGGGCTGAGGATTGGAAGGCTAATTTTGCGTTGCAGTTGTTTTATTCATTGTTTCTTTTCCCCTCTGTTGAGGTTGCCGTTTTTATTTTTATTTATTTTGTTTGTGTTTTGGATTCTTTATTGGCACTCGATATGGTATGTGCATATAGCTTCATGGCGAGATTAGTCCCACTCACTACCAGCATCCACCTATATTGCCCATCACTGGGGTTCAGTCCACTATGCTAATTATTGACCTTTAAACTCTCCTCAAGTGTGAGGCGGTGGGTGCTGGGTCGGCGTAAGCATCCCATGTAGCCAGGCCGAACCTGATGGACTATGTCATACGAGGTGAACTGTCATACATTCCTTAACATCACCATTGCATGGTAAATTGTGGGCAGTATTGGACCTGAACGCTTGATCGATCGTTGGGTGCACCTGTTGTACTCCCTTCCGGCAATATCCGATGTCAGCCCTGTACAGTTTGATATGTTGGTTACCCATGCTGCTGTATCATACCATGTATCTATTCACTTGCTCGCTCCTGAATATGTTGAATATTGAACGATGGAAAAATAACAAACTGTCAATAAAGATATTTAAATAAAAAAAAAAATGAGTGATGTCACTGACCATGTCATCAGTGATGTAATATGTGACGTCATCAGCAGTGCATTACTTTAATCCAAAAAGCTGACGGCCAAAGTCAAAGTCAAAAACCACTTTATTCGATTAATTAAAATCATAAAAGTATGCTATACATATACAAAAATATTAAAAATCTTATAAATAGCTATTATACAGATAAAAACTATTCAATAACAATGAAAATTCATAATCGACCATAGCCAACTTAAGCAGTTAATACAAATTCATTGTCTGTTACTTTAGGGGGTCAGTGTCTTATACAGTTTTTTTGTCTGACCCTCCTCTCTCTAACAGACGCTGCAAGAAAGCTGGCAACACAGAACATAATTAATGGAGACTCTACCAAGTGTAAAAACATTAGGGCTGGCTTGCACTGAACAAAGTTCATACTTTTTAACAATGGGATAATAAACCTTTTCCTGGCATGTTTATAAAATGAACAAAAAAACATAAAGTGCGTGGTGTCTTGAGGAGAAAAGTCGTCGCACTTACAAGGGGCAACATCTTCAGGTCTACTCCAACCCTCCACATCCCATAGGACCACATGTATTTGGTTAAACCGCAATTTGGTCAACAGCCATCTATGGAAAGGATTGGATACTATTGTCAGATATAATGACATTCCTGGGGACAGGGTTACCAAAACATGCCCCCTGACAGAAGATTTACAGAGTTCTATTCCCTCCCGCTCGGCCTCCCTTAATTTAATGAAATTAGATTTTACCCACTCAAGGTCAGCCTTACATAGGGATTCTGGGTTAGAAAAAATGTCTGGTCTCCCCATGTATGCGGCTAACATTTCTATGTTAGACAACCACTGAATTTTGTTCCTATTGTCTAACCTAATGCAGTCCTTTAGGATTTTATGATTAAGGGAGAGGTTCGGATTTAACCATATTTTGATCCATAGCAGTATTGGGGCTAGTTTAATTATATCTGCTATGTAACCAATCCCAAGTTCCAGATGTACTGAATATGAAGCGGTTGAATGTGGAAGGCCAAGAAGAGAGCGCAAGAATTTATTTTCTTTCGTTTGGATCATATCATGTTTAATGTAACCCCAAATTGTCGCCCGAACCTTACGATAGAAATGGACTTTGCTTTATAAATTTGTTATGCCCTGCATAGTATTTTCATATCTTGCAGTTTACTAGTTCACCTGCTGATCAGCCACAGTGTGTGTTTGGAGTAGAATGTTGAGATGCATAGAACGTTGGGAGTCTGACTGGGTGAGGTATGACAGTTACAGATGGGCTGAGCAGCAGGCAGGCTGCTCCTGGTGGGGTTTGATACTACAAAGGTGTTTGCTGTGGCATGTTACCAAGGACTGACTACTGGGCTAACCTACTTTACCTTAACCTGTTACCTGTTCTACTTGTTGGATGTACCAGTAAACCAACTTGCTGTACTACTGGAATAAAGGTACTAAAGAACTTACATGGCTATCAGAGTCTACTTCATGTAAGGATACAACATATTTTTGGCGACGAGCGAGAGTTGGAGTCTTACTCACTGCCCTACATGCCCTTGGAGATGATCTAGGAACAAGAAGAAGAAATTTCAAACAGCGCAACAAAAAGAGTAACTCAAGATGACACAAGCAACAAAAGAAAGTGGCACAGCACTCTTCGCAACCCCACCAGTGTCCTGTACATCGGACGGCCCCAGCAACAGAGTGCTGTACAGTGTGGCTGTGTGTACACCCACAAGTTCTGCGCCTAAAAGGAAAGTGAATGTCTTGGAAATATTTGTCTACAAGTACTTAGGCGCAGCAAAGATCAAGACAAACATGGACTGCTGTTTAACGCCATATTTTGATGATGCCTGGTGTTGGCGTTACTTTGGAGGTGCATGAGGGTTACAGCACACGTCAAGTCTGACATCTGGAGGTGGTTTTCATGTGCTTGAAAAAACGATTTTACCTCATGGTTTTACGTGGATTTGGTACAAGGTTCTACAATGTTTTTGATGGATCTGATGGTTGTTTCCTCTCACAACGATGTGGTTTTAAAGAAATATGAGCATTGTGGGCCATTCTCAGCGTGGAGAATTCACACGAAGGAAAGTGTGTGATGTGCAGTGACACTGGCAAGTTGTGGATGAGTACGAGTCTCTCTTTGGAGTGGCAGGTGAGACTTATTTTTGTGTTTGTCATGGGTTTTTAGTCCATTCTGAGACCTTAGAGTCGCGGTGTTTTCCAACCGCCTGCCTATTTTTGAATACAAACGTTGCACGAGCTCTGTATGGCGCGTGAGTTCCTACCTTCAGGAAGACGCTGCTGGCTTCGTGCTGTCTGCTATGACGTCTTCCTGGTCTTGCACTCCCTGTTTGGACGCTTGGCACACACAGCGTGCCGTGAGCCACTCGACGCGGTGTGTAAAAACGTGCCGCCATTTTGAGGAATGAACATTTACTATCTGACAACCACGCAATTTTGCCAACCAATTTTTTTTTCATGTGCGCTAAGTTTGATAAAGTTATTTGAAGCACGAAGATGATCGAGAAGGTCGTCTCAACTGGTGTGTGAGCGGGCTGCTGATGATCCAGGTGATTGATTGCTACACCAGCGGTGAGTGGAAGCTTATGGTTCTTTCAGTTTTAAGAGTATCCGGTGGCAAAAATTTTCTTGGATCTACTTTTTGGCGCTGGACATTTGGAAAGTTAAATTCAGAGAATGTTCCTGTTTCAGAACATTGGGGCTGAACATTATGCAGTGACTATTTGGTGCGTTGGTGATTTTTCAACATGAACGGTGGAAATGTTTTCGGGTGAGAGATCGCTCACCGGTGTGAGACACAGTTTTAGGATGTATTCCATTTAGTGTACTTGCAAGTTTTATGGAATGTTATTAAGTGTAGTGATATGCCACAGTCTTCGCTTCCCTGTATATGGGTGGGACATATAATGTCGGGGTGGTAATCACAGGTTTATCCCTAGTTTCAGGGATGTGGTTCTGTTTATGCTCATTACGTAGTTATAGTGCTCTATTAGTGGTGTTATTGGGCAGAGGCTACATGTATGCCTGGTTTAGTTAGTGAGTGTAAAGTTGAGGTGTTTCGACCTCAGTGGTTCTAATTCCACAGGTTTAGTGCCCTTACGCAAGGGATGCCCTAATAGAGTTGTTAGTGGGCAGTTTGGGTATGGGTTTGGTTTTATTTCATTCCCATGTAGAGTTATTGGAACCCCTGCTCTGGGGTGGGTATGTGGTCTTGGTACACATTAAGCGGCACACGCGGCCTTTTTATTGAGGCGGGTTGGTGAGTGTGATTTCTACTCACAGTTCCCTTACATGAGGGATGGTCATGGTTTGGGTACTAGCCCCTTTCCATAGTGCGTTACACACAGCCTTTACTAAGGTGAGTTTAGGGGTATTGTTTCCATTCAAGGTTTACAGATTAGTTCTTTTTGGTAACCCAGAGGCGGGTCATGTTGTCATGGTTTCCACCAGTTAACATAACATTGTACCCTCTCACAGGGTTGGTTTAGATTTATGGGTACGGTTCCCCTACACAGGGTGTAACTTCTAGTTATATGGTCCCATATTCATTGTTATAGTCTTAGACCCTTATATTAGGGTGGACTTTAGGGGCATAATCCCAAGTTTTTGTACCTCACAAGAGGAGTGAAGGTTTGGTTTTATAATCATCTTCACATCGTAGGTAAGTTTCCTTATGCTAGGAACTTTGCTTTTCATTTGTTCCCTTTCATTAGGGATTGTACTTGCTGGGTTTGTTTATTGGGTTTCTGACAAATTAGATTTCTTTAGGTCATGTTTTTTTTTCCCCAATATGTCGTGCATAACTCCTACATAGGGTTGGTATGCGTTGGAAGGGTCCCATGCTTTACTAGGTCATTCCTACTCAGGAAGTGCATGCATGGAAGTTAGACCCAAATTCAGTGGCAGGGTGGTTACCTGTTGTCTAACGCAATGACACCTTTTCATTTTGTTTTTGGGAGAGGATGGGTTGTTGTACTCAATTTTACAATTGTTGTATTTTGTCCGTTCTCTACTTTGAATGGTTCATTATCTCTCGTGATGTTCTTATTTGCACATCCCTGGTTTTGATTCATTCTTTTCATGGGTAATTTTGCTATATTTGAGATTTGGCAATATGTGCATTATGCATCAGAATGTTTTATAGAGATTTGGCAATATGTGCATTATGCATCAGAATGTTTTATAGATTGGGTTGGGTCGTAGGGTTTGTTTCCCTTTTGCTTATTTATTGTCTCAATCTATTTTATTCTTTTTATTGCCTTTGAATCTTTCGTGTTGTTTAACACTTTTAGGCATCTCTGAGTTTTGAATCATTTTATTACAAGTGTATTTTCGTTTGTGTATGGTTTGCTCATATAGCATTGTTGTATTTCCATAGTAAAAATGTCACTTTCGTTTTTCATTTTAAAAGAAGGGGGATATGTTATGCCCTGCATAGTATTTTCATATCTTGCAGTTTACTAGTTCACCTGCTGATCAGCCACAGTGTGTGTTTGGAGTAGAATGTTGAGAATGCTGTGATGCATAGAACGTTGGGAGTCTGACTGGGTGAGGTATGACAGTTACAGATGGGCTGAGCAGCAGGCAGGCTGCTCCTGGTGGGGTTTGATACTACAAAGGTGTTTGCTGTGGCATGTTACCAAGGACTGACTACTGGGCTAACCTACTTTACCTTAACCTGTTACCTGTTCTACTTGTTGGATGTACCAGTAAACCAACTTGCTGTACTACTGGAATAAAGGTACTAAAGAACTTACATGGCTATCAGCGTCTACTTCATGTAAGGGTACAACAAAATTGTTAATATTGCCTCAACCGGCTTTCCTCCCAGCCTTTTGGCAAAGCCTAGTACTGCCGCTGAAGAATTTCTCGCGGAATTTGCCTTTAGTAAGAGCTGGGGGGACCAAGAACTTTTATTATCGAAAACTACTCCCAAGTAGGTGAATACCTTCACTCTTGAGATTTCTTCACCACCACAGAAGAAGGTCTTAACTTTATTTTTTGCAGGGCCCAACGACATAACATGTGATTTGCCGTTGTTAACTACCAGGTCCAGGCTTTTCATGAAGTCCCCAAACGAATCCAACAATCTTTGCAAAGCCAGGGGGGTCCTGGCCAAAAGACAGCGTCATCCGCGTATAGGAGGACCGGAATCGGGGTACCTCCCATACGCGGAATGTCCGGCGTCGCTGCCAACAGATTTTGCTCCAGGGCGTTTATATATAGTGTAAACAGCATGGGGGCTAATATACATCCCTGTCGTACCACTCTACTAGACTTAAAGCTAGACGTACATTTCCCCTCGGTCGTCATCCTGATGGAGGCAATCAGGTCTTTTTGGAGCTCGGCCAGGAAATACACAAGGGACCGATCAAGTCCCATTTCCAGGAGCATTGTCCACAGCTTTGACCTATTAACTTGGTCAAAAGCTGTGGACAAATCCATAAAACCCAAATAAATGGAGCCCCTGGCCGCTTTGGTGTATTTGGCTATTATTAGGTGGAGGTTCAGACATTGGTCCTCCGTACTCCGCCCCGCTCTAAAGCCATATTGGGCATCTGACAGTATGTTATTGTCAGAGGCTCACCCCGTTATCCTTGCTAGGATAACCTTCCCCAGAATTTTTATAGAGGAATCCAGCAGGGATATGGGCCTATAACATCTAGGGTCTGCCCTTTGGCCTTTCTTAAACACCGGGATAATAATCGACCGGGACCACGATTTAGGGAATCCTACACAAGCCGAGGTGTTAAATACATTTGTCAATATGTTGGCCCAATACAATGGATTGGCCTTATACATATCGGTAGGGACTCCATCTGGTCCTGGGGGCTTCCTCCCTGCAGAATCTTCAATTGCTTTAATAACCATCAATCAATCAATCATTCGCATTTATAAAGCGCGCTACTCACCCATAAAGGGTCTCAAGGCGCTGGTGGGGGGGGGGTTAGTGCTCAAAGAGCCAGGTCTTGAGCCGTCTTCTGAAGGAGAGGTGATCAGGTATGGCGCGAAGGTGGCTGGGCAGAGAGTTCCAGGTCTTTGCTGCCAGGAAAGAGAAGGATCTTCCTCCGGCGGTGGCTTTGCGGATGCGGGGTACGGCTGCCAGGGCCTGCCCGGTAGAGCGTAGAGTGCGCGGAGGAGTGTAGAAGGAGATGCGGTTGTTGATGAGTTTCGGTCTGAGGTTGTGAAGGGCTTTGTGTGCGTGGGTGAGGAGTCTGAAGGTGATCCTCTTGTTGACTGGGAGCCAATGGAGTCTCTTCAGGTGTCCGGAGATGTGGTGGTGGCGGGGTATGTCCAGGATGAGTCGTGCGGCAGCGTTCTGGATCCGCTGAAGTTTCCTCTGCAGCTTGGTGGTGATGCCGGCGTACAGAGTGTTCCCGTAGTCCAAGCGGCTGGTGACGAGGGCGTGGGTGACGGTCTTCCTGGTGTCGGTGGGGATCCAGCGGAAGATTTTGCGGAGCATGCGGAGGGTGTTGAAGCATGCCGAGGTCACCGAGTTAACCTGTCTGGTCATGGAGAGGGATGAGTCCAGGATGAAGCCGAGGTTGCGTGCGTGGTCGGTGGGTTGGGGAGTGCTGCCTAGGGCGGGGGGCCACCAGGAGTCGTCCCATGCGGTGGGAGTAGGGCCGAGGATGAGGACCTCCGTCTTATCTGTGTTCAGTTTCAGCCGGCTGTCTGTCATCCAGTTCGCTACTTCCTTCATGCCGTCATGTAGTCTGGTCCTTGCTGAGGTGGGGTTGTCGGTGAGGGATAAGATGAGCTGGGTGTCGTCGGCGTAGGATATGAGGTCGAGTCCGTGTTTGCGTGCGATGTTCGCCAGGGGGGTCATGTAGACGTTGAAGAGAGTGGGGCTGAGGGAGGATCCTTGAGGTACGCCGCAGATGATCTCCGTGGCTGTGGATCTGAAGGGGGGCAGGCGGACTCTCTGAGTCCTTCCGGAGAGGAAGGAGACGATCCATTTTAGGGCCTTGCCTCTGATGCCGGCGTTGCTGAGGCGGTGTATCAGGGTGCGGTGGCAGACCGTGTCGAAGGCTGCAGAGAGGTCCAGGAGTATGAGGGCCACGGTTCCTCCCTTGTCGGTCAGGGCTCTGATGTCGTCCGTGGCTGTGATGAGGGCGGTTTCGGTGCTGTGGTTGGCCCTGAAACCTCCCCTATATGAAACTTCACTGGCATGGTGGTGGATTTTAAGGCTTGTCCCACGAAAATTTCTAATTCGAGGTGACTGCCATATATATTTTCAAAATGGCTCAGCCAATCCTCCTCTGCGATATTAGTTTCCAGCATGTTATTTTTAATATTAGAAAAAAAGGGGCGTGTTAATGATTGACCAAAATTTTGCACTGTCTTTTAATGTAGCTTTGTCCATAAGTTCAACCCAGGCGTTATATTTGATTTCTTTTTCCTATCCTGCACCATTTTTTTATAATCTCGTCTAAGCTGTGTCACCAGAATTTTATTCCTCGGGCGCGCCTGGAGAGCTTTTTGAGGACATTATGAGATTTAGTGCATTTGTGGTCAAACCAGCCCGTTACTAAACTATTAGTGACTGGTCTGCTTTTAGTAGTGAGTTCTTTTGCCACTTTGGAGCAAATAGCTTCATACGAGGATATTACTTGCTTCCCCGTAGAATGTTGGTCTCCACATATTTCCAAATCTAAAGCCGCCTTTAATGTAATGGTGTTAAGAAACTCCTCTGGAATTACCTTGCTCCAGTTTAGCCTCCTCCCCTGATCTTTTTCCTTCACTTCAACATCCACCATGTGAAGGGTGGATGTGTTTAAAAAGGAGAAACCATCTACCAATTCAATTGCCACTGGATTAAGGTCGCTAAAAATTGACGGTATAGCATTATAAAAAACTACGTATTTTAAAAGGCCAGAAGAAAGAAATATGTAGTCAATTATTGTGTCACTATCCCTGCCTGTAAATGTGGGAACACGTGACCTTTGATCGAAGAAGCCTGGGTCATACAACTCATTGTTAGATAAGAGTTTCTCCTATGCTTCCCCCTTGCTTGAGTGCTCAAAGTGTTGCGGGGATGTAAAGTCTGGCCCATCAATATCAATTAACAAACAATTATGACTACATAAGTGCACATTAAAATCGCCTAACAGAATGTATTGGCAAAATGTGGTTTGCTTTAAAGTGTAAGTGTTTAAAAAATTCGACAACCATAGCAAATTTACATTCGGCGAGTCCCCTTGCTGGGAGCTATAACAATTCACCAGAATTAGTTTCGTATTATTGGTAAGTTTAAATTCCAGGATAAGAAAATTATTGGATGAACAAATTATCCTGCTAACTGTCCCTCTTAATTTCACCGAAACCAAGACCACTAAGCCCCCTATATCCCTCCCGGACTCTGATTTTAAAGCTGGGACAAAATAAGACGTAAAACCATCCAACCAAAAATCACAGTCTATTTCCCAAGTCTCTTGAAATGCCATAATGTCATATTGTTTCAAGAAACTTAACCAAGAGGTATTATCTCTCTTGGATCGTAGACCCGCCACATTCCAAGTTAACATCTTAATCGTTGCCCCCTTAGAGTTACCATAAGTCGCTTGACTACAATTAATACCAAGGGGATTCGTAGGCAATTGGTCTACTTCCTGAGGTACCAAACCGAGGCAAGACTCATCCCCAGTTCCCTCGCTAGCCTCTCGTCAGTCACACATATCCAGAGAAGAAAATCCCTCAAATCTGTTGCGTGTGGGGATATTAGGCCCATAATTAAAGTGATTTTCCCCTCCTAAACCCTGGTGGAAAAACGGCGCCAGTGCCGTCACTGGGGTATAAGGTCTCGATTTTGTGCTAAGTGAGAGCTCTCTGGGGGGGTGCTTATAAAAGAAACCAAGGGGACGCGCCTGGATACTGTTTTCGTCGTGTGCCAAAGAAGCTGCCCTCAACAAGACGGTAGCCACATGTTGTGGGTATCTAAAGTTGACTAGTATACATTCTCCTATACAGGATTTTTTAGAAGTCCCAATCCAGTTCGCTCGTCTAGTGCTTAGAATATCACTGGCAAAAGTTGTCGGGAATCCACACTTCCTGTTTAACCAGGAAACAGTTTTATGCTTAAGGGAGTCATGTGATTCCTTATGCGTTTGGTCTGAGTGACTATCCTGAGGCGGTACATTTGTTAGAATCACAACATAGGGGGTACAAGCTGATGGTAAATTTATATGTCTACTTTTCCTTTCCTCATGGCTTTTAAATGCCGAAACAGACCCCGTTGTTACTGGAATAGCTGCACTTAGTGCAAAAGTGGGCGCTGGTGTGATTGATATAACTGGAGTATTAATATTTGGGGGCTAAGGTGTTTGTTGTTGGTATTCTGCTCTAACTACATTCTCTTGCCCAGCTAAGCCCGTCACCTTCTGTTTGTTGCTATCGACCAATTGTAAATGTTTTGTTAGCAATCCTCCTAGCCTCTTAACCTCGGCGGCCACAATATCAAGTTTCCGAACTAGAGGTTGCACAAACTGTTCTAATTTGGCTTCAAATATAGCCTCTAGGGAGCAAAGTAGTTGGGAAAATTGATCAGGATGTAATAGGCTGTTTACAGCATCACTGTCAACTAGTACGTTTGGGGGCTCATCTAAATTGACCTGTACTTGTTCAGTGATGTCGACCCTTTTTTTGGAATTCTTCCCCCCCTTTTACTTTGCTGCTTCCTACAGTTTCTAACTGGTCTAGCGACAGGGGTGGCTTCGTCAATATTTTCACTCGCTATGTGTATGTCTGGTGCTAAAAAATCCATGTGGACCTGGGCTGTGACCGTGGAAACGGCTATAGAGGCCGGCTCGCAGGTACCATGTTCCAGCGGACTCTCTACAGGTATCTGAGGAACTTGAGTAGTTTTTGGGGGACTATCCCTTCCCAGAGAAGCCCTTCGTTCGCTATTTATTTTGTTTACCATTTTCACTAAATAGTTATCGAGAGGACCTGACCCCGATATGAATGATTCCCTTGGACCGTTAGGCATAGTAGAATCAAGCGATTTTTTTTTCAAATGCAGTAGAATGGCTAGGGTGTATGTAGCACTACTGGAGCATTATGCCAGGGGAACAATTTACCAGAGGAGAAGTCTTCAAAGTCCTGGTAATCCGATACGAAATGTCAAAGGGTATTGCCCAGCCCAGCCTCAGACAGTCCCGGACTGTCACAGACTGTCCGCCCTTAGTCCGGGCTTCATCCGGCGCCGCCCGCGCACGTCCCGCGAGGCGGGAGGCTCTCAGTGATCTTATTGCGCCTCCGGGCGTGGGATGATGAGCCACGCCCCCTCCGGGGCTGCTGGGAGTGGTAGTCCGCTGGCACTGGCTGGCGTGCGCCTCCGGGCGCGAAAAGTAGTCCCGGTTTACTTAGCGCCTTATGCCTGGTGCCGTTCCCCTCACGGCAGGTCAGGATCTGCTTGTGCCCCCAGGAGCGCTCGGCGCTCAGTGATCTTATGGCGCCTCCGGGCGCGGGATGATGAGCCACGCTCCCTCCGGGGCTGCTGGGAGTGGTAGTCCGCTGGCACTGGCTGGTGTGCGCCTCCGGGCGCGAAAAGTAGTCCCGGTTTACTTAGCGCCTTATGCCTGGTGCCGTTCCCCTCACGGCAGGTCAGGATCTGCTTGTGCCCCCAGGAGCGCTCGGCGCTCAGTGATCTTATGGCGCCTCCGGGCGCGGGATGATGAGCCACGCCCCCTCCAGGGCTGCTGGGAGTGGTAGTCCGCTGGCACTGGCTGGCGTGCGCCTCCGGGCGCGAAAAGTAGTCCCGGTTTACTTAGCGCCTTATGCCTGGTGCCGTTCCCCTCACGGCAGGTCAGGATCTGCTTGTGCCCCCCTGACGGCCATATTGGCCTGTTCACGATGTGAAAATTCAGGAATTGATACAATAAAGAAAACAAAACAAGTGTTAATATGCACACAATGTAATTTTAGCATATCTTGCCCCGTGACCGCCATAACTGTATGTTCGTCAACGTGACTTATTCATAATAAACATACTTAGAATTGCAAACATTAACATAAACAATGGACTACACATTACTTTAAAGTGAAAGGCTATCGGCCATATTAATCTGGGCACGTTGCGCATTTTAATGGTTCTTACACTAAAGAAAAGGAAAAAAGGGGGTTAATATACACACACTATCCCTAAATAAAGTTCTAGTGATAATAGTTCCATTCCATTCACAGCTCATTAGAGATGTCATGAGTGATGTCATGAGTGATGCAACTGACCATGTCATGAATGATGTAATGTCTGAGGTCATTAGCAGTACATTGCGGGGGCGTAAATTATAGTTAGCTCAGGTAATTATAACTGCTGAATTTCACTGGTTGTGTATGAGTGAAATCTGAGTCTAACTATACCGCCCCAGTAATCTTTGATGTTTTTTCAGCAAATTTCTAGGTTTTTTTAACGTTAAGTAAGATGCATATCACAATGGATGGTGGAGGGTTGGAAGCAGGGCCTGGCATTGTGCTGCCCCCACCCAAGCTTGCTGCTCCTGTCTTCCCTCCTCCTAGCCATCCATTGTCCAGGTCCATGTCCCTGCTCCCTTATTACAGCCCTGTGTGGTTGTTGTTCTGCCACTGGCCTTCCCGCCTTCTCTGAACAGTTAGCTTGCTGCCCTATCCACCTCCTCCGTTGTCTGAATCCATGGACTAGTCTCCTCCCTCCTGCCATGCATGGTCTGATGTGCTGCCACTGCCCTCCATTTAGCATGATTTACCAGTGTACTCCTCCTGCCCTCCATTGCCCAATTCTATGCCCCATCATTGACCTCCTGCTTAGCCTCTGTGATTAGCTTGCTGCCCCTATTCTCCTTCTCCCTGCCCTCCGATGTCTTTGTGCATGCCCTTGCTCCATCCTTTTTGCCCATCATGTTCCATGGACCTGCCACTCCTATCTACTCTGAGTGTTCTGTTGAGCTGCCACTCCCCTCCATCTGCCTAGCATTGTCAGATGACTGTAACCTGCCCCTGCCACCTCCACCCTGCCTGTCCACATTTCATGCTCCTATCCCCTTCCTCCTGTCCTCCATGGTCCATTTTACTGCCGCAACCTTCTGCCCTCCCTGGTCTGTTGTGCTGCAACTGCTCCTCCTGCCTGCCCTGTGTGGTCTGTTGTGAGGCCCCTTCCCCTGAACTCTCTTGTCTGTGCCCAGGTCCTGACCCTCCCTTCTATCCTCCATGGTCCTTTGTGCATGCCCCTGCACCCTCCTTCTTGCCCATCATAGTCATTGTGCTGCCACTAACCATCACGCTTGCCATGCATGGTCGTCTGTGCTGCCACAGCCCCTCCCACCTTCCCTGTGTGGTCAGCTAGCTGCCCCTGACCTCCTCCCACCTTCCCTCCATGGTCTGTGTGAATGCCATCATAGTCTCACTGTTGCTCTCCATGGTGTGTCTTGCTTCTAGTGCCCAGCCTGCCTGACTTCCATGGTCATCTTGCTGCTCCTGCCCTGCCCTCTTGCCCCCAGCCCTCTGTTTCCATGTGCAGACCCCTATTCCCTCCCTCCTGGCTTGTCTGTTCCATTGTAATGCCCCTAATCCATTCCTTCTGCCCTTTATGGTCTGTTATGCTGCAGCTTTCTCTCCTGTCTGTCCATTATGGTCAGCTAGCTACCATTGCCTCATTCCCCTCTGTTCTCTGTTGGCCATGTGCATGGTCCTGTCCCCTCCCTATTGCTTTCTATGGATTGTTGTGCTGCACTCCCGTCCCGCATGCACTGTGTGGTGTATTGTGCTGCTGCAAACCCTGATGCCTGCCCTGTAGGGTCAGTTTGGTGCACCTCTCCATGTCCTTCCTGTCCTCTGTTATCCGAGTCCATGTCCCTACCCCAATTCCTCCTGCCTTCCATGATCCATTGTACCATACTTGCGAACAGTTTGAACTTGGCAAGAGGGAGATTTTGAAAAAAAACTGGGGTATTGATTTTCCCCTTTGAGTCACATTAAAAAAGAGGAGATTGCAGACAGGAGACAGATCAAATAAAGCCCATTTGAGCTTAAAAACATTGGACGTTTCCTGGCTCAATCGGGTCTGTTGGCATGTATGGTTGTACTACCACTGCCTCTTCCTTCTGCCAACAATGGTCTATTATATTGCCACAGCCTCTCTTGCCAGCCCTGTATTCTTGGTTTGTTGCCCCTGCCCCTCTTTCCACTGCCCTCCATAGTCTGTTGTGCTGCCACTGACCTTCCTGCCTGCCCAGTGTGGTCAAATTGTTGCCTCTGCACCCTCCTACCTGCCTTCAATTTTCAGAGTCCGTGCCCCTGACCTCTGCCTCTCAACAATATCCTAATGAACAACTAGATTGCTAACATTCTATATTTATTACAAAAGTGTGGAATGCCTGACGTCATCTTGATGTATTCAAAACTGTAATACCTAGAGCATTTCCTTTAGGAATTACTTATATGAGAGGGTCTTATTTGCATCAAAATTATGGTTAGTGCTCTAAAAAACTAAAATGAGGACATATTTTCTGAGTTTTCAAATAGCGACAAAGCACTTTTAAATTATTTGTTATCTTTATGTTTTTTATCCAGTTGACCACTTGATTAAATGTTGCACTTAGGGGAGAGGATGTGGTGTTATTTCCAGAGCTGCAGACTTTGCAACTGGGGAACCAGGTTGGAGTTTCTGCTTCAGCTCAACATTCTGTGATTCTGGTCAAATCACTTAATCTCTCCATGTCTACAACCAAAATGAATATGTTCTTGTGTGCTGAAACCAATGCTCATGTAAAGCACTCCAATACCTGACAGGTCTGCACGATATAAAACTGCAAAAACACAAAAAATTAAAAGTGTTTTGCACACTTCTGTCATTGGGCTGCATGTGGGCTACATCTGGGTGATATCTGTGCTGCATTTGGGCTCTTTTGTCTATGGTGGCCATCTTGGGAGATTTATTTGTTAGGAAGTTTCCTCATTTCCTCATTTACTGCAGTCTCCTTAGTAGGAAATTCTTTCAGTTTTTTTCTTTGGTTCCATCAAGAAGGCATTCAGATGTGTCACATATTTGCCATAAATTCTAAATGTTAGCACTCTAGTTGCTCATTAGATCACTGTAGTAAAGCTACTGCTCACGAGGGAAGTCTGCTGCTGGTATTCAAAGTGCATGTTTCAGTATGCATGTCAGAATTTTTTAATGAAATAGAAGAGGATTTCAGAAGTCAAAATGTGCCCTATGTTTTCTTTCTGCAGCACTAATCATACTTTCTATGGCAAAATGAACCCCCTCATTGTATTCCTTTGCAAATTAAATGTTTTAGGAGTTACCACTCTATTCCAATCAAGATGGCTTCAGGTGTGCCATACGTTTGTCATAAGTAGGACTGTTAGCGCTCTAGTTGTTCTTTAGAACAATCTGGGAAGCTGCAGTAGAACACAAAGGAATCAACTGACAGTCTCTGCCCCTGTTAGATGTACGTGTTTTACTGAGAATGTCAGCCTTCATTCTCACATGACTAATAAAGATAATGTGAATTTACAGAAAATATGCTCTCAGTTTAGCTTATAGATCACCTTCCAAACCTATGTGGGAAAAGCATGAGAAAATAGTTCTCTCTCAAACATGATTCATGATATCCCAGCAGAAGGTTTTTTCACATGGTAAAATCACCTGAGAACACACCACAATTCCTAAAATGAGTATGATACCATCAACAAATGATTTATAATGTAACTAAAGTCTTAAAACCTTCTATTAACTGCAATGCTTTTTAATGAGGTGCTATCATGTATATTGGTCCCAAGATGGCTGCCATCACTTCTTGGATGAAGTGCTGACAGCCAATCAGATCTCACGATGAGATGTGTGGTTAGGCTCCGCCCAGCTATGTGACACATCTGAATGCCTTCTTGATGGAACCAAAGTAAACAAGCATTGAAAATGCAAAAGGTCTCGCCCTCATTTAAGTTAAAGCAATTCTGTTTTCTAATTTGGTGGCTTTTTTGCTTTGCTTGTATTAGTGTTTTTCAAACTTTCTTGTACATTACCTGCATATGTATGCATATATGTATATGTATGCATGCATTTATATTTGTATTTATATAGATATGCAAATTACATATATGTTTATATATGTACACATACATGTATATAAATGCATATGCATATATATATGTGCATATGTGTGTGTGTAGAGAGAGGTAGAGAGGTAGAGAGTAGTAGAGAGAGAGGTAGAGAGTAGAGAGTGAGTAGTCGAGAGTAGTAGAGAGTAGTAGAGAGAGTAGTAGAGAGTAGTAGAGTGAGTAGTAGAGAGTGAGTAGTAGAGAGTGAGTAGTAGAGAGTAGTAGAGAGTGAGTAGTAGAGAGTAGTAGAGAGTGGGTAGTAGAGAGAGATTAGTAGAGAGTAGTAGAGAGAGAGTGCTAGAGAGTGAGTAGTAGAGAGTAGTAGAGAGTGAGTAGTAGAGTGAGTAGTAGAGAGTAGTAGAGAGTAGTAGATAGTGAGTAGTAGAGAGTAGTAGAGTAGTAGAGAGTGAGTAGTAGAGAGTGAGTAGTAGAGAGAGAGTAGTAGTGAGTAGTTGAGAGTGAGTAGTAGAGTAGTAGAGAGTAGTCAGTCAGTGTCAGTCAATGTCAGTAAGTGTTAGTCAGTCAGTGTCAGTGACAGTCAGTCAGTGTCAGTCAGTAAGTGTCAGTCAATTAGTGTGAGTCAGTGTCAGTCAGTCAGTGTCAGTCAGTCAGTGTCAGTCAATCAGTGTCAGTCAGTGTCAGTGTCAGTCAGTGTCAGTGTTCGTCAATCAGTGTCAGTCAGTGTCAATCACTCGGTGTCAGTCAGTGTCAGTCAGTCAGTGTCAGCTAGAGCAGCTCTGCTGGCCTGGTTCTCTTGCTCTAAAGCAGCTCTGCTGACCTGGTTCTCTGGCTCTAAAGGAGCTCTGCTGACCTGGTTCTCTCCCTCTAAAGCAGCTCTGCTGACCTGTTTTCTCTGGCTCTACAGCAGGTCTGCTGACCTGGTTCTCTGGCTGTAGAGCAGCTCTGCTGACCTAGTTCTTAGGCTACAGAGCAGCTCTGCTGATCTGGTTCTCTGGCTCTAAAGCAGCTCTGCTGACCCGGTTATATGGCTCTAAAGCAGCTCTGCTGACCCGGTTATATGGCTCGAAAGCAGTTCTGCAGACATGCTTCTCTGGCTTTAGAGCAGCTCTGCTGACCTGGTTCTCTCCCTCTAAAGCAGCTCTACTGACCTTGTTTCTCTGGCTCTACAGCAGGTCTGCTGACCTGGTTCTCTGGCTCTAGAGCAGCTCTGCTGACCTGGTTCTTAGGCTCTAGAGCAGCTCTGCTGCCCTGGTTCTCTGGCTCTAAAGCAGCTCTGCTGACTTGGTTCTCTGGCTCTAGAGCAGCTCTGCTGACCTGGTTCTCTGGCTATAAAGCAGCTCTGCTGACATGGTTCTCTGGCTCTAAAGCAGCTCTGCTGACCTTGTTCTAAGGCTCTAAAGCAGTTCTGCTGACCTGGTTCTCAGGCTCTAGAGGAGCTCTGCTGACCTGGTCCCTTGGCTCTAAAACAGCTCTGCTGACCTGGTTCTCTCCCTCTAAAGCAGCTCTGCTGACCTGGTTCTCTCGCTCTAAAGCAGCTCTACTGACCTGGTTTCTCAGGCTCTATAGCAGCTCTTCTGACCTGGTTGTCTGGCTCTAGAGCAGCTCTGCTGACCTGTTTCTTAGGCTCTAGAGCAGCTCTACTGACCGGTTTCTCTGGCTCTAAAGCAGCTCTGCTGACCTGGTTCTATGGCTCTAAAGCAGCTCTGCTGACCTGGTTCTCTGGCTCTAGAGCAGCTCTGCTGACCTGGTTCTCTGGCTCTAAAGCAGCTCTGCTGACCTGGTTCTCTCCCTCTAAATCAGCTCTGCTGACCTGGTTCTCTGCCTCTAGAGCAGCTCTGCTGACCTGGTTCTATGGCTCTAAATCAGCTCTGCTGACCTGGTTCTCTGGCTCTAGAGCAGCTCTGCTGACCTGGTTCTCTTGCTCTAAAGCAGCTCTGCTGACCTGGTTCTCTCCCTCTAAAGCAGCTCTGCTGTGCTGGTTTCTCTAGCTCTAGAGCAGCTCTGCTGACCTGGTTCTCTGGCACTAAAGCAGTTCTGCTGACCTGGTTCTCTGGCTCTAGAGCATCTCTGCTGACCTGGTTCTCTTGCTCTAAAGCAGCTCTGCTGACCTGGTTCTATGGCTCTAAAGCAGCTCTGCTGACCTGGTTCTCTGGCTCTAGAGCAGCTCTGCTGACCTGGTTCTCTGGCTCTAAAGCAGCTCTGCTGACCTGGTTTTCTCCCTCTAAATCAGCTCTGCTGACCTGGTTCTCTGCCTCTAGAGCAGCTCCGCTGACCTGGTTCTATGGCTCTAAATCAGCTCTGCTGACCTGGTTCTCTGGCTCTAGAGCAGCTCTGCTGACCTGGTTCTCTTGCTCTAAAGCAGCTCTGCTGACCTGGTTCTCTCCCTCTAAAGCAGCTCTGCTGTGCTGGTTTCTCTAGCTCTAGAGCAGCTCTGCTGACCTGGTTCTATGGCTCTAAATCAGCTCTGCTGACCTGGTTCTCTGGCTCTAGAGCAGCTCTGCTGACCTGGTTCTCTTGCTCTAAAGCAGCTCTGCTGACCTGGTTCTCTCCCTCTAAAGCAGCTCTGCTGTGCTGGTTTCTCTAGCTCTAGAGCAGCTCTGCTGACCTGGTTCTCTGGCACTAAAGCAGCTCTGCTGACCTGGTTCTCTCCCTCTAAAGCAGCTCTGCTAACCTGGTTCTCTGCCTCTAAAGCAGCTCTACTGATCTGGTTCTCTGGCTCTAAAGCAGCTCTGCTGACCTGGTTGTATGGCTCTAAAGCAGATCTTCTGACCTGGTTCTGTCCCTCTAAAGAGCTCTGCTGACCTGGTTCTCTGACTCTAAAGCAATTTTGCTGACCTGGTTCTCTGCCTCTCGAGCAGCTCTGCTGACCTGGTTCTATGGCTCTAATGCAGCTCTGCTGACTTGGTTCTTAGGCTCTAGAGCAGCTCTGCTGCCCTGGTTCTCTGGCTCTAAAGCAGCTCTGCTGACTTGGTTCTCTGGCTCTAGAGCAGCTCTGCTGACCTGGTTCTCTGGCTATAAAGCAGCTCTGCTGACATGGTTCTCTGGCTCTAAAGCAGCTCTGCTGACCTTGTTCTAAGGCTCTAAAGCAGTTCTGCTGACCTGGTTCTCAGGCTCTAGAGGAGCTCTGCTGACCTGGTCCCTTGGCTCTAAAACAGCTCTGCTGACCTGGTTCTCTCCCTCTAAAGCAGCTCTGCTGACCTGGTTCTCTCGCTCTAAAGCAGCTCTACTGACCTGGTTTCTCAGGCTCTATAGCAGCTCTTCTGACCTGGTTGTCTGGCTCTAGAGCAGCTCTGCTGACCTGTTTCTTAGGCTCTAGAGCAGCTCTACTGACCGGTTTCTCTGGCTCTAAAGCAGCTCTGCTGACCTGGTTCTATGGCTCTAAAGCAGCTCTGCTGACCTGGTTCTCTGGCTCTAGAGCAGCTCTGCTGACCTGGTTCTCTGGCTCTAAAGCAGCTCTGCTGACCTGGTTCTCTCCCTCTAAATCAGCTCTGCTGACCTGGTTCTCTGCCTCTAGAGCAGCTCTGCTGACCTGGTTCTATGGCTCTAAATCAGCTCTGCTGACCTGGTTCTCTGGCTCTAGAGCAGCTCTGCTGACCTGGTTCTCTTGCTCTAAAGCAGCTCTGCTGACCTGGTTCTCTCCCTCTAAAGCAGCTCTGCTGTGCTGGTTTCTCTAGCTCTAGAGCAGCTCTGCTGACCTGGTTCTCTGGCACTAAAGCAGTTCTGCTGACCTGGTTCTCTGGCTCTAGAGCATCTCTGCTGACCTGGTTCTCTTGCTCTAAAGCAGCTCTGCTGACCTGGTTCTATGGCTCTTAAGCAGCTCTGCTGACCTGGTTCTCTGGCTCTAGAGCAGCTCTGCTGACCTGGTTCTCTGGCTCTAAAGCAGCTCTGCTGACCTGGTTCTCTCCCTCTAAATCAGCTCTGCTGACCTGGTTCTCTGCCTCTAGAGCAGCTCCGCTGACCTGGTTCTATGGCTCTAAATCAGCTCTGCTGACCTGGTTCTCTGGCTCTAGAGCAGCTCTGCTGACCTGGTTCTCTTGCTCTAAAGCAGCTCTGCTGACCTGGTTCTCTCCCTCTAAAGCAGCTCTGCTGTGCTGGTTTCTCTAGCTCTAGAGCAGCTCTGCTGACCTGGTTCTATGGCTCTAAATCAGCTCTGCTGACCTGGTTCTCTGGCTCTAGAGCAGCTCTGCTGACCTGGTTCTCTTGCTCTAAAGCAGCTCTGCTGACCTGGTTCTCTCCCTCTAAAGCAGCTCTGCTGTGCTGGTTTCTCTAGCTCTAGAGCAGCTCTGCTGACCTGGTTCTCTGGCACTAAAGCAGCTCTGCTGACCTGGTTCTCTCCCTCTAAAGCAGCTCTGCTAACCTGGTTCTCTGCCTCTAAAGCAGCTCTACTGATCTGGTTCTCTGGCTCTAAAGCAGCTCTGCTGACCTGGTTGTATGGCTCTAAAGCAGATCTTCTGACCTGGTTCTGTCCCTCTAAAGAGCTCTGCTGACCTGGTTCTCTGACTCTAAAGCAATTTTGCTGACCTGGTTCTCTGCCTCTCGAGCAGCTCTGCTGACCTGGTTCTATGGCTCTAATGCAGCTCTGCTGACTTGGTTCTTAGGCTCTAGAGCAGCTCTGCTGCCCTGGTTCTCTGGCTCTAAAGCAGCTCTGCTGACTTGGTTCTCTGGCTCTAGAGCAGCTCTGCTGACCTGGTTCTCTGGCTATAAAGCAGCTCTGCTGACATGGTTCTCTGGCTCTAAAGCAGCTCTGCTGACCTTGTTCTAAGGCTCTAAAGCAGTTCTGCTGACCTGGTTCTCAGGCTCTAGAGGAGCTCTGCTGACCTGGTCCCTTGGCTCTAAAACAGCTCTGCTGACCTGGTTCTCTCCCTCTAAAGCAGCTCTGCTGACCTGGTTCTCTCGCTCTAAAGCAGCTCTACTGACCTGGTTTCTCAGGCTCTATAGCAGCTCTTCTGACCTGGTTGTCTGGCTCTAGAGCAGCTCTGCTGACCTGTTTCTTAGGCTCTAGAGCAGCTCTACTGACCGGTTTCTCTGGCTCTAAAGCAGCTCTGCTGACCTGGTTCTATGGCTCTAAAGCAGCTCTGCTGACCTGGTTCTCTGGCTCTAGAGCAGCTCTGCTGACCTGGTTCTCTGGCTCTAAAGCAGCTCTGCTGACCTGGTTCTCTCCCTCTAAATCAGCTCTGCTGACCTGGTTCTCTGCCTCTAGAGCAGCTCTGCTGACCTGGTTCTATGGCTCTAAATCAGCTCTGCTGACCTGGTTCTCTGGCTCTAGAGCAGCTCTGCTGACCTGGTTCTCTTGCTCTAAAGCAGCTCTGCTGACCTGGTTCTCTCCCTCTAAAGCAGCTCTGCTGTGCTGGTTTCTCTAGCTCTAGAGCAGCTCTGCTGACCTGGTTCTCTGGCACTAAAGCAGTTCTGCTGACCTGGTTCTCTGGCTCTAGAGCATCTCTGCTGACCTGGTTCTCTTGCTCTAAAGCAGCTCTGCTGACCTGGTTCTATGGCTCTTAAGCAGCTCTGCTGACCTGGTTCTCTGGCTCTAGAGCAGCTCTGCTGACCTGGTTCTCTGGCTCTAAAGCAGCTCTGCTGACCTGGTTCTCTCCCTCTAAATCAGCTCTGCTGACCTGGTTCTCTGCCTCTAGAGCAGCTCCGCTGACCTGGTTCTATGGCTCTAAATCAGCTCTGCTGACCTGGTTCTCTGGCTCTAGAGCAGCTCTGCTGACCTGGTTCTCTTGCTCTAAAGCAGCTCTGCTGACCTGGTTCTCTCCCTCTAAAGCAGCTCTGCTGTGCTGGTTTCTCTAGCTCTAGAGCAGCTCTGCTGACCTGGTTCTATGGCTCTAAATCAGCTCTGCTGACCTGGTTCTCTGGCTCTAGAGCAGCTCTGCTGACCTGGTTCTCTTGCTCTAAAGCAGCTCTGCTGACCTGGTTCTCTCCCTCTAAAGCAGCTCTGCTGTGCTGGTTTCTCTAGCTCTAGAGCAGCTCTGCTGACCTGGTTCTCTGGCACTAAAGCAGCTCTGCTGACCTGGTTCTCTCCCTCTAAAGCAGCTCTGCTAACCTGGTTCTCTGCCTCTAAAGCAGCTCTACTGATCTGGTTCTCTGGCTCTAAAGCAGCTCTGCTGACCTGGTTGTATGGCTCTAAAGCAGATCTTCTGACCTGGTTCTGTCCCTCTAAAGAGCTCTGCTGACCTGGTTCTCTGACTCTAAAGCAATTTTGCTGACCTGGTTCTCTGCCTCTCGAGCAGCTCTGCTGACCTGGTTCTATGGCTCTAATGCAGCTCTGCTGACCTGGTTCTCTGGCTCTAGAGCAGCTCTGCTGACCTGGTTCTCTGGCTCTAAAGTAGTTCTGCTGACCTGCTTCTCTCCCTCTAAAGCAGCTCTGATGGCCTGGTTTCTCTGGCTCTACAGCAGCTCTGCTGACCTGGTTCTCGGCCTCTAGAGCAGCTCTGCTGACCTGGGTCTCTGGTTCTAGAGCAGCTCTGCTGACCTACTTCTTATGCTTTAGAGCAGCTCCGCTGACCTGGTTCTCTGGCTCTACAACGGCTCTGCTGACCTGGTTTTCCTGGCTCTACAGCAGCTCTGCTGACCTGGTTCTCTGCGCTCATGATGCACGCACCCGACTTTATATATTTAAAAATAATATAAGTTTACAATAAGTACAAATATATTATTTTTATGAATATCTTAGATAATCTCTTGCCCTAATATGTATATTAAAGACACATACATATAATTTTGGAACATAAAATGTTTTTGCGGGAGTTGCGCACCCAGTGTGCCCCAGTACGTATATGACATCACGCGGGACCCAACACCGTGCAAGCATCGTGTACCTTAATGCGCATGTGTCGCAAATGAGCGGGAGCAGGAATCACAGACTGGTCGCATACCAATCGCGCACATCACGTAATATTAAATGTATATGATGTAACTGATAAACACGAAGCTGTCGCACACCGTAAGCGGATCCTTCACAACTTTTCTAAAATGGCGGCTAGAATCCGCGCACCCACTGTGATGTGTACGCTTTGAGTGTGCGACTCCGAAAAAAAATTGGAACATTTTTACAAAAAAAGAAAATAATATAAATATATTACAATAAAAGATGAAAACAAAAAAATTAATCAATATTTCAGTTTGAATTTTTTAAAATGTTTTTTTGCAATTTTCTGGAACTGCTTTCCCGGCTGAAATCTGGATCCCCCTTGGATGCGTGTCCGGCTAAATGCCTGAGCTCGGTGGCACCAGCTATTAACAACTTGCTGAACCCCTTGCTCAACATGTCTTTGAGTTCTGGAGTGGTCCCTAAAGAATGGAAGCATGCTCTTATTCTCCCGCTCATTAAGAAACCTCTGCTCGAACCTTTACAGTGGGCCAACTATAGACCAATCTCCCTCCTCCCTGCTCTGGCGAAGGTGGCGGAGAAACATGTTCAGCATACTCTTACCACCTTTATAGAGAATAACAAACTGCTGCATGACTCCCAATCTGGTTTCCGTGCCAATTACAGTACGGAGACAGCTCTTGTGGAGGTGACCGACGCCATCAGGGAAACGCTTGATCTTGGGGGAAAGGCTATGTTGGTCTTGCTGGACCTGTCGGCGGCATTCGACACCGTCCCACACGCCGGCCTCCTCCTAAGACTCAGGGAGGTAGGTCTGCGGGGGACGGTGTTGGACTGGTTTCAATCCTTCTTAACCGACCGTCGGCAGGTGATCTGGGCTCCTCCGTTCTCCGCGGAAATGCCTTCGCTAGAGGTGGGGATGCCTCAAGGATCCATCCTGAGCCCCACCATATTTAACATTTATGTGGCCCCTTTGGCGAAGGTCGCTGAGGCATTTGGAGCCCGGGTCATCTCATACGATGATGACACCCAGCTCCTGTTTACCTGCAGGAAGGGAGAGGTTTTTAATGGCGACAGAATCAGAGACTGCCTGAGTGCTGTTTTTGCATGGTTTCAGCACCAGAACCTGAAATGTAACTCGGATAAGTCTGAGTTGCTCTTTTTTGGCTGCGCTGAGGACCCTGGCTGGAAATCGTGGTGGCCTTCCGACATGTTCCCCCCTGAGAAACCATCTGCCCAAGTAAAAAATCTGGGTGTGGTATTTGACGACAGTCTTTCTTTTCGTCCCCACATCACGGGCCTGGCGGGGAAATGTTTCGGTATCTTGAAGATGGTGAGGAAATTTCTCCCACTGCTTTCCCTTCAATATCGCAAGAACATCGTGCAAGCACTTGTGGGCTCGCGTTTAGACTACGCTAACGCACTTTTCTCTGGTCTGCCTAAATATCTGGTATCCAGATTGCAAGTTGTCCAAAACTCGGCGGCCAGAGCCATCTTTGGCCTTCCACGGAGAGCCAGTGCCTCTCTACTGCGCGGTAGGCTGCATTGGCTGTCTATCCCTAGCAGAATTAGTTTCAAGGTCCTCACGTTGGCGTTTAAAGCCCTCCACTGCATTGGCCCAGCTTACCTCAGGAAGCGGATTGCTCTCTACGTTCCCCGGAGGAGTTTGAGATCTGCTGACCTGGCTAAAGTGGAGGTACCAGTGATCAAACGCGTGCGGATGGGAGGCCGGTCTTTCCAGTTTATGGCGGCCAGTTTGTGGAATGAGCTCCCTCTGTCACTCCGCAAGGCTAACAATCTTCTGGCCTTTAGAAAGGAGCTCAAGACGCTCCTCTTCTCCGCCTAACCAGTGGGCCTACAGTGTTTCTGCCGCTGGGTTTTTCTTGGTTATGTTCAGGACTCTCTGCCAAAGCGCCGGGACACCCGTTCTGGGTAGCCGTGCGCTTAAGAAATATAGTTCTAACATAACATATATAAGGTTATTTAATGAACAAAATATTTATAAATAAACAGTTAAAAAACTATAGAAAATCAGTACAAAAAAATAGGTATAACTACTATCACACTTCAAAATTAGCATTTAAAAAAACCTTTGAAATTCAATGAAAAAAACCATAGGTTTCAGAGACGTTATAGTTAGAAATTAGCATTTAAAAAAGCTTTGAAATTCACTGAAAAAACCATAGGTTTCAGAGACGTTATAGTTAGAAATCAGCATTTAAAAAACCTTAGAAATTCACTGAAAAAAACATAGGTTTCAGGGGTGTTATAGTTATCTGGCCATTTCACTCATACAAAACCATAGAAATTCCTCCGTTATAGTTAGTTCAGCTGTCCCCAGTGATGTCATCAGTGATGTCATTTGAGATGTCATCCGTGATGTTATGAGTGATGTCACTGACCATGTCATGAGTGATGTAATATGTGACGTCATCAGCAGTGCATTGTGGGCGCACGAGTTATAGTTAGCTGAACTAACTATAACGGGGGAATATCAATGGTTTTGTACGAGTGAAAAGTCCAGCTAACTATAACGCCCCTGAAACCTATGGTTTTTTCAGTGAATTTTTAAGGTTTTTTAAATACTAATTCCTAACTATAACGTGCCTGAAACCTATGTTTTTTTCAGTGAATTTCAAAGGTTTTTTAAATGCTAATTTCTAACTATGCCTACAGAGATAGGACATGTGAAGAAAGAAGAAAAAACGCACGGAAAGAAAAAAAAGAAATGCAGAAAGAAGCAACAGAAGTCCTCAAAGACGAAGAAAAGTGCAGGAAGAAGGCTAACGTGCAGAAAGAACAAACAGAAGAGCAGAAAGAAGCCTTGTTGCAAAATCATCCTGTACCCTCAACTTTTTCAGATGGATACTGGTGGTAACTGAGTCTGACTAACCAGTCCAAGAGCCAGTGCTATGTTAAAAGACACTCAGAATACAGTAAAAACACCTACATACACAAGGGAACACTATGCGTTGGGGTGCCCCTGTGATTAGCATGACCTCCTATGTAAGCCCCAGGTATATAATAGGGCAAGGGATTAAAACTACCTCTGAAAACACGCCACAGGGCGTGTTTGCACACGTCTTCTCAGGCCCCGTCCCCTCCCTTACCCACTGTGTAAACATGCCCTGTGGCCGTTTTAAGTTGGGAGATTATGTCCCCTTGAATCCTGAGGGTCCCTAGGGTCCAACTAGACCACTAGGTACCTCCAGTAAGCGCCATAGAGCTGCGTTGCAGAGAGATGTAAAAAGAGGCACGGCCTAGACCACCTCTCTGCAACGCAGCGCAGTGGCGCTTACTGGAAGCACCTGGTGAGCTAGTTGGCCCCCAGGGTCAGTCAGGATTGAAGGGGAATTATTTCCCCAATTTAAAACGTGCCACAGGGTGTGTTTGCACATGTTAACTCAGGCCCCGTCCCCTCCCTTCACCACTGTGTAAACACGCCCTGTGGCCATTTTTAGTTGGGGGATTAAGTTCATTTGAATCCTGAGGGTCCCTAGGGTCCAACTAGCCCACTAGGTACCTCCAGTAAGCGCCACAGAGCTGCGTTGCAGAGAGGTGTAAAAAGTGGCACGGCCTGGACCACCTCTCTGCAACGCAGCTCAGTGGCGCTTACTGGAAGCACCTGGTGGGCTAGTTAGCCCCCAGGGGCCCTTAGGATTGAAGGGGATTTTTTTCCCCAACTTAAAATGCGCCATAGGGCGTGTTTGCACACGTCACCTCAGGCCCCGTCCCCTCCGGCCCCGTCCCCTCCCTTCCCCACTATGTAAACACGCCCTGTGGCCGTTTTAAGTTGGGAGATTAAGTCCCCTTGAATCCTAAGGGTCCCTAGGGGCAAAGTAGCCCACTAGGTACGTCCAGTAAGTGCAATTGCAGAGAGGTGTAAAAAGGGGCACGGCCTGCACCACCTCTCTGCAACGCAGAGCAGTGGCGCTTACTGGAAGCACCTGGGGGGCTAGTTGGCCCCCAGGGTCCCTCAGGATTGAAAGGGAAATATCTCCCCAACTTAAAACGCGCCAAAGGGCGTGTTTGCACACGTCACCTCAGGCCCCGTCCCCTCCCTTCACCACTGTGTAAACGCGCCCTGTGACGGTTCTAAGTTGAGAGATAAAGTCCCCTTGAATCCTAAGGGTCCCTAGTGTCAAACTAGCCCACTAGGCAATTCCAGTAGGCGCCACAGAGCTACGTTGCATAGAGGTGTAAAAAGGGGCGTGGCCTCAGAACACCTGTCTGCAACGCAGCTCCCTGGCGCATACTGGAGATACCTGTTGGGCTAGTTGGCCCTCAGGGACCCTCAGTATTGAAGGGGAATTAATTCCCCAACTTACAACTGGCCAGGGGGTGTGTTTGCAGAGTGCTGCAAGGAGGGGGCGTGGCCTCCGGCACATTGCCGGTCTTTTATTTATTTTATTTTTTTAAGAAGGAGGGCGGTGTGGCCCCCCTTCTTTTTCTAATTTATTGGCCCTGGGGACCCCATCCCCCAGGGCCTGCACCTTAATTTTTTTGCTGAAAAAAATTAATTTGGAAGGGGGCCGCGTGGCCCCCCTCCCAAGGCCTTAATCGGCCAAGGGGGCCCCAACACCCGGGCCATGGCCTTTTTGTAAAAAAATTCTTTAGGAGGGCGTTGCCCCCCTCCTCAGGCCACTTATGGCCCCAGGGACCCCATCCCCCGGGACCGGCCTTTGTTTTTTATTTTATTTTTTTAAAATATATTGACAGAAACACCTAGGACATGCTGGACAAACCGTATGTACCTATCACCATGACGATATGCGTGATATTCATTAAAGGCGACTATGCATACAATGAATCTACGTGTTATGTATTTACACTGCTAGTGAAGCTCTGACGTGTCTGACGCCCTACCGTGCCTAATCCCGGGGCCCCCGCCGGTGGGAACTCTCCAAGTAGACACCCTTGTTGTTTATTTATACAAACATGGGTAGCTATTGACGGGCACATTTAATACACATGCATACCAAGCCATTCAAAGGCGATTCGACAAAAATTCGACCAAACTATGCAAGAAACCCCCCTCACGATTAATAAAACACACATTCACCACCGGATGAGTAATACTTTTTATTTTACTCTCTGGAAAGGAGACAAACCTCACTTGAGAGTCACAGCGTGCTCCTGGCTGAGCCCAATGCTGTGTTACACCCACCAGTGCCCGCCGAGTGTCACACACCTCTGTGTTGTATTCCACCAGCTAGTGCGTATGCTATGACACTCTCTAGCCCATGTGCACTGTAACATCACTCCATGAATATGTCATGCCACACTTGCCTTCGCACGGGTTATATTGCCCCATCTAACGTGCCTTCCTCGATGCCTATGTTATAATGCACAGAGCTATGCCATAGATATTACAATCTGCAATCCATATCTTTGTCAAAGTGCATATGCAACGTTACACTCCCCAGCACATATTTTATATTACAACTTTAGAGACTAGTTAGGTTACACAACGCTGCCCTGTGCATATTACACTCCAAGGCGCATATCGCATAGCACGCGCTAGTGCCTGTGCTATCTCGCGCTCTCCAATGAATCTGTCATTGCACACAATGTATTGCATATTATATTTCACGCCCCGGTTCATCTTATATCACACTTTTTGGTGCATAGTTTATACCATATACTATATCTAGTTTTCATTTTCAATCGTGCTCTCAGGACTATGTTCTATATAACACTGCATCCACCTACCCTTTTCACAGGCATTACATTTTGCGGTGGGGGGTGGAGGGTCAGGGGGTGTTTCTGCCAAGTGAGCCCGGAGTCACAGTTACAAACGTCCTCTTCTTCCTGAATAAAAGTGAGATTATGCTGCATACTTGTTCATATTTTAAGTAGTTCGCACAGACACACATTTTAAAAACAATAAAGTTCCTAATACCCACCTTCTCTGAACAGTTAGCTTGCTGCCCCATCCACCTCCTCCCTATCCTCTTTTTGTCTGAATCCATGGACTAGCCTTCTCCCTCCTGCAATGCATGGTCTGATGTGCTGCCACTGCCCTCCATTTAGCATGATGTACCAGTCCACTCCACTTGCCCTCCATTGCCCAATTCTATGGCCCATCATTGACCTCCTGCTTAGCCTCTGTGCTTAGCATGCTGCCCCTATTCTCCTTCCCCCTGCTCTCCGATGTCTTTGTGCACGCCCCTGCTCCATCCTTTTTGCCCACCATGTTCCATGGACCTGCCACTCCTATCTACTCTGAGTGTTCTGTTGAGCTGCCACTCCCCTCCCACCTGCCTAGCATTGTCAGATGACTGTAACCTGTCCCTGCCACCTCCACCTCCACCCTGCCTGTCCACATGCCATGCCCCTATCCCCTTCCTCCTGTCCTCCATGGTCCGTTTTGCTGCCACACCCTTCTGCCCTCCCTGGTCTGTTGTGCTGCAACTGCTCCTCCTGCCTGCCCCACACGGTCTGTTGTGAGGCCCCTTCCCCTGAACTCTCTTGTGTGTGTCCAGGTCCTGACCCTCCCTTCTATCCTCCATGGTCCTTTGTGCATGCCCCTGCACCCTCCTTCTTGCCCATCATAGCCATTGTGCTGCCACTAACCCTCCCGCTTGCCATGCATGGTCTTCTGTGCTGCCATGGCCCTTCCCACCTTCCCTGTGTGGTCAGCTAGCTGCCCCTGACCCCCTCCCACCTTCCCTCCATGGTCTGTGTGTATGCCATCATAGTCTCACTGTTGCTCTCCATGGTGTGTCTTGTTTCTAGTGCCCATCCTGCCTGACCTCCATGGTCATCTTGCTGCTCCTGCCCTGCCCCCTTGCCCCCAGCCCTCTGTTTCCATGTGCAGAACCCTATTCTCTCCCTCCTGGCTTGTCTGTTACATTGTAATGCCCTTGATCCGTCCCTCCTGCCCTTTATGGTCTGTTGTGCTGCAGCTTTCTCTCCTGTCTTTCCATTATGGTCAGCTAGCTACCATTGCCTCTTTCCCCTCTGTTCTCTGTTGTCCATGTGCATGGCTTTCTATGGATTGTTGTGCTGCACTCCCATCCCGCATGCCCTGTGTGGTGTATTGTGCTGCTGCAAACCCTGATGCCTGCTCTGTAGGGTCAGTTTGGTGCACCTCTCCATGTCCCTCCTGTCCTCTGTTATCCGAGTCCATGTCCCTACCCCAATTTCTCCTGCCTACCATGATCCAATGTACCATACTTGCAAACATTTTGAACTTGGTAAGAGGGAGATTTTGAAAAAAAACTGGGCTATTGATTTTCCCCTCTGAGTTACATTGAAAAAGAGGAGATTGTACACAGGAGACAGATCAAATAAAGCCCAGTTTGAGCTTAAAAACATTGGACGTTTCCTGGCTGAAACGGGTCTGTTGGCATGTATGGTTGTACTACCATTGCCTCTTCCTTCTGCCCACAATGGTCTATTATATTGCCACAGCCTCTCTTGCCAGTCCTGTATTGTTGGTTTGTTGCCCCTGCCCCCCTTTCCACTGCCCTCCATAGTCTGTTGTGCTGCCACTGCCCTTCCTGCCTGCCCAGTGTGGTAAAATTGTTGCCTCTGCACTCTCCTACCTGCCTTCAATTTTCAGAGTCCCTGCCCCTGGTCTCTGCCTCTCAACAGTATCCCATTGAACAACTAGATTGCTAGCATTCTATATTTATTACAAAAGTGTGGAACGCCTGACGTCATCTTGATGTCATCAAAACTGTAATACCTAGAGTATTTCCTTTAGAAATTACATATATGAGAGGGTCTTATTTGCATCAAAATTATGGTTAGTGCTCTAAAAAACTAAAATGAGGACATATTTTCTGAGTTTTCAAATAGCGACAAAGAACTTTTAAATTATTTGTAATCTTTATGTATTTTTATCCAGTTGACCACTTGATTAAATGCTGCACTTAGGGGAGAGGATGTGGTGTTACTTCCAGAGCTGCAGACTTTGCCACTGGGCAACCAGGTTGGAGTTTCTACTTCAGCTCAACATTCTGTGATTCTGGTCAAATCACTTAATCTCCCCATGTCTACAACCAAAATGAATTTGATCTTGTGTGATGTAACCAATGCTCATGTAAAGCACTCCAATACCTGACAAGTCTGCACTATATACAACTGCAAATACACAACAAAATAAGTGTTTTGCACACTTCTGTCATTGGGTTACATGTCGGCTACATCTGGGTGATATTTGTGCTGCATTTGGGCTCTTTTGTCTCTGGTGGCCATCTTGGGAGATTTATTTGTTATGAAGTTTCCTAATTTCCTCATTTACTGCAGTCTCCTCAGTAGGAAATACTTTCAGTTTTTTACTTTGGTTCCATCAAGAAGACATTCAGATGTGTCACACATTTGCCATAAATTCTGAATGTTAGCACTCTAGTTTCAAAGTGCATATTTCAATCAGCATGTCAGAATTTTTTGATGAAATAGAAGAGGATTTGAGAAGTCAAAATGTGCCCTAATTTTTCTGTCTGCAGCACTAATCATAATTTCTATGGCAAAATGAACCCCCTCATTTTATTTCTTTGTAAATTAAATGTTTTAAGTGTTAACACTGTATTCCAATCAAGATGGCTTCAGGTGTACCATACTTTTGTCATAAGTAAGACTGTTAGCGCTCTAGTTGTTTGTTAGAACACTCTGGGACATTCTGTCATTGGGCTATATTTGGGCTACATCTGGGTAATATTTATGCTACATTTGGGCTCTTTTGTCTCTGGTGGCCATTTTGGGAGACTTATTTGTTATGAAGTTTCCTAATTTCCTCATGTACTACAGTCTCCTCAGTAGGAAATACTTTCAGTTTTTTACTTTGATTCCATCAAGAAGGCATTCAGATGTGTCACACATTTGCCATAAATTCAGAATATTAGCACTCTAGTTGCTCATTAGATCACTGTAGTAAAGCTACTGCTCACCAGGGAAGTCTGCTGCTGGTATTGAAAGTGCATGTTTCAGTCTGCATGTCAGAATTTTTTAATGAAATAGAAGAGGATTTGGGAAGTCACTCAAAATGTGCCCTAATATTTCTTTCTGCAGCACAAATCATACTTTCTATGGCAAAATGAACCCCCTAATTTGTTCCCTATTAAATTAAATGTTTTAAGAGTTACCACTTTATTCCAATCAAGATGGCTTCAGGTGTGCAATATGTTTGTCATAAGTAGGACTGTTAGCGCTCTAGTTGTTCTTTAGAACACTCTGGGAAGCTGCAGTAGAACACAATGGAATCAACTGACAGTCTCTGCCCATGTTGGATGTACATGTTTTACTGAGAATGTCAGACTTCATTCTCACATGACTGAGAAAGTTAATGTGAATTTACAGAAAATATGCTCTCAGTTTAGCTTATAGATCACCTTCCAAACCTCTGTGGGAAAAGCATGAGAAAATAGTTTTCTCTCAAACATGATTCATGATGTCACAGCAGAAGGCTTTTTCACATGGTAAAATCATCTTAGAACACACCACAATTCCTAAACTGAGTACTGTACCATCAACAAATGATTTATAATGTAACTAAAGTCTTAAAACCTTCTATTAACTGCAATGCTATTGAATGAGGTTCTATCATGTATATTGGTCACAGGATGACTGCCAACACTTCTTGGCTGAAGTACTGACAGCCAATCAGATCTCACGATGAGATGTGTGGTTAGGCTCCGCCCAGATATAGCTATCTTTTTAACTCTCATTTTCTCTGAAACTACTTAACGGATTTACACCATTTAAGCAAAAGGCACGAGTCTGAACTGAGGACTACCTCTTTGCCAAATTTGGTGTAATTCCGTTCTGCAGTTCGGGCTGTAGCTGCGTCAACAGGTCCCATTGGAAAATGCATGGGGAAAACGTGTTTTGGGACCCCCCTTTTTTCTCAGCACCCGCTTGACGAGTCACCGTGAAATTGTCAGGATAGGAGCTGACCGGAGCCGGCCAAAAGTTTGGAAAATTTTGAGAAGATTCGTCAATCGGCGCCAACATTATTCCAAATAGAATGTTGCGGATTTCCTATGGAAAATAGGTCCTAACTATAACTACCTACTGGCGACTGCCAGTAGGTATTATATCTATATATCTATATCTATTCACGCTCTACTGTTGCTTGCACGCACAGAAAGGACCAGCACTCTCGTTATCTATATCTATATATTTATTCACTGAAAAAAACAAAGGTTTCAGGGGCGTTATAGTTAGGAATTGGCATTTAAAAAACCTTACAAATTCACACAAAAAACCATAGGTTTCAGGGGCGTTATAGTTAGCTGGATATTTCCCTCATACAAAACCCTAGAAATTCCCCTGTTATAGTTAGTTCAGCTGACTATAACTCGCGCCCCTGCAATGCACTGCTGATGATGTCACATATTACATCACTCATGACATGGTCAGTGACATCACTGATGACATCACTGATGACATCTCAAATGACATCACTGATGACATCACTGATGACGTTATCCGTGTGATAAATTAGTGCATCTTCTCACACCCTAATATGACCTTTGATACACCGACATAAAATTTCAGACGCCCATTTTGAAAACCATAGATACTCTAATACCAATAACTCCACACCCACTCATTGACTCTTAGGTCTACATACAAACCTTTGTTTTTTTCAGTGAATTTCAAAGGTTTTTTAAATGCCAGTTCCTAACTAGAACATGCATAAACCTATGGTTTTTTCAGTGAATTTCAAAGGTTTTTTAAATGCTAATTCCTATCTATAACTTATCTCTAAAGCTATCATGTTTAATGAAGTTCATTGGATTTCAGTGTGTAAATTACATTAATTATGTTTTTGGGAAATTCTTTATTATCACCATTTTTTACATTTATTTTTTTAATTAATTCTTTTAAAAACGTAAAAAATAATATTTGTTTGTATTGGGTTTTTCAAACATATTTTTTATATTTTTAAAAATATTTGTTTAACTATATGTTCAAAACGTTATTTTATATAGTTCTCGATCCCTACGCGTTAGCATCGGCACATGGTATGCGTTGGGTACGTGTATAGTGCGCGATCGCAATGCGACTGGTACGCGACTCCCAGCCTATACGCGACACGTTCGATGTACGTAACGCGACGTTTAAGCGCTTCCGCGATGCGTCATCTGCATCTATGACGCAGTAGGTGCGCAGATCCCGCAAAATATTTAATATTTAAAAAAACATATATATATGTATTTCATGTGAATATTAATTGAAGACAAACTCTAAACTAGTCTTAAAACTAATATATTTTTACATCTAATCCTATAATTTTTTTTAGATTCAATTTAGCGGATGCGCGCTGGGTGCGTGCTGCCTAAGCGCAGGGTGCGCAGATCCCATGTGAGCTGCAAAAAAAGAGATTTGATTGGTTCATTACACTTCCTGTTCTAACTATTGAAAGACCCCACCCAATTCAGTCATTCTTCTTTGACCTTCTTTGGAGGAGCATCTCAGAAGAAGATTTTTTAGACTAAGTTTACACTTAGCTCTAACTTTTTTCAACTAAAAATGGCTTCAGGTCGCAGGCATCACCTGATTCTCCTCATACATCTGAGGATGAATTTTTGGAGGAGGCACCACTCAAAGAACGTTTTTCTTGAGTGGTGTGGAAATTTTTTACTTTTCCCGAGGTGCAGAATAAGACCAATGCCACCTTGGTCACATGCAAGATTTGCAAAAGAGTGCTGTTGCGAGGGGATCCTAAAAATAAATACTCGTGCAGCACGGATAGTATGATGAAGCACCTAAGGACCCTTCATCCAAACAATCTTGCACGAGAAGAGTGTAAACGGATGAGAAACACTCCTGCTCCTGCGCCTTCCACCTCATCGCAGCCGAGCACTTCAAGAGTGCATCCATCAGCCCAAAACTTGGACATCCGTCCTCAATTTCAATTTTTAAAAGTGCTCTGCACTAAGTGCAATGCGACTTTGTGCTACGGTGAGCAGTCGATCGATCTTATCTGCCGCCGGCAAGAAAGTCACATTTGGTGTTTTTTTTGGTTTTTTTTATTGTTCCCTGAAGTTCATTGTTTGGTTCCTCCTGTTTTGTTTTTTGTTTTTTTTTTCCCCAAAAAATCCCAAAAAATCACAAAATTGTTGGAAAAACCAAAAAAAAATTAAAAAACAAAAAAGAAGAACAAAAAAAGTTCTTGTAAGAACTAACTTTCCTGGTTTAAAAAAAGAGCTACATTTCTTTGTTAGTGTGTGAAAGTTTAGATGAATGTATGTGTAGTATGTAATTGACTGAATGAATGCATTAGTAGCGTATGGTCAATGTATAAGTGCAGAACTATGAGGAAGTGCTGCAGCATCACACAGTAACCTCTTTAACTGCAGTGTGCTGTAGTACTTCCATAGCACAGGGATGCAACATATGTTCATAAATATGTTGCAAATCTATGCTTCTCCCTGCACAGCTGCTTAAAAAGCAGCCATGTGGTGACACAGGCTCCCTTGCACCATAGTGCAAGGATATCTGTGTCATGTGCTGTTTGTTTTTGTGCAGGAAGACACACCTTCCTGCACAAAAACAATCAGTAAAGGCATTTTTCTCCTTCAATGTATGCTGAGCATTGTAGCATGCATTGAACATATACAAATGTGGAGACATGAAAACAATTCTCCTTGTTGTGCTTTCCTACACCAATTTTAGAATGGTGCAGCATTCACACACATATTGAGATTTATGATTTATGATAAACCTAGACATGTGTCTTGTTCTATGAGTATTCAGTGCAATCATGCACAACAACACTTATAGAACACCCTTTCAACGCAAAGTGGTGTGCGTAATGAGGTTGTATACATGGAGTATAAAAAGTGCACAGAGTGCCTTTTCCTCTCTTTGTAAATATGAAAGAGTGTCTTGCACAATAACTATGTTACAAAAAGTGACATATTTCCGGTTTTAAAATTCCTTGCGAATGATAGAAGGTAAGCACAGAGTTTTATCTGCAAAGATGTTCAAAGAAGAATGATTGAAATGATTGTGGTCCTTCAATAGGTACAATGGGAAATATTATGAACCCCTCAAATCTTTTTTTTTGCAGGTCACATGATATCTGATTATGGTCAGATTTCAAAACTACATAGGTATAAACAGAGTGTTTTTAGAAACGTGTTTCAACTTTGTAGCTTCTGGCAGACCTCCTCATTCTGCATATTGAGACTTAGTTAAACTTACCTTCACAGTAATAGGAATAAAAAATGGTATACATTTTTTTCAGATTTTCATAGCAATCTAAATTCATATAAATTGCTTATTTTAAAATTTGTATCTGTGAAAGAAAAGGAAAAAGAAATTATAACATGTAATAATACATTTTTTACAACACAGCATAATTTCAACAAAGTAATTTGTTTGCCTTTTTTGCTGTTCTCAGAATATATTGATTTTCACTAAAAAATTGTGATTTCAATCGTACTCATCACTTAACAGCGGGCAAAAAAAAACCAATCAGAAAGATTGTTAAAAAAACAACAACATGCTATTCTCAGCAAAATACCACAACATACAAATCTACAAATCACAGATATATAAAATGCTTACGGCTAACAAAATTTTATAAATTTAGCTTACAAAAACTGTAAATGTTGCCGCTTTAAAATATTCACCGAATCTGAGGATACATTTTTGGAGAAGGCACCACGCCCACAACGTTTTTCTTCAGTGGTTTGGAAATTTTTTACTTTTCCCGAGGGGCAAACAAAGACCAATGCCACCTTGGTCACGTGCAAGATTTGCAAAAGAGTTCTGTCGCGAGGGGATCCTAACAAGAAATACTCGTACGGCACGTCAGGTATGATGAAACATCTAAGGACCCTTCATCCGAACAATCTTGCACGAGAAGAGTGCAAACAGATGAGAAACACTCCTGCTCCTGCGCCTTTCTGAGTTTCTTTTCTTTTTCTTTTTTTTTCTGGCATGATTTCTCTATTTTTACGTTGAAAAACAGTATCTGTAAAAAAGAATCACAAATAAATGTATATTAATAACTTTCAAATTTATACTATTCCATTACTGTACAAACACATTTTATATAAAAACTGACTAAGAAACTATAGCCCTGAACCACAAGTGTGACGATGGTTAAAATACTACATGCATAGTGCATACTACTTTGAAGCAGTTCATGCCCTAAAGCCTACCTCACTAAAAGACTACATGCTAACTGACTGAATGATTACAGTACTATAAGGAGACACACTGGGTGAGTGACAGGGTGTTTGCTAGAAGTGTATGAATACTGATTGGGGAATTGAAGGTGTGAACAACAACTGTGTAGGTGATTAGAGGGCTGCATCCATAGTGAATAGGCATTTGAAGCAGTTTATGTGCTAAGGCCTGGCTCACTGCATGAGTACTTGGGTACTGACGGAATGATTAGAGTACAGCAAGGAGAGTGCCTGGGTGAATTTATAAGTGGTTGGCTTTTGACACAGTGAATGTATTAGTACTTGGTACTGAATGGGTCACTAGAGGAGTGCAAAGGTAGTGACAGGATGTTTGCTGGACTGTATGTATACTGACTAGGGAATTGAAGGTGTGAAAGACAAGTGTATAGTATGTTAGAAGACTGCATGCATACTGCATAGACATTTGAAGCAGTATATGTGGTAATGTATGGTTCACAATATGAGTACTTGGAAACATCATCAGACTACTGGTAGGACAGTGCCTGGGTAAAACTTTTAAATTTTCAGTTCTGGCACAGTGAAGAGAATAGTACATGGTACTGCACTTTAGTGTCAAACCCTGACTCATTTTATCAATGCATAAGCAAAGAATAGCTTCTAAAGCTACTAAAACTTGACAACATGACCGGTTTTAAAACAGTTATCTGTCAACAAATACACGATGTTACCAAATGCTTCTATCACAATCCTTACCCAAATGCACACAGACTCACAGTGTGATTTTAGACAAGCAACACTATCCTAGGAGTTTACCAAAACTCATTCACTAGTCTAGAAGAGGTAAGGGTACTGCACACAATCTACATATTTAAGTACAGCACATTAGTGTCAAAGCATGACTCATTTAATCAACGCATGAGCAAAGATTGGCTTCTAATACTACTAAAACTTGACAACATGACAGGTTTTAAAAGAGTTATCTGCCAGAAAATACACTATGTGACCAAATGCTTCTCTCACAGTGGTTCCCAAATGCACACAGACTCACAGTGTGATTCTAGACAACAACCACTATACCTAGGAGTTTACCAAAAATCATTCACTACTGTGGAAGTGGTAAGGGAACTGCACACAATCTACATATTTCAGGACTGCCCTTTTGTGTCAAAGCCTAACTAATTTAATCAATGCATAAGCAAAGACTGGCTTCTAATGCTACTAAAACTTGACAACATGACAGGTTTTAAAAAAGTTATCTGTCAGAAAATACACGATGTTACCAAATGCTTCTCTCACAGTGGTTCCCAATTGCACACAGACTCACAGTGTGATTCTAGACAAGCACCACTATCCCTAGGAGTTTACCAAAACTCATTCACTACAGTGGAAGTGATAAGGGAACTGCACACAATCTACATATTTCAGGACTGCACTTTTGTGTCAAAGCCTGACTCATTTAATCAAAGCATAAGCAAAAACTGCCTTCTAATGCTACTAAAACTTGACAACAAGACTGGTTTGAAAACAGTTACCTGTCAGCAAATACACGATGTTACCAAATACTTCTCTCACAGTGGTTCCCAAATGCACATAGACTCACAGTGTGATTCTAGACAAGCAACACTATCCCTAGCAGCTTACAAAAACTAATTCACTAGTGTGTAAGGGGTAAGGAGACTAAACACAATCTACATATTAAATTACAGCACATTAGTGTCAAAGCATGACTTATTTAATCAATGCATAAGCAAAGACTGGCTTCTAATGCTACTAAAACTTGACAACATGGCAGGTTTTAAAACAGTTATCTGTCAGCAAATACACGATGTTACCAAATGCTTCTATCACAGTGGTTCCCAAATGCACACATACTCACTGTGTGATTCTTGACAAACAACACTATCCCTTGCACTATACCCAAACATATTTCTTCATCTAGAAGGAATACTACATTTTAGTATAGAAACATAACTCATTTCACAAATTCATAAACAATGACTGGTTTCTAATTCTACCAAAATATAAAAACAGCACAGTTATCTGTCTGCAAACACATGAAAAACACAAATGCTTATCACAGAATGGTTTCTACATGCACACACACTGTCAATAAGATTGTAGAGAAATAAAGTACTCCCAACACTTTAGCAGGAGAAATACATTAGTTTGATTAAAATCAAAATAGTCTACATACATCCCCTCACAATTAAATAACTCACCTTTCAAGTTGTTTTGTAGATTAAGAAGTATATCAGTCACACACCAGATATCAGTCACACACCAGATTTTCTTATACAGAATCTCTGCACTGTGCACCTCTCAGCAAAAACAAAGAATGGCAAAGTTTCTCTTTCATTTTCCACACATATACATGTAAACATCAAATCACAATCCTTCACACATAAATTCAAAAGCAAACACACATTTCTATTGGTTAAACATTTCAACTCTTTCCAAATGAAATACATTTCAACGCTTCCCCCAATCTGCCTTCTGCCTGTTACCATAGAAACAGCTCATGGGACACTGTACTGAGCACACAGGTCACAAGCTCAGCACACAATGTTGCTAAACAAGACAGCAAGTGTGCTTGACTTTTCAACATATCAGCTTATCATATATAATGTTCCTTACAATCAGTTTTTGTTAACCAATAGGAATCATGCGTTTAAAAAGCAGAAATATACACCCTACCTTTCAGTGTAGAAAGTTGTCATACAACCAATGATTTCTTGTCTTTTAAAAAAAAAAAATTCTTGGATCTGCGCACCCAACGCGAGAGGATCCATGCACCAAACGCAATAGGATGCGCGCACCCTGCGCACATTTCGCTGTTTGTTTTTTTTTTTAAAAGGGGGCCCCAGGGGGTCCTTCTGGGACCCCCTAAGCACCTCAAGAGGGTCAGAGTATTTCCACTCTGCCCCCTTTATATGTTTTACACACTTATTACCCTTGCTTCTTCAGCCTCGCTTCTACTGAGGAAGAAAATGGCCACCAACTAGCATTCAGTGCGCGATCGGGAGGGTGCGCGCTCGATTCGGGGAGGGTGCGCTTACGGTGCGGGTAGGGTCCGTGGATCCTCCCCGGCCATAGATATCACTAACTTTTTACCCTATTTTTCTCAGGAACTACTGAACGGATTTACACCATTTATGCAAAAGGCACGAGTCTGAACTGAGGACTACCTCTTTGCCAAATTTGGTGTCATTCTGTTCTGCGGTTCAGGCTGTAGCTGCGACAACAGATCCTATGGCAAATTGCATGGGGAAAACGCATTTTGGGACCCCCCTTTTTTCTCGCCCCCCGCTTTATGAATCACCACAAAACTTTTAGGGTAGGAGCTGGCCAAAAGTTTGGAAAATTTCGCGAGGATTCATAAACCGGCGCCAGACTTATTGGGAATAGAATGTTGCGGATTTAATTTGGAAAATAGGTCCTAACTATAACTATCTACTGGCGACCGCCAGTAGATAATATATATATATATATATTCACTTAAAAAACCATAGGTTTCACACATGTTATAGTTAGGTGTCCATTTCACTCGTAAAAAACCAATGAAATTCCCCCGTTATAGTTAGTTCAGATAACTATAACTCGCGCGCCCGCAATCCACTGCTCATGACGTCACATATTACATCACTCATGACATGGTCAGTGGCATCACTCATGACATCACTGATGACATCATCCTTTTGATAGAGTGGCGGTCGTGCGAGTTATAGTTATCTGAACTAACTATAATGGGGGAATTACATTGGTTTTTTACGAGTGAAATGTCCACCTAACTATAACATGTGTGAAACCTATGGTTTTTTAAGTGAATTTGCAAGGTTTTTTAAATGCTAATTCCTAACTATAACATGTGTGAAACCTATGGTTTTTTCAGTGAATTTGTACGTTTTTTAAAATGCTAAGTTATGTATTTATTATTATATGTTTTTATATATTTATTTTACAATAAAGTATGTTTTAAAAATGTATTATTTTTTTATGGTTTTTCACCGTGCGAGCACCGTGCGCGCACCGTGCGCGAACCCCGCGATTTTTTTAAAAAAAATTCAAATGTTTTTTTCTGCCTTTGGGGTCCTTCAGGGACCCCCTGACAAAGGCTAGGGGGTCAGGAACTCTCTACCCTGCCCCCTTTTCACGTTCGCCACCTTCCTTTTTCACTATCGCACTCAAAACGAACAAAATGGCGGCCGACACTTCCTGATTTCGACCGATTCGAACGTTGACTGATATGTAACCACCAATCAGAATTACGCTCGCGCACGTCAGGGTGCGCGCACCGTGCACGCACGGGGCGCATGGTGCGCGGCTATAGATATTTATGTACTTTAACTGCAATTTTCTCAGGAACTACTGAACAGATTGACTCCATATATGCAAAAGGCACATCCCTGACCTGAGGACTACCTCTTTGCCAAATTTCAAGTAATTCTGTTCAGCCGTTCGAGCTGTACCTTCGACTAAAGGTCCTATGGGAAAATACATGGGGAAAACGTGTTTTGGGATCCCCTTTTTTCTCGGCCCCCGCTTGATGAATCTCCCCGAGACTTTCAGGGTGGAGCTGCGCGGAGCGCCCCATTAGCTTTGAAAATTTCGCGAGGATTCGTCAACCGGCGCCAAAGTTATTCAAAATAGAATTTTGAGATTTCCTATGGAAACACGGTCCTAACTATAACTATCTACTGGCGACCGCCAGTAGATAATATATATGAAAAGTAACGCACGGACACCTTGGAAAACTGCAGTTATGTAGATTTATTGACTGCAAAAACGCAACGCGTTTCAGCTTTCGCCTTGGTCACGCTTGAAGCAAGCTTCTGTGACAACTACATTTAAACTAGTGCTCACAACATAGAAAACAGACTACTCGTAACACCAATGGTGAATAATTCATGAGAAAAGGAAAAGTGGTGGCCATCTTAGCACTATACATGATCCAATTGTACTGCCAAATAGCAATTACCACAATGCCACTGAAACTGCATTCTGGAGTGACAACATTTCATATTAAAGATTCTTAATGCAAAAATATTTACAAAATTCATCAATAATATAAAGATTAGTGAATTAAATCATATTCACAAAATTGATAATATACCTTCATAATGCCCTAGTGGACAAGCAGCATTTACATAGTTGTAGTCAAACTCCAGTTAACAATACACAAATGGCAAAATGTATTGTATATATATATATATATATATTCACTGAAAAAACCATAGGTTTCACACATGTTATAGTTAGCGGAAATTTTACTGATAAAAAACCAATGAAATTCCCCCGTTATAGTTAGTGCAGGCAACTATAACTCACGCGACCGCAATCTTCTGCTGATGCTAATACTGTATTTAGACACTTATTTGCCCATGTCTTCTTCCATACATTTTTAGCTATACATATATTACAAATATTTTTTTTTCATAAAGACACATATGTCATCAGCAGAAGATTGCGGTCGCGTGAGTTATAGTTGCCTGCACTAACTATAACGGGGGAATTTCATTGGTTTTTTATCAGTAAAATTTCCGCTAACTATAACATGTGTGAAACCTATAGTTTTTTCAGTGAATTTGCAAGGTTTTTTAAATGCTAATTCCTAACTATAACGTGTGTGAAACCTATGGTTTTTTCAGTGAATTTGTACGTTTTTTTAAATGCTAAGTTACTTTACACCACCGCGTGCCCACGTTACGCTAGATGGGCCATGTACGCACGATGCGCTTCGCGCACCGTGCGCACATGGAGGACATATGATGCACTTCGTTTTGAAAGGTAATATTTTAATTTTTCGTATATGTTATAAGCCATGCACAAATGGTGCCCTTCGGGAACCATTTGCACACGGGGTGGAGAGAGTGTGGATAATTTTTTTTTTTATTATTTTTTTTTAAATATTTTAGTTTAACTCATAGTTAATAAGCCATGCACAATTGGTGCCCTTCGGGCACCAATTGCACACGGGGTGGGGAGAGTGTGGATAATTTTTTTTTTTTATAATTTTTTACCGTACGCGTACGGTAAGCGTAACCGGCGAAATTAGCGAAAAAATAAAAATTCCGTTTTTGGCCTTGGGGGATCTTTGGGGACTCCCTCAACATTGCTATGTGTGTGGGAGCTGTCTAAACAGCCCCTTTACATGTTTTTGTGCTTTATATTTTAAACAACACTATCAGTGCGAGAGAGAAAATGGCGGCCGCCGCTTCCTGGTTTCGGCCGATTCGAATGTTTACTAAGATCTAAGAGCCAATCAGAATCGCGCTCGCGCACGCCACCGTACGCGTACGGTAAGCATACCGTAAGCGCACCGTAAGCTGGCTCAGATATATATATTGATTTAAAGGCTATTTTCTCAGAATCTACTGAACAGATTTACACCAAACCTACAAAAGGCACTTCCTTGACCTGAGGACTACCTCTCTGCCAAATTTCTAGTAATTCTGTTCAGCCGTTCGGGCTGTAGCCCTGTCTAAAGGTCCTATGGAAAAATGCATGGGAAAAACGCGTTTTGGGACCCCCCTTTTATCTCAGCCCCCGCTTGACGAATCCCCCCCGAGACTTTCAGGGTAGGAGCGGAGCGTAGCGCCCCACCTATTTTGAAAAATTCGCGAGGATTCGTTGACCGGCGCCAAAGTTATTCAAAATAGAATGTTGCGGATTTCCTATGGAAACGTGGTCCTAACTATAACTACCTACTGGCGACCGCCAGTAGGTAATATATATATATATATATATATATATATATATATAAATTCACTGAAAAAACCATAGGTTTCACACATGTTATAGTTAGCGGAAATTTTACTGATAAAAAACCAATGAAATTCCCCCGTTATAGTTAGTGCAGGCAACTATAACTCACGCGACCGCAATCCTCTGCTGATGCTAATACTGTATTTAGACACTTATTTGCCCATGTCTTCTTCCACACATTTTTAGCTATATATATATTACAAATATTTTTTTTTCATAAAGACACATATGTCATCAGCAGAAGATTGCGGTTGCGTGAGTTATAGTTGCCTGCACTAACTATAACGGGGGAATTTCATTGGTTTTTTATCAGTAAAATTTCCGCTAACTATAACATGTGTGAAACCTATGGTTTTTTCAGTGAATTTGCAAGGTTTTTTAAATGCTAATTCCTAACTATAACGTGTGTGAAACCTATGGTTTTTTCAGTGAATTTGTACGGTTTTTTAAATGCTAAGTTACTTTACGCCATTCGTGGCGTGCGCGCCCACTTAACGCAGTTCGTTCCGTGCGCGAACGGTGCGCTTTGCGCACCGTGCGCGCACAGTGAGCACGCGGTGCGCTTCGCGCACCGCGCGCCCACTTTACGCAGTTAGTGCCGTGCACGCACGGTGGGCACGCGGTGCGATGACAAAGCAAGAAAGCACGTCAACAAATCTGTTTCTGCTTTCCTCCGTGACTATGGTATGGGTGCCATTTACCACAACAACTTGCGTTATGACATGCAAGACATTTATAGAGGAGATGGTGTGCACTTCAATGATGAAGGGAACAGAGTCTTCCTCTTGAACCTTAGACTCTGCATCGGTACTTACTTGTAGGTACCACTAAAAAATCATTTCATAAACACAACGGCTCTTTTTAGAGCCCCCTAATATCTAAACACTTAAATCTGAATTTCATTTATTTTTTTATTTTTTTTTCTACCGTACGCTTACCGTAAGCTTACCGTACGCGTACCCCGTGATTTTTTTTAAAATCAATAAATGTTTTCTTTGTACTTTACAGTCCTTCTTTGACCCCCTCACAAATGTAAGGGGGTCTGTAACTCTCCTCATTGCCCCCTTTTCTTGTTTTCACTCTTTTTTTTCTGAGTGAAACACACAAAATGGCGGCCGATTCGAATGTTTACTAAGATCTAACAGCCAATCAGAATCGCGCTCGCGCACGCCACCGTACGCGTACCGTAAGCTTACCGTAAGCGTACGGTAAGCGTACCGTAAGCGGGCTCAGATATATATATTGATTTAAAGGCTATTTTCTCAGAATCTACTGAACAGATTTACACCAAACCTACAAAAGGCACTTCCTTGACATAGGGACTACCTCTCTGCCAAATTTCTAGTAATTCTGTTCAGCCGTTCGGGCTGTAGCTCGTTCTAAAGGTCCTATGGAAAAATGCATGGGAAAAACGCGTTTTGGGACCCCCTTTTATCTCAGCCCCCGCTTGACGTATCCCCCCGAGACTTTCAGGGTAGGAGCGGAGCGTAGCGCCCCATCTATTTTGAGAAATTCGCGAGGATTCTTCGACCGGCGCCAAAGTTATTCAAAATAGAATGTTGCGGATTTCCTATGGAAAAGGGGTCCTAACTATAACTACCTACTGGCGACCGCCAGTAGGTAATATATATATATATATATATATATATATATATATATATATATATATATATATATATATATATATATATATATATATATATATATATATATATATATATATATATATATTATATATATATATATATATATATATATATATATATATATATATATATATATATATATATATATATATATATATATATATAATGGGAAAAGTTGTAAGAAAGTCAAGTTACCCAAAAGAAGCCCAGGTTCTGGTGTCAAGTACATCAAACCTGGGCTTCTATTGGAATTCACAAGGGCATATTATCAAGCCCCTTATCGCCCTTTTAGCGGCAGTTTCCTGCCCCTAAACCGGCGATAATGTTTTATCGCCGTTCTTGATAATATGGCCCTAAATGTCAAAGCTTCATCCCTACCAGTGATCTCTGCTTGAAGGCTCATATTGCCAAGACACTGGAAACATTGTGGTTATGGCAATGATACCCTTCCACTTTGAAGAAAACTTCAGAACTACAGTGGTAGCTCTGACCTGGATGGTGACCATGCCCTATTAGCTGATGCCCTTAACACAACTCATAAACATAACCTTTGAACCCATTGAACTGTGTCCTAATTGCCAAAACAAGGGTCAGCTAAGTATGCATCAAGGAATGCAAGTAATTCAATGCTACCCCTACCCTTACATACTCTAGCTCTCACTTCAAGGCCTGCTACATCAAACAGAGCTAAGTGAAGACTGCTGGACCAATCTACTTGATACGAAAAAAAACTACTTTAGTGAGCAAATGGGAAACATAAAATGTAGCAATAGATGATAAAGGCCCATCATCTACATGTTTCCCTCTGGACAATTCCACCGTTGTATGAAATTTTAGAAATGTTCAGTTGTTCCTTACAAACAGGATTATTACATCAATCCTGGGAAACAGCAGTCTTTAAATCACCCCTGAAAAAAACATATTTTAATCCTTTAGACCTAAACAAGTTGCAACCAATTGCACGTCTCCCTTATCTATCTAATTTGCTGCTGAAATTAGTTTTCCAATAGCTCTAAAACTTTGTGAAAAATAACAATATACTGGTTTTTTAATAACTTTATTTATTATTTGTAAGAGACAGTCAATATAACATAGTTAGGACAATCAGAAAAGCCATCTATAATAGGCTGGTATGTCAGATAACAGGACACATGCAAATTACAATACAGTATTACAATCAAAACATACATTTCGGCAACATTGGGTATTCAAGGACGATGGTGAGCGAAGCGTATGCGCGAACAGTGTACAGCAACATAATTGGGATAATGTGATAGTGTGGTCTAGTGCCGATATACGTATCATGGGTCCGTGTCGGTGCAGTGCATGCATTCCAGTACCCCTGTTAAGAAGGAGTGGGGCGGGTTGACCGTTGTATGGATGGGATCGTCTCCACCAATGGAGCTGTCTCTGTGGCGAAGCCAATTAGTAAAGGGTGCCCAGATGTCCTTGGGGCAGGATGCAGTGGGCATGAGGTCCCAGTAGTTGGTAAACTGCTCCTGACAATATGCCACGTCCTGTATCCAAGTTTTCACTCGTGGACCCATCAGGGACACCCAGTGGGTAGCCAAACGGTGCCAGGCAAGTACTAGTAGCATTGTGGTTAAGTGGCGGTATTCTGGCTTAGTCTGCGCCACGTAGCCCAATAACATAACCACTGGAGAGCATTAGAGTGGCTGGCCCGTAACAGCCTGGATTGTATCTGACACCTTCCCCAATACTTGGAGATAACAGGGCATTCCCATGCTACATGCAGAAAGGCAGCTCCCTCCCGCTTGCACTTCTAGCAACTTGAGGTGGCTCTAAGTTTCAATTTAAATAGTTGTAGGGGAGTACGGTAGTACCGGTGGAGAAACTTGAAGTGGATTAGCCTCAATTTTCAATTTGGGGAAAGAAGTCTCATTGGCACACAGCAGAAAGCCCACTGATCGTCCAATAGCTGATCTGGGAGGTCCAATCGCCACTGTCTCAGAGCCCCCGGATCTGCCCACTGCGTGTATGATTGCGTGTAAGTATTAAGTCTAGTGACCAGTTTCTTCGAAGATGGTGAAGTAAGCAGATTCTCTAATGAGTGCAATGTAGGGGGGGCTGGAAAAGTGGGATGCAGTGACTTTGAAGCAGCTTTGAGCTGATGTAATAAAAACAACCGCTCCAATAATGGTGCAGACCCCTCCGTGTGTTCTGTTGTCCGATTAAAGAAAGTGTTATTTGGATAAAGGTCTCCCATTGTTTTGAGTCCCATATCCTGCACCCTAGTTATGGTGCCCTTATCCTGCAGAAAAGGAAAATGTGTGTGCTGTGCAATCGGAATGGTGGGTGCATGGAGCAGAGGCACCCAGGCCCGTCTTCTCAAGCCCTCCTAGGTCCATCTCACCGTTTCAACAATGTTGATTTTTCTAGGAGTCCTGCGGTAGGGGTGATATAAGGCCATATGTAATGGAATCGGATGAGCGATATCTCTCTCAGTCGCAACATGGGGTTGAAAAGAAACAGGGTGTATCCAGTGGTGCAGGAATTGGGCCTGTGTGCTTAGGGCATACATTTCCAAATCTGGGGCACCCAACCCGCCCTTGTTCAGTGGTCGTGTCAGTAGGTCCCAGCTTACCCTGGGTTGGCTGCCGGCCTAGACCATAGAGATCGCCGCAGAACGTAGCTGTGAGATGAAGACCTGTATGAAGGGCAGCGGAATATTAAAAAATAAATATAAAAATTCAGGGAGGACAATCATCTTTAGGATGGCTATTCTGCCAGCCAGCGACAGGGGCAAGGCAGACCAGAACCTGATTTGATCTGTGAACCAATTGTGCAGTTTCCCGAAATTGAGGGACCAGATGAGCTGCATATCTCTACTTAGCCATATATCCAACTAATTTACTGAGTTTTCCGCCCACATCAATGGGAATTCTAGGGCACGATCTACGGGGCGTCCATTAATGGCAAAATGGAAGATTTCCTCCAGTTGATGGCAATTCCAGATAGTCCTCCGAAGCGGAGCATCTCTCTCAACAGTGTATTGAGGTTTTCATCAGGACATCTGACGTATAAGGTGATGTCATCAGCATACATAGATATAGTGAGATTACGGTCAGTGAAGACCAAACCTCGTGCCTGATGATGCTGACGAATCCGGGCTGCCAGTGGCTCCATTGCAATAGCAAATAGGAGGGGAGAGAGGGGGCAGCCCTGCCGCGTACCACCGGAAATTGGGAAAGTGTCTGATATGAGCCCGTTCACAAATAGGCGAGCAGTGGGCCTTGTGTAAAGCAGCTTGAATGATTTAAAAAAATTAGGGCTGAAACCTAGTCTAGGCAGTATGGTAAAAAGGCATGGCCATTCTAAGGAATCAAATGCCTTAGTGGTGTCTAAAAAAACAGCAACAGTTGGGAGCTTGGGGTCAATTTGATGGAGGACGGAGAAGAATGTTCTCAGATTATGTGCAGTTGACCGTCCTGAAATAAATCCAGATTGGTCCGGTCTGGCAAAAAGTGACATTAGGGGTTGCAGCCTGTTGGCGATGAGTTTCGCCAGTATTCTAGAGTCCACATTTATGAGTGACAGGGGTCTGTACGAATCACAGCGCGTAGGTGATTTGTCTGGCTTCAATAAGTTTATAATAATGGCCTCTCGCATCGATGGGGGAGAACCTCTACCTCCAATGATTCCTGGTAGACATCAAGGAGACGGGGGGCAAAGTGCCTCCTCATAGGTTTTGTAGAAAAGCGTGGTTAGTCCGTCTAGCCCCGGAGCTTTGCCGGAAGGGAGACTTTGAATAACTTGCATTATATCCTCTACGGTGAAGGTAATATTGAGATATTCCCTGTGAACGGGACTTAACCATAGTAGCTCCAGGGAGTCCAGATATTCAATTAGATCAGGAGGGACTGATCTCCGTGTATAGGGTTCGCGTAAAACGTAGTGAGGTGAGCATGTGTATCGGTTTGACCGCGGATAGGCGGGGCACATGCATCCACTAATTCGGAAATATACGTAGGTGCAGTGCGTTGTTTTTCAATAGATTTGCAAGTGTTCTGCCTGGCCTATCACTCTCCCCATACCCTTTGGCTTACGCCTCCTTGCCCAAAAATCTAGTTTCTCTTTCGGCCTCTACCTCAAATTCGGAAATGGCACTGCAAATTTAAGCTAAAGTTGTCATGTCATTAGTGGAATAGTATTGGGGTTATAGGTCCTTGATATTTTGCTCAAGTTTCGTCATAGTGGTGCGTATGGAGCAAAGGACGCCTGCTCCCTTGGATATGCATGCGCCACGTATAACAACCTTATAGGCCTCCCATAAGGTTGAGGCAGAGTCTACAGAGCCTTCGTTAGTACTGAAGTAGGGTTGAATTTCTTGGGCAATTTCTTCCCTAAACACAGAGTCTAAGAGAGCGTGTGGGGGAAGTCGCCAGTTGAAGGCACTAGGCAGTGTACTGGGAATGCGCAATTGTAGCATTACTGGCACGTGGTCAGAAAGTATGCATGGCATATGTCTGACCTCCAGCGTCCATGACATCACCTTTGCTGTGAGTAACCAATAATCTAAACGAGACCAAGCATGGTGGCGCGAGGTAATTCAAGTACCCTCCCTCAGGAGTGGATTAAGTGTGCGCCAAGCATCTAGCAGCCCGTGTTGCAGAATTATAGTATTCAGTAGTTGCGTGGCCTTGAGGTGTAGGTTGCGGGCGACACCCTCTCTATCCAGAGTGTTATCAAGTATGGCATTGTAGTCTCCCCCCAGCTAACTGTATCACATCCCATGGTCACAATTTTTGCCCAAATTTCTAGGGCTAAACTACGGGTCGTCTGTGTTCGGAGCATATATGGCCGCCAGGGTAATCCGAGTGGATAATAGACTGCCAGTAATCAGGACCTACCGTCCCACTTTATCAATATTGGTGTTGGAGGTGGTCCAGCCCAGTCCTCATTGGATTAAGATAGATACCCCCCTTGCCTAGTTGGAAAAAGGAGCGGAGTAGATTTCTCCCCAGAATTTGTGGTGCAGTTTGGGGTTGCTACTGCAGCGCAAGTGCGTCTCTTGTAAAAAACAAATGTCTATTTGGTGTCTTCGTAAGTATGAGTGTAATAGTCGTGCCTTTTTGAAGTCGTTCAGCCCACATATGTTCCAAGTTAGGAATTTAGTAACCGACATAGGGAGTGATATATATGGATAATGAAGGAATATACGATTGATAACATACTAGGAGCAACATATCTTGGAAATAGTGTTACTGTGCCGACTCCAAGTGCCCTTCCTGTCCTGTAAGAATAACATTAACCAATGCTTGACGTCTCTTAGTTTGTGAACCCTTGATCCCCAAACCCCACCCACTACAACCTCCTAATTAGGTCGAGAATGTGTGCCCTCCCCCCACCCTTGAAACCTCTCAAAACCCCATTTTAAATGTAAATCAGGAGGTCTAGGCGGGTTTCGTGAGTGTCTACTGTTTTTTTGACGGCATCCAGGCTGGCTGTCAGAGAGTCAGTTTTCCCATCTATCATTTTTAAGTTTGATCTCATTTCAATCAATATTGACCGTAAGTCTTCCGCCGAGGAATCTGCACCATCTTGCAGGTCAGAGGCCACCTCGTGCTCCAGCGGAGGATCGACAGCGCGCATCTGGCACTTAGTTACAAAGGGGATCTTCGGTTGTGTGGGATCTTCCCATATTGGCGTGCAAGCGGTAGGCGAGGTTGAGCAGGCCAAGATCCCCACATGAAGATGGAATGTGTCCGGGGAGGGCGCCAAGGAAGCAGCCGGTAGCACCCAGGGGCCCTCCATGCCCAGGGCCCAACCCACAGCTGCCCAGCCTGCAGGAGGCGGAGATCAGCTATTGGCAGTGACTGAGGCAGAGGGTGACTAAGTGAGGTGCACAGCCACCACGAGGGCCCCGGGTAGGAGGGCACAGGTCAGGCAGACCACAGTACCCCTCGGCTATGACAAGCAGCTGCTTACCAAACGGGCCACCAACATCGTAGCCCCCCCAGACACAATAGGGTAATGCCTTAGCCGGTGTAGTGATCCCAGCACAATCCCTTCATGGTCGGGCCTCCGGCACAGCCCATTCATCCAGCACCCCCGCTCCACAAGCAGCTTCCAAGAAATTAACAGCCGTTCAGGCAGGCTGCGGAGCGAGGCATGGAGAGCCCCCACCAAGCCGTGCAGCACTCGACCCCTCCCAGATGTCAAAACCACGGGTGGGCCGGTACCACATATGACCTGATGTCACACCCACCACACCCCCCACTGCAGTCCTGCCCGTTCACCGCCTCATGTATGTGGCCAGCAGAGGCCCCAGGCCACGCCAGTGACCGCAGGCCTGCCGCCCAAAAGGCAAACGATGCCAGCCAGGGGGCAGGCCCAGCAGCTCAGGCCCGGTACTCAACCCAACAGAGGACGTAGGACTCTCCACCTACCTTAGGAGCGCAGCAGTCTGCTGTCTTGTCTCCGCCCAGCGGGGCCGCCAGGCAAATCAGAACGGCTTCAGGCACCGGTAGCTTTCCCCGCACACAGATGACAGCAGGCACTGGCCACCGGCGTGGTCCCAGTCCCCACGAGTCTCAGCTCCTCTTGAGCAGGTTCTCGCAGCAGGCTCTCGCTCGCTCCCCCCCTCGTCAGCAGCAGCACGGTCACGAGCAGGTCCCAGGTAGGCCCCAAGCACCAGGCCCGGCCCGCCGTCTCATCCCATGCCTCCGGGCGTCACGACTAGTTCTTGGCAGCCACCTCTGAGCACCCAGGGTCGGGACCGCCTGTGGCTCCCTGCAGATAGTCTCCCACCGCGAATCTCACCACAGTGCTTCGGCCGTTCGAACTACGCAGCAGCTGCAGGGCAGACGGCGGCCATTTCCAGCATTGACCCAGTCTCAGCTCCGCTTCGACAGTTATACGGCTTCCCGGCGTCAGAAGCAGTTAGAACTCCTTCCACACCAGCACGCACTGGAGTGCCAGCGATGCCATCGATTTAAGCCAATAATGGTAGGTGTGGTTGATGGTATTTGCAGGATGTTCAAGCCTGGCCTGTAGAGCCCCTTCAACAGGCGGCCATCTTACAGCGCGTCGTAGCCACGCCCCCCCAAAAATAACAATATACTTAATAGCCATCATCATGAGTTCAATCCAGGTAGGAGCACATGGAAGAACTAAAATCTTTATGTATGCAGATGACGTGACAGATTATTCACATAGGCGATTGAACCATGACTCCTAGTGCATGCTTAGCACAATTTAAGATTTCCAATAAGGGATCAATGTATAAACCATTTCATTCAGAAACACAGGGAAAATTCCAGACAGTGATGCTAAAATCCCCGATCTGTCTTGGCAAAAGATCAATTCTGATGGGGTCATATAGCCTTTGGCAGATGCTGACCAGCCCTTTGTGCAAGAAGAAAAAACCCATTAGTAGTTAGTATTGGCAAATGTGTGGTCTTCTGAGGCAAGGAGATTGTTGTAAATGACTGGTAAGTCATCAGTTTGTAGAGGTCATGGTCATTTGGACATAGATTGGGTGGCTTTGGAGAGTTCAATGAAGGCTACATACATTAGGTTTAAAGGGATGACAAACCTGTATGACTGGAACTCATTTAACAATGCTGGTCCTAAATGGGCCTAAAATAACATTCCTAGTTACCGATGGTTAAGTGTACTCCAAAGATAGCCTCACAATAATACTTCAGTAATAACAGCAAAATCCTCAAGCTGCTACCCTTGGTGAGAGGATGACATTAAATGAGAGTACAACTATTTTGCAGCTTCTTCTTTGAGATATGGAAGCATTTCTGTGAACAGAGGCATCCCGGAAGCGTCTAATTGTGTTCTATTCTAAAGTATAAAGCACGTATAGATGACGGTAAACAGTCAAAATATCGACTTTTAAATATCGAGAAGGCAAAATATCGAGTTTTAAATATCGAGAGGACATAATATCGACTTTCAAAAATATAGTGGTGCAGAATATCGAAATGCAGGTAAGAAATATCATTTTTTATAATATCGAAGTTAGTAATATCGACAGTCATAATATCGTTGTTAAAAATATCGATTTTTTTAGTGTTCTAAGTGTTAGTATATGTTTTAAAAGTATATTTCATTTTTGTAATGTATGTTCGAATTATTTGAAAGTAATGAATTTTAAGTTAAATTATTTCTGCGTATTTTAGTTCTGTAGCGGGTTGCGGGTTTTCTAGGGGAATAGGGTGGGAAGTAATTTAATTATAAAATATTAATTAATTATATGTTAATTAATTTTTGCGTAATTTTATTCCGTAACAGGTTGTGGGTTTATAGGGGAATAGGTTGAGAAGTAATTTAATGTAAATTAATGAACTAATAAATTAATGAATTACTATTGTTGTATTTAATAATTCATATTGATAATTGTGTCCATTAATTAATAATAAATAATATTAATTAATTAATACCAATTAATAATGCATTGGTAATTATGTTAATTGGGTTTACAAATATATTAATTAGTTATTAATTGGATATTAATTATTAATATGTTTATTTGATAATATGTTAATTGTGTGATATTTTTAGGAGTGGGTTGAGGGTTGATAGGGCAGTAGGGTGGGAAGTAATTTAAATTTTATTGAACTTTTAAAAATTTTTATATAATCTGTATTTAAATGTATTTTATAGGGTTAATTGTGTGAATTAATTTATATTTGATGGTTATTAAGTGTATTGTTAATTTTTACAGGTTAATTAATTAATTGAAAATTAATTATGTTAATTTATTAATATTTTACAATATTGGTGTGTGATGTTTATAGGGGAATATGGTGGGAGGTAAAGTTAAAATAAATAAAATTATATATTAATTAATGTTAATTATATTGTAGGAGTGGGAATACTAAATTAATCCCCTATGCTATCCAACACTTTCCCTACTGTTATACGTGGTGGAGTGGGAATAGTAAATCATTTCCACCCGCTATCCAACACTTTCCCTACTGTTTCACAAGCTGGAGTGGGAATAGTAATGTTTACCCACCCGCTATCCTACACTTTCCCTACTGTTGCACTCGGTGGAGTGGGAATAGTAATTTTTACCCTCCTGCTATCCAACACTTTCCCTGTTGCTACACTTGGTGGATGGGAATAGTAAATTATTCCCACCCGCTATCCAACACTTTCCCTACTGTTGCACTCGCTGGAGTGGGAATAGTAATTTTTACCCAACCACTATCCAACACTTTCCCTACTGTTGCACTCGGTGGAGTGGGAATAGTAATTTGTACCCTCCTGCTGTCCAACACTTTCCCTATTGTGACACTTGGGTGCCGATTCCGATCCGGGTCAGAAAGGACTCCGACCGAGCCGGATCTTGGAGTTTTTTCCGACCGAGCAGAGTCCTGCAGTCCGTCCGAGCGACTACGATGCGGCCATATGCTGCCGGACTCGGTTCAGTCGGACTCCCATAGAAGTCAATGAGAGCAGGTCGTACGACGCGTACATGGGCTCCCATTGACTGAATAGGTACGTCTCGCGCAAGGGCACCCCCTACAGTGGGTACGCGTCGGTGCCATCTGCACCGAACATGCCTGTGTTGGGGGGACCCTTGGGTCTCCCCCTGTGTCCGAGTCGTAGGGCTGCGGGTGACAGGGGGTCCGACGCGGACCCCCAAAGGCAACCACCCAGATGTTTTCCGAGCCAGGCACTCCGGCTCGCACAGGCTGTCCGACATGTGCATCGTACTGGCTCGGTCATAAATCACACACATTGCACGCCACGGTTAGCTTACGACGGAGACGTACGGAGCAGTTTGGACCCGGAAATGACTCGGTCGGTGAATTTCATGTAGCTTGCATCGTACTTGCTTGCTCGTACAGCTGTACGAGTAGGGCGGAAAACACATGTACGGCTCGTAGTTTTTCCGGCCGGATCGCGTTCGGTGCCCTTCCGACCCAGATCGGAATTGGCCCCTTGGTGGAGTGGGAATAGTAAATTATTCCCACCCGCTATCCAACACTTTCCCTACTGTTGCACTCACTTGAGTGGAAATAGTAATTTTTACCCACCCGCTATCTAACACTTTCCATACTGTTGCACTCACTGGAGTGGGAATAGTAATTTTTACCCACCCGCTATCCAACACTTTCCCTACTGTTGCACTCCCTGGAGTGGGAATAGTAATTTTTACCCTCCCACTACACAACACTTTCCCTACTGTTACACTTGTTGCAGTGGGAGTAGTAATTGTATCCCCTACGCTATGCAATGTTTTCCCTACTGTTATAATTAATAGTGTGAAATATTTTTTTTAAAAATAATAATTTTAATTATTTAATTTTTTATATATAAAATACATTTTTATATTTATATTACAGGTTTATTTAGATATACATCTAATTATAATTATAATTATGTTTTTAACGTTTTATAATTAAATGTAATAATTATTAATATTATTAAGTTAATATATAGAAAAATTAATTATGCATGTTTAATATTTTTTTACATTACATTTATTATTTGGTAATTTTAAAAATGCTTTATTTAATTATATTAATAATGTAATTAATTGTATATTAATTTTAAAACATAAAAAATATCAATATTTTTATACAACTATATTTTTAACAACGATATTTTGGTATCAATATTTTGGTACTTACCTGTATGGAGATAGGAAGTCGATATTTTTTCCATCGATTTTTTGGTCACGATATTCTGGCATCTCGATATTCTGACTGGCGATATTATGTCAGTGATCCCTAAAGGACATGGTATGTGCACCATCATGGGCAATACATACTTCAACTGCACACTGATTTTGAAGTGTTTTCTTCACTTATTAAAGGAACATAGATAATGTTTAACCATTTACTTCATTACTGACAAAACAAATTGAATGAGCAATACAAAAACAGCAGCAGGAAAAAACAAGCGGTGGCAAAGCCAAAAGGTTTTGCCTTTGTGACATCTATATATTGGCTTTGTCAATGTTTATTTAAACATGTTGCACAGCAGGGGAGCTGCTATGCAACATGGTTTAAAGTAAAGAAAAATGAAACACTATGACGAGGCCAAGGTTGATCTAGTCAAACTAATTTTGTTCTTTAATTTAAGCCATGTTGCACAGCAGCCTGCGCTTTGACTGCAATGAATCTAAGGTATGGCTTTGGAGGTGCATCCAAAAGGAAGAACACAGAAAGGGAAGACACTTGTTTGCTTTCACTCAGGATAACCTAAAGTTTCTTGACAAAAAAATGAATGAAGAAATGATTGCTTGAACTTGGGGCTAAGTACTATCTTGTTTACATCATATTCAACATCTTGAAACATTCTTTTGGTTCCAGTCCTCACGACACTCATTGACAAAACAGACCTATTTTTTAGTAATCCAAAGAAATCTAAATATTATGTAAATGACAGAAATAGATCCTCCATTTCCCATGTGTGATGTTATGCAAAAGTATCTTATCAAGATTGACACAATAGTAAATGGTTGACTTTCTTGTTTAGACGCTCTGGTTTGCCCACTGGATGAGCATATATAATCGCTTATATTTCATGGAGTCACTTTGCATTCAAGTAATGCAGGTCCAGTCCTTCACACCCAGGCAGGGGAACAACAGGCAGCAAGGCAGCACAGTAGGGCAGGTGTCCAGCAAAGTGGCAGTCCAGCAGAGTGGCAGTCCTTCAGCAGTGCAGCAGTCCCTCTTCCTGGCAGAGACTTCACAGGTCCCGAAGTGTACTGAAGTGGTGGTGCCAGAGTGGGGGGACTTCAAAGATAGGCCTTTGTAATGCACAGAGGTACTCCATTCCTGCCCTGGTTCCAGACTGCAAGCGGGTATACAGCCCTTTGTGTGGGGACAGGACACAGCCTATTCACATGTATGTGAGGCTAGGTCTAGCTTCTCTTTCTCATCTTCACAGGATGGCCTACCAAGTCACACCTAAGCTCCCTCTGTGTGTGGCTGTCTAGGAGAAATACACAAAGTCCAGCTATGACCCTTCCCAGTTTTGTACCAGAGAAAGGCAACAAGCACCAAATGTCTAAAGGAAGAAAATTCCAACTTTCTAAAAGTTCAGATTTTAAATGGTGATTCCAGAGACATCAAACTTGAAAACTATATCTCTTCACAATTGAGAATTTGTTGGAACAGGTACTTTCTGGATGACTGAGGTAGGGAGAACCTACCACTCCAGTCAGGGGTGGGTGATCCCGCTCACGGTATAACCCACGTTTAACCTTGGGTAGCTTGACACTGAACAGTCAGGCTTATCACAGAGGCAATGTGTAAAGCATTGGCTGAGCACTCTCACAAAATAAATACACTGAGCGTCACAAAAGAGACTTCACACGTGGTGTATATGAATAAAAATTGTATTCAGCGCACATATTAATTAGCACAACACGAACATCATGTATTTCTGGGCATAAATCATATTTGGAAATATTACTAGCAGTACTGGGCCCAACCGTATTATGCTCACTTGAGAAAGATCCTAATTTACCCCCAACACCCTTATGTGGTGTGAAACGTTGTCAGAACTAGGCTCACCCCCGCAATTATTAAAATTTAATACCACACATTTGTAGGATGCACCCCAGATCACAATGATATGAGTAATGTGTGTGCATAGGTAAAAACAAATGTCAACCGTAAGATTATTTTGGCAAGGAATCAATGTGTAAAACAATACTGCCATGCAATGTAATGCGTAACAGGTGGTCCTCATGCAGCCCCTCCCACATACTCTCTCAGCACTGATACGCGGTGCTACGGATATCAGGCAGGTCCATGTGGAGCACACGCGCATACACACGCACATCGCACCATAACGCAATGCCACTGATATCTGACAGTTTCAATGATAATACACATGCAGACCCCGCGGCCAAAGCTCTCCTTCAATTTTCAACTAACCCTGATTAGCCTACGCCCATGGGTTGGAGATAATCCACCCTCCCCCTATACTAGGCCGGCTGCCACCCAAGTCGCACAGGCTCCAGAAGGGAAGAAGCTGGGGGTAGGTAGCAAGGCTAATTAGGAGCCGGTTGACAATTGGGGTTGTGGCCAACAATCAGGAAGGTCACACACGGGATGAGGAGCAGAAGCGGAATGAGGGCGTCAGTCGTTCAAACAAATATTTCCACAATGGTCCTTCCACACCAGCCAAGTTCTTTGAAGCATAGGGGGGATCACGTAGTCTCTTGACCCACTTCCGGTCACTCTAGGAAGTGTTCCTCAGCCCAGTCAATTACTCTCACCACCTAGGCCCGATTGGACAATACTACCTGGCAACACAAATTCGTTGGGGCAGAGTGAGGAGAGTGAAGTTAGCACACCACACTGAGGGCACAAAAGAAACAATCGATAACAGGGGGATGAAGCTAGGGAGCCTCTTGGAAGGAGGAAGCACCCCGTCACTCACACGTCAATCAAAGTAGCACCCAGGCAATCCAGCCATACCGGAACACTAATCCACTCCTTCACACCTCCCTCGGAGGAGACACAACGTCTGTGTGCGGTGATACATGTCGCACCAGACAGTTCCGGTCATACACAATGTCTAGTTACACATTCTTTACCTCCCTGGACATGAAGCACAATGCTTAGTAGACATTGATACAGGTCGCACTAGACAATTCAAGTCACACACACACACATACGCCAGCTCAGCAGTGCCACTCAAGGTAGAATGAGGCAGTACTACGCCCCCACCCTGAGAGTCAAAACCTGTGAATCGGACATCGCACGCAATGAACATGCAGCACGATCGACGAAGTGGGCCACACTGCTTTCCGCAACCGGTGAATCTGCTCACCACAAACAATATGCTTATGCTTGTTGAGGCCCAACGATGCAGGTGCTTAACTCCTTGGATGTGGACAGTACTTCTAGGGCTCTACACTAGGCAATCTGGTCTCCAAGCACAATACTTAGTTCCATGCTCCAGCCCCGCTACCATTTGGGATCCAGTAGACGATGTGAGCATTTAAGAGGGTACCCCTCTCCAGGTCTTACAAGTAAACCGAGTGGGTCCCTCATGGGAGTTCTTTTATTGCCCTGAGATCTCCATAAGAGAACAGGGGACAGCAGCAGCTGCCACTAGAGGGTGCCAGCGCACCACCCACCTAGATTTTCCAAGCTATGTGGATAGTAATTGCCAAGAGCAATTAGTATCAATATATGTGGATTTTTAATTTAAAAAAAGGGATTTAAGCCCTTGCTGGGTGCTTCCCTCAATGCCTGGCTGCCTCTCAGCCTTGCAGAAATGAGTCAGGCAGCCAGGCACTCTTGAGATGGACACAGATTCTAATGACTTAGCGCCAGCCCTAGCCTGCAATTTTCGGGGGTCTGAAGAGGTCTCCCATTCATGATGCCCAGCAGTGTCAAATTTTCAGGCAATCCCACGCATCCAGGGCATAAGCCCTGTATTCCTAGGACAGCCTGTCAATTACTTCAAAGTTTGCAAGCAACACCCCTGTGACAAGTTGGGAATGGGTGTTGCTTGCAGCCTCTGAACGGATTGAGAGCATGTGACCTGATGCCAGAGTTACATCTCAGAGTGGACACACAGAGATTATGCACAGTGAAGCAGAAGGACGGATTCCAGGCAGTCATTTAAAAAAGAAGACAGTAAGTTTAAATATGTGTCACTAGCATATCAAAGCTTATGTTAATGTATACAGACCAGAAGTGCAACAGCATGGTAAATAAATATTATGCTTTGATATTCTGGTGACACATGTTCCTTCTTTGAAACTCGTTCTCTCCTACCAATTTATGTTCAAGAGCAGCAGTATTCTACTCTTAAATAATATTGTGCCATCAGTATAAGGAGTTGCTGGGCTCTCCAAGGGGCATATCTACAATGAAGGCGATAAATAAACGCAAAGCGCGCTTAGCGCTTTGTTATTTATCTCCGTCTGTCTCTGGAATTTCTCGCCCTGGTAACTCGTTATTAACAAAGCATTACTCCAGGACGATAAAAATTCCAGAGATAGCGGGGAAATTGCCATTTTGCAGGGAACATCGCTGGTTTTCCAGCGATGTTCCCTGCAACAGCGGTAACCTTGCTGATACAACCCACAGGTTTGTATCAGCATAATCCACCCCAATGTTAGGGATAGGTAAGTCTGCTTTTAGCAGACCTTAGTTTTTGGAGAAAACAGCGGTTTTCTCCAAAAACTAACGTGTGCTAAAATGCGGGGGCAGCCTTGTAAATATCGCGATGCGAACATCAGCAATATTTACAAGGTTGTCCTGCCCAGTGACGCCCACTTTGCATCTCATTAGAGATGCAAAGGGAGGTGTTGGGTAAAAGGGTGCTAACATGCGCTAATGCATGTTAGCACCCTCTTGTTAATAGGGCGATAGTTTTATCTCCGCTTTTTTGTTTTCTTACCCTTGGGCTCATGTTAGGTCTGACACTTGTGTGGCTCGCTTATTTGGGATGGCATATGGTGCACTTGTCGCTCTTGCTCATTGTGAAAAAATTGCCCCAAATCCGGTGCTGTAACTTTTTCAGATGTACTACAAATGAAGGGTGCAGGAGAAGCACGGGACTACGTTTAGGATTTAAGTTTATGCAATATTCAGCTGGCACAGGCAAGCTATTTTTTAGACTGTCCTACAATATATTTACTTTATTCATAAGTTTTTTTAAATATATATATATTCAGCTGGCACAGGCAAGGCATTTTTGAGACTGTCCTGCAATATATTTAGTCATCATTTTTTAAAAAAAAGTCTAAACATTATGGGGCAGATTTACAAGCCCCTTGCGAGACATTTACGCCGCCGTTGCGTCACTTCTGTGACGCAGCTGCGGCGTAAACCATGCGCCATGTTGCGCCTTATTTACAACATGACGCACCTAGGGAGATGCGTCGCGTTGTAAAGCCCTGCGCTACATTAAACCTGCGTCAGGTTTAATGTATGCAGGGTGGGCGTTCCGTCGGAAAAAGCCTCGGAAAAGTGACGCAGTGAAATCTACAAGATTTCACTGAGTCACTTTTCCGACGCTGCTGCGTCAAAACCCTGCGCCTGCTTGAAGCAGGCGTAAGGCATGACGCAGCATGTTCCGTATGTGCAGCCCCTGAGCATTGCTGGAGTTGCGTCGTGCTTGCGACACGACTCCAGCAATGCGCCACCCTTATGCCATCAGATGCGTCACGCATCTGTTTATCCTTGCGCCATGATGCGCTGCATTGTAAATGCAGCACATCTGTGGTGGCGCAAGGGTAAACTTGTGTGACGCATCTTTCCTGGTGCATCCCTGCTGATTTGCAGGGATGCGCCAGGAAACATAAATCTGCCCCTTTGTTTTTGGGGACGTTTCGTACTGTTTCAACCTTTAAGCATGATTAGAGTGTGGGAGAAACATTAATTGAGCTCTCTGCCTGACAACCAGAATTTTGCCGTAAAATGTGCCATTCAGAGTATGTAACTGTCCAGTATCGACCTATCAGGAGGGAAAATTATCTTGTCAAAGCATCACATTATGTCTATTCACCCACAGAATGGCAGCCGGAGCCCGTATTGTGATAATAATCCCAAATGTCTCAGAAGCCTGAAAAATGTTTGAACAGTGTTCCAACAAGATGGGGTTAAGGATGCTGAGGTGGGTGATATCAGTGCAGTTCATGCTTGAAATAGTGCCCAATTTGACTGAGATAGCCGAGCCAAAGGTCTGGCTTGTCTCTAAGTGTCGATACACAATTGTTTTGAGGACTTTAACATGTGAGAACGTTTCACCCTAGTACATAAGTGCATATCACTATATTGAAATACATTTATTGACAGTGTAATAAATGTGATGTGAACTGACGGTAATAAACTGAAACGCCCCTGCATGTTCGAAACGACAGTTTTTAAACAAGAACTTAAACATATTCAGGAACCGTCCCCACCCTGATGACGATGCCATTAGCTAGCATTTAAAGTCAGTTGTCATTTGTGTCCTACGTTTGGTCTAGATTCTTTTTAGGGATGTGGAAACATTATACTGTATTAAATCAATTGCAAGAGGTTTTTGTGGAGAAAATTTCTTAAAATCAATTATTTTTAAAATTGCTCTATGTGACAAATGAAAAACGGGGTCAGTGAAATTAAATAGTTGTCTGGGATCTCGCAATTTAGTCAAGCAGGGAAGCCAAGATTGATCAATGGTTTTCTTGTATTGCATTGCGCAAGTCAGTAGAGTCAACTTTAGCACCGGTGGCACCCAGTCCGACAATCTATTTAGGCGCCCATCCCCACTGGCCTCCTTCTCCATGTATTCCCCTCACTATCACCCTTCAATGGTGCCCCTCATCTCTCCTTAGCCCCACTTTCACATGCATTTCATATGTTTTAGAGCACTACTCATATCACTGAAAGGTTTCAGAGCACTTTACACACCATACACACATTATGCAGAGACAATGAATCATACAGGTGTAAATCAGTGCACATGAAACGTTACATAAGACAAAGAGGACTGCAAGGTGTGGGAGTCACATCATCCATACTGGTAGGCAGAATATGGGGGCATATTTACAAGGCGGCGATAGAAAATTATCGCCGCTTTTGCGGCCGTTTTCGGCCGAAAAGCGGCGATAATTTTATCGACTAATTAGCAAGGTCACGCTAACGCATTAAACCTTGCATTAGCACACCTATTCTTAACGCTCAGCTTTGCATCTCTAATGAGATGCAAAGTGGGCGTTCCTGACATGACAGGAGAAATGTCGCTAAGCAACATTTCTCCTATCATCAAGCCCCACCCCATGAAGCATAGCGACAGGAAAAGTAGCGATAACCCCTGTTATCGCTACTTTCCTTACGCCTGCTTCAGGACTGACTTAGCCATGATATCCTGTGGAGGGTGGATATCATGGCTAAGTTTGTGAGTCCCTATCAACAAGCTAACGCCACATTGCGTGAGATTATCGCTGGGTTTCCAGCAATAATCTTACGTTAGGCAGTTAGCGCTAGGATTTTTATCGCTTTTGAGATAAGCGTTGCTAATAGCACGCTATCTCAGCGATAAAAATCCACGCTAGCCGGCGATAATTATCCTAGCGCTAAGTGCGCTTAGCGATAATTATCGCCTGTTGTTGCTGATATGCCCCATAGTGCTTGCAGTGGCATAACACGAAATGATGGGGGTCCCTGCAGACTGTGAATAGGGCCCTGAGTCTCCCATATCTGACAGATATCCATTGGCCTTGGGCTGTATGGGAGCCTAGAAAGGATGTGGGGGCCCATGAAGAGTTGGTAGACCCTTTGCACCGCAGAGGATGCAGGGACCTGCAGTACACCCCTGAATGCGTGAGCCAGGGAAGCATGAAAACAGGACTTAAAAATAACATAATGGTTGAGGTTGACATTACTAATAAAAAGTTCATAGTTCACTGTGCTATATTAGGATTGTAACTTATGGATTGCAAGTAACAAAAGAATCTCTGATAAAAGCAGTAACCCATTGGGCTTTCCATCTAAAATACAATTCTGTGATCTGCTTGGTACTGACGCTACAGCGAAAGCCGGAATCCCAATGGCGTTTTCAACTAATGTTTTAGTACGAAACTGGCATTACAACGCCAGTTTCTCAATGCAGTCTAAAATCACACATTTGAACTGAATACTATGTAAAGTACTAGAACAGCGAACGCCCTGATAACGTGGTCAATAATACCGTTTACCTTTACATCGTGCAAGATATGTATGCACCAGAAACTGTTTACAAAATAATGTGCTGGCAAACAACCATTGCACTCACTTTATCACATTGGAGACCATGTCAAATGAGCCAAGTAATGTAACCATATCTGCCCAACTCGTATATGCAGTCAGATAATGTACAATGTAGTCCTGCTTTACTGTTTACTAACAATCTCCCACATTTCCTAATGCAAATAGCTCCCGCCCCTTCCCCAGCTCTGATCTCTGAGACCCACACTAGCACAACCCTCACTCACTTTTCCTAAAGTCTGCTTTAACCACCCCCACACAGCCTTAGCCTAAAACTGCCCCTTCCCTAGCGTGGAGCCCTAAATCTGACATCCTAATTTCCTGGCCCTAAATTTCTTGGTAAAGTCTGGCGTTGTAATGTCATTCGTGATAGTAAACATTCCGGTGCAAAGACGGGTGTAGTAATGACGTTGTTGTGGTGCCGGGCTCGTGATAAAGGTTTTGCATGAAAAATCCTTAGTGAAAATGGACGTTTACCCCATGGTACACATGCTTTGCACTAGGCATATTAGCCCTCTGTACTGGTACATTAATCCCCAACGTTATCTTGACATTTTTGTTGTTGCCTGAAAATTGGTGGACAAGTAAGGAACTCTGAAACACGTGCCTTTAGATACATAAGATATTTTTAAACACCGCTCCTCACAAGCTCAGTGCCTGATCTGTTTGCATCGGTCAAACTGCCCTAAAGCCAGCCCTGCAAGTCAGCCACTAGATGACTATCTTGTTTTCCTGTTTTGCATCACATATTAATAAATTGTCTTTCAGTCTTGTCACCTTATGTTACATCATTGGTGGCAAGCAGAATCCAATCATGTTGGGCTTGAGGGTTCAAGGAGGGACTTTAGGTGAGCCAGAGCCAGGGAGAAGGCTTCAGCCTGGCCCATAACTTCAGTGGCTTTCAGGGCACTGTTCAGTAGAAACAGAGTAAAAAAATTACAAGTGTGTCTATTTGTGGAAGATTGTGATCCTATGTTATGTCTTGATCACGGAAGATTTCCTGATATATGCATCTGTATACACCAAGTTTTAAAACATTTCTTGCGGGGAGACCCTCTCATGAGTACCCGTGAAAATATCGGGCTCGCTCGCTCTGCACATTCATGCACCAAATGACGTTATTTCATCTTATGCTCACCGCTTTGAAATTCCACCAGCCGCCACTAACTGGTGGCAAGCCAACAAGCCCTTAGAGAACACACTTCAAGGTGCCACAAAGCAGCAGGTGGTCAGCCCAGGTCAGCCACTATTCAGGAAGGGTGCACAGTCCCATCCAATGGCAGTAATCCTGTTTACGCACAACAGATTCATCTGGAAGTTTGCACCATGCAGTCCAGGTTCTCTGGTCCCACTCCCCCACAAGTGTTTCCCTACAATGCTGAAGTATGGCACCAGTAGTATGCCTTTGAAGTTGAGGGTTGTTCAAAGGGTTTCCCTTTGAAGTGCAGATGTCTCCCCTAAATGTTAGTCCTGTCTGCCATGAGGTCGGTAAATGCAGATCTTAGATTTTAGTGGGGCCATGAACTGGCTTCGTAGGGCAATTGTCAAAACCTCTCCTCCAATCTATCCAGCCAGGCCCTCAAATGGCAGAGCTCTGTTGTTCCAGTTGCATGCCCAATGTTTATAGATGTCACTGGGGCATGCACAGAAGTGCTCCTCAGCCTCTAATGAGGAGTCAAACTAAAAGGCACACAGAGAGCTTTAGGCAGACAAATGCCCACTTTCTACTAGTGAAAAAAACGAACAATTGATCGACAGAATGCAGAACAATGTCATACATTCACCCCAGTACAGAGATCTGGGCCTGAATCCATCGTCTTTTTGCTCACTATGCCACTCCAGTTTGGACCCAGCCATATGCAAATCAGTCTTGACCCTGCACCCAATGGGAACAGTCCAGCCGAACTGCCAGGCCAGGTCCTCCCTGGAATGGAAACAAGCATCCTAGGACCGGTTTTGGGTTTTCATCCCTCATCGGCCAGGATAGCTTGACTCCAGTGGCATGGAGAGCACAGGACCCACGTCTGGACATACCCATCCCACTCGGGGTGACAAATGCTAAAAGAACAATTGAGTGGTCGAGTGTAGTTGAAGATTTACAGGCCTTGGATAAAATAGCTAAGGAGGTTGATCAAGCCCTAATATCGCTGTATAGCACATATCTCAATGATACAAGTATGGAGAATGTCAGCCAGTATCACGATAGCCTCTTTTTACATTTGACAACTTATTTTTTTGAAGCCCACAAGACAAAGAAGTCAACATATCAGAATACCTGTCGCTGGTACAATAGTGACTGCCAGCAGACAAGAGCTCTCCTAGGGAAGGCCATTTAAGGTGGCGATCTAGCTGCAGAACGTGCTGCTAGGCAGGCATATAAAAACTCCATGGCCAAAGCAAAACGCTCCTGGGATGAAACGAGATGGCAGGACCTGAAAGAGGCCAGCAACAAGAAGGATAGTAAGCACTTCTAGACCATTATTAAGTGGGGCAGAGACTGTACTCCTGAATCTCCATCTAACCATGTTCCGCAGGAAGAGTGGGTAAAACATTTTGGACCACAATATGCATGTAGCCCCCTAGAGTTGACTGTGGGTGAGGCAAAATTTGTATTTTTTGTAGGTGAGGCTTTCAATACCAATTATGTTGAGACAGCCCTTAGTGATATCGTTGGAAGAAGAGCCCCCAGCCTAGATGGCATCCCTGCCACCGTGTTTCTTCACGACAAAGTCAAATGCGGAAAATACATTCTGCTATTGGCTAATGCAATTGCGTGAGGAGCTCCAATACCGGACTCCTGGAAAGGAGCCGAAATAATACCTGTGTATAAGAAAGGTGAAAAATCATTGCCGGGGAACTATCGTCCCATTAGTCTGATTGACTCACTGCAAAAAATACTGGGGAGACTAATTCTTAACAAGATCCATGACTGGGTTGAAGAGCATAGTATATTGTCACCCCTGCAAGCTGGTTTCCGTGCTTACACAAGCACCATTGATCAGGTGTTCCGTTTTGTTTTACTATATTGGAAGGTGGTGGCTCTGGGCAAAGGCAGTATGTATGCTGCCTTTGTGGATCTAAAATCGGCCTTCGATCTCATCCCCCGCTCTAGGCTATGGACGATCCTTCAAGATCTAGAGCTGCCCGACGAACTTTTGACACTCTTAAAGAGACTACATGAGGGCAAGTATGCAAAAATACAATGGGGCTCTCAGGGCTAGGTGACTGATTCCTTTCCGGTTGATTGAGGGGTGCGCCAGGGATGCGTTATGGCCCCAACCTTGAACACTGTGTTTATTAATGGGATAGTTGATTGTATGGCAAGGGTGAATACAGATGCCCCGGTTTTAGCAGGGATTAAAATCCCAATTTTAATGTTCTCTGACGACACATTGATAATTTCAAAGACCCCAGTGGGCTCCAAAGAGCTCTGATAGTATTTGAGGAATTTTGCTCCGCTCGTGGTCTCAAAGTCAATGTGTCGAAAATGAAATTTATGACATTTAATCAACATAAAGTTTTTAAAGGTGGCATTTTAATGAATAATCATCCCCTGGAGCAAGTTAGGGAGTTCACATATTTAGGGGTGAACATACAGAGCGATTTAAAGTGGAACCACCAGATTGACATGGCCACGCTGAAACATCAGCAGCTGTCAGGGGCCCTACGCCTTGAGCACAACAGGTCTCTGACAAAACCTATCAGACCAGTGCTCCAAGTTTATTACGCCAAAGTGGCTAGTTCTGCGATGTATGGCGTAGAACTTTGGGGGTTAGAGACCTTGTCAAAACTAAGCGTATCTGAAAATAAGTTCTTGAGATGCATTACCAATCTCCCACAAAGCACAGCACTCTGTCCGCTGTTCTACGATCTTGGGAGGAAACCTCTCCATGATATTGCAAAGCTACGCACTGGCGTAGATTGTGGACAACACCGGAACTGTTACCACATGCCGAGGGTTTCATGGACATTATAAAAGCTGATAACTTTCATAAAATTAGTTGGCTGCGTGGCGTAAAAGATATCCTAGCTAAAATTGGAATGTCAACACTCTGGGACGAACCTACTACAGCCTGTTTTCTCACAAAGAAGGCCCTAAAAGAAAAATATTGGGAGATGGTTACACTAAATGCCCTTGGTGCCAGCGATGCATCCTGTTTAACAGGAAAATTCCTGGAGTTCAAACTCGCCTCGAGTTATGAACCATATTGGGACACTGTCACCAAACCTCTAGATAGGAAGCTCTATTTTCAGCTGAGAACAGGCACGCTGCCCCTAAGGTCTTTTACTTCGAGGTGGAATAAAGCATGTGAGAGTAATTGTCCTAGTTGCTTGGCCCCCAATGAATCAGTTGCGCATATGTTATTTGCCTGCCCAGCCTACGAAACCCCTCGCAGGATATGGCTGAGACCTGTATGTAAACTTTTGGGGACAAGATGTAGTTTGGCAGCTGAAAGAATACTGTGTACGAATACCTCATCCCCTATATTCTAAGCAGTTGCCAGATACCTAGGATGGATGTGGATAATTAGGTCAACGTCCATCTCTATTTAAAAATGTGCCTTGTTAAACGGTGCTAATATACTCTTTTATTTATTGTTTTTTAGACAACTGGATCAATTACCATATTTTAATGTTCCCCTATATTATATATTTCTATATACAGTGCTTATTATGAATTATTTATATAAACTATTTTAAGCTATGAATTGTTTGTGTTAGGTTTGACTAATTGTGAACCCAGAGATTGCTTCAGGAATCCATGAACTATTATGGACACACAAACTGTAATCATTGACCAAACAGGCTTTTGTGTACAATTGAGTGACACTTTCACTTTAAATACTATATTTTTATGTGCTTTTATGACTATGTGTCGAATAAAGCTTGTTTGGATTGGAATTGATGGACAGAATGCTGAACAATGTCATACAATGAATTTAACCCAGATCTCTTGACTGGGGGTGAAAGTATGATTTGTTCAGCATTTCGTCCATCATTTGTTTGCGTAGCACTTTTCACCCTAAGGGGGATGGGTATGCCCAGATGTGGGTCTCTTGCTCACTGTGCCACTGGATTCAAGCTAGCCTGGCTGATGAAGGGTAATACCCAGGAACCGGTCCCAGGATGCTTGTTTCCAGTCCAGGGAGGACCTGGCTTGGCAGTTCGGTCTGGACTGTTCCCATGAGGCACAGGGTCAAGACTGATTTGCATATGGCTGGGTCTTAACTGGGGTGACATGGTGAGCAAAAGAATGATGGAATTAACCCAGATCTCTTGACTGGGGGTGAATGTATGATTTATTCAGCATTCGGTCCATCATTTGTTTGCATGGCACTTTTCACCCTAGGTGGGATGGGTATGCCTAGACGTGGGTTCCTTGTTCACTGTGCCACTGGATTCAAGCTAGCCTACCTGACGAAGGGTACTACCCAGAAACCAGTCCCAGGATGCTTGCTTCTGGTCCAGGGAGGACCTGGCTTGGCAGTTCGGTCTGGACTGTTCCCATGAGGCACAGGGTCAAGACTGATTTGCATATGGCTGGGTCTTAACTGGGGTGGCATAGTGAGCAAAAGAACAATGGATTTAACCCAGATCTCTTGACTCGGGTGAATGTATGATTAATTCAACATTCCGTCCCTCATTTGTTTGTGTATCACTTTTCACCCTAAGTGGGATGGGTATGCCCAGACGTGGGTCCCTTGCTCACTGTGCCACTGGATTCAAGCTAGCCTGGCTGATGAAGGGTAATATCCAGAAACTGGTCCCAGGATGCTTGTTTCTGGTCCAGGGAGGACCTGGCATTGCAGTTCGGTCTGGACTGTTCCCATGAGGCACAGGGTCAAGACTGATTTGCATATGACTGGGTCTTAACTGGGGTGGCATGGTGAGCAAAAGAATGATGGATTTACCCCACAGCCCTTGACTGGGGGTGAATGTATGATTTATTCAACATTCTGTTCATTATTTGTTTGCGTAGCACTTTTCACCCTAAGTGGGATGGGTATGCCCAGGCGTGGGTCCCTTGCTCACTGTGCCACTGGATTCAAGCTAGCCTGGCTGATGAAGGGTAATACCGAGAAACCGGTCCCAGGATGCTTTTTTCCGGTCCAGGGAGGACCTGGCTTGGCAGCTCGGTCTGGACTGTTCCCATGAGGCACAGGGTCAAGACTGATTTGCATATGGCTGGTTCTTAACTGGGGTGGCATGGTGAGCAAACATATGATGGATTTAACCCAGATCTCTTGACTGGGTGTGAATGTATGATCTATTCAGCATTCAGTCCATCATTTGTTTGCTTAGCACTTTCTACAAGTGGCATTTCCAAGCTAATAATGACAAAACCACCCTTACCATAGGAGAGGATTTGTTATTGTGAATCCAATGATAGGAAACATTAAGAGGCTGCTCCAATGCAATCCACTATTGTAGCATGAAGTAATTTCAACTATTCCCCCATGCTAACCAATGGAAAGAGCAAACCACATAGGTAGTGGAAACACACATGAATATGCCTCACTAACTAATTAGCGAACACTCGTGTACCTTTCCTACCTTTCACCTACCACTGGCTTCACCCCTCAGGACTTACCCTAGGGGTGCTCTAGTGGTAATTAAAGGTTCCCTCAGGATGGGTCAGTGGTTTAAAAAGGCCAACCTGAGCATAAGTGCAAGTGGGCGCACTCAGGCCTGCAAAGGCAGGCTAGTGACATGTTTGAAAACATCAGGTAAGTGCCACTTCCTAATGTGTGAAGGAAGGGAGCGTGTGCGTTCACACTGCATTTGCAGTGGGAAAGTGCCCAGATCCCTGAGGCCACTACAAGAGAATCGGCAAAACCCAGGAGGAAAAAGCTAAATGTTTAGGGAAACACTACCTCAAGAGCATCAGATCCAACAGAATTACACTTATAAGATGTAATGAGTAATACCAATGTTATCCTACAGGAGGGATAGGCCTTGCACTAGTGAAAAACCACCGTAGGTGTTTTTCACACCAGTGCATGGAAAACTTAAGAATACTTGTCCTGTCTTTTAAATACATTACACACTGCCCTCTAGATTGTCCATGGCCTACCTTACGGGTGACGTACATGTATAAAAGGGAATGTTTTGGTCTGGCAAGAGGTGTATCTTGCCAGGTCGAAATGACTGTGTAAACTGCACATGCAGGCTCTGTAATGGCAGCCCACGCCATTGTTAGAGAGCCTCTTAAGTAGGTGACACAATGAGTCCTGCAGACCCACTAGTAGCATTTATTTTACAGGCCCTGGGCAAATGTAGTGCACTTGACTTGGGACTTATGAGTAAATTAATTATACCAGTTGGGGGTGAGACAATATTACCATGTTTAGGGGAGAGAGCACAAGAACATTAGCACTGGGTATCAGTGGTAATGTGCACAGAGTCCTAAAGACATCAAAAATATGTTAGAAAAGTGTAGTAGAAAGGCAAAAAGTTGGGGGAAAAGCACCCAACGGCTTGTCAGGTCTAACAGTGTGTCCTTCCTCAAGGTTGGCGGTGGAAGCACCAGGGTTTGTAGTAAAGAAAATATATTTGTTTTATCCTGTCTTTTCCTCTGTGACATAGATGGTTTTGAGACCTTACTGTTGGAGATGCTTGACTATGGTTGTATGGGAGAGGCTAAACAATGGGGCAGTGGTAGTTCATTTACTGGTGGTTTCATCACAAAGGGGTTGAATATTTTTGACCATAGCTGTATTTGCAACAAGGCATTCCTTTGTGCTAGTTGATCCTTCAACCTATGTTTGGGTGTTGAAGAGAGGTGGTTTAATAAGTTTGTTAAAAGAAAATAGGGATGCACTGGGAAAGACTGAAAGGGAATATCTTCCAGCAGGATATAAAGATTGATAAGATGGACTTTTATAGAAACTTTCATGTGAACTTTGGCTTTTTTTAAATGGTATAGAGGATCCAAAACAATCAGTGGGCCTTTTTTGTGTCTCTTATTTATCTTGAATTGATCAATGAAGGTCACCTTAAATTGAAGGAGCAGCTCATATTATGTTCCATGGTCGTTTCTTTTGTGATTTTTCTCCCTCCTCAACTCAACAATTAAGCAACAGGCAATAATTGTGTGCATAAGATTTAAAGTTTTAGTGACTACATTTGAGTTTCTTCTTTTGGAATCAAATAAATGTTTTCCTCACACCATAAGGCTATCTTTCACAAACAATGAGGGTTTTAGGAGACATGAAAAGTCCATGTGGAAATCTTAGTTCATTTGTTATAACAGTACATTTTGTCTGTAAATTCCTTGAAAGCTTTACCTCAAAACTGATACCTCTCATCCCATTGATCTAGCCAATGTCAAGAGACTGGTTAATGATATTCTACACTGTATGTGATCAGTATATTGTTCAAAAACCCGTTGGGGAAGAGAAGTATGTGCCTGGGTGTGTTGGACTATGATGTCTCAGCCGTTTGCGTGCTAAAACCTGTGGTACCTTGCATGATCCTGTGGTTTACCAGGCCTCAGAATATGCTGCAAGAAGCCCAAATCTGCAGGCCTCCAGTCTCACCCACCTAGGGCTACCTTCCCCCTGAGAACCTGGCTGCTGCTACTGCTGGGACCCTTGAAGCTGTGAACAAGTGGTTTTTACTGAAGGTACTGACCAGACCTGGGACGCTGCTCTGGTTCCTTAGCCCCGCTGGTTTTGGCAAATTCAATTCGCCGCTGCTCCTTGCCGCACCCGCTTCGCGGGTGCCGCTTCGCGGCCTGGATATTGGGAGACGCTGTTTTGGGACTCTGCGTGTTTCAGGGGTGGAGCGCTCCAGGGACTCACTTTCCCAGGAGTCCCTGTGCGGCCTTTAGACATCTGGTCAGCGCCCCCTGCTAGCCCCGCCCCCAGCCCGCCCCACTTCCTAATAAACCAGCTCACTTCTACCGCTGCGCGGGACGCGTGCGGGACGAGCCGGGCGAAGCCCGGGCAAAGGGCGGGCCGTCTGTGACCGTCCGGGGCTGGCCAAGGCTGGGCTGGGCCACCCCCCTGATAAGCTGTCTGCGGTTGTATGTTCAGTTAGTGATTTTCTGAGCTTTGTTGTCTTCTAGCTAGGAGGTCCTTACTATAGGCACATTCTATACATACTGCTTAGAGTGGTTAAGCTAATGTCTACCCGCTCGGGTAAGAGTTTGAGAGGGGGTGGTGGGGGAGGCCTTGGTTGTGTAACTGGTACCATGGACCAGTTTATCACCCGTGTTGTCACAGTTATCGAGAAGGAAATCGCCATGACAGAGCGGCGTCTTTCTCGGGAACATCTTGCTGACAAACGGTCATCGCTGGGTCTGCTGGCTCTAGTGCCATCCCCAGTACGTCCACTTGATCCCTTGGTGGCTGCTTCACCCCCTTCAGATCATCCACGGGTTGCAGCTCTAAGGGCCAGCTTGGACAGGCTGGAGAATTTAACAGCTATAGTACAGCTTAACGATGATAATGCTGAATTAGACCCACTCCCTAGTGAGACCCTAGTCCCCATGCTCCCTCTTGTTATTCCTTCTAGCAATGGGGTTTCCCTCCCTCAGCCAGTATTGGCATCGCTGGCAGTAAACAATCCAGCCCTTAGCAAAAGAAAATTAACTACTAGCCCACGCAAAGGAAGTCATGCCAAACCCTATAAGAAGCCTAGGAGGTCAGGTGCTAGGGGGGGCGGGACCCTTAAGAGAGTAGGGCAGGGTGTTAGTTGCCCCCAGGGGGAGAAGGGGGAGGTACCCCAAGGTGTTATAGTGGAGAATACCTGTGTTGACCTGACGGCTGGTTCTGTTGAGGCTCCGTCCCACGAATCTCTCTCCATTGCCAACTTGGAGAAAATGATGAATTCATTATTGATTCCGGTTCTGGAGAGAGTTAAGGGGCTCACAGAGCGGTTGGATAGGTTTGAACAGGTAACCCTGGACAATTTTTACTCCATAAAATCCCGTATTAAACTACATTCAAGAATTAGGGAAGATGGTCTATTGGGGGAATCTGTACCCCGGGCGACACCTACATCCCTACAAGACCCCACCACTGTAGCCGTATCAGTACCCGGGGTGGTCGTGGCAAATGTTCCCGTTGTACATCCTGTGGCTTCCTATGGGGCCGCCCGGAAGTCAGGGTTGGCCAAAACGGATGGCATAGTGCGACCCAAGACATCTAAGGCTAGTACCATCCCTTCTAAAAGGACCGCACGGTCAAAGGACTTTGGTAGCAGTTGCCCAGCCAATTCAAAAAATTCTGGAAATAGTAATGGCCCTGAAACGAATAATGCTAGTATAGACAATCCGATGATAATCCCTACCCCACAGCCAGGAATGGATTCTGACGCAGGGCCGGCCCTTACTGTCAATTTACCCCCTGACTGCCAGCCTTTTGTGGCAGTTCTTACCGGGGTGCCAGTCCTTAAGCCAGGCAAATATGAGACTTATGCCGAACTTAAGAACAAAACAGTATTCTGGCTAAAGGAAAATAGACCCTTGCCTAGTTCGATGGGTGGCCGGGTCATCCACGTAAGGAGAGTCATCTGGATTGGCACTAGGCCGAAAGATATAAGGGGGGACTGTATTATAATTAACTTTGATGATCCTAGGGTTGCCAGCTATGTGTGTAGTCTTTCCACTAGAGAGGGCAGTTTAATTGGAGGTAGCGGAGGAATTGGCATGTATGACCTCAGCTACTTTAATCCCCGAAAAACCTTTGCTAGGCCAGTCGGAACCCTCATTTGGGAGGGATGGGCCGGTAGACAAGCCCACCAAAACCTGCCACAATTTAGCCTGTTTCGTAATAATCCATGTCCACCGCCCAATTGGTCATGGCATGGCTATTGACACGCTGTCTGCCAACCAACAGCGAAGCCATTCGCAGTGCTTGGGGAGGACGATTGCGGTAGCCTAGCCACAAGAATGGAAGTAGTGAGGCCATTTACTTACCATCTTTTACCTCCTGTTATTAATGTCGGCCTTTCAGAATGGGAGTGTACTGAACATCCTGAGCCTGCTACGCCCATCTTGGTGGTCCCTAGCGGGGAGGGCCTAGTTACAGGTGTGACATCTAACTCTGGCCCTCGGGATAGCTCTTTTGTAAAAGGGTCTTCACCGGGGCAGGCTGTAGATGGCAACAGGGCCTTGAAGGTTGTCAGCTGGAACATAGCTGGTTTGGCACGCAACATTGATATACCCGAATGGAACTCATTTATTGAATCATTCGGGATATGTATGTTCCAGGAAACCTGGTGCTTGGAGCCCCGATACAAAGTGGGCTATACTCGTTACTTTGTACCGGCTATCCCATCGCCCGGAGGGAGAGGTCGCCCCTCCGGCGGCCTACTAATCTGGGTAAACATCTCCTTGGGCTATTCCATTCGGTGCATAGACACTAAGTCCCTGGACTTACAGAGACTAACAGTTAGAGGGCCACGTGGGGGGAGGGCGCTTGAGATTCTTAACATTTATGTTAGAGGTACTAGGGGTGGTATGCCGACATTGTCCCTTACGGGCGTTGATGACAAGCTTAGATCTTGTGGTGCTGACTCATTCGTCATGCTTGCTAGCAGCGGAAGATATACTGGGCACCCAGGAGGACGACGCTAGGAGAGGCATCCCCCATCTCTCAGTATCACCATAAAAGAGATGGACTCAAAGCGCCATTGATCTTAATGCCCTCTCCTTGGAACACGGTGTTAGGGCTGCAAATGGCAGGACAAAGTCAGATTCTTGCAGGGCACATACGTTCAACAGGGTAGGTCAATCCTCCAGAATTGATTATATCCTGTTGAACTATAAACTTTGGGGTCACTTGTTGGATATGGTGGTTCTCCCCTCTACTGATAGCGACCACAATCCCCTGTCCTTGTCACTGTCCCCTTTGTTTACGGCAGGGACTAATGAACAAACTCCACATGATTGGAAGTCAACACGCGAAGTATGTCCTTCAAATTGTGGGAGGCGGCTAAAATGGAGGAATATTGTTGGCAATGAGGACAAGATGCTGGAAGCAAGATCAATCATGGCAAACGTCCTGTCCAGTTTGGACCTTGCCACAATTAGCGCCCACGAGATCTCTATGTTGTTTGTCCAAACCACTAAAGCCCTAGGCGACCTCTTTTCAGTTCGCAATGCAAGCCCTAGGGCCAACAACAGATGTCGCCCTAAGGGCAATCCTGGTTGGTATTCGCCTGCCTGTCGTAACGCCAAAAGGGACCTAATCAATGCAGTTAAACTTAAGGACGGTGGTTTGATTAGTACTGCTAGGAAAAGTTACAGAGGTGCCATCTCTAGGGCAAAGCTAGAGTGGGAGAACCAGTTTTGGTGCGATCTGAAACTGGCAAGCTCCGCTAGGGACTCGAAGGGCTTTTGGGAACTGATTAGAGCTAGAGACAAACCTGTTGACTCGCTCATAACATGCAATATCCCTGAGGCCTCGTGGTTCGACCAGTTTTCCCATCTATATAATGTGGTAACGGGTAATGGGGAAGTTTCCATTGATGCCCCTGTATTAGACCACCTTGAGCTGAGTATAGACTCTTTGTTTACGGTTAAGGAAGTGGTGGACGCAATCAAGTGTCTTGTCCCCAACAAAGCTGCGGGGCCGGATGGCCTACCAGGGGACCTGTTACGCATCAACCCGATAGAATGGGGGAAACTTATTGCCTCATTATTAAATGCTAGTTTTGCAGACGCAGCTCTCCCAGAATCCTGGAGGGGTGCTGAGGTCGTCCCAATTCTCAAGAAAGGGTGTCGGGACGACCCAGCAAATTATCGCCCCATAAGTTTATTAGACTCCACGCAGAAGGTGGCAGGAAAGGTGGTCCTGGGGAGGGTTTTGCAGTGGCAGAGGAGAAGGGTATCCTGTCCGATTTCCAGGCAGGCTTTAGAACAGGTACTGGGACCATTGAGCAAACATTCCGGTTGATGATGCTCCATTGGAAAGTGGTTGTACTGGGCAAAGGCAGTCTGTACCTTGCATTTATAGACTTGCGGACTGCCTTTGACCTGGTCCCCCGTAGCCATCTTTGGAGGGTGTTATCTGGGCTGGGTTTGCCCCCATATTTATTGTCCCTGTTAATCAAGTTGCACGCTGAAAATTTTGCGCAGATCAGGTGGGGAAACCAGGGTCAAAAGACATCACGAATACCTGTAAACAGAGGTGTCCGTCGGGGAGGCGTTTTAGCCCCTACTCTGTTTTCATTGTATGTTAACGGAGTGGTGGACCACCTTTTACAAATCCCTTCAGATGCCCCATCGTTGGCAGGCAGGAGGGTACCCACCCTTCTGTTTGCAGACGATACCCTCCTGATTTCCAAGACCCCGGCAGGGCTACAGAGCCTTTTAACTAGCTTCCAGTCTTTCTGTGATTCGAGGGGATTGGAAATTAATACTGGAAAGACCAAGTATTTGGTCCTGAATCCCCCAAAGAAGATTGGTAGGCCACCCACACTAAAATCAGTCCCCCTAGAAAGGGTCAAAGAATTTGACTATCTAGGAATTCGCCTCTGTGACACCATGAGATGGAATTGCCACCTCCACAAGATGCTGTTGAGCCATAAGAGGGTGGCGGGGGCACTACTTAAAGATCAACGGGCCTCCTCCCTTAAACCAATTGCTCCGGTACTTGATATTTATAGGGCAAGAGGCGTGAGTGCAGCGCTTTATGGGGCGGAACTTTGGGGTGTGCAGAATGTGGACCAGCTGTCTTGCTCAGAAAATACATTTCTCAAGGACTTAATGGGGCTCCCATACAGCACTCCAACCTTACCACTACTGCTTGACATGGGTAGTTGTCCCATTAGTGATCAGGCCAGGTTGCGTCCTCTCCTTCTTTGGGCTCGCATTTGGAGAGTCCCCGAACTGGCCAGCTACGCAGACAGTTTGAAAGAGGTCCTATCGATGCCTGGTTGGCCTAAGATTAGCTGGTTGAGGGAAGTCAAGCGACTACTGGTAGAATTGGGTCTAGAAGAAGCTTGGCAGTTAAGGACTGCTCCCCCCAAGTCTGTCTTGAAAAAACTGTACTGGAGATGGGTGTTAGACGGGCGAAACACTAATCCCAAACTATGTAGGTCCACTGCTGAATTTCTTTTAGTGAAGGAGGTCCCATTTTGCGAGCCCTACCTTGATATTATATCAAAACCCAGAGACAGGGCATTGTATTTTAAATTTAGAGTAGGAACACTTCCCGTGGGTGAACTAACTGCTAGGTGGAAGGTCCCGGCCCAGACGATTCCCTCTTGTCCGCATTGTATGACAAGGATAGAGTCAGTTCCCCACTTCCTATTTGAATGCCCTGCCTATGAAGCTCCACGTCGCAGGTGGTTGAAACCTCTTTGTAGAGAGTTAGGCACCAGACACCATAGGGAGGCCTTGCGAATTTTGAAAACAGATTCACGGCCCCTTTTTGCCTGTGGCTTGGCGAAGTTTTTAAGCTGGGCATGGCTGATCAGATCAAATAGGCTTTTGTCTCTTGTTTAATCCTGGTTTTACAATGTATCTTTTTATGTAATTTATTGGCGCCTTTGTACTATGAATTGTATGCATTTTTTGCTATGAATTGGCTCCTTTTATGTATTGCTTTTTAAGACATGCTCTTTGTCGAAATAAAGCCTCTTTGATTGATTGATTGATTGGTTTCTTTTGTGATTTTTCTCCCTCCTCAACTCAACAATTAAGCAACAGGCAATCATTTTGTGCATAAGATTTAAAGTTTTAGTGACTACATTTGAGTTTCTCCTTTTGGAATCAAATAAATGTTTTCCTCACACCATAAGGCTATCTTTCACAAACAATGAGGGTTTTAGGAGACATGAAAAGTCCTTGTGGAAATCTTAGTTCATTTGTTATAACAGTACATTTTGTCTGTAAATTCCTTGAAAGCTTTACCTCAAAACTGATACCTCTCATCCCATTGATCTAGCCAATGTCAAGAGCCTGGTTAATGATATTCTACACTGTATGTGATCAGTATAATGTTCAAAAACCCGTTGGGGAAGAAAAGTATATGCCTGGGTGTGTTGGACTATGATGTCTCAGCCGTTTGCGTGCTAAAACCTGTGGTACCTTGCATGATCCTGTGGTTTACCAGGCCTCAGAAAATGCTGCAAGAAGCCCAAATTTGCAGGCCTCCAGTCTCACTCACCTAGGGCTACCTTCCCCCTGAGAACCTGGCTGCCGCTACTTCCTTCTCCAGCTTCAAAATGGCAATCAAATAACTGAGGGATGGCAACTGCCTTTCAATGTTAGCCCACAGCTAGTCCTGTTCAGGTTCTTTCCCCCTATTCCTTTTCTGTCATGGTTGTTTTTTTCCATGGTGTCTTCCTAAGTATCTCAGTTCATTACATTTACTGTTAATTGGGGTTTGATGTAATTTCTTTTTCCTGTTCCTTCATTTTATAAATGCTTCAGTCTGATTGGAGAATTCACCCCAACAAAGATGTGTTCCTTTGCTTTTTCCTCGCTCCCTCCATTTGCTGATCCTGACTCTTTGCTCCAGAAACATTTTTCATTTGTATTCCTGTCATATGAAGTTTTCATCTAGCAAGGAGGTTATTTATGACCTTGGACTTTTCCTACTGAGAAGGTGGCAGCCTCTCCAGCGCACTTGCCTACCACACATTCTAGTAGGGCTTTTAATTCATCAGTCCAATCATGCTTGTTTGAATTATGAGAAATCTGTAAAACACGATGGCCAAAAATGGGAATGGATAGCGGGGGTAATAAATTATAAAAAGGGGACTAACAGACCTCTGTACCCTAGATCCTGATGATATGTGGGCTAACCAGGTGTCATAGAATATTGCGAGTCTAAGAAGGTATTCAGACTATTTGCGGGTAGTTATTGAAGAAAGAATTGCAATAATAATTGTTCTGCAAGTGACCCGGGAAGTGAGTGATATGGTAATGTGTGATTATATTGTTTTTAGTATGAGAGCTGTTAAAGGCAAGTTTACCCGGCCTGGTGTGAAGCCTAGGGGTAATGCTGAATGTAAAATATGAAACAATGGGGCATATTGTATTTCAAGAATTGACTAATTTTACGTCAATCACGATCTTTGGTTTGTCAATGGAAAAGAGGGGAGAAAGGGGTATACATGGTAGCCGAGATTTAATATTGCTCAATTCCTATTTTCCACCCAATAAAAAGATGGATAAGCAGCTTCAGGAATTAGCTCTTCTGATTGATGAGGTGAGTTCAAGGTTCCCAAAGATACCAATCCTGTTGTCAGGAAACTTTAATGCCAATGTTCTCCATAATCCAGTGAAAGAAGAGTTCCAAAGTGAGAAAGAAGATGTCTTGGTTATTCCAGGTTATCTCTTAGTGTGATGGGGTGGCTAAAGGTATTGTTGCAGTTCCGATTTTGTAGTAAACTGGGTGACATATATATCGGGACTGTCTAACTTTAAAGAGGACACTGTGGGTGGGCTGGGGAATAGGTGGGTTGTGGTCTCAGACATGGGGGAGTGAAGAGCTATTTGGCTCCGTCAGTAGGGTGTGTCAAATCCATAATAAAAGGCTTGCAAAATTTTAGAACCCAGGGCCCTGATGGTATTTCCTCTGATATAATTAATCTTAACCCAAGTCTCGAGGCTCAAATTTTGGTTCCAGTATTTGGTGCAATAATCATTGGACAGGAGATACAGAGTACCTGGAAAGGTAGTATCAGGGTCCCATTGTAGAAAAGGGGGAAGCAGGACCTTCATCAAGCTATTGGTTGATTACATTACTGGATATTCCCAGTAAGGTTTATGCAAAAAATCTTATGAGGTTGTTAGAAGATTGGATAAGTGATGCTACTACTCTCTCTAAGGTCCAAAATGGGTTTCCGTAAAGGCTATTCTATAACGGAGAGTTGTGTAATAATAAATCTATTATCTGAGAAGTATGCCCTTAAGAAGAAATAACCATTATATGTATCTGATATTGACCTGTCAACAGCAATTGACACTATAAATTGGCCTCTACTGTGAGATAACATGAGGAAGTGGGAGTGTCCCTCAGGACTACTGAAGCTGATTATCCAGTTACCTGAAGGCCCATGGACTAGGGTTGGATTAGGGGGAAATGGAGCTTTGTCAAGAGAAATCAATACCCCAGTGGATTGAAGCAGGTGTGTATGATGGCCTTCATCCTATTCTCCATATACATTTCTGATGCATTTGTACGATCAAACCAGGTTTGTTCTTTTCCACCCAAATTAGGTAATGAGGCCATCTCAGTATTATTTTATTACTATGATACGACATTGCTGGACTTTACACCATTTGGGCTTCAGAGGCAATTAGATGCTTTTGTGGAATATTGCGGAATATTGTAAGGCCAATGATTTCAAAATAAATACGGCAAAAACTAAAGTGATGGTCGTTTCGAAAGGAAGGGTTCAGAATAAGAGGTTTAAGTGGTGGTTAAGTGGCGCTCCAATAGAAGTGGTAAAGGAATATTATTATCCCAGTCTCCTTTTTAGATATAATCTTAATTTTATGCCTCATATTGACCATCAGGAGGCTTGTGCTAAGGCTATTGGGGCATATATCCATCAAAGTCCTCAGAGAGATCTATAATGCTAAAATTGTTAGTCTGTTACCAATGTTCCCTCTAATTTATTTCCTCTGTGTGCTGCAGTGTAAGGTCTCTGTGTGCTGCATCCAAGGCTATGTGCGCTAGGAACCCGACCGCGCATGTGGGTGCATCGGCAAATATCACTGCAAATTGTGTGAGTATTCATGTTAATCACAGCGCCAGTCATGCACTGTAATTCAAATGAATACTTTCTCAGAGGCACACAATATGCCCCACCCAGGGCCGGCCTTAGTGCTGGTGGCACCCTGTGTGACAATGTTGGTTGGCACCCCCCAATGACCACCTCGGCCAGTGACTCCCTCACTATTACCCTATAACAGTGTCCCTCAAGTCTCCATTACCACTCTCTCTGAGATGCTATTAATTGGTTTTATAGCGCCACTCTTATCAGGGTAGGGTGTACTTTGCATTGCACCCACATTAAACAGAGACAATCAATCATAGGTATGCAAATCGGTGTATAAGATATGTTACATATGACAGAGGACTGCAAGGTGTAGTAGTGACATGTCATTCATACTGGTAGGCAGTGTAGTTTAAAAGTGCTTTGTCTGGAGAACGCAAACTTGGAATTTAGAATGTAACACCGTGGTTAGGATTTTTCTTTAATAAGAGTCGCTTTGTACCCAAATGAACCCTTTTTGCAACATTAGGATAATAAATGGCTGGGTAAAAAGTCAGAATGCTCTAATCTATATCTTGCAGTGTGCATGAAGTTCTTTGAAAACAGTTAATTGTTTACTGTTCTATATTAGGATTTTAACTTATAAACTGCAAGTTACAAAATGACATCTCCGACAAAAGTAGTAACCCGCTAATCAATTTTCATTCTATGCACCTTGTGACGTGCATGGTACACGTTCTTTGCAGCAGGCATTGTAACCCTCTGCACTACTTCAAAACTTCCACTAGAGAAAATCACTATCTCTCTCCAGGTAGAACATTAATCACCAGAGTTATCTTGACATATTTATTATTGCCTGAAAATTGCTGGAGGCAAGGAATTTCGCAGCTGGTCCTTTTAAAATAATAATATACCTGCAAACACAACGCCCCCACCCGAAGCTTTTCGCAGCAAAATGCAAGTATTTCATTTTTGATAAAACATACTCAAATCACATATAAGCCTCTCATTTTGGAGCAAAAAATGTACATTATTCATGTCTCTTAATGCCAATTTACAGTTTTAGTACGTTTACAGTTTGTCTTTTTTCCTCAAGTACTCACATGTATAATTTCCTCACATGAGCATTCTATTAACATGGTTATGTGCGGCCATCTCTGGGCAAGGAAGGCCGCTATAAAAGTACTCACATGTATAATTTCCTCACATGAGCATTCTATTAACATGGTTATGTGCGGCCATCTCTGGGCAAGGAAGGCCGCTATAAAAGTACTCACATGTATAATTTCCTCACATGAGCATTCTATTAACATGGTTATGTGCGGCCATCTCTGGGCAGGGAAGGCCACTATAATTGCAAAAATGCCAGTAAAAATTTAGAGGATAGCCACCATTATATCAGGGCCACCGTTAAGTTGGTGGCTAGCAACTTAACTCCTAGGATTTCAACAGTATTTTAAAGACGACTATCATTATGCCTGGGCAAGCCATAATTTGGCCAAGTATGCCACCAGCATGCACAGAGTGACCATCCCTATGCCAGGCTAACACCTTAATGCGAAGGAGGGCACACAATATCAAGGATAGTCATCATTGTACCATAAGTGGGCACCATTGTGCTATGAGAGAGGTGCACTAAGTTAACCTAAATTCCAACTCATACAAGATCCCAGTCTTCTCCTGAGAAGAAAACCTACAGGCATGGGGCAGATGGCATGGCAGAACCAGAAATTAGCAGGTGCACACAAGTGTCAGCGCTTGCTGGCGCAAAATGCTCATGATCTGACCCGCTCACCAGAATTAAAGGACATATGCCACTTGTTCTTGTTATATTGAATCATGACTCAGCAACTTGGGAATAGTTTTACATTCATGTTCATAAATTGAGTTTTGTAACAAAATGTTAACTAAACAGCATTTTACTGAAAGGAATATTTCAAGTATAATGAGTTATCATTGTTTATACAAAAAATTAAAGCCCAGATTATAGGACTCTTTGCTTGCAAAAGTGCCTGCTTTCGTAGTATGGGAATGGTTGCTGGTGCAATCATTAACAAAAGACACCAGTTCAAAATGGCGTTTTAATTGAGAGATGAAAGGCAGGCAATCAAATGAAGCAACGTCAGTCTTCATAACGGTGTTTCATTGCACCATATGTGCAAAGCGGCATGATGCACTATTTGAGTGTAGGTGCATCAAAGACCCAGCTTCATTTACAATAGATTTTGACATATTGATGTTAGCGCACCACAAATGTAACAAAAAAAAAACACACAAAAAAGCAGTTTTGGCAAACATAATTAGAGGTACATGGTGTGCATTCAAGTTTGTACAATGTGCCGGCCTGACGCTAGGGGCCTATTTGCACTTTTAAAACCCACATAAATAAATAAAAAGTGCAACAATCAGCCTGGTTGACTACCTGAAGTGATTGTGCTGATTTTAAAGTAATTCCAATTATTCTGCACCCAAAATCTATACAAATGCAACCAGGCCTTTCAGTGTTAATTTTTGGTTAACGTTGGAAATCTTGGAGGTGGTAGCAGTATCAGTTACACACCCAGTAAAAACCATCGGCCTAAACTGAGCAGGGCGGCGCTTTCATCCTCTGCGCTGTTTTTGTGTTTTTCTAATTTGAAGCGTAGCCAGTACTTGGGTTGTAGTTTGTTCGGCTCAGGCCTCATCTGCACGGCCCATGACTACTGGGAATAATTGATGGGCTGTTGCGCTCTTCGCTTTGCTGTCTAGCTTTAACATGGTAAATCTTTATATAGGTTTGAGCAGGGCTTTAAGTGAGAGGAAAGAACTGCGGGGGTCTCTCACAGGGGCATGGTAGATGTAACTAAGGGAGTGGCTTCAAACACTTAAGCTAAAAATCTGCAAAGTGTGCTGTGCCACTGGTATGTTGCTGCATCTCTCCATTCATCCAGATATATAGCACAACAAGTAACATTACACCTAAAACAAGCCAGGGCAGCTGGCTTTGTCAATGATTGTAAATTGCATAAGATAAATGAGCAACAACTATGTCTTCATTGTATATAATATTGAAAATGCTTCCATTCGTGTGGCGAGGTTGTGGCTAAGGCTAGAGCTGCTGACTTTCAAGCTGAGAAAGCAGCTTCTAGTCTCACACCGGCTCAACATCCTGTGATTCAAAACATGAATATGACCTTGTGTAATGTAACTGGTGCGCATGTTTGCTCCAAGTTTGCACTATATAAAACTGAAAAATGAGTCTCTTTGAAGTTACATTAAAAGCAGTGACGGATGCAGAGTTAAGCTTTTTTTTCCTCCACCCTGCAGGTAAAAATGGAGAGCCTGATAGGGACCCATCTCGGCACCTACGTAACGCCCTGCTTATTGTCTTGCTGGATTTCTTTTGTTAATAGAGTGCAGCACACAATCTACCCCGCTGTATTAACAAAATAAATGCAGCAAGTCTACAAGCACGACGTGTGCTTTCAGAATCACCTGGAAGCACACGTCGTGCTTGTGGACTTGCTGCATTTATTTTGTTAATACAGCGGGGTAGATTGTGTGCTGCACTCTATTAACAAAAGAAATCCAGCAAGATAAATAGTGTAATATTTAAATATAAACAGCATCTCCTCAATTATATTTTTAGCCTTCTGAAGGCTGAAGAGAGTACCTTAAGCAAACAACAATATCGTCTTTGCCAGAGCAGCAGGCTGGATAATGGGCTGTTAATCTCCTTGGGCCTGATTCACACAACTAATTTAAGACAAAATCCTAAACTTACTACCATTTTCGTATTCACAGAATGCACTTACTCATTTTGGTATTCACAGAAGACACTTACTCACTTCGGTATTCACAGAAGTTAGGAGTCCTAACTTTAGGACTTCTAAATGCCTTCTGTGAATACCGAAAGTCTTAAAATTAGGATTTTTCTCAGTTTAGTAGTAGTATAGTTACTACCCTGTGGTCGTTTTTTAAGTTGGGAGATTAAGTCCCCTTGAATCCTGAGGATCCCTAGGGGCAAAATAGCCCACTAAGTATGTCCAGTAAGCGCCATTGCAGAGAGGTGTAAAAAGGGGCACGGCCTGCACCACCTCTCTGCAACGCAGAGCAGTGGCGCTTACTGGAAGCACCTGGTGGGCTAGTTGGCCCCCAGGGTCCCTCAGGATTAAAAGGGAATTATTTCCCCAACTTAAAACGCGCCACAGGGCGTGTTTGCACACGTCACCTCAGGCCCCGTCCCCTCCCTTCACCACTGTGTAAACGCGCCCTGTGGCCGTTCTAAGTTGAGAGATTAAGTCCCCTTGAATCCTAAGGGTCCCTAGGGTCAAACTAGCCCACAAGGTACCTCTAGTAAGCGCCACAGAGATGCATTGCAAAAAGATGTAAAAAGGGGCATGGCCTCAGAACACCTGTCTGCAACGCAGCTCCCTGGTGCATACTGGAGATACCTGTTGGGCTAGTTGGCCCTCAGGGACACTCAGTATTGAAGGGGAATTAATTCCCCAACTTACAACTGGCCAGGGGGCGCGTTTGCAGAGTGCTGCAAGGAGGGGGCGTGGCCTCTAGCGCGATGCCGGTCTTTTATTTATTTTATTTTTTTAAGAAGGAGGACTGTGTGGCCCCCCCTTCTTTTTCTAATTTACTGGCCCTGGGGACCCCATCCCCCAGGGCCTGCACTCTAATTTTTTTTGTTGATTAAAATTACTTTGGCCCTCCCAAGGCCTTAATCGGCCCCGGGGACCCCAACCCCCGGGTCATGGCCTTTTTAAAAAAAAAAATCTTTTGGAGGGGGCTGCGTTGCCCCCCTCCTCAGGCCACTTATGGCCCCGGGGCCGGCCTTTGTTTTTTATTATTTTAAAAAAATATATATTTATAGAACCACCTAGGACATGCTGGACAAACCGTATGTACCTATCACCATGACGATTTGCGTGATATTCATTAAAAGGCGACGATGCATAGAATTAATCCACATGAAATGTATTTACACCGCCAGTGAAGCTCTGACGTGTCTGACGCCCTACCGTGCCTAATCCCGGCGCCCCCGCCGGTGGGTACTCTCCAAGTAGACACCCTTGTCGTTTATTTATACAAACATGGGTAGCTATTGACGGGCACATTTAATATACGCGCACACCAAGCCATTCAAAGGGGATTTGACGAAAATTCGACCAAACTATGCAAGAAACCCCCCTCACGGTTAATAAAACACACATCCACCGCCGGATGTGTAATACTTTTCATTTTACTCTCTGGAAAGGAAACGAACCTCACTTGAGAGTCACAGCGTGCTTCTGGCTGAGCCCAATGCTGTGTTACACCTATTAGTGCCCGCCGAGTGCCTCACACCTCTGTGTTGTATTCCACCAGCTAGTGCATATGCTATGACACTCTCTAGCCCATGTGCACTGTAACACCACCCCGTGAATATGTCATGCTACACTTGCCTTTGCACGGGTTATATTGCCCCATCTAACGTGCCTTCCTCGATGCCTATGTTATAACACACAGCGCTATGCCATACATATTACAATCTGGGATCCATATCTTTGTCACAGTGCATATGCAACGTTACACTCCCCAGGACATATTTTATATTACAACTTTAGAGACTAGTTAGCTTACACAACACTGCCCTGTGCATTTTACACTCCAAGGTGCATATCGCATAGCACACGCTACTGCCTGTGCTATCTCGCGCTCTCCAATGAATCTGTCATTGCGCACAATGTATTGCATATATTTCACGCCCCGGTTCATCTTATATCACACTTTTTGGTGCATAGTTTATACCATATACTATATCTAGTTTTCATTTTCAATCGTGCTCTCAGGACTATGTTCTATATAACACTGCGTCCACTTACCCTTTTCACGGGCATTACATTTTGCGATGGGGGTGGAGGGTCAGGGGGTGTTTCTGCCAAGTGAGCCCGGAGTCACAGTCACAAACCTCCTCTTCTTCCTGAATAAAAGTGAGATTATGCTGCATACTTGTTCATATTTTAAGTAGTTCGCACAGACACACATTTTAAAAACAATAAAGTTCCTAATACCCACCTTCTCTGAACAGTTAGCTTTCTGCCCCATCCACCGCCTCCCTATCCTCTGTTGTCTAAATACATGGACTAGCCTCCTCCCTCCTGCCATGCATGGTCTGATGTGCTGCCACTGCCCTCCATTTAGCATGATGTACCAGTCCACTCCTCCTGCCCTCCATTGCCCAATTCTATGGCCCATCATTGTCCTCCTGCTTAGCCTCTGTGCTTAGCTTGCTGCCCATATTCTCCTTCCCCCTGCCCTCTGATGTCTTTGTGCATGCCCCTGCTCCATCCTTTTTGCCCACAATGTTCCATGGACCTCCCACTCCTATCTACTCTTAGTGTTCTGTTGAGCTGCCACTCTCCTCCCACCTGCCTAGCATTGTCAGATGACTGTAACCTGTCCCTGCCACCTCCACACTGCCTGTCCACATGCCATGCCCCTATCCCCTTCCTCCTGTCCTCCATGGTCCATTTTACTGCCACACCCTTCTGCCCTCCCTGGTCTGTTGTGCTGCAACTGCTCCTCCTGCCTGCCTGCCCCGTGCGGTCTGTTGTGAGGCCCCTTCCCCTGAACTCTCTTGTCTGTGCCCAGGTCCTGACCCTCCCTTCTATCCTCATGGTCCTTTGTGCATGTCCCTGCACCCTCCTTCTTGCCCATCATAGCCATTGTGCTGCCACTAATCCTCCCGCTTGCCATGCACGGTCTTCTGTGCTGCCATGGCCCCTCCCACCTTCCCCGTGTGGTCAGCTAGCTGCCCCTGACCCCCTCCCACCTTCCCTCCAATGTCTGTGTGTATGCCATCATAGTCTCATTGTTGTTCTCCATGGTATGTCTTGTTTCTAGTGCCCATACTGCCTGACCTCCATGTTCATCTTGCTGCTCCTGCCCTGCCCCCTTGCCCCCAGCCCTCTGTTTCCATGTGCAGACCCCTATTCCCTCCCTCCTGGCTTGTCTGTTCCATTGTAATGCCCCTGATCCGTCCCTCCCGTCCTTTATGGTCTGTTATGCTGCAGCTTTCTCTCCTGTCTGTCCATTATGGTCAGTTAGCTACCATTGCCTCTTTCCCCTCTGTTCTCTGTTGTCCATGTGCATGGTCCTGTCCCCTCCCTATTGCTTTCTATGGATTGTTGTGCTGCACTCCCATCCCGCATGCGCTGTGTGGTGTATTGTGCTGCTGCAAACCCTGATGCCTGCCCTGTAGGGTCAGTTTGGTGCACCTCTCCATGTCCCTCCTGTCCTCCGAGTCAATGTCCCAACCCCAATTCCTCCTGCCTACCATGATCCAATACACCATACATGCGAACATTTTGAACTTGGTTAGAGGGAGATTTTGAAAAAAAACTGGGATATTGATTTTCCCCTTTGAGTTACATTGAAAAAGAGGAGATTGTAGACAGGAGACAGATCAAATAAAGCCCATTTGAGCCTAAAAACATTGGACGTTTCCGGATTGAAACGGGTCTGTTGGCATGTATGGTTGTACTACCACTGCCTCTTCCTTCTGCCCACAATGGTCTATTATATTGCCACAGCCTCTCTTGCCCGTCCTGTATTGTTGGTTTGTTGCCCCTGCCCCCCTTTCCACTGCCCTCCATAGTCTGTTGTGCTGCCACTGCCCTTCCTGCCTGCCCAGTGTAGTCAAATTGTTGCCTCTACACTCTCCTACCTGCCTTCAATTTTCAGAGTCCGTGCCCCTGGCCTCTGCCTCTCAACACGATCCCAATGAACAACTAGATTGATAACATTCTATATTTATCACAAAGGTGTGGAACGCCTGACGCCATCTTGATGTAATCAAAACTGTAATACCTAGAGTATTTCCTTTAGAAATTACATATATGAGAGGGTCTTATTTGCATCAAAATTATGGTTAGTGCTCTAAAAAACTAAAATGAGGGCATATTTTCTGAGTTTTCAAATAGCGACAAAGAACTTTTAAATTATTTGTAATCTTTATGTTTTTTTATCCAGTTGACCACTTGATTAAATGTTGCACCTAGGGGAGAGGATGTGGTGTTACTTCCAGAGCTGCAGACTTTGCAACTGGGGAACCAGGTTGGAGTTTCTGCTTCAGCTCAACATTCTGTGATTCTGGTCAAATCACTTAATCTCCCCATGTCTACAACCAAAAGGAATTTGATCTTGTGTGATATAACCAATGCTCATGTAAAGCACTCCAATACCTGACAATTCGGCACTATAAAAAACTGCAAATGCACAACAAATAAGTGTTTTGCACACTTCTGTCATTGGGCTACATGTGGGCTACATCTGGGTGATATTTGTGCTGCATTTGGGCTCTTTTGTCTCTGGTGGCCATCTTGGGAGATTTATTTGTTATGAAATTTCCTAATTTCCTCATTTACTGCAGTCTCCTCAGAAGGAAATGCTTTCAGTTTTTTACTTAGATTCCATCAAGAAGGTATTCAGATATGTCACACATTTGCCATGAATTCTGAATGTTAGCACTCTAGTTGCTCATTAGATCACTGTAGTAAAGCTACTGCTCACCACGGAAGTCTGCTGCTGGTATTAAAAGTGCATGTTTCAGTCTGCATATCAGAATATTTAATGAAATAGAAGAGGATTTGAGAAGTCACTCAAAATGTGCCCTAATTTTTCTTTCTTAAGCACTAATCATAATTTCTATGGCAAAATGAACCTCCTCATTGTGTTCCTTTTTTAATTAAATGTTTTAAGTGTTACCAGTTTATTCCAATCAAGGTGGCTTCAGGTGTGCCATACTTTTGTCATAAGAAAGACTGTTAGCGCTCTAATTGTTCGTTAGAACACTCTGGGACATTCTGTCATTGGGCTATACTTGGGCTACATCTGGGTGATATTTGGGCTACATTTGGGCTCTTTTGTCTCTGGTGGCCATCTTGGGAGATTTATTTGTTATGAAGTTTCCTAATTTCCTCATTTACTGCAGTCTCCTCAGTAGAAAAACTTTCAGTTTTTTACTTTGGTTCCATGAAGAAGGCATTCAGATGTGTCACACATTTGCCATAAATTCTGAATGTTAGCACTCTAGTGGTCATTAGATCACTGTAGTAAAGCTACTGCTTACCAGGGAAGTCTGCTGCTGGTATTCAAAGTGCATGTTTCAGTCTGCATGTCAGAATTTTTTTATGAAATAGAAGAGGATTTGAGAAGTCAAAATGCTTCCCTTTCTGCAGCACTAATCATAATTTCTATGGCAAAATGAACCCCCTCATTTTGTTCCTTTGTAAATTAAATGTTTTAAGTGTTACCACTTTATTCCATTCAAGATGGCTTCAGGTGTGCCATACTGTTGTCATAAGTAAGACTGTTAGCGCTCTAGTTGTTCTTTAGAACACTCTGGGAAGCTGCAGTAGAACACAAAGGAATCAACTGACAGTCTCTGCCCTTGTTGGATGTACATGTTTTACTGAGAATGTCAGACTTCATTCTCACATGACTGAGAAAGATAATGTGAATTTACAGAAAATATGCTCCCAGTTTAGCTTATAGATCACCTTCCAAACCTCTGTGGGAAAAGCATGAGAAAATAGTTTTCTCTCAAACATGATTCATGATATCACAGCAGAAGCCTTTTTCACATGGTAAAATCACCTTAGAACACACCACAATTCCTAAAATGAGTATGGTACCATCAACAAATGATTTATAATGTAACTAAAGTGTTAAAACCTTCTATTAACTGCAATGGTTTTTAATGAGGTGCAATCATGTATATTGGTCCCAAGATGGCTGCCAACACTTCTTGGATGAAGTGCTGACAGCCAATCAGATCTCACGATCAGATGTGTGGTTAGGCTTCGCCCAGATATATATGTGATTTTACTTTTGATTCTCTCAGGAACTACTGGATGGATTTACACCATTTAAGCAAAAGGCACGAGTCTGAACTGAGGACTACCTCTTTGCCAAATTTGGTGTAATTCCGTTCGGCACTTAGGGCTGTAGCTGCGTCAACAGGTCCTATGGGAAAATGCATGGGGAAAACGCGTTTTGGGACCCCCCTATTTTCTTGGCCCCTGCTTGACGAATCACCGTGAAAGTTTCGTGGTGATTCATCAAGCGGGGGCTGAGAAAAAAGGGGGGTCCCTAAACGCATTTTCCCCATGCTATTTCCCATAGGATCTGTTGTCGCAGCTACACCCCGAACCGCTGAACGGAATGACACCAAATTTGGCAAAGAGGTAGTCCTCAGTTCGGACTCGTGCCTTTTGCATATATGGTGTGAATCCGTTCAGTAGTTCCTGAGAAAATTAGAGTTAAAAGTACATTAATATCTATGGCTGCGGAAGATCCGCGCACCCTACACGCACCGTAAGCGCACCCTCCCCAAACTGAGCGCGCACCCTCCCGATCGCGCACTGAATGCTAATTGGCTGTCGAGTGTCTCTCTACATTCGAAACCAGGAACTGTTGGCGGCCATTTTCTGCCTCGGTAGAAGCGAGGCTGAAGAAGCAAGGGGAATAAATGTGTAACACATATAAAGGGGGCAGAGTGGAAATACTCTGACCCTCTAGAGGTGCTTAGGGGGTCCCAGAAAGACCCCCTGGGGACCCCTTTTAAAAAAAAAAAAAATCGGCGAAATGCGCGCACGGTGCGCGCATCCTATCGCGTTGGGTGCATTGATTCTCATGCGTTGGGTGCGCGCATCCACGGCAATGTTTTTTGAAAAAAGACAAGAAATCATTGGTTGTATGACTACTTTCTACACTGAAAGGTAGGGTGTATATTTCTGTTTTTTAAAGGTATGATTCTTATTGGTTAACAAAAACAGATTGTAAGGAACATTATATATGAAAAGCTCATATGGTGAAAAGTCAAGCACACTTCCTGTCTTGTTTAGTAACATTGTGTGCTGAACTTGTGACCTGTGAGCTCAGTGCAGTGTTCCATGAGCTGTTTCTATGGTAACAGGCAGAAGGCAGATTGGGGGAAGGGTTGAAATGTATTTCAGTTGGAAAGGGTTGAAATGTTTAACCCCTTCAGTGCCCCGCCCTTTCCCCCTCCTGTGCTGGCCGTTACATTAGCGGGCGGGGTTCATGACGAGATAGTCTCGTCATGGGCACAGCGCAACCGTGCTCCATGACAAGACTATCTCGTCATGGGCACAGAAGAGGTTAACCAATAGAAATGTGTGTTTGCTTTTGAGTTTATGTGTGAAGGATTGTGATTTGATGTTTACATGTATATGTGTGGAAAATGTACTTCTCCTGCTAAAGTGTAGGGAGTACTTTTTTTCTCTACAATCTTATGGACAGTGTGTGTGCATGTAGAAACCATTTTGTGATAAGCATTTGTGTTTTTCATGTGTTTGCAGACAGATAACTGTGTTGTTTTTATATTTTGGTAGAATTAGAAACCAGTCATTGTTTATGAATTTGTGAAATGAGTTATGTTATGTTTCTATACTAAAATGTAGTACTACTTCTAGATGAAGACATGTGTTTTGGTATAGTGCAAGGGATAGTGTTGTTTGTCTAGAATCACACAGTGAGTCTGTGTGCATTTGGGAACCACTGTGAGAGAAGCATTTGGTAAAATTGTGTATTTGCTGACAGATAACTGTTTTAACTTGTCATGTTGTGAAGTTTTAGTAGCATTAGAAGAGAGTTATGGCTTATGATTTGATTAAATGAGTCAGGCTTTGACAGAAAATTGCAGTCCTGAAATATGAAGATTGTGTGCAATTTCGTTACCAGTTGCACTGTAGTGAATGAGTTTTGGTAAACTCCTAGGGATAGTGGTACTTGTCTAGAATCACAGTGTGAGTTAGTGTGTATTTGGGATCAGTGTGAGAGAAATATTTGGTGACATCATGTATTTGCTGTCAGATACCTTTTTTAAAACCTGTCATGTTGTGAAGTTTTAGTAGCATTAGAATCCAGTCTTTGCTTATGCGTTGATTAAATGAATCATGCTTTGACACTGATGTGCTGTACTTAAATATGTAGATTGTGTTCAGTACCATTAACTCTTCTAGACTAGTGAATGAGTTTTGGTAAACTCCTAGGATAGTGTTGATTGTCTAAAATCACACTGTGAGTCTGTGTGCATTTGGGTAAGGCTTGTGAGAGAAGCATTTGACAACATCGTGTATTTGCTGACAGATAACTGTTTTAAAACTGGTCATGTTGTCAAGTTTTAGTAGCATTAGAAGCCAGTCTTTGCTTATGCTTTGATTAAATGAGTCAGGCTTTGACACAAAAGTGCAGTCATGAAATATGTAGATTGTGTGCAGTTCCCTTACCACTTGCACTGTAGTGAATGAGTTTTGGTAAACTCCTAGGGATAGTGGTGCTTGTCTAGAATCACACTGAGTTAGTGTGTATTTGGGATCACTGTGAGAGAAGCATTTGGTAACATCATGTATTTGCTGACAGATAACTGTTTTAAAACCTGTCCTGTTGTGAAGTTTTAGTAGCATTAGAATCCATTCTTTGCTTATGCGTTGATTAAATGAGTCATGCTTCGACACTGATGTGCTGTCCTTAAATATGTAGATTGTGTGCAGTACTATTAACTCCTCCAGACTAGTGAATGAGTTTTGGTAAACTCCTAGGATAGTGTTGCTTGTCTAAAATCACACTGTGAGTCTGTGTGCATTTGGGTAAGGATTGTGAGAGAAGCATTTGGTAACATCGTGTATTTGCTGACAGATAACTGTGTTAAAACCGGTCATGTTGTCAAGTTTTTAGTTCCGTTAAAGTGCTGATAATGAAATGGAGACTAGCCGTTCTCGTGCAAAAAGACACGAGGTGCACCTTTCCAATTTATTCTAAATACTAAAATCCTGTATTGAATTGCACTGAGGTATTGGCTGCACTTACAGTGTACACACAAAATCTATTAAGAAATCTCATTGTATTTATATTGATTGGGAATAGTGCGTCAGGTGCTGGATCTTGACGAGATACACTGCTCAGTTCGTATATTGTTCTGCACACGAAAAAAATCACATCACAACTTTCACAGCAATTGCAATGCGAAACAAATTCCGGCGATAAGACACGTTAGCACCAGGGATTTTACACCTGCTTTCTGCTGGTGTTAAGCAGGACAACTACCTGCACCATGAAAGGGAACACAGCCAAGAGCCACACCAGAACACCCACAGGTGCCATAGAGTCAATGAGCATGATACAGGGATACCCATGAGGGCCAGAAGACTCATCTCGACAACTCCAGGACCGCCAATGCCCCCCAAACCCACATCTTAGTAACTGTGTCCCTGTGGTCATTGTCTTAGCATGATAGGCACGAGCCCTGCAACATCACAGTGTGCTGTCATCTCAGCGTTGGCAGTGAGCCTGGACGTGTAGCTATGCATGCATCCTCCTGCATGCACAACTGGCGTGTGCTGGTCTGGGGTTCACAGGTCAGTACAGGGGTGTGCCTATCCGGCAAGGGGAACGGGGTGTCTCGGACATGTCCATGTACAGGAAGTGCAGTAAGTGTGTCTCTGTGTTCTGGTGTGGCCTGCTACAAGAGCCGCAGCAGTCAATGTTGTAAAGTGGCATGCACCACCTCCAAACGGCACTGTGATGGTGTAGTTGGAATGTAGCAGGACATGCGCAAATAGGCATTACAATGGTGTGCCGTACGAGTGCACGAGATACAACAGTGCACCGTACAAAAGTGTGGGGGCTCGTGGGAGGGAGGAGCAGCCGTTTGGCAACATAACACACAGTGAACTCGACCATGTGCCACATGCTGGGCATCTCATCCATGATGACCACGGTCGCAGACATCCCACAACAATAACGACTGGCCTTTGTACACATCCTGTATGAATGCAGCGTGGTTTTCACTTCTATGCTCGTTTAGTGGTGTGATGTTGGTGGGTTGTGTGAATTGTGCTCCTTGTTGGTGTGTTTCATTTTGGCCATTGTTAGTCTATATGTGTGTTGTACTTAATTGTGCATGTGTGCCATTCTGCCCATCTCCCCCCTCCCCCCTCCCCCCACTCCCTGCTTCTTCCTCTTCCTAGTGCTGTTGTGTCTATAATGTTGTTGCTGCACACATAAATACATGTAAAGAATAAATTAGAATAGTTCCTTGCTTCTTTTAGGTTTCAAAACTTCTCTATTGGTTTCTTTTTAATTTTCCATATGAACCGTTTTTTAAATATTCAACAACACATAGAAGTCAGAAGTGCAACGTATTTTATCAACACACTTTCTAGAACATTCTAAAACACGTGCAGGTTAAAAGTTCATTAATTTTTTTAAACTTGACGATATTTTTTTGCAACATTTTCTTGAACCTTTAACGACACGTGCAGGTTAAAAGTTCACGATTGTTTTAAGTTCCAACAGTGCCTTCCAAATGCAAGTAGCAGGTGTGGTTGAGCTGAGCAAATTTTATCCTATGATATGTACTCTATGTTGAAACTGCTTTTTCTCAACAAATACAAATATGCTTTTCCACAAAACTAATGTGCACCCTACTTTTAAAAAAGAATGCTTTTCATGAGATCTTTAGAGATAAGTTATAGATAGGAATTAGCATTTAAAACACCTTTGAAATTCACTGAAAAAACCATAGTTTTCATGCACGTTATAGTTAGGAATTGGCATTTAAAAAACCTTTGAAATTCACTGAAAAAACCATAGGTTTCAGGCACATTATAGTTAGGAATTAGCATTTAAAAAACCTTAGAAATTCACTGAAAAAACCATAGGTTTCAGGGGCGTTATAGTTAGCTGGACATTTCCCTTGTACAAAACCCTAGAAATTCCCCTGTTATAGTTAGTTCAGCTAACTATAACTCGCGCCCCCGCAATGCACTGCTGATGACGTCACATATTACATCACTCATGACATGGTCAGTGACATCACTCATGACATCACTGATGACATCTCAAATGACATCACTGATGACATCACTGATGACATCATCCATTGAGTATGTGTTTCTGAACAGTTTTAATATGTTTAATATATATAGGGAAAGGCCTGTTGAAAAATAAGGGGGTGTACAAGTGTGTGAATTGATGATTTTCTAGGTGTGTAACTGACTCTATAAGTGAGTCATTAAATGTATCTTACTGCAGACTAGTGACTAAACTGTGTGAATGTCTGTATGTGTCTGTGTGTTGGTGTATAAGTGGCTGCATGGTTTTGTGAATAGCTATATGAGTGACTATATGGGCTATTGATTGTTTGTCTGAGTATCTGTATGGGTGCCTGAGTGCTTGTGTGGGTAGGGTGTGTGTGACTCTGTGACTAGATGTGTGAGTGGGTGATTCAGTGGGTGCATGGTTTTAAGAGTGCATCATGGATGGACTGTATGGTTGGGTGAGTGTATGTATGGGTGTGTTAGTGATTGAATGTATATCTCAGTTGTACATGTGTCAGTAACTACATATGTGAAACGCAGTGTATATTTGTGTGTAAAAGTATATAACTATCTATATGTGAGAGTGTGTGATTTTGGGAGTGGCTGTATGCGCCATAGTGCAAGGATATCTGTGTCATGTGCTGTTTGTTTTTCTGCAGGACGACACAGAATTTGTTAGTATTTTTATGAGTAAGTGAACTTGAGTGTGTTTAACTGTATAGGTGAGTAAATTGGACTGTGATTAATTATTTGCATGACTGACTTGATGTGTCAGTACCTCAATGGATGATTGGTGGTGTGTGAGTGTCTATATAGGTGTATAAATGCACATAGTAACTGTAAGTATGAGTGACGGTACAGGTGAGTGAGTGGACATGTATGTAGACGTAAAAGTCAATGAGTGGGTGTGTAGTTATTGGTATTGGAGTATTTATGGTTGTCAAAATGGCCGTTTCAAATTTTGAGTCGGTGTATCAAAGGTTATATTAGGGTGTGAGAAGATGCACTAATTTATCACATGGATGACGTCATCAGTGATGTCATGAGTGATGTCATGAGTGATGTAATATGTGACGTCATCAGCAGTGCATTGCGGGGGCGCAAGTTATAGTTAGCTAAACTAACTATAACACGGGAATTTCTAGGGTTTTGTACGAGGGAAATGTCCAGCTAACTATAACGCCCCTGAAACCTATGGTTTTTTTCAGTGAATATAGATATATATATATATATATTGAGATATATATATATATAGACACACACATATATACACACAGACACACACACACACACATATATATATTCACTGAAAAAAATATAGGTTTCAGGGCTGTTATAGTTAGCTGGACATTTCACTCGTACAAAACTATTGAAATTCCTTCATTATAGTTAGTTCTGCTAACTATAACTCGCGCGCCCGCAATCCCCTGCTGATGATGTCGCATATTACATCTTTCATGACATGGTCAGTGACATCACTGATGACATCTCAAATTAAACTCCATTAAACATACCTCTAGTATGCTGACAGAGAGATATGCGGAGCGGGACAACCGGATAGCTGTTTGTGACCCTCATTAGGATGTCATTTTGACTCGCTCTAAATGAATTCTTTTTAAGCCGGTTGTCCCGCTCCGCATATCTCTCTGTCAGCATACTAGAGTTATGTTTAATGGAGCGGCTGCTCTATTCTGAAATATTTGAACATCTTTGAAGATTTCCCTTTTAATATTCTTTATGACCCTGCTCGGCGTGGAATTTAGGACTGTTGCCTTGTCTTACGTGAATCTTCACTTTGAGAGCCTTTGCCTCGAACAGTTCCTTTATATCTATACAGGTCCCTTCTCACTATTTTTGTCCTTTGCGTCCTGAAGAAAGTGGTACTCCAATTTGGGGGTTGTCTCAACGAAACGTGCGTCGGTGCTTTGAACGGGGCTCCCCTCCCTTCTGATCGAACTTTTGCCAAAATCATGCTTTCAGAAACCATAGATTTCACTACTAAATATTAATTTGAATATTTACAAAACTGTCCATTGAAACTTAGGCCGGTGGGGCCCTAATGTATATTCAGTCTGTCTTTTGATATTGGTGTGATGTGTGGATTTGTGGTGCTGTATGAATGAGTGTGTGGATTGATTAGTTGTCTTGTTGGGATCCTGTTTCTCAGCATTGTTTCTGTTTGTAGCGATCTATTTAGTTATTGCAATATACAAATTTGTATAATTTTTTTATGTATGTCTCTTTGGAACTGTTTTTCTGGATTAACTAAGAATATGAATTATATAAATATTTATTTTATTACAAAAGAATAAGTAAAAAATTAATATCATTTTTTCCTTTTGTTCCAATGAATAATTTTTTCTTTTGGTCCAGTCAGAGTGTCTTTGGTTTGAATACATGATACATTGTACATGCAGAAATATAAAGGGTAGAGTACGTTTCTTGTGTTCAATTTGATTTTCCCCTGATTCTCTACCTATATTAGTTTACTAGGGGTTCCCCTTTTTCATTGGGGACCCCTGACTTCCAGTTCAGAAATATCCACCCGCAACTGCTAGACCTCTTCAGGACTAATTGTGACTGGCAAGGAGTCTACAATGTAATCTAACATAGCAGCCGCACCACCTTCGTCCGCTGCCAAAATAAAAACTCACTGTAGTGGTGCAGAACTGCTACTCCAATTTTGTCACACACCTAATGAATAGGATGCCTCTGATTCTCAACCTGAAAGAGCCATGCCTGTGTTCTTCTGGTCTTATCCCTGTCAGTAATTGCCTTGGCCACATACGACGTATAGTTAAAGCTCTTCAGACGTTCGACCATTTCAAATAAGCTTCCCGCTTTTTTCAGTATTCTGCGCCACCTCTCCAGAGTCTCCTCTTCAACTCATGTGGTAATCCATAAACCACCAACTCCTGGCATGGGACATTTAAGGACAGCTGGGTCCGGACTCCTGCTTTATTAGAAATACTATAAGCCCTAAGTGCCACTTTCATGCTCTTCCATTTAACTCTCACAGACGAGGCTGAGCCCGCATTTTCTAAGCAGAAATTCATGATATGATCACCCAATAGGAACCGAAAGGCCTGACCTTCTAAAATGGCTGGATCCAAGTGCAAGTTGAGACTGCAGGTCTAGCAGAGGACCATTGCAAGGTGTACAAGACGGGAGAGTGATCAGAGTATGCTTTCACCAAGTATTCAGTGCCCACCTCTCTAATAAACAACATCCATGTATAGTTAATCAAGCTGGACCTCAAGGTCATGCAAATCTGAATGATAGGAATAAATATTAGATCTGAGTTGCGAATCTTCCAACAATCAACCAATCAACCAAGTCCCATTGGAAGGCCATGAATGTACCAAATCCACCAATTTAGTCAAAAGTGCACTGTGCAGGGGGACACGATCTATTTAACGCAATATCCAACACGCAGTTAAAGTCACCCACCACAAACCTCCAATAAGGTACCATGAGCACTAAAGGAGAAGCCAACCCAGACAAGAATGCAGATTGGTCAACATTCGGTGCGTAGACATACAATAACACCACATCTCTAACATCTAGGCAAACTAGTGCCAGAACATAGTGACCCTCGAGATCCACAACTGCCCTTTACAATTGAAAAGGAATCCCAGGCCTGACTCAAATAAGAGTCCCATGTGAGAAGATTGAGTAAGTGGTGGCATACAACTGACCTCGCTAATGTCCCCTGAGGCACCAGAGTTCAGATTCCACAAGATGTGTCTCCTGTAAAAAAGAAATTTGAACTTGCCTCCGCTACAAATAAGCATGGAAATTATGCCACTTAGTAGGGGAGGCAAGGCCACGTACATTTCATATAACCAGCACCGCCATAGTATTTAGCCCATTGGGGAAGAAGCAGAAGTGCCTCAATAAAGATCTAGCACCATCGATACCACCTATCCTTTATACGTCCAAGCAAATGAATTCTACTGCCGCACACACAACACCTGTAAAGAATGAAAGGATAGGACAACAAATAATACAAAAATGCAGAACAACCCACCCAGGACTGAGACATGTGACCATCCTGTCCAAACACCCCAGCATACAAGGCTCACCAAGTAGCCAAACAAAGGTCAATGGCCCAAATAGTTCCATGATGGTGGAAGGCAACCAATGAAGGGGGCAGCCAGCTACAGAAGAAGAAAGAAGCACACTGGCAAACCAACAGATACAAGGGGACACATCCTGTAAAACATAACCCCGGTCGGCTCCCCCCATTCTGCTCATATCTATATACCACTCAGGAGGAATGGACAACACATGTAACCCCCACACCAACATATCAGTAGAATCAAATAAAAAGGAGAACAAGGCAATATAAAATAACATTGCTTCATTACTTTCCCAGATATCGTTTCACACTATTATCCAGCAACCCCGGGGTGACCCTCAGCAGAGTGTTTTCTAGCCCTGGAATACCTGAGTCACTAGACTCTGAGGTGGAGCTGTGATGATCCTGAGAAGGAAGAGTAGAAGAGCCCTCACGGGTCCCCAATGATACAGCAGTTTCTAAAGCCCTTGTTTTCCCCAATACCAACTGTGAGGCCGTAGGTCGGGACACCCCTCTATGCCTTGATTGTTGATGCCATGGACGCAGAGGCCCCTGCGTCTCCAGTATCTCAGTATGCACCCTACCCTTATTGTACAATTCAAGTCAATCCTAGGCTGCAGATGGGTCAGTAAAGAAGCGCACCATGTCCTTAGCCTGAACTCGCAGGCGGGCAGCAAGAAGCAGAAAGTAAATCAGCCCCAGGTCGCACAACTTCCTCTTCCCTGCTAGAAACTATGCCCTTTGAGTCTGGACCTAAAGTGTTAAATCAGGGTCCAATGACACTATTGCATTTTCCATGTGCACATGGCTGTTGTAGGTGGTAGTTCAGGTCACGAAAATGAAAAAGGTGCCCCACCACAGGACACAGTGGGGCCCCGGTGTGAGGAAGTTGGGCCTGCACTCTGAGAGCGCATTCCAAGGCAAAGAATTTGGAGAGGCACTCTGGGGCCACCACTTCCTGGAACCAACCCTCTAGAAATGCAGGCAGTAAGTCACTCATCAACCCTCTCAGGCAGCCCAACAACACGGACATTATTCCTGCACGCACGATCATCCGGCTGTACTGCCAGTTGCCGGGTCTTCACCTCAAGACTTGTGATACGGGTCTGCACAGTGACTGAACCCTCTCCGACAATTTCTATAAGTCCTCACAAATGGGACTCAGTTCCACAGATAACTAATTGATTTTTGTTTTACACATTTCATTAAGCTGCATTTGGGAATTACAACTCAGCCTGCATATTGAAAGAAAATTACAAACAAATACACAGTCTAACTAAGATATAACTTTCCGGCCGAGCCCTCGGTTCATCCCACCCCCACATCTACCGGCACAGAGAAAAACATCCTTGATGCAACATGAAAAAAACTAATCCGCTCACGCCTGTGTGATCTCTCTAGAATGCCCTAACTTCTGCTTCAATTAGTTGGCATATCTGATGTATCAGTTCTAGTTCTATTCCCCTATATTTGGCCCATATCTTCCATATTTTGTGATGTTTTGGGGGGAGCCCCTTGCATTGTATACCACCACCTCCGTCCTCATGCAGTGGTCCATTTCCTTCTTCCACACAGTCACCACCTTCCACTCTGTCACTATATTACATTTGGTGATCATCAGTCCCAAGTAATTTAAGGACAATTTATATCTATTCCCACCCACATCTTCCTTAAGGTAGAGGAGGGCCAACCTTGGATTTTGCAGGATCTTGCAGGACAGGACCCCACCCAGACATGTGTTCACCCCTTGCCAAAATCTTTCCAACGCTGGACAAACCGATACCATATGGATGAAAGTGTCCTCGTTGATACCACTGCAGAGACAGGCCGGGGAGACAATCACCCCACTCATGCCAGAGCCGGTGACATGTAAGCTAGACCCCATGGATGTATTTGAACTGAATCAATCAGAGCCTACCGTGGGGAACCCAGGATCCGCATACAGTCTTCATTTTCCAATTTACCCACATCGATCTCCCAGGACACACAAAGGCAAATAAACACAACAGTTTGATTAGATTTTAGTGTCTGCTGGATGTTTGCGATTTTATGGTCACCCATAATAAGTTTACCCTCTAGTGCCGTGGTCCCAAACTGTGCACCGCAGCACCACGGTGCGCCGTTATGAGTTCCAGGGGCGCCGCGGCACGATGTGGGAAATTGCAGCCGCAGCGCTAGAAATGCCACCTGCATAATCTAGGAAAATCCACCGCTTTAAGGACACAGGCATGGAAAGAAGGGGTAGTCTGAGGGCACAAAGAGAACGGGCATGGAGATAATGGATAGTTAGATGACATGAAGGGAGCAGGCATGGAGGAAAGGGGCAGTCTTAGGGCACGAAGGGAGAAGGCATGGACAGACTAGGTAGTCTGAGAGCACGAAGGGGGCTGGGATGGACAGAAGGGGAAGCCTGACTTCCTCTTCTGTGCATGCCTGCTCCCTTCACGCACTCAGTCTGCTCCTTGTGTCCATGACTGCTCTATTTATGCCCCCTGATTGACCCATCTGGCAGTGGGAGCAGGCATTGCCAGATGGGTCAATCAGGGGGCACAAATGGAGCAGTCATGGACACAAGGAGCAGACTGAGTGCGTGAAGGGAGCAGGCATGCACAGAAGAGGCAGTTTGAGGGCGCGGGGGCAGGCATGGACAGAGGGGGTAGTCAGGGGGTATGGGGCAGGCAAGGACAGAAGGGTAGTCTGAGGGCACGACGGAAGCAGGCATGGACACTAGGAGCAGACTGAGTGCGCGAAGGGAGCAGGCATGGAGAGAAGGGTAGTCTGAGGACACAAAAGGAGCAGCATGGGGAATACATTCAAATATTACTGAAACATCAGTATGGCCACTGGCTTCAATACAGCCTCCCACACCTGAGTTCACGCTGCATTTACATTCTCAATGAGAGAAAACATATCAGCACATAAAACAAAAGTTTGTTTTTCCCCTTTTACAACTGTTATCGTTTTATTTTGTTACAAATATGATTAAATAAATGCCTTCATTGCATCCCAATTAATTTAAGGAAGACAACAGGAAGTACTCCCGAGGTCGGGCTTACATCCCCACCCACCCGCCCAATGGTAAAAAAAATGGGGAGGAGTCACGGCCAACTGCCAATTAGGTCAAGGGAGCCACGGGTCAAAAAAGTTTGGGAACCACTGCTCGAGGGGACTAAATTCAAGAAGGTCTGATAATGTGTTTATGTATGGGTCAACACATGGCAGAGCTGCAGATAGCTCTGAAATTATCCCAGTTGTAACTGGAATTGCAACTGGATGATCTGGAAGGATTTCAGAACTGTGCCCTGTATGACGACCCCTAAAGTGCAGATACTAATGAGATCCTACCTCTGGAATACACTCAACGAAGTCACCAGTGGAAGTAGATTTCCACACCAGAGTGGTGCCTGCTCTGTTAATCTGCCCCACCTCTTCATCCATCTAAGGGTTGATCGCCATAAATTTAAGAAGACTTTCATCACCGGGGGAAGATTAGTACTTCTCCCCTCTTCATATAGGTATGTAATCAGTGGAGTAGTACCTATTTGTCTAATGCATATACTGGGTAACCTTGAGTATTATACCACCAGTCGTTTATAATCAAGTGGTGAGCTGCCAGGTAATGTACATTTTGATGTGTTAATCTGTAGGTCAGAGGTTTCCCCAAATATGTGCATGATCTGTAGTAGCCTGGGTCCTGTTGTGTACAGCACCGTAATAAAGCAGAGAACATCATCGTCACTCATCTCAAACCCCAAACCTGTACATCCATCCTCACCCATACCACTAGTGGCTCCTTGGTGAGAGTGAAAAGCAGGGGGGACAAGGGGCAGCCCTACTGTGACTCCTACTGCATAGGGAAGGTATCGGACCAGGTCTCCAGCACCCTCACCAACACTGTCAAGTCTGCATATAACCATCAGAGATAAGAAATGAACCGTCAGCCAAAATTGTGGTGGTGGAGGAGGATAAATACATTTTCCAAGCTCAGAGAGTCAAGTGCTTTCTCTATGTCAGCCAGGAAGACCATCGCTGGCTCTGTCAGCATATCTGCCATCGCTATTGCTATATACTTGACAGATATTGTTGCGAGTCACACAGTGGAGCATAAAACCGGACTGACCAGGGTGGACTAGTTCTGTAATATGATTAATTAATCTATTCACCAGTGCCATAGCTAATATCTTAAACTCTAGGTTTAATAGAGAAATTGGGTGATACGAAGTGGGATAATCTGCCGGGTGACAATGGGAAAGCCATGATCTTCACATGGCACCATGACAACTGTTTTTGTCACAGACAAAACTTCTGTTAGGAGGTGATCCTGGAGCTTGGACATGTAGATTTTGAAAAATTTGCAGGGGAACCCATTTGTCCCGGGAGCTTTGTATTACAGATCGATTTTTCCAGGTGCTCGCCAGAAGAGTCAATGGCCTGCAAAAGTGCCTCGAACTTGCAATCTATATAGGCCTTGTTTTTTGACCCAGCACCCTGCCTGATGCCGTCAGAGGACCTTTGGGGGAACCCCATGTCGGTCTTGGTAAAGCAGGAGGGAGCACTCTCTGAGATTAGTTATTGCCAAAGTCGTAATAAACGTCAAAGAGCAGCAGTGGGAATAAAACAGCGATGGGCAGGACCCGGAAGCAGTTAAGATCACCAGCCCCACCAACGGGGTAGGGTTAGAGAGGTGAAAATAGATCTCCAGGCCAGTAGCACAACACTCCAGACTATAGCTCTATAGCTTAGTCGGTACACCAATAGTAACCACTAAGGGCCACCAGAGTAAAATAGCATAAACCTTACTATGGGGATCAAAGGGTTGGTGGGTTGATATGCATGGCAGTGTCTGCAGCTCTCCGCAGTAAAAAGTCAGGCATAGACCCCATAGGGGCTAGGGCCAGCAACATCTCCAGGTGGATTGAGCCCTATAGTCAGTCACCATCTTCAATGCAGGGCACTCATTCCTGCAGCCAGGTTTCTTCAAGGCCAGTGTAGTTCAGTACCAAAATCCCCCGCAGGCACCAGCAGAGGTTGCCCAGGACTGGGAGGGCAGGCCCCACGATCCATGCGGAGTCACCAAGTCAATCGAGGTCGAGAACCCCCCAACCGCAGGGTACTCTGAGCTAAGGCGGAGCCGAAAGTCAAAAAAGAGGGCCTGCGATGTAGAGAGAGGCATCAAAACTGGTCCTACATGGCTACCAACAGCCATTGTGCAGCTCCCCATGGTCAGTTATAAGAGAAAATCGCCAAGTAGTGACTGCAGGGAAAAACGGCCAGCTGCCATGATCAGCATGGGGCCACCATATTGGGGGTGGTCAGAGCCCGTCCATGTCTTCGCGCAGCTCGCCGAAGATGCAAGTCCCAGTAATCTAGGGGTGCAACTCTTTCAGGGCCCCTGCCCAGTCAGGTACTGCGGGTGGAAGGCAAGGATCTCCCAGCAGAGGTACCACCAGAAATGAGTGCAGTCTCTGCACACACAGTGGAACTGCCATCTTGAAGGACAAAGGAGACTGCAGGAGCTGAGGCCTGTTGTTCTCTGGCAGTTCCTTCTTAGCCCTAGACTCATCACCCAAGACACCCCAAGGCCAGCTCACGTCCTAAAGAGGTGGGGATCAGGCATGGCATGCAGGAGGGGCCAAGGGATTGTAGAGGACAGAGAGCTCAAGCCGTCCATCTCCTCAGGCTATGGCAGTTGGGTCCGCCCCTCCCTTGACGTCTCTATGCCTGCACCTTGTCTTCACCACTTACAAACTGTAACGTTATCTTGCAACTTGTGATTATTAATAACTGCTATTTAAAAACCTAGTTGTATCTGCCTTTAGCGTTAACACTCCGGATTACGTATCACTGTATATTGGGTAGCAGCACGGTATCTTGATGTACAGTCTGACCAGCAGGTTTTCGATCACCGATATGTAGATTTCTTTGCAAATCTTTCATTGTTTTACAGAAACTGGAGTTATGCTTTAACTCCACGTGCATTAAGCATCAATTCAGTACTTCAACTGCAATACACATGTTGATCTTTGGGTTACTAATCCCCTAAATCGTCGCCAGTTGTATTGTCTTCGGAGCTTAGATTGACACGTTTTTATTCCTCTGCGTGTAACTGCTAACTCAACATTCTAAACTAGCCTTAAATGCATTCTGCTCTAATACTTATGTCACAGTTCTATGGAGTTTCTCAGGAGACAAAAGGGTTCCATCATTTCTAACTCTTAAGACACTGTACAATGTTCATGTTGCTTCTCGTAGTTGGAAAGCTATTTCCATTAAGAAATTAGTTGCACATTTAATAATGCTTATGAGGGCTTTTCAGTGATTCCAGTCCTGAAGATTAATGAAGACAAAATAGGCCCACTATTTATTTTTTGGGCTGCAAATTGGTGAAGTTCTGATTTTAGAACACAGAAACATGATGGAACAAAATAGGTGTTTGGCTATGGGCATGCCACCATGGGCGCCATTTGTTGATCTTCTCAGTGAGCTGAATTAATTTCTGATAACACATCCTTTAAAAAGTCTTCCTCCCATACAGTAGATTCTTAATTAAAAACCTTTGAGAGGTGAAGCTTTTTTTGAGCAGCTGGTAGCACAGCTGGTATGGTAATGCACGAATAGTTAAACTATTTCTTTCTGTCTATGAGTACCTGAACTACTTTTTTTAATCAAATAGATTAGGTTCCTTTTTTGACAAATGTGCTAAATCTATAAGTGTCCTTGGTGCAGGTTGATATCACCCCATTGATGACTCGTTCTGTTTCCATGGAACCAAAATTTGGAGACTCGAAAATGTGCCTCATATTTCTTCTATAAAACTTTCGCACGTTAAGGGTTTAAAACTCCCTATAATTTTCAAAGTTCCCCCCGTATCACTTGGTTAGAAAGAACACATTCTGTGAATGTTAGACCTAAATATTTATAAAAATTTGAGGGAAACTATCAGACTCATACTCATTAACAACTACCAGAGTAGTTAGTACTAGTTTCTTGCCCAAAAATGAGGCACAATGATCATCCACGCCAATATTATAGGATGCTTATATAGCAACTATTGGGGGATAGTCATTAGTGTTGGTACTTTACGAAATAAAATATTAAATTAGAAAATAAGGAGATTGGCAATTGTAAGTCAAGATCTCGAAAATAGACACACCAAGAATTATTCCTCAGGAACCCAAACCTAGGTTAAAAAATATATGACTATATCAAGATATTGAAACACAGAGCTGGGTTATGGAACAAGAACTAAGGGTCGATGCTCTTGTATAAACTGAAAGATATGCAGTTCAACTATACTGTCAGTCAAAAGAAATAAAATATTATAAAAGATTGCGCACATTTTATCACAGTAAAAATAATCTATATATGTTAACACTCCATAGAGGAAACGTACAAGACAAAAGCAGACAAATGGGGAAATAAAAGCTGTAAAAACAGTAAAGGGGGCCTTACCTGAGTAAAATTAATGGGTTATAAAATTGGAATTGGAAACTTATGACGCAGATTGTTATAGTTTATGCAGATCATAGTGACATGTAAAGTATCATTAATCATTATATTATCAAATTACAGCGGGACCGGTCCAGGTACGAATAACAACTGTGATTAGAAAGGATGAGGCGAGGGAATAGATTCAACCTGAAATAGATCAAAAGGCGACGTTGATGCTGTGTTATGTTCCAGGTTAAATATGATTCTATGGGGTATATTCACAAGAACGTGTGATAACTACAGCAAGAGTAGCGTAACGCAACTTTCAATAGCGCAGCCTATCGCGGGATAATAACCCTGTGACAACGTGGAATTCACAACAAAGCGGTAGCAAGCGATAGCCAGCCGAAACCGCGGACAATGTCAGCGATACAACCACCACGACGGAGACAAAACCACAACACCAAAAAACATGCGATGGGCCAAAGCGCGATGAGGAAATCAGCCATAAGCAGCGCCAGGCCTGCAACACACACCTGGCAGGCTGAAAAAATCACCATAAAAGTAGAAAAAAACACCCTCACACAAACTGACCTACACCCAAGCACCATGGAGGCAGCAGGAGCAGGCGCAGAAGACAAGCGCAACCCCACAAGCACCCCGGACGACCAGCCCAGGACATCGGGGACAAGGAAGGGCAAGGACAAGAAGACGAGGAAGATGAAGTTCAGTCCGCAGGCGAACAGGATCATAGCCACGGAGGTGATGGAACACCATCAACAACTCTTCGTCACCTCCAACGTGTCATTGGGCACCAAACCTGGATTATGGCGGGACATCGTCGACAAGGTGAATGCCGTCGGAGAGCACAAGCAGACAATGGACGAGGTCAAGAGGCGATGGAATGACATCAAGCGGAAGACCAAGGAGCAACTCTCCACCAACCAGAAGGCAGCAACGCAGACCAGATGTGGGGGCCCAGCACCACAGCTCGTGCTGGATGACATGGTGGAGCTGGTGTCGACAGTCATCAGTGTGGATACTGTGGCCGAAGTCGGGGGACCGGACACTGCTCGACAGGACGCAACACAACAGCAACAGGGTGAGTGACCACCAGGTCCTGGGGGGACGGGTGGGGATGGCCACATTGACAATCAAGCAGGCCACAGAACACACCCACAATGACCCTGGCTCCTCGCCCAGACCCACAGAGTGTCATAATGTACAATGCCATGCGTTCTGAATGTCAACCTGTACCATGCGGCTACATACATGCGGACACATTGTAATACACCATCTCCCCTTCACATCGCAGGGGCATCGTCAACACCTCCTGCACCTCCAGCCACTCTTCACTGATGACGAGGAGGACAACACAGCATCGACACCCAAACCATCCAAGACATCATTGACCTCATCCTCCACTCACCTCGAGGATCAGGGCAGCCAAGCACCACCCAATACACCCAGCAGGAGGCACTCACTGCCCCGGCACCCTCCCAAGTCCCCCAGGAACAGCAAATGGCCTTCCAATGCCGTGTGCTGGAGGACCAGGGGGAGACGGCTGAGCAGGTGCTGGTGGGGTTCCAACTCATGGCTGTCAAACTGGACGCCATCCTTGTGTGTCTATGTCCGCCCTATGGTCTCCAACGAGCCCTGACTGACATCGCTAGAGTCATGACGCGGAGAGAAGAACAGCTGTCTGCTCAGAGTGGCTCCAGCGATGCCAACCGTGAGCTGGCACACAAGCAAAAGATCATGGAGGACATGGTGCGGATGGAGGCGGAAACGAGGTCAGCCACCGCTGCACATCATCGAAATGTTGCTGGGATCTATCATGCCCTGCAGACCTCCATCATGGCATTGCTGTCACAAGGCGTGGCGCCGATGAATGCTGCTGTCCACACACCATCCACATCCCCGCCCCCTGGTGTGTCAGTGCCTCCCAGTGCGGCAGGCATATTCACTCAGGCACCTGATGTGTCAGTGGCACACAGTGCTGCTGACAATCCCCCTCCGGCCCCTGATGTGTCAGTGGCACACAGTACCGCAGCCGGTACTGCAACATCCACAGGTGGGGCAGAGCACACATCTGGGGACTAGGACGTGGATGGGTTTGTGATCAAGAGGCACTAGCATTCATTTCCACCACCTGGCCTGTTTCTACTTGGTGCCGCACATGGCCTCATTACCTTCCACTGACCCCTGATACTCTCCGATGCACTCACCTTGGACAGTGACATGGACTGCCACATCCTGTTTGATGACCAATGACACGGTGGACAGACTGTGCACTGTACCCTTCCTCTTCCGCAGTTCATGTTATCCCCGGATGGACTCTGGCTGGCCTTCAGTGTAGTGTGCTCGGCATTGCCCTGTACCGCTCCAGCTGCATGACTGCACTGGATGTGCAAATAAACATCCAGTGACACACTGCTGTGTCATGTCTTACATCATTCAGGTATGGATGTGGGGACAGTGCCTTCCCTTGCATCAATGATGTTCATCCTGTGGGATGCGACTCAGAGGGTGCGACATTGCATTTTGTGTACCTGGTCCAGTGAACACTACAACAGGGACACATGCATCAGTCACTTCCTTGTCTGGACATGGACTGGACCATGCTCCGAGCCCATGAGTCATTGTTGCAAGCCCTGCGCTGGTCCGGTGTATGGTAGGTCAGACCACTCTGATGACGCACCGAGGGGGGGCCATCATTGCTACCCATCGCAGGCGTATGCGCTGGTGGTGTGCAGGTCACTGGTCTAGTTGTCAGCATGTCACATCCACTCCCTGAGGACAGGTTTGCACACACACCACACCCATCCGGCACAGGTGTCACTGGCCATGTGACTCCGCCAACATAAGGGCCTGCGTCGTCACATTCCCCACTTTCTGTGGTGACTGATGACAGCCGCTCCACGCTTCTCATTCATAAAGGACCCGTGAGTTGTTGCGCACAGGGTTGGTGGCATCCGAAACCTGGCGGACGGCAAGGGCCTACCGCCACGTCGCGCAGACTGGGGTTGCACAGGGTTAGTGACATCCGAGGCCTGGCGAACAGCACGGGCCTACCGCCACGTGACACAGACTGGGGTTGCACGGGGTTAGTGGCATCCGAGGCCTTGCGGACGGCACAGGCACCCTGCAACGGGACGGTGACTTTGGGTGCACTGAGTCAGTGGCACCTTAAGCTGCTGAGCGGGTGTGCAGCCTGCGATGATGCCCCGTCCCGGTGGTCCGGACAGCTCAGGTTTAGTGTGCCCTGCTGGACCGCAGTGTAGGCCAGAGCCAGCCAGCAGCGCAAGACTGCTGCCACGTGGCGTCGCTTCCGGGACTCCAGAGTTAGTGGCACCCATTGGGCTGAGCGGATGTGGAGCCTGCGATGATGCCGGGTGCACTGGTATGTCCTCTGCCATGGAGTAATCAAGACCCAGCACCAAACATGAGACCTGTTGGCCTGAAGAGTGTGGCTGCATGGTGTGGAGGGTGACATGTCTGTGGGCCCCAGGCTGGTGGCTTACGGCGGCACATGGTGGGACCTCCTGTCTACGCGCCAGTGGCAGAAGGTGAGCAGTGAGGCCTGGGTGTGCATGGGCGGGGATGCTCTGATGGGCGCCAGTGGGGGTTGGGGTGCCTCTGCCTGGGTGTGCATGGGCGGGCAGGCGATGTTGTCTTGTGCAGGTGTGTGTACTGTGGCAGTCATGTATCGGGACTCTGTTTCAGCTGATGGCTCTGACTCAGATGTGTGACCTGGTGAACTGCGATACATACCGGCACGTGGTTTGAGACACACTGGTGGCAGCAGGTGAGCAGTGTGGCCTGGGTGCACAGGGGCAGCACTCTCTCTCTCTCTTCCTCTCTCTCTCTCTCTCTCCCTCTCTTCTTCTCTCTCTCTCTCTTTCTCACTCCCTCTCTTCTTCTCTCTCTCTCCCTCTCTTCTTCTCTCTCTCTCTCTCTCCCTATCTTCTTCTCTCTCTCTCTCTCTTCTTCTCTCTCTCCTTCACTCTCTCTGTCCTTTGATGTGCGCAGGACACACCTTCTCATCATACTTTTTGTCTTGCAGGCTGGGACCTACCGATTGTTCCGAGGGGAGCGGCCATGTGTCTTCATTTCATTTCAGTGTTAATTTTAATAAAGTTTAATTTGATGCTTCGAAAGTGAATGTGTGCTGCTCATTTCTGTGTTGACACATGCATGTCACCAGTTGTGATTGTGCGACGTCAGGCGGATTATTTTGTACATGTTTACTATAGCTGATGTGGCATGTCTTTGGTCAGGGGGTGCCAGGGTGGGGTGGTCCTGGGGGTGGTGGCGGTGGGTGGTGTGGCCCTCTTGGGTGTCTGGGCCGCATGATTGGGTGGTTCCATGGCATCTGTTACCCTTCAGATGTGGCCCTGGGCTGTGCTCCCTTTTGTTGTGCAGGCTGCCGTCCGACTTTACACCAGGTCAGAGCAGGTGTAGATTTCCTGGTGCTAACGCGCCTTATCGCCTGTTTTGTGTTTTTATCGCAGTCTGGTTGTTGAGAATGTTGAGGTGTGATTTTGATGCGCCTTTTGGCACGGGAACGTCCACTCTGCATCTCATTAGCGATAGTTGCGGGGGGCCTCTGTGGCAATGTTTTTTGCAGCTGCTATCACGGGTAAACTGGTGCAGTGGGCTGTTAGCACCAGCTTTTGAATGGGGAGGTAAATTTATCACGACTTTGGCTGCAATAAAGTGCCGTTAATTTGGCAATAGCTCCTTGTGAACATACCCCTATGTTGCTTACAGTTTGCACTGAGATTGTATGCCCCATAGACTGTTTTGTTAATGCTAAATCCTCACATTTTGACTCCCACTTTTCCCTAAGTAATGACACTGTCCTTTTGCCCACTGAATGTGTTAACGTAGAGGAATTATCAAACAAATCAGACCGTCCCAGGGCCCGCAGGTTACCGGCCACATACACCAGCCACGGGGTCAAGAAAGATTTTTCCAAATTCAAACAGTCTTGCACAATTAATCTGCTAAAGCTCAGTTCCTCCTTTAACCAAATCAGGTTCCAAAGTTTTAAAGGGCCAAGGCATAACTGGTTGATGAGAAAGTCTATACCTAATTCCTCATGGACAATTTCAGAAGGTATACTTTGGGGGACCCCTAGTAGACTTCTCAAAAATGAATTTTCAGCACCTTGAAGTGGGGTAATCTGACTGTAGCCCCAGATTCCGTTACCATAGCTCACTAAAGGGATGTACTTGGGCCTGTAAATTTCCAGGACCAATTTGATGTGAGTTTGTCCTAGTCGACAGGAGAAATCTTTAATGCTAAATGTCACTCTGTTAAAGGCCAAAACATTCTGGGATATAAGTGAGTGCCACTTTAGCTCCGAGTCTAGAAGGCATCCAATATTACTCTGGCCACCGTAGGAGGAAGATGAAAGGGTTTTCCTTGAGACAGGTTGCGTTCCACATTCCACCAAGACAGATCTGCTGCAGCTTCTCTGGAGATCCTGATCGACTCCCTGAGATCTCTGTTGTGCTGATACCACTGCCTGCGGAGACACCACTGGAGTACTGGACCCAAATACTTAAAATGTTCTACCTGACTAATATGATGACCTTCAACTACATGTTTCATCATTTTAGTTTTAGAGGGGCCAAGTTTCATAACATGAGACTTAGAGAAATTTGTTGACAAATCAAGGCTGTTCATAAAATTGATAAAAAAGGGTGAGGAGTTTTTGTGAACTATTAGCAGTGCAAAACAGTATCATCCACATAGAGCAAAGCAGGTATAAGTAGACCTCCTAATATTGGAGCGTTAACCCCTGGTACTAATAAGGCTTGCTCTAAATGAATAATATAAAAAATAAATAAAATGGGGCTAAAATACAGCCTTGTCGTACCCTCAGCACAATTTAAAGTGCTAAGTGCATTCTCCATTAGGACCAAACCTGACACTAGCTGAAAGGTCAGTGTGCAGATCAAGCAAGAATCTAATTAAAACTGAATCTATGCCCATCTGTTCCAGACCAGAGCTTAGAGCGATTAACTCTATCAAAGGCAGAGTTTTGTTTGGTTTTTTAGTTTTTTTAAAGTATTTATTTATTAGGTGTTCCTCCATATCAGCAGACAATGTACATCAACAATCCTACTTCTCTTCCGCCGAGGTGGTGCACGTTTTAACAATGATACATGTCATCAATTAGACCTAAGGTCGTGTCGGTGGAGGATTCTCCATCTTCAATGTTCTTCTTCATTTTTATTAATGACATCAGAACTCAACTGTAATTTAACTCCCCCCCTACCCTTCCAACCTATCCCAAAATCCCCCCCGTCCCTACCCTCCACCTCCCCCCCTTGCCGGGTCTGGATAACTCGAGGTCTATACATCTTATCATTTATGCTGGATCCCCTTGTGTCCTTACTCTGGGACCTGGGACCGTCCCCACTGTGGAAGGCGTCGGCTCTGAGCTGTCTTGTGTGGATTGTGAGGTCTGTCCCGCTATCTCTTGAATCATCACTCCCCACGCCAATAGCACCTCAGGTAGTTTGTTATCCCTCCTGGTGTTACGCATATGTACTTCCTCCGCCAATGCCCACAACCTAAAATCTGTTCTCCACTTCACCACTAGTGGCCCCTGTTGGGTTAACCAATGGATCGCAATACGCCTCTTGGCTATAACAAGGCCCAGAACCAGGAACCGCCTACTCGTCTTGCGTTTAGGATCCCGCGGAATCAAGCCCAAGAGACAGGCGCGTGGGTCCAGGGGAATTGTCCATTCAAAGGCAGAGTTAAGATCAATGACGGCCAGATGGACTTCCCCCTTTTTAACCTTAATGCACTTACATACTAATAAATAAAGGTTAAAGGTTTGCACTATAGTCCCCCGTCCAGGGCAAAATCCATATTGTAGGTCAGTGAGAAAGCCTCTTTCCTCAGCTCATTCAGCTAGAATTTAATAAAATCTGACCAATAATTTTCACTTCTGAATCGATGAGGGAAATGAGCCTAAAACATGCTGGATCAGATACATTGCCCTTTTTAAAACCAGGACTATTATCGAATTGGACCAGGTAGAGGGAAGAGGGCCGAAAACCACAGTATTTAGGTGTAATGTCAGCAGCGGTGCCCCTTAAATCAATGCAGTATTTATATATGTCCCCAGGGACCCCGTCAGGGCCTGGCGCCTTATTAGATGGTAGCTGCAAAATAGTGTCAAATTTAGATAGAGGCAGAAATGAGGAAACTGATTAACTGTTCCAATCTTTTCATGAGGAATTTCATACTCCTGGCGGGAAAGTAAAAGATGACATAATCAGAATTAACTTAGTCATGTTGCGCCTATGAACATCAGAAAGCCAGGAGTTGGAGCACCCGATTTCAGAGAAAGATTGCTTAATGGTAGGGAATGGACAGCTTTAACAGAGTTCCAGATTAAGATGGTTCCTTAACCTTATTTTACAAAATCTTTAATCAGAAACTCTGCCAGGGCATTATTTAACTTTTCCAACCTTTTTCCTCTTTGGTTGAAATCATAGCTACACCATCAGTGGCTACTATGATAGTCATTTCGGTGAGCAGTCTAAATATCGAGTTTTAAATGTCGACCTACAAGTATATCGAGTTGTAAATATCGGAGGTAAAGAATATCGAAGTCAAGAATATCGATGGACAGAATATGGACCCCAAGGTAAGTATTATCGAAGTTAATAATATCGAAGTCATTAATATAGATGTAAGTAATATCGTAATCAAAAATTTCGATGTCAAGAATATCGATATTTTATTAGTGTAATGTATTTTAATATGTATTTTATTTGTATGTGAAAAATTATTATAATGTATTTTAATACATTTAAAAATAAATGTTTAGAGATTAATAATTATTTAAAATATAATTTAGCGTTTTAGTATCAGAGCGGGTTGTGGGTTTATAGGGGAATAGGGTGGGAAGTAATTTAATTATAATTAATTAATTAATATGTATTGTTTAATTGGTATTTATGATTAATTAATTGTTAATTAATTACTAATTGTTAATTAAATATATTAATTTATTAATTAATAGTTTATTAATTATTAATTGTAAATTAATTTTATTAATTGGTTAATTATATAAGTTATAATTAGTTTAATATTAATATTTCTTTATTGGTATTGTTAATTAATTAATTGTTAATAACTAATTAATTGGTGATTTAATTTTATTAAGTGATTAATTGATGCTTAAATTAATTATGTGAATTTTTATGTGTAGTGGGTTGTGGGTTTATAGGGGAATAGGGTGGGATGTAATTAAATTCAAATAATTACTGATAATTTTTATTTATTTGTAATTAATATTAATTATTTGTTAATTAATTATTAATTGGTAATTAATTGTTATTAGTACGTTAAATATAGTAAATATAAATAATTTATTATTTCATGTTATTTGTTGTTATTGCTAATTAATGTATTGTTAATTAATAATTAATTTGTGAATAATTGTAATTTGGTAGTTAATATGTATAAATTTGTAAATAATAAGTATATTAATTATAAAGAATGTATTATTAATTGTAAATAATAGATAAACTGATATTTAAATGTATTGTGTATTTTGTATGTGTAGTGTGTTGTGTGTTAAAGGGGGAATAGTGTGGGATGTAATTTAAAGTTATTTATATAAATATTTATTTTAAATAATTGGTATTTAATAATACATATTTTGTAAATTAATTCTTAATATGCTATTTTTTTATAACTAATTATTTAATTGGTTATTATGTTTATAGAATCCCTATGCTATCCAGTGCTTTCCCAACTGTTTTACTATCTGGAGTTGGAATAGGAATTTTTACTCCTACGCTATCCAACGCTTTCCCTTCTGTTGGACTCACTGGAGTGGGAATAGTAATTTTTACCCTTACGCTATCCAACGCTTTCCCTACTATTGCACTCTCTGGAGTTGGAATAGTAATTTTTACCCCTACGCTATCCAACGCTTTCCCTACTGTTGCACTCTTTGGAGTTGGAATAGTAATTTTTACCCCTACGCTATCCAGCGCTTTCCCTACTGTTTCACTTACTGGAGTGGGAATAGTAATTTGTACCCCTACGCTATCCAACGCTTTCCCTACTGTTGCACTCTCTGGAGTTGGAATAGTAATTTTTACCCCTACGCTATCCAGCGCTTTCCCTACTGTTGCACTCTTTGGAGTTGGAATAGTAGTTTTTACCCCTACGCTATCCAACGTTTTCCCTACTGTTGCACTCTCTGGAGTGGGAATAGTAATTTTTACCTTTACGCTATCCAACGCTTTCCCTACTATTGCACTCTCTGGAGTTGGAATAGTAATTTTAACCCTACGCTATCCAACGCTTTCCCTACTGTTGCACTCTTTGGAGTTGGAATAGTAATTTTTACCCCTACGGTATCCAACATTTTCCTTATTGTTGTTTTTGTTGGAGTTGGACTAGTAGTTTTATTGTGTCTGATATTTCATATGTTTTGTATTTTTTTTGCTATTGTAATATATCATTAATAATAAAAATTATTCACATTAAAAATATGGATTATTATTTGCTATATGTAATTATTAAATATTTATTAATGTTAATATTTTATGTGTATAGATGTATTGGTAATTTTTAAAAACATTTAATAATTTATACGTTACAGAAATTATTAGTAAAATTTATTATTCAGTAAGTATATATATTATATGTACATGTTTAATTAAAGTTTTATTAAATTATATATATTAATTATACATTTTAAATATTATACAATATATTTAATTATGTTTATTTAATTTCTAAGTATAATTTGGTTTATTTTACATATATTTTTAAAGTAAAAGAAAAACGATATTTTTAATAACGATATTTTTGACCTCGATATTTAATTTTCGATATTTTTGTACTTACCATGTTGTAGATAGGATGTCGATATTCTTGACATCGATATTTTTGTTGCGATATATTTGTAGGTCGATTTTCTGTCTGTCGAAATTATGTCATACAACCAGTCATTTCAAAACCAGAAAAAGACAAAACATTGTAACGAATTCAAGACAGTTTTCACTCCTAAATTTAGACTGTAAACTCAATCTAAAGATTCTGTCAGGATCACCCAATAGGCTCATATATAAAAGAGTCCATCCATCACAAACTTGGTTTATGCTTGGCCAACTGACAACCGACAGCATGAGACTGTTTTTGTCTAATAGAAGTGGCAAAACCGTTTGAAACACCTATAGCAACTGTCTTTCTTGACGCACTTGACATAGTCGTGTGGTTCCTAATTAGTAGGGGCCATACAAAAATTGTATTTTGTTGAGGATTTTATTGGAATGCCAGTGTATAGTGCCCCAGAAGTAGATGTTAAAGTTAATGGACTTTTCTTGAGTTGGTTCAATGTACGAGAGAGGAATACCCACTTTGACCAATGCTCTCCCTGGTAGTGCTTGACCCTCTCCGTAAACAATTAGAATATCTGTTGGCATTCCCTCAATCCTGATTGGTAAAGACAAGTCTAGATTAGCAGCATATGCAGACAATGTGATTTACTTTTCAATATATTCGGATTACTAATTCCATAATTTTTTTAATTGCACAGGAATATTCTAAAATCTTGGACTGTTTTATAAACACAAAATAAACCAGATATTAAAGCTTTACATTTTGACTGTAGCAAAGATATTGTAAATTCATTCAGCTTAAAGGAGCACCAAGAGAGCTATAAATACTAGGATCTAACATTTCTTGACAGCTTAAATACATGTGAATATTAAGGGTGGGCGGAATTTGCAAAATTGACTTTCGCAAATTATCGCGAAATTGCGCAAAATCTCCGCGAGCATGCAAAACTTTCGCGAAGATGCAGAGATTGCTTTTCCCGCCCGTTCGCGATGTGTTTTTGCGTGCTCGCTGGGAAATATATCTCCAACTTGCCCATGCGGTCGCTAATGGGCGCTGCCATCTTGCTCGCGATGCTTATTTCCTGTTCCCGATCGCAATGACGTGTTCGCGATCGCAAACTCTCGCGGAATAGTGCGACCGCCTACCAACAATCCAACATCTTGTGGCACGTGCGAACGGATAGGAAAACTCGTCGGAGAATGCAGGGACCCAGTAAGTCGCGACCGCACGTGTGAGAATGCATTTTTAAAGCGCGAACAAGAAAAATACTTCCGTTTCGCGGCAGGTTGCGAAAGTTTTGACATTTCCGCGCTCCCTGCGGAACGCGGAAATGTCAAAATATCGCAAAATTTACCACCCAGGCCTAGTGAATATATTGAGAATAGCGTACAAAATCATGAAATGGAAATGTTTTTTACCCCTCAGCACATAATATGATAGGGTAAAGGAGAAAGGATGAAGATGGTTTTGACCCCAGTCTTAAGTGTCTTAATCTGTATTATCGCTATACCTCTTTCCATCTGGCTTTATAACTCTATGGACTCTGCTATAGCAAGGTTCATAATGAAAAGTTTAAAAAAAACTATCATATCAATAAAGAATCTTAGACTTGTTAAGCAACAGGATGTTGCCAATTTGGCCAAATTTTGCAATTATTAGACAGTCTCTTGTTAGCCCATGAATGCTAACTGGTTCTCATTGAACTCTTAATGTCGCTTGGGACACAAATGACAGTGTTTGCTCTATTATGTTTTGTCTCTCTGCTATCTGCTTCAAGCACTCCAATTGCATACTAAAAAGGGAATCCTGCCAGGTACCACATAAGCCATATTTTATGTTGACATAAAACTAAAGCATACATTCTCTAGTTCAAACGTAAATCCTGTCCTGGCTTGACAAGAAAGTCATCATTCTGGTTCTTCTGATTGATTAGTCATCACGCGAAAAGCTCAAAGAATCTGTTGAAGCAGACATTCTTCTAATATTAAGAACATGTATCTGTTTAGTGAGGTAGATTTTTAGAATTTCCTTAAAATAGGTGCATTGATAAATAATCCAGAATGTATTTATTCTTTGAAGAAAATGTCTTTTTGTAATCACATGACCTTAAAATTAAATGAACCTGAACAAATCGGCATCAAATCCGAACCAGACAAATAAGAGAGGTGGGAAAAAAAACTGAGTTAGACAAAAACTCCCCTTTATTGCATACACAGTGGGAGATGGTCTGAAACTCTTCTTTAGTTCTAAGACTACACTTTGCATTACCCACACTAGGTTTAGTCCTGACCCCTTGATAGACCTCCATAAAAAAATTGTTGTCCAGAGATTTTCATTTTCATTTTCATTTTTGATTTGTGTTTTTGTATAATCAAAGAAGTAATTTAGATTGGTTAGAAATTACTAAATCCGGGCTGAGGTTTCTGGACAACATTTTTAAAAATAGTGGATGTGTTGCAGTGATAAAGTAATATTTCAGGAACCCTGAGAGTATATTCTTAATTTTGGTGTCAAAACATCGGTTTTGGGGGTCAAGTATTCTTATAGAGACAGAGAATAACTCCTCAGAGCAACCCTTCCACCCTTTTCCAAGATAGAGGCTCTATAATAATGGGTTTAAGCCATCATATTGGTAATTTATATTAATAATGTTTTTTGTTTCAGGCTTTCTGTTGATTCAACTTTGTAAACACGAGTGAAACAGGTGGTAGCAGAGGATCTTTACCTCCTGACAGAGTGTTGCTTACTGCAAAATCTGAGGACTTCTAAAACAAAGAAAAATGTGTCATATGGTAAAAAACTAGAAGACAAGCTAATATTAACTACGGCTAGACAGAAGAGAGTTTGAGATGCTGCGAAATATGTCAAGACAAAGTTCATAAAAGACTCAAACTGTAGGTGAAGAGGATCAAATATTTTATCATTGTAACAAGAAGTGCTACAAGTCATATACAATGTAGAAAAGACTGGAAAAATGTGCCAAAAAATATCAGATGGCAGTGAATCACAACACGAATCGGAGTTGATCGATGGTTACCCCTCATCCACCTCCAACAACTGATCAGAAAGGAGAGGATCTTCAATGTGTTATCTGTGGTTTAGACAGAACAAGGGCCAAAGGGATTGACGAAAAAACAAAGCACAGAGTAAGTGAGTCTCACAGGGCCTTCTGCAGCTAGTTTCTTCCAAGATTACATTTTCAGCTGAGCAGCTGATCTAAACAGAGAGGTGAATGTAATTGCAGTGGATTTGTATGCCCACCTGAACTATGTGTGTGCATACATTAAAAAATATTAATGTACTATGTGCTCCCAGCAGAAACGTAACCACCAGCCTTCAGTTAAGTTTGCAATCTTTGAAAAAGCTAATTAAGTTTTTAAGCCACTTTTGAGTGCTGGCTATGAGTTCACACCTAAGTGAGATAAGAGGAATAATGGTCAACATTGATATATAATAATGAAATTAAGATTTTTCTGGTGAGAATGTACCATGACTACATTTGTTTTTGTCAGTCTAACAAAAAGAATGAGCCACTTATGGTGTTCTCAGCTGATTTAAGTCCTGAAGTTCTTGCTACCAAAATAAGGTCATATGATGCAGGAAATTCAGCAGGAACCATTTTGAGAACCATCCTAAAAGATTTAGATTTTGTACTTAATTACACATTTTTTCATGCCCCAGAGCTCGGCAAATCATGGAAGTCAGCAAGAAGCCTGATATTGTCTTGACATTTTTTACATCATTGTTTAATATCAACAAAGCAAAACTGTTACTAACTAAAGTTCTTGAGCTTGTAACATAAGCCGGCGACATTGATGATGGCTGTAAAAATGTATGTGAAGAAGTGTATGATAATCCCATAAATCGACAGGCTTATGCTGTGAATATGTTCTGTCTTTTTCAAATCATGTTATATGAATTAAATCATCCTTCATAATCATTATAAATGCTATTCGTCTGATAAAAGCACCATAAAATAATACACACAATCATCAGTATCAAATTCATCACTTGTAAATAACATACAATAGTAGTGATCAATACAAACAGTAAACACCACATCAGTTAATCAGGTCTTGATCTCCTGGGCACCAAGGTTCGCCAGTAAAAGATATATAACAGTAAAAATAACATAGTCAGTGGGAAGCATCTGAAGATGCATCAAGCCTGGCCTACCTTGATTAATATTCAAAGATTTCAACAGTGGAATTAAAAACTGTTTCCTCGGCCAACTAAAATATGAGCAAAACGCTATGAAGGGCAGCGTATCCTGCAGCCGCAGGATAACCTTGCCACTGGCCTTGCCCACCCAGGTGGAGATGCCAGTAGATGACGCAGTTGGTTAAACCTAAACCTGGCCAATAGAAACCTATCACGCTGTGGGCGGATAATGGTGGGATACTGCTACATTCCCTTCACGGTTTTTAACAGCATGTGACCCCGAGCTGATGATTTCAGAAGCTCTAGATGCTCCCTCTCCCAACAAAAGCATTCTAAAAACAACCATTTAACTCACCCCAGCTCGCGCAAGGAGAATGAGGTCGGGTCCTCATTCATTTCGTGCCTGCCTATATGAGCAAAAGCAGCCTTGACGTAGGCAACCACAGTATTCTATGGGCCTGATCAAGTTGGTGAGGATAAACCGATTTAACTTCAAGTCAGCCCTGCTCCAGATCTTGATCCAACACAAGAGCAGGCTTAGAGATATCGGATACGACACTTGTACAAGCCCAAGCTCTGCCTGCACTGAAAAGGCTGAGATGGGATGTGGAACCTGTGCCATCTGGCAAAGAAATGTATTCTCTAGCCAGTTGAATCCTGTCTAACTTGGCATATCCCCATAACTCCCTGCCATATAGAAGTTGTGAGATACATTTGGCCTGATAGATTTTTAGGAAAAACTAGAAACTCTCCCCATTGTTTTAACAAACTCTGATCTTTTTGCCTCGACTAATGGTTTCCAACAGTTTTTAGCATCAAATAAAACACCCAGGTAAAGGTACGCCATGACTTTGCCCAGGGTGGAAATAGCAACGTTAGATTTCGGGCCCACTACCATCATATATGTCTTCGAGAGGTTGACTGACACTTTAAGGTTTCCCATAAAAGACACATATTTGACCAAGGGTAGGTCCAACACATGTGCCGTCCTAGTCATGAGGACCATGTCATCTGTGTGTAATAATACAGGAAGAGATCTAATGCCAACCCTGGGGCAAACCGCCAAAACGGATAACAGCTCAGATTCGAGTCCATTCACATAAAGGGGAAACAAAAAAGGGGCCAATATGCAACCTTTACGAACACCAGAACTAGCATGGAATGGAGAGAAACTCACAAAAAACTGAGGTCTTTGAGTGAAGATTGGTTAAAAGCACCACAATACTAGAATCAATCGCCATCTCACTAAACAAAGCCAAGAGTTTGACTCGCTTCACCAGATCGAATGCGGAGGTTCAGTCCATAAAAAGCTAAGTGTAAAGATTGAGATCGGGCAACCGTAATTTATTAATAGTCAAATGGAGGTTCATAAATTGGTCTGAGGTGGACCTCCCCGTCCTAAAACCATATTGAATCAAATCCTGGCAAAACTAAAACCCCGCTACAAATGATGACTGCCCATGCAATCTATGAAAAGTAGAGAGCTAATCACTTCAATGAATTGAATTGGTTAATCAACAAGTTATAATGACATAGTAAAGAGCAGAGATCTTGTGAATCCAACCACACACAACTACCAAGTCACTTTTCCAGGAAAGGATTGCAATTGCTGCTCACAATAATTTAGATTTTTGAAAACAGCTCTTCTTTGTCTTGAACATCCAGCACACATGATATGGCCATTATGCTTTTTCATAAATGTACCAATGAAGTAGCTGCTGGAAAACAAGCTGTGTCAGCTGTAGGCATAAACAAATGAAGCTGGAAACTTATCACCCAACAGCCTTGCCAGCGTGCGCGAAATCACTACAAGCCATCAACACGTCTCAGTCTACTAGAAAGTTTCAAAGTGGCTCAGTACATTGGCTTCCTACCTGATGCTGCGGTCCACAAAGCTGATTTACTTGTATTAATCATATCACTTACTCGGTGCAGACTAGAGGATGAAGAAAAGCCAGTTGCTCACTGAGCTTCATGCTCTGATCTCCCAGAATACCGTCACAAACTATACAACAGTATGGACAGCTCTAAAAGAAAATTCTAAATGTTTGTGCTCAGCTTGCAGACTAGCCTATCCTGCCAACTTTCTGTGATGAAGGTGTTTTCCGTATTGTAGCTGACATTTTTATGAGCAATCTAGTAGAATTTGATGATCTTTATCCAATGATGGGTGTTTTTCACATGACAAAAGTTGTGTTGCGGTGTGTAGGAAGTTAACTCAGTGGATGTGGCATAAATGATGCACATATTGAGGCTGAACTCTATGGAGACAAAACTAGTTGACGGCATGAAAAAAGTTGACCTCATTAGTAACCTGGGATCATTGTCCCCTCTGGTGACATTAAGTTTTTAATAAGTCAGGCATTCTCATGGATTTAAATTTAATGTGAGACCTGCCTAGCCTTTTTTAAGTCACTAATCACTACATCAATCCCTACGTTTCCTCAATTTACACAAAGGGCCCTTAACTTACACTGCACATTACTACTTTGGGAAAACATCTCTGATAAAGCCCCCTTGAGGGTGCCCGTCAGGCACTGCAGCGCCAGCCCGATGAGGAGCAAGCCCGATGATGAAGCATGACACCCGCAAGGGTATATGAGGACCCTATTTCCAAAAAGGAACTACTTCCCTTGTAGTGGCTCCATTTCTCTGACCTATTCCCCTTTTTCCTTAATCCCTCTCAAATGTTCAACATTCTGCAAATGACCCACGAGTGATTGCTGAAACAAATACATAGGTGCCAATTCCGATCCGGTAAAAAAGATTCCCCGTCCGACTCGCATTCGGATATTTTTCCGTCCGAATCGCCAAAGTAGCGTACAAACTGCCAAGTACGATTCGAACGGAAAAAAGTCCATACGAATCGCATTGGGAAGATTTCCCCACACGTCCTCGGGTCGGGAAAAGTCACCGACACGTCCCCGGTCGAAAAACCCACCGTGCGGAAAAATAAAGTCCGACAGCGCAAGTACGATCCCTCCCGTCCTCCCCATTTCACAACCGTACGCAAAAAACACCGTCCGAACCGAACTCCCATAGCAACCATGGAGACATGTGCCCGCATACGCGCCGAACACCCCACCACCCCCCCGCCCGCCTATGTACGCACCGAAACCCCACCCCAGCAGTGCATGTACGCCCCAAACCCCCACCCGTGTATGTACGCCCCGAAACCCCACCCGTGTATGTACGGACCGTACCCACACCCGTGGAAGTACGGCCCGTACCCCCACCCCAGCAGTGTATGTACGCCCCGAACCCCCACCCCAGCAGTGTATGTACGCCCCGAACCCCCACCCGTGTCTGTACGCACCAAACCCCCACCCCAGCAGTGTATGTACGCACCAAACCACCACCCGTGTATGTACGCACCGAACCCCCACCCCAGCAGTGTATGTACGCCCCGAACCCCCACCCGTGTATGTACGCCCCGAACCCCCACCCGTGTATGTACGGACCGTACCCACACCCGTGGAAGTATGGCCCGTACCCCCACCCCAGCAGTGTATGTACGCCCCGAACCCCCACCCGTGTAAGTACGCACCGAACCCCCACCCCAGCAGTGTATGTACGCCCCGAACCCCCACCCGTGTATGTACGCACCGAACTCCCACCCCAGCAGTGTATGTACGCACCAAACCACCACCCGTGTATGTACGCACCGAACCCCCACACGTGTATGTACAGACCGTACCCACACCCGTGGAAGTATGGCCCGTACCCCCACCCCAGCAGTGTATGTACGCCCCGAACCCCCACCCCAGCAGTGTATGTACGCCCCGAACCCCCACCCGTGTATGTACGCACCGAACCCCCACCCCAGCAGTGTATGTACGCCCCGAACCCCCACCCGTGTATGTACGCACCGAACTCCCACCCCAGCAGAGTATGTACGCACCAAACCACCACCCGTGTATGTACGCACCGAACCCCCACCCCAGCAGTGTATGTACGCACCGAACCCCCACCCGTGTATGTACGCACCGAACCCCCACCCGTGTATGTACGGACCGTACCCACACCCGTGGAAGTATGGCCCATACCCCCACCCCACCCGTGTATGTACGCCCCGAACCCCCACCCATGTATGTACGCACCGTACCCCCCCCAGCCGTGTATGTACGCACCGAACCCCCACCCGTGTATGTACGCACCGAACCCCCACCCCAGCAGTGTATGTACGCCTCGAACCCCCACCCGTGTATGTACGCACCGAACTCTCACCCCAGCAGTGTATGTACGCACCAAACCACCACCCGTGTATGTACGCACCGAACCCCCACCCCAGCAGTGTATGTACGCACCAAACCCCCACCCGTGTATGTACGCACCAAACCCCCACCCGTGTATGTACGGACCGTACCCACACCCGTGGAAGTATGGCCCGTACCCCCACCCCACCCGTGTATGTACGCCCCGAACCCCCACCCGTGTATGTACGCACCGTACCCCCCCCAGCCGTGTATGTACGCACCGAACCTCCACCCCAGCAGTGTATGTACGCACCCAACCACCACCCATGTATGTACGCACCGAACCCCCACCCATGTATGTACGCACCGAACCCCCCCAGCCGTGTATGTACGGCCCGAACCCCCCCCAGCCATGTATGTACGCCCCGAACCCCCCCCAGCCATGTATGTACGCCCCGAACCCCCAGCCGTGTATGTACGCAACGAACCACCACCCGTGGAAGTACGGCCGTACCCACACCCCACCAGGGAATGTACGGACCGTACCCCCACCAGTGCATGTACGTACCGTACTGACGCCAAAAACACACGTACTGAACCAGGACAAACCATATTTACACAAGGAGAGTCAATTAGAGTTTCCCCACACCACCAAACATGCCCAACAACCCCACAAACATCACATACACTGACCTGCAACTGCCAAACTGCCAAACAGAGGCCCAAAACTCAATCACTCCTCATAACACACCCACACAAATTTCAAACACAGCCACACCCACAAATGGACCAATAAAAATGGACCACACACACAAACCATGAGCCTTTGCAACAGACCCACTGCTGCCAGAGCCCACAGACGACCCACACCACCATACTTGAACCTCACACTTGCATACCTTCACACAACCACCTACACAAACACCCCCTCATCACATTCACACACACACCTCCACTACCACACCCACACACCCACAACCATCCACACCCACACCCCCACAACCATCCACACCCGCACCCCACGCCATGTCCACCACCAAGAATCCAAAGTTCACAAAGGAGGAGCTGGAGATCCTTGTCTACGAAATCCTCAGAGTCGAGTCACAGCTCTTTGGGACATTGGTCAGACAGACCAGCATATCCGAAAAAATGGCCATGTGGCAGAGGATTGTCGATTCTGTGAATGCTGTTGGGACCACCAGAAGGACCAGGCACGAGTGCCAATCCAGGTGGTACGATCTGCGGAGGACGGTCAAGAGGAAGATGACTGACAATCACAACCAGGGGAACATCACTGGAGGAGGGCCGCCCCCCAGACCGTTACAATACCATCCCTGGGAGGAGAAGGTGATGTCCACGCTGGCGGTGGAGGGACTACACGGACTACCAGGACTCCCAGACCCTGGTGAGTACACAAACAACTCACCTCACATGGGGGGGATGCCATACACAATCAATCATGCATGCCACCCCCCCAAGCCACCACCGGACACAACAACACTCCACAAACACACACATGCCACTAGCGCCTCCATGCCCCATGCATCAATCAGGGCCATGCCAAGTCACAGGCCACACAAAACACCAACACAACACAGGATGTGGCCGATGCTGGGAGTGGGGGCATCAAAACTAACATTGAGCAACTCACAAGCACACAACAATGCCCTCAGCCCATATGGCCCAGGGCACAGCCATACAAACTGTGTGTACCCACACAGTACTGTCTTGCCTGCAAATGGTGGCTGCCATGCAGGATGACATGGGTCTGAAGGCACAGTTTGCACATAACAGCAGACAATGAAGATGCATCGCTCTGATAGAGTCTCAGCACACACCGCCACAGCTGCAGCCTACACTCAGACACACTGCCCAATGGGTGCCCGGAGAACAGGAACTAACTCACATGAACAAGCCAATGGCCATTCAAAGACCGGCTAACTGTGTGTGCCCAGGAAGCTGGCCTGAGGTGACAGAGGGTGACAAATAGAGGGAGGGAGAGGGGGGATGAGAGGGAAGGAGACAGAGGGGGACACAGGGAGACAGACAGAGGGAGGGAGTAGGGTGACAGAGGGAGACCGACAGAGGGAGGAACAGAGGGAGGGAGGAAGGGAGACACAGGGAGACTAAATCACCCTTGGGTGGTGTGGCCATGTCCACTCGTCAGCCGGTGGACTGTGTGCATGCAGACAAGGTCTGGCAGTGCCTCAACCCCCCCCTACCGTAGATGAAGACCGGTCCATGTGTCAATCTGTGCACGAGTCCATCCGTGCTGCAGGCACAGACCTAACCACACACCCAGTATACCCACCCACTGTGTCGGTAAGAACCCTGTCACAAATGCTTCAGTCACCTACCTGCAACATCAAATTGCCTTGGCAAAACACCATTTGGCCACGTCCAGTGCAACACGTAAGGCGCCTCTGCATGGCTCGCTACGCCCGCACACCACACTGCTGACTGTGTACCCAAATAGATGCATCAACCAAGATTGTGTCACACATGCATAAAGCCCTGACAGCTGTGGCCAAGGGACATACCCATGCACAAGTGCACTGTGAGAGGAATGCAAGACAGATCCAACTACCCAGAGGAAGAGTGCCAAATCAGAAATGCATGAAACATGGATGCCACATGTAACACTGTTAACATTGTCTCTCTCACACACAGGTCAACGTCGACGATCACCCCCCAACACTGGGGGGGAAGTCTCACAGGACCAGGCTCTGCGGGATGAGGACCCCACCGCCAGCGACGACTCTCACCACTCCGTGGATGACCCAGACCAACCTGGCCCCTCTGGTGTCCAACCACCTGCAGCACCTGCGTCAGGTACAACTGTGCCAACCACCACCCCCATTCCTGCCACATCCCAGGAGACGTCCAGGAGCCCTGCCCGCACACGACCACCCAGCCAGTCTGCCCAGGAGGGACACGGTCCTCCGGGCACCCAGGAGGAGGCAGGCGGCAACGCAGATGCCATCCCTCAGGGGTCCCGGAGACCCGATGCGCCCACAACGGCAGGCCAGGTGCACGTGGGCAGGGGTGGCGGGAGTGGAGGACGGCGGAGGCGCGAACCTGACCAGGGAGCTCAGGACCCGGTAGTGTCCCAGGTCAGCAACATCCTGGATACATACCGGCGTGACACCAGGGGCATGGACCAGATTGCGTCCACCCTCAATGACATCAAGGGGACCCTCCAGGAGATGAAGACCCTGCAGGCCCAGCAACATGCCTGTCAACTGCAACAGCAAGGAAGGATGGAGGATAGACAGGCTGAGCTCGTGGCGGTGCAAACCCAAATGACCGGTGTACTCCGTCGGATTGCCGACAACATGGGCAACCCTCCCTGTGGCACCAGGCGAAGGCCATTACCAGACACAGGGAGGGATCCGGAGGAGGAGGATTCATCCGACGGAGCGTCACAGACATCGTCACGGCCTGCTTCCGAGGGTCCCCGCAGGAAGGTGGGTCATCCACGAAAAAGACTGTGAGAGTCAGCAGAACATCACCATCTCCCAGGTCACCTGGCCTGGCACCTGGCCCTCTGGCCCAATAGCAGCACATGACATTCTCTGCCACATGGACTTGCTGGTCACTGTCTGACCTATGTTGACGAAGACTGTGGCATGGACTCTGACATTTTGCTACGGCAAGGATACCAACTCCCCCAGTGAACTTTGGATTCTACACTCCCGCTGTGCACCTCTTGTCATCCCCACAAACCCGTACCCCACCACAAATAAATTAATCACACTTACAAGATGATGCCGTGATTCTGCATTATTACAATACATGTGTGTGTCGTAAAGTCAAAGCATGCCTGATCACAGAATTAACTCCAACCATCCAAACCGTGGGGTCTCAGTCTTGCACAGGACACACATGGGTCCCAATGTATCATCTGATACAGACATGGAGTAACATACTCACCTGTGCTGGGCCCAACCAGCTGAGTGGTTCCCGCACAACTGTGGCTACAGACACATTCAGGGGAGCAACAGTCATGCGCAGAGGTCAGGGATCATGTGGAGTGACCTGGCTTGCCGCTCCCAGGTATGTCTAGACATGTGTCCCTACCATGTCCTGCATGCTTGCGTCAGGCGGATGTTGAGAATGGTGGCTAGGCCAAGGTTGGATGCATGGAGATGCCAGAATGCAGTTTTGGATCACAGTGCCACATGGTTGTGTTGGGGTTGTGGGCTGCATCATGAGTGTGGGCGTGGATCGAGAAGGTCATCCTGCAGCTGGCTGTGAATCATTCCCCCATCCCGTTTGGACGTTGATGTGGCCTGGTTGCCCGATGCAGTCGCAGAGCTGTGCAGATGCACTCCGGATATGGACAAGTATCATGGGAGTCGTAAGGCACATGTCCGTAGACTGCAGGGTAGGATTCGACACGGATGTTGTAGTTGCCCTGGGGGATGGTCTCTCTTGCCTTGAGGTGGATGGAACTGTGCATCTTGTGCATAATACAGTTTCCACTCCCTGACAAACCGCTAGCATCTTGTCACTCTACACATAGACACATATGCACCACCTCTGAAAACTATCCTAGACATGCCGCACGCACAGTGGCAACAGGCCACCATTGACAGGGAAGAGGCACCTTGGAGACAGAGGGACAAATTTATTAGTCATGTGTGTTGGAATGACAATGATACTCTGTCAACACATACACAGGTCATGTGGATGAACATGTGGGAGCAACACTGGCACCCCCCATTGCAACACAGATGCTGGTATTCCATTGAACTGGCACACAAGTGACGGATAACAGCTAAACACCCCCTGCTGCCACGGAGAGGCTGCTATACACCATTGAGGCCCTGATGGGGCAATCACACACCATGTCAACCCGGTGCAACCTGTATGTTTCCGAGGCCAGTGTTACACACATTGATGGCCTCATCACAATCCCCAATCCCCTGACACATGACAGTCACCAAGTCTGACCATGGCTCCAGGTGAAGCCTGCCCCATGTCATGTTCCCCATGTAGGATCCACATGTATGCAAATTGACCACACATGAACCGGAGAAGTGCACACAGACTACAAACAATTTACACACCCAAAACGCCGTGAGGCATCCCTTACCCTAAGGAGATTTCCAAACTTGCCCGTGCATGTGACGCAGAATCAGCACATGTTGCTGTGTTCATGAGGAGTAGCAGGAGCACAACAATGCCACCAGCAGACAGCATGCCCATGGACCTGTGGAAGAGAGACACACAAGGAGTCAGCCCAAAGGAGCACATCCGCAAGCATGTACTCAACACGTATCATGTTGTCAACATGACAGGTGACAATGATGACTCTCTGACAACATCCTTCCATTGCGCCATCACTCGAGTGACACTTCAATACACACCACTGACTCACTTGGCAGACATGCAGATGGACACACACATTGCAACACATGCCACAAACGGCCCAATGCGTGCACACTCAGACACTGGAACTCACCACTAAGCAAAGAAGTTGCGTATGAGCCGACTCCGCATGTCCTCCACAGCCTCCTCCTCCTCCACATCACTTGCCCCGTCACCAAGGCCTTCATCCTCCACGGGTGGATGGTCCTGGTCATCTTGATCCAGTATGAGTGGAACAGCTTCCTCCACTGCCATGTTGTGCAGCATGCAGCAGACGATGATGATCTTGCACACCTTCACCGGGGCATATGGGAGTGCTCCGCCGGTCTTGTGGAGGCACCGGAATCGGCTCTTCAGAAGTCCAAACGTCCTCTCAATGACTCTCCTGGTCCGCCCATGGGCGTTGTTGTAGCGGTGCTCGGCAGCCGTGCTGGGGTTGCGGACAGGCGTCATCAGCCATGGCATGTTGGGATAGCCAGCGTCCCCTACAAGGAAACATCATGGACAGAAGTGTGTCAGCACAGGCAGTGAGATTGGAAGATGACGCCAAACACTGAACTGCCAGAGTCTACCCACCAACAATATATGCTCGCTCGTTCCGCAGCTGCAGCATCATTTCAGGCAGCCTGCTACGCCTCATGATGAAGGCATCGTGTGCTGATCCTGGAAAGCGAACACAGACATGTGAAATCACCATGTTGGACAGACACACCACAAGGGCATTAATGGAGTGATAATGTTTGCGATTCCTATACACCACCTCCTGTGCCTGTGGTGGTACCAACGCAACATGTGTCCCATCTATGGACCCAATGACATGGGGCATCCCTCCCAGGGCATAGAACTCACGCTTGACATCTGTCAACTGCTCACGAATTGGGAATTTAATGTACTCATCCAGGTGAACCAACATGGCCTCTAAGAAATCATGCAGAACACGGCTGAACATCGTCTGGGACATGCCCCCGACGTCAGCAATGGTATGTTGGAACGTACCCGTGGCAAGGAAATGTAGGGCTGCCATCACCTTCAACTTGGGTGTCAGTGCACTGGGATACCTGTGGCGCGGGAGGAGTTGTGCTTCCAGCCGGCCAGTCAACTCATCAATCAACCGTTGGCTGAATCTGTAGCGGCATATACAGTCCCGTTCATGCAGGGCAGCCATGTCTGGCATACGTCGAGGGAGAGGCGGAGCCCTGCAGTGAAATGGAAGGAACACCGAAGAGTGAGCACTGTACAACGACATTGTCAATGCACTGAGCACATGTTACACAGCCAATACACAAATGCCACATTCTGAGTCAGGTCTTTGCCACATTTCCTGGACACGTACGCCAGTCAGGTGACACTCCTACCAAGGGACAGCCACTAACGGAGTGGGGCAAGCTCACGATGACATGGCATGAGACTAGCTGTGGGCCAGTGTAAGTGAACATGCACACGCATCACAGGATTCACAGACATCCACACATGTGCAGAAGTAGTATGCGTATGGTACAGACAGGTTGGTGGATGCGATATGCACTGGTCACATGTCATAGGAAAAGGACAGGCCACACACATTGCCTTGGAGGAGTACATGTCGAGACAGAACATACATAGAGAGCATGTGGATATGTACTTGTTTTGATACTCCGTTTAGTTGCATACATACACACCTCATGGCAGATCACATATGTGGGCTGGTGTGCGGAACAGTGTGCCATGGCCATCTACACACAGACACATGTTGGCAGCAGCAACTGCTGATGCATTGGACCACACACCTACAGCAAAATCATGGAAACACATGCCACACACATGACATGGTTGCAGCGTGCAACGCAGCCATACACATGTCATGTGTAATATTCCGTGTACCTGGCATCAGGGGACAGGTGCGGGTGTCCGTGACTGGGACATGCAAGTGACTCATGGCTCCACTAGTGTGTACGACATACACACATGTCAAAGGAGTGCAGGGGATGTGTGGTACAATGCGCACCATCACACACGACATGTGTACACAGCTCATCGTACATATGCTTTGCCCACACCTCAGGGGTAAAGTGCCACATCACATCCTGACACACCTGTGTCACACACATGTGGTATTGCACAGACAATGCATTGGTGTCCACCCTTGGCAAAATCTGACCGCTCCATTCCTGTCTGTGTGCCGCCTGTCACCACTGACAGGTGTGAAACGCACCGTACATACGCTCTGAGTGCGTGTATAGGGTCCCTGGGCCAATATGGGCGCTGGCGTATGCGTACGCCACAGTAGTACGGACCGTACACGCGCTTGTACGGTCCGGATCACAATATGGGCGCTGGCGTATGCGTACGCCACAGTAGTACGGACCGTACAAGCGCTTGTACGGTCCGTACTACTGTGGCGTACGCATACGCCAGCGCCCATGTTGTGATCCGGACCGTACAAGCGCTTGTACGGTCCGTACTACTGTGGCGTACGCATACGCCAGCGCCCATGTTGTGATCCGGACCGTACAAGCGCTTGTACGGTCCGTACTACTGTGGCGTACGCATACGCCAGCGCCCATATTGTGATCTGGACCGTACAAGCGCGTGTACGGTCCGTATCACTGCTTGTGGGGTGCCCTAGGGCGTGGAACGCACCGTACCTGTGTGTAAATGTATGAAAACACATAGGGGACACATGAGGGACAAGTATAAGGGCCTAAATGCATGATGGTTGCCATGGAGACTGAGTTAGATTTTTGAATTTGAGCACCAGGTGCCCAGCAGAAGTCAGTTTGAAAGAATCTACATTGTTGCAAAGTGGATGTTGACTTGACATCATCATCAAAACTGAAACCATGCAAAGCCACACACTGGGGTAGGTTTGAAGGGATTGGATGAAACGTAGGATGCAAATGTGACTGACCAATCAATCTGTACTCCTGTACATGAACAGGCCAGCCAGGCATATATAAGGCAGCCAGGTCCCATGAGAGAGCACTTGCCTGCACATCCATTCATCCATGACCACTGCTGCTGATAGTGATTCCTCTGGCACCATGTCCAGGACTGTGGAGAGGTCACAGCCATTCACCCAGGAGGAGAACCTTGCCCTGATAGATGTGATCCTCCCACAGTTCCAGAGCCTGTATGGTCGACCAGGGGTTCAGGTGAGTGCAGACTCCACTAGCTTAGACTGTGCCCCTTTTGTGTGACAGTGACTTCTGGCATTGTGTCCATGTGTGACAGACATGCACTGTTGTTTAGAGTGGGTCCCAGGGTGTGGAAGGCCTCATGTCACCCATGCAGAGCATGCTGCGTTTCCTGTGTGCACTCCTCACTTGCATAGTGCCTACTGTGACAATGAATGCATGGTGCATGCCACATTCTGCCTGCATACTCCTCCTGGGGATGTTGTTTCCACAGTCCTGATGTGATCCTGTGTTCCCCCCAGTGTGACAGGTGTCAGTACCCATGGATGTGTGTTTGTTCAGTGTACCTGTGCTGTGAGTGTCCAAAGGCCGTGTTCGTCCCCTGCACATTGGTGTGTGTGTAAGTCCCCTGTCATGTGGATGAGTGCATATGGGGAGTGTTGCACACAAGCAGCATGAGGGATGGATATAGCCTGGCCATCCGATGTGAGCAGGGAGCAGTGCTGTGTGCATGCCGTGCTGAGCCAGCCCCACACCTGTGACACCCCCCGTCTACTGGCACATGGGCAGAGTGAGGTGTGTACCCGCAGTTGGCAATGCCATGTGATTGTCCTGTACCTGTGTGTGTCTGTGTACTCTGCTGAGGTAGCATCAGTGTGCTGGGGCAGGTGACTGCTGTGAGGTGCTGTACATAATCCTGGTGTAGCCTGTGAGGCACAGTGTGATCCCTGGTCAGTGAGTGTGTGGTACCCCTCATGCCACCCGTGTACTTTCAATGGCACGTAGTGCATTTGGCCTTCCACAGTGGATAATGTCCCTATGACAAAGGTGCAATTAGTTGCATGCATACCATGGCCTGTTCATAAAGAGGATTGCTCTATATGTGTGTCTCTGTGTCTTTGCTCATGTGGATTAATGTATTCTCACTTTTGCATCCTCACAGGTAGGCGCCATTGCCAAGGGGGTGATCTGGAGGGAAGCCGTCAGTGCCGTGAGGGGTACAGAGGGTCGGAGGCGGAGCCTGTCTCAGGTGAGGAAACGCTGGCAGGACATCCGGTGCTGGACGAGGAGGATTGCACGGCTCCTGCTGGGGGACTCACCTGAGAGCCGTAAGAACCGTGGGCGCCGTCGTCTGACCCACATCCAGAAGCGTGTGCTGGCGGTGGTCTTCTCCGATATGGACAGGCGCCTACAGGAGAAGCAGCAGCAGGAAGGGGGTAGGTACATGTGTGTCAGTTGTGTGTCCCCAGCCAATGTAAGTGCACAGTTGCATGGATACACTGCCAGGGTTTGATTGTGCAGTGCGTCAACTTGTCCCCAAAGTAGCCCGGTGCTGTTCTCACTCCCTCCCTTCCCCTCCTTGCCATGTGTTCCCTGGTCTGTGTGTAGCCACTCTTGCACAAGGTTATTTAGGCAGGCAGTTTATGCTGGTGCCCAATGCTAGCAGCATCATGTGTGGGGGTGATGTGTCACAGGTCTGGGGACCTTGCGTGTGCCATGGCCAATTTCAGTCATTTTGGGGTCCATGTCACTTGGCAATGTTTGTGAATCACGACATAGGGGTGTGTCTCCAAAGTGTACAGCCGTCCAGCATTCATGTCCAATTGTGTGCCCTCTGACATGATGTGCCTGAGTGGGAGGCCTGCTAAGTGCAGGGACGGTTGCTTAATTTGCAGTCATGTCCATCCTGGACCATGGAGGAGTGTGGGCACTACTGTGCCCTGGGGCACCTTTTCCTAGGTATCATGTGCGTCATCCAACAATATGGACATTCACTGTGTCTTCGCCAGGGGTTGGGTAGGGTGGCATTGTACCCTGGGCTCAACTGTTATGACCTACAGGTTGCTACATGTGTCCACTGTACAGGGGGACCCATTTTGCTTGTGCATACTCACAGTGGGCATTACCTGTGTGTGTTGTTAAGACAATCTAATGATGTTTGCTTGTCAATGATGTGTGGACAGGCGCACCAGGGGCAGTGTGTGTACAGTCATGAATTAGTGGAGGCCATGTGTTTTCATCCCAGAGTAAGAGGTGTACATACTTTCTCCGTCTCAATGAGATTGTCTCAGGTGTGGGTGGCTTGTGCGTACAAGGCCTACATGTCAAAAGCTCCATCCTCCTTGCTGGGTTTGGCCTGTGTGTGATGTTTGACTGGACATACGCTCATGGTGCAGTGACCCAGTCATGTTTGGCATGGTTTCATGTATTGCCTTTGCAGCATGTGCCAAGAGTAAATGGATATGATTCCTGCTCATCCCTTTTTGACGACGCAGTGTGGTGCAGATGCTGTGCACATTTGTCCCCAGAGGCTGGCTCCTCTGTAAAATTTGAAGTGAAGTGATTTGCTGTTGTGTCATGCTCTCCATTGTTTCTCAGTGGCATGGTGGGTCGACAAACTGTGTGTACCATGGCCTACATGTGTACATAGGTTTGTAGGTGTAACTCCTGTTGCTTTTCAGGCTATGCAATGTGACCTATGTATATTTGACTCATGTGACATATGTGTACAGGTGTCTGATTATCTCCTGTCTCTTCACCTTGCCCACAGCATCGCCGGGGGACACGGAAGGAGACACTAGCACGGACCGGGAGGAGGGATTGAGCACCAGTGCCAGCAGTGCTGTCCTGTCTGGCACATAAAGTGGCACGGAGGCCGAGGGGAGTGAGGCAGAGGACCTGTTGACTGCCAACACAGACTATGACGCAGACGGGTCCGAGGCTGAGCTCCCAGAGGTGGCGGAGTCTGCCCACCCAGCTGAATGCAGCCCTCCACATCCCCCCGCCACCTCAGTTTCCATCACCGGCCTCCCACGTGCTCGTGGCCCTTCCCTCCGTGCTCGGTCCCCACATGTCTCCTTCCTGCCAGGCACCGCACCCCCTGCCCCTGTCACCACTGCTGCGGTGAGTGCGGAGTCTGTGGACATCCTGAGGCAGTTGCAGGTTGGTCAGACTGCGATGCTAAATGTCCTCCATGCCCACACCCAGGTGCTGACCCAGATGGAGGCATACATGGAGGGCATGTCGGCTGCGCAGTCTGACCAACGGCAGTTGCTGAGGTCCATAGACTCCACACTGACTGCAGCACTGGATCTCCTGCAGCGCTGCCTACCCCCCCTACCCCTGCACCATCCACAATTCCCACTCCCGTGCCTGTCCCACGCACATCCAGACGTCAGCGTGCACGCACCCCAACAGACACAGGCACCACACCACCAGGGAAGTCGAAGCGCACACCTCCTGTCACGCACACACAGGGTGAGGAAGGCACACCCACTGGGTCGGGGGGGAAACGTACAACACGCAGCCACAGTGGGAGTCCGCAGTCCACACAACCCACTCCCTCCAAATCCACTCCCCTTAGCTCTCCTGGCCAACAGTCGGTGACAGCATCATCCACTGCAAGTGTGCCACCCAGCCCCAGGATGACACCACCCCGCAAGCGGTGGAGGCGGGACTCGGCCAGGGGAGTTGAGTCCCCCACCCTGTCCACACCCTCCCCCAGTGGCGCTGCGACCCATCCCTCTGCCCCCCCCCCCTCCTTGGGGCCTGTGGTTCGATTGGGTGTGGGGGAGTCGCTGGGGGAACTTGCCGACGTGTGCAGCGCCAGTCTGTCCTCCACCTTTGGCGCTGGCACCCCCCCTGTGGCAGAATCATCCCTCCCTGCACCCACAACACCTACCCTTGCCCCTCCTGTCCCTGCGGTGCCTGTTTCCACCCTCCCCCCTGATGCCCCCTCTTCTGTGGATGAAATGGACATGTGAACTGTGCAGGCAAGCTAGGGGACACACGTCCCGATGTGTACCCCCCCCCGGACTTTGCTGCTGGCCTGGCCCATGGCCCTTGTACATAGTGGACATTTTCTCAGAGATATTTTCCTGCTGATTAAAGCATTTTCTTTTGGTTTTGCACACTGATGCTTTCCTGGACTTGCTGTTGGTGCTGGTGCTCCCTGAGTTGGGGTGGTGATAATGTGTTAGGGGTCTGTGAAATATTGGAGTGTGCTGCTCATGGGGTGTACCCTGCCATCTGCGTGCCATCACAAAGGTCTCTGCCAATGGTATTTGGTCATGTTTGCGCTCACTGTATGGTGACATTGTCCCAAGGTGTGTTCCATCCTCTGTGGAGCAGGCCATTTTCCCTGCAGAGTGTCTCCCAAATGCTGTGCTGTGCTGTGTCTACATTTCCTGGATGTGTGAGGGTTGCCTTTCAATATAGCCATGCTGGCTCAGCGATGGCTCCACCTGCATCTGGGGTATCACCCTTGTTGGTCACTGAACTTGTTGATGGGGTATATTGTCCTATGTCTGGGCACTGCTGGGAGGACTCTGCACCCACCCCTCCTGTGTCTGGGCACTGCTGGGAGGACTCTACACACACCCCTCCTGTCTCAGGGCACTGCTGGGAGTGTTAGGCACCCACCCCTCCTGTCTCTGGGCACTGCTGGGAGGACTCTGCACCCACCCCTCCTGTCTCTGGGCACTGCTGGGAGGACTCTGCACCCACCCCTCCTGTGTCTGGGCACTGCTGGGAGGACTCTGCACCCACCCCTCCTGCGTCTGGGCACTGCTGGGAGGACTCTACACACACCCCTCCTGTCTCAGGGCACTGCTGGGAGTGTTAGGCACCCACCCCTCCTGTCTCTGGGCACTGCTGGGAGGACTCTGCACCCACCCCTCCTGTCTCTGGGCACTGCTGGGAGGACTCTGCACCCACCCCTCCTGTCTCTGGGCACTGCTGGGAGGACTCTGCACCCACCCCTCCTGTGTCTGGGCACTGCTGGGAGGACTCTGCACCCACCCCTCCTGTCTCAGGGCACTGCTGGGAGTGTTCGGCACCCACCCCCCCTGTCTCTGGGCACTGCTGGGAGGACTCTGCACCCACCCCTCCTGTCTCTGGGCACTGCTAGGAGGACTCTGCACCCACCCCTCCTGTCTCTGGGCACTGCTGGGAGGACTCTGCACCCACCCCTCCTGTCTCAGGGCACTGCTGGGAGTGTTAGGCACCCACCCCTCCTGTCTCTGGGCACTGCTGGGAGGACTCTGCACCCACCCCTCCTGTCTCAGGGCACTGCTGGGAGTGTTAGGCACCCACCCCTCCTGTCTCTGGGCACTGCTGGGAGGACTCTGCACCCACCCCTCCTGTCTCAGGGCACTGCTGGGAGTGTTAGGCACCCACCCCTCCTGTGTCTGGGCACTGCTGGGAGGACTCTGCACCCACCCCTCCTGCATCTGGCCACTGCTGGGAGGACTCTACACACACCCCTCCTGTGTCTGGGCACTGCTGGGAGGACTCTGCACCCACCCCTCCTATGTCTGGGCACTGCTGGGGGTGTTAGGCACACACCATTCTTATTGCAGGTTAGGTGCGTACATACACGGGTGGGGGTTCGGGGCGTACATACACTGCTGGGGTGGGGGATCGGGGCGTACATACACGGGTGGTGGTTCGGTGCGTACATACACGGGTGGGGGGTCGGGCGTACATACACTGCTGGGGTGGGGGTTCGGGGCGTACATACACGGGTGGTGGTTCGGTGCGTACATACACGGGTGGGGGTTCGGGGCGTACATACACTGCTGGGGTGGTGGTTCGGTGCATACATACACGGGTGGGGGGTCGGGGCGTACATACACTGCTGGGGTGGGGGTTCGGGGCGTACATACACGGGTGGGGGTTCGGTGCATACATACACGGGTGGGGGGTGGGGGCGTACATACACTGCTGGGGTGGGGGTTCGGGGCGTACATACACGGGTGGTGGTTCGGTGCGTACATACACGGGTGGGGGTTCGGGGCGTACATACACTGCTGGGGTGGGGGTTTGGTGCGTACATACATGGGTGGGGGGTCGGGGCGTACATACACTGCTGGGGTGGGGGATTGGGGCGTACATACACGGGTGGGGGTACGGGCCGTACTTTCACGGGTGGGGGTACGGTCCGTACATACCCCTACCCACGCTCTTCGTGCCTGGGTACGGCCCGTACCCATGCCTTTGGTGGGTGGGTACGGTGCGTCCCCCCATTGTTGCGGTGCCGTGGGGTCCGCACCGTACACAGGCCTTGGGGGCGTGGCTACGGGTCGTACCACGCGTACCCCTACATGACCCAGCAATGCTGGTACGAGCCGTACCAAGGCCTTTCTGACGTGGGTACGGGCCGTACCGCCATTGCTGGAGTGACGTAGGGGGACGCGTGGTACGTTCCGTACCCACGCTCTTGCGGCCTGGGTAGGGTACGTACCGGTTCGCGTGACCATCCACTTCCGTTGTGACGGACGCTTGCGTTGCTGGCCTCGCCCCCACCCCCTGGAAGTGACCAGGCCCTGATGGTCAGGTATGTCCAGGCCATGTGTGATTTGGTACCATGTGTTGGTGTTGTGTGTCCTGCCCCTGCCCCCCCCTTTGCCCCTGGTTGTTGTGCTGACCTTCTGCGGCGTCTGCGTCGGTTCCTGTACGCCAGGTGGACTGCTAGGAGGGCAGGGATGGCACGTAGGTTCGGGTCCATGTCTGTTCGTCGCGTCCAGCTGCTCCTTGCGTGTGTCGTCCTGATTTCCCGGCAGTTTTTGGCAGCCGGTAAATATTTTCCGTGCGGGATGACGTCGGTTCGAATCGTACTTCCTGGTTCGTGAAACGTAGGCTGGATGCGTACCGACGTCAGGTCGGCGCTTTTCAGGATCGGAATTGTGTTTCGATTCTGTTCGGTCGGTGTTTTGTTCGATTCGTACGGAAATGGTGTTTCCGTAGGAATCGTACTTGCATTTTCGGATGGATTTCGCACCGGGTACGAGTCGGACGGAGAAATGGCTCCGTCCGACGGTTCGTACCGGGTTTTTACCGGATCGGAATTGGCACCTATATGTGTACTATGAAAATGTGTCTAAAAAACAGAACTAATAAACATTATTTTTCATATTCAGATCATAAACATTGTTTGGTGCATACATAAAAGGATTAAAAACCATTATTATTTGTTTCATTTCTGTATATGTCTCTTTTTCCTTTTTTATACCCGTCATTTTGGGAAATGGCAGACGTTTTGCCCTGAGGAGTTATTTTCTGTCTATATATACATGAGTTTATAGGTCTCATGGGTCCTGAAATGTTACATCATCCCTGCAACACATCCTCCACTTTTAAAAATGTTGTCCAGAAAATGTTGTTCCAGACTAGCAATGTCTACTGAAGCTACATTACTTCTCTAATGATCCAAAAACACAAATCAAAAATAAAAATCTCCGACCAACAATTTTTCAATGGAGGTATATCAGGGGGCAAGGATTATTATTATTATTATTATATTTATTTGGTGCAACGAATCATCCCTGGTGGGATTAGATCCTAATGATTCATTTGACAGCTTGGATGCCAGGTGCACACATGAGAAGTAATATGTTCAAATCTGTACTGAAATTGCTTGTTAAGAATTGATGATCTATCTCCCTGCCGTTTAACTGTAAATAATTAGTCCAATTTAAGAAAAATACTAAGGAAATCTCAAAAGCATAGTGTCCGAAAGCTTGCCAATTGAAATTGCTTACCTTTTAGGGGATGGGGGACAATACACTAAATCTACATGCACTGAGTCCATTTTAGAGAACTAAAGGCTGGAGTTGCTCACATCATGGTATGTGAGGGATCCATGTTCTTTCAGCGAATTGCACCTCAGATGCTCAAAGTAAAACTAACAATAGCAAAAAAACAGGTTCCCTTTACTCACTGGTTATTGATTTAGGTGGCCGCAGAATGGTAGCGCATTCTGGTGTAGAGCACTCAGTGTGTGCACAATGCATCCTGAAGACGAACTGCATTTCCCAGCAGTTCCTGTCCGCTCACATTGTTGAGCAATAGCAGCAGCTCGCTTTGGTTTTCAGATATATTTTCCCTACTTTTTCACAGTGTTCTTGCTAGCCAACCATGATAAAATGATGCTGCTGACAAGACCTTCATATACAGATTCTGGAATTTCTTTTGAAATGATCAACTGTTTCCTTTGGAGCTTCTTGGAAAACATTTGGGAATTCAAAGAAGTATCATGCAATCAAGGCCATGTTGAGAAAACAAACTTTGATCTATTTTGAACATTTTACTTTGATTTGCTAAACACTTACAGGTTTTTTTCAATGTAACCTTGGATTTAATCATTGTGATGGAACAGGAAGAATTCTAAAATCAGGATATGTTACACAAAAATTGTCTGTGTATATATTAGGAATGCTTAGTAAGTGATATACGAAGTGTAGCTTTAAGAACCACAGAATATTAATGCCTGTTAAAAATCTCTTGTTTTCTTTAGTTTTAGGGATAGCAAGGCTCATATCCAAACACAGAGAGCTAGTTACACAGAGACACAGCTAATGTATATCCTTTCACTGTTACAATTACACTCACGATTTTCATATCTAGTAACTAACATATGTCCCGTTACCTTTAGATATGCACTTTGACGTGCATATGCCAGTGCCAGGTGAAGGCATGAGTCAGAGTGGTGGAGTCTGGTGTCTCTATTTTCGCTTCTATCTATTCCCTTTGGCACTCATAATATTGTTGCATATGGTAATTAGTGGGGCAAGTGAGAAATGAAAGCGTGCATCACTCACAGAAGATTCTGAGTACTTTGTTAGTGGTGGGCTTGGTATGCTTTACCAGAGGAGCCAATACCATAGCTTGTGGTGGTAGTAACACAGCAGTAATAGAATACTTTATTGTGCATCCATAGATATTTTGTTCAATGTCCTAGCCTTTTGAAATTGCTAAATTGAATTGTAGTAATACTTTGCCAAGTTCATAGACCTCCATTTGGTGCCTATTTGATTCTTACTTTTCAACAGTCACACTCTGCCTACCCCGTCCACTGTTAGACATACCCCTGCTGCCCCTGCTCGAGAGGAACCCATACCAATGCTCGACAGGTGTTTAGTTTCTAATTTAACCATTAGCATGCCGTTTTGTTCTTTATTCTTGTTTTTATCTCTTTCCATTTTGTTTTGTCCTCCTCTTTGGTCAAATTGCAAGCAACATCTGTCAGTCATTCTAAAGAATGTCTGTTTTCAGTTCTTCATATGTGGATTAAGCTATGCTATGACAATGTTAATGTTTCATTTGTGTCTAACATTTACAAGCCTTACAATCATTAGGCTCACTTACTGAGTATCACCTTTATTACATATGTATTCGACTGATTTGGAGAGCTGTTCTCACATAATTGTTTTGATAAGGTAATGGCATGGATATTTATCTTTCACATTTTGCTTTGCTAATCAATCTCAAAGGATCTCTAACCCCTTCCAATCTTAATGCTTTGACTGACGTAAAGATATAAGGCCCAATTGCATTTTAAGTGAATATATGACGTTAGAATGCAAACAATTACAACGCATGCTTTTACAACACGGTTTTTACATCACAACAACCATTACATTGCATGATTTTACGACCCATGCCATTACAACGCATTTTTAAAAACTTCCATTACAACCCATTCCATTACAACGCATACCATTACAATGCATACCATTACAATGCATAATACTTTAAGGGCAACAGTAGGGTAAGCTTTGGATAGTTTAGGGGTTAACATTACTATTCCCACTCCAGTGAGTGCAACAGTAGGGAAAGTGTTGGATAGTGTAGGGGTTAAAATTACTATTCCCATCTACCCCATAACCCATACCCACCGTAAAACTAAAAAATCTCCATTACTTACCTTATAATGAGTTGTAATGGCATGCATTGAAATGGTATGCATTGTAATGGCATGCGTCGTAGTGACATGCGTTGTAATAGCATGCGTTGTAATGGCATGCTATGTAAAGGCAGTTCCGTTGCAACAGTTGCGCTGTAAAAGCAGCGCGATGTAATGACTGCATTGTAATGGATTTTTACCATTTTTAGTAGGGCGTGACTCCATTTTCTGTATTTCTGCAAAATCACCACCATGTGTGTCTTTGACAAAAAAGCTGTCAGCCCTTATATATTTCCAAGAACTGTGAAAGTGTCAAGTCATTTACATGTATGCATCAACAAAACACCCAATGTGACATCAGTCTGGGACAAGTGTCTTGTTATTTCAATTTCACTGTCAAACAAAGAACAATAGTTAAAATAGCGTAGTCTGATTTGCTATACTTTTACGTTATATATTTAAAAAAATGAGTCTTAGTCTAGCTTCTTGATGCTTATTTGTTAAATTGGTGACACTGCAAATTCCATATCCGATAAGATACAGTATAAAAGAACTGCCACTTGACCACCTGTCAGGAGAGATCCTTTGCCACGGATTATCGCCAGCAATATACTGCTAAACCAGAAGATGATCCTACCTGGCAGAGATGCTGCCACTGTATTGTGCTTTCTACTGAAAGCTGATACCGAACACCCCTCCAGGCTTGTCTGATCCTGGATTCCTCACCTGGAATCAGGGCCATCTGCCACATTTGAAAGACTTCTGTAATAGCAACGAACTCCAGATGACAAGGGAACTCCTTGAGAAATTTGCATTGACTGGACACATCACATATAGACTCATACGGTCACTACATTGGGTGGGGGAGCGATCCTGTTTGAAGAGCATTGCAAATGGAGTAATCTCAGTTTGAATCCCTGTACACCAAGAACATTAGAAACAAAGGCACATCATGGCTTTATCATTATAATTTTAATTTCTAACTTACCCCCTAAGGAAAATGTCTATGTGCACAATGGTAGAGGGAATTGGATGTGGGCATTGCTGAGGCAACCTGGAAGACTATATGCCAGAGGGCCTTAAAATCCTCAGTATGTTTATGCTGTAAAGAGAATGATCACAAAATACTGACACAATGGTACCTTACTCCCATGTGACATAAGATATTTGGCAGATCACAACTGTGCTGGAAGGGGTGTGGCGATTGGGGCACTTTCTTATAAATATGGTGGACATGCCGGTGGATTGAGATCTTCTGGGACAAAGTCCTCCTCATGATACAATTTATAACACATGTCTTCTTGACCCAAGAACCACTTCTTATGCTCCTGGAGGAGCCTGGGGAATACAGACACTATCCCATGGTGACCCCACTGGGGAAATTGTTCTCCAACATCCTCTTGGCCACACACTTGAGCGTGGCCCAGCTGTGGATGCAACAGGCACCCTCACTCAATATGTTGTATGTTGTGGGGTAAGATATGGTCATTCTATGCCATGGAGAGACTTACAACACTAATCCGAGATAGGGTTGTAAAATTTGAAAGACCATGGTGCCCCTTCACTTAAAAAGAGTTAAAAGAAAAGGTGGAATGAACATGACAATGTCCAAGACTCTATGAGCTTCGAGCATTTGCGAGATGCCATCCTCTGAAGCCGAAAGCAGGCCACCACCAGAGGCACACTTGGATTAAATAGTCTCAAAGCAAAGGAACCCATACTACAACCGAGTTGAGTCAAACCTTATAGGCATCGGCTTGCGATGAAAACTGCGATGACCACTTGTTTCAGGTTATACTTTATTGCCCTGCCCATTTGTTTGTTTAATTATGTGTACTGTAAGGGACTGCAATGTCAAAGTGTGTGTCCTTATCCCCAATAAAATTCAAAATAAATTTGTGAAGAAAAACCTGATGAGTCCAAGTCCAGGAAGAGTTGATGCTGATGCTGGACATGTGTTTTCCCTTTGCAAAGAACACAGCCTACCTGTTTGCCCTTTGCAGACCGCATGGCCTTCCTGACTCCTGATAAATATAAAGTTTTGGTACAAACAAGGTATGCAGTGTTTCCATTATTTCTAAGAAAATCTAGCTGCAAGTTATTCTACATTCCATGCTCTCCCGGGGTGGAGCATCGAAGTAAGTTTTATTGTGTTAGGTTTTATAGATGAAATTTGAACCATGTTAGAATGGTTAATTTTATTTTTGTTGTTCACAACGTACATTTGTGCTGTTTTAGTTGTATTCTATGTGTGTGTTAAGCGACAGGATACACCTGTTGAAATAGACACACTTTTTAGTTTGTCTTTTTCTTAGGGGTGTGTGTGTGTTTTTTTCTTAATGGCAGTACGAGGAAGTACGAGGAAGTGTGTTTGCATCTAACAATGATTTGAGTATGTGTGTAATTGACAAAGGTAAGAGTTGTGTGAAGAAGAACAAAAAGTAGGAGGTGCCTGAGGGACTTTTTTCTGAAACAATAAGGAAACTTATTTTTGTGTAGGCATTCAACAAAATTAGAGGCACTATTAGAGCCTCAGTGGGACTCTGACACATGGTATTCAGGTAACAGCCTGTGCGGGAGATAAGAGATCTATTTATGGGACATCATTATAACTAGAAGCAGCTTAGGGAAAGAATGCATATCCTACATCGAACAAGCTACAAGAAGGAGCAGAGTTATGAAAGAAAAGCTTCAGAAACACAAATCCATTCATGTTGCTCACTATGCATCTTTCTAAATTTCCATATCTGCTTCAAATTATCAGTTGGGGAACCATATGGAATTCAATGGACCACCTCCTTCCTCTCCGGCAGAACACAGAGCGTCCGCCTCCCCCCCTTCTGCTCCGAAGCCACCAAGATCACCTTCGGTGTACCTCAAGGCTCATCCCTCAACCCAACATTGTGCAACGTCTACATGGCACAGCTCGCCCACGTCGCACGACGGCACGACCTCAACATCATCTCCTACGCCGACGACACCCAGCTGATCCTCTCCCTCACCCAAGACCCCCTCACCGCCAAAACCAACCTCCACGAAGGAATGAAGGCCGTCGCCGACTGGATGAGAAACAGCCGACTGAAGCTGAACTCAGACAAGAAGGAGGTCCTCAGCCTCGGATCCACCCCCTCGGCATGGGACGACTCCTGGTGGCCGACTGCACTAGGAGCACCCCCCACACCCACCGACCACGCACGCAACCTAGGTGTCATCCTCCACTCCACCCTCTCCATGACGAAGCAGGTCAACGCCATCTCCTCCTCCTGCTTTAACATCCTCCGCATGCTTCGCAGGATCTTAAAGTGGTTCCCCACCGAAACTAGAAGGACGGTCGCCCTCGTCAGCAGTAGACTGGACTACGGCAACGCACTCTATGCAGGAGCCCCGGCCAAACTCCTGAACCGGCTCCAACGCATTCAGAACGCCTCCGCACGCCTGATCCTTGACATCCCTCGCCACAGCCATATCACACCCCACCTGAGAGACCTGCACTGGCTCCCCATCAACAAGAGGATAACCTTCAAACTCCTCACCCATGCACACAGAGCACTCCACAACACCGGACCAGCATACCTCAACAGCCAACTCATCCTCTACACCCCCACCCGCCAGCTCCGCTCCGAAGACCGCTCCCTTGCCACCGTCCCCCGCATCCAAAGAGTGACCGCCGGCTGCAGATCATTCTCCCACCTCCCTGCCAAGACATGGAACAACCTACCCATCCGCCTGCGGAAGACCGAAGACCTCCTATCCTTCAGGAGACTCCTCAAGACCTGGCTCTTCAAACAGTAGCAGCGTCCCCCCTTAGCACCTTGAGACCCTCCCGGGTATTTAGTGTGCTTTATAAATGCTATGATTGATTGATTGATTGAACAGCAGAATTCTAAGGTTCGTTATATGAGACAGGAAGACTTCTTACAATTTAGGGGCCAATTCTGATGTCGGACGGACTCAGGTCCGTCCGACATCGGTCAGGAGCCGTAACCGACTGACCTGCTGTCGTCAGTTACGGCCCTGCAAGTACGATGCGACCGAACAGGGTTCAGTCGCACTCGTATACTTCACAATGCAAGCATGCATTCCGAGTGGAATGCATGCTTGCATTGTGGAAGGCAGGGGTGCAGTTCATCCCTGCACCCTGTGGCCGGCACCCCAAGGTGCCTGCCATCGGGTGCAGGGATCCACAGAGGGGCACCCTAGATGCCCTCAGCCTGCCATTTGGCAGCCTCGCACCCATGGGGGCCCTACTTGGGGCCCCCAAAGACAGTTTCCGACTGCCTTTTCATGCCGGAAAGACCGGCACGAAAAGGCAGTGAAAAACTGGCATCGTACTCCCTCGGTCATAAAGAGGCGGCCGGGGGAGTACTGAGGGATTTCCGGATGGCGGACTGGCTCTCTGAGCCTGTCGTCAGCCATCCAGCAATCAGAGTCAGATTCATTTCTGACCGAGCCCATCAGAATGGACGGTTGGAAAGGAATCCGGCCGACACGTTCCGAATCGGTCGGAAGGGCTCCGACCATCGCTCGGAGCCCTTCCGTCCGAAATTGGAATCGGCCCCTTAGTAGTGTTTTTTTCTAATTGAGGCAGGTTATCCCAAAGCACTGTATGCCAAGATCTCCCTTTTTATTTTGAGCATTAGCAAGATAAACTCAGGGGGGGAAATGCACTCTAGAATTCCATAACAAAACTGCTGCACAACATGCAATGATTTTGCACCAGCGGACATTCTACAATTGTAATACAGCTGGACATGCCATAATACTGAAACCACTGGGCACCCCCCCACTCAGTAGCTATGCTTACTCAGTACATCATGGAGTTGGAAAGACCACATTTCCAGGACTTCTGTTAGCTCCCAGTCCACCAGCAGATGAAAAAACAGGTGTCTACAACTAGAGTGTGCATCATGACTGTGTATCTGGTGAAGATACCAAGATTCTGAAATAGTAAACCTGAAAATGGTGGAGTAAACTTTATTTCTGGCTTTGTGGCTCACCTTTGATTCTGAGACCGGTGGGTATGCTGTGATGCTAATGCATTATCACGGTACTGAAAGATATGTGATGGTTATGTTGTGATTCCTATGCATGAATTCTGAAACTCTGGAAACATGCCAGTGGATATGGCGTAATGGCTAGATAGGTCTACCTTAAAGCTTAGGGATCGGGTTTGAGTCTAGGTGTCCTGTGATTCTGGGCAAATCACTTAATCCCCCGTGCTTAACCAGCTGAATGTGACCGTCTGTAACGCAACTGGTGCTAATGTAAAGCGCTCTGATACCTTTGGGTCAAGTTTGCGCTATATAAAACAAACAAAAAACAAAAAAACAACAACCTAGCACTGGTATGCACGAGTCTAAAGCTGCCAAACGCGATCTGACTCAGAAACTGATGGATATACCAATTCTATAACAGACAGCTGAAGAAAGATTTTGTCACTTATGTCACCAGAGAAGTGGGTCATGAATCTGAGGAGGTGGTCACTTCTGAAACCACAACATGTCGGCAGGCTAAATGAGGTGCCGAAACAACATTTCGCTCAAGGCAGGGGACATCTTTAAATTGCCTGGGATGAAGAGTTGTCAATAGGAATGAATGGTCTATGTGGATGGTCTTACAACATTTTCTGTGCTGATAAAAATTGCTACTGTGAACACATTGCTTTTCTCTTTTAATACTATTGGTAACCTTGTCAACTCTCTTCAGTTTTTGTGTCTCCCGTTCCTTGGCACCTCTCTAAGTTGAGCAGATCTTTGACTCCCAAACTTGTATTCCCAGCATAGATGTGTTTGGGTTGATACTGAGGCATGTCTCTACCTTTGCTGCAGACTCTAAACGGCCTGATTACGAATTCAGAGGTCCAATCCTGCGATGGAGGTGCATGGCGGTCGGAGACTGCCTAACTGGTGGTCTGAACTTGGAGCATTTTGGGACTGCCACAACCGCCAGGGATCTTCGATCCCTGGTGGTGAAGCTGCAGTCTGGGGAAGCACAATGTAAGGCGGTGCCGTTGTGGCACTGGCATGCAGATTACGAATTTCCCAGCTACCAGCCTTTTCATGGAGGTGAGCCTGCCATGAAAAGGCTGACGGGAGGGAAACAAAGGGGGCCCTACATGGCCCCTTGTTGCTCCTGTTCATGAGGTGTATGCAGAAAGGCACATGTTGAGCCCCACTGTGTAAATGCCCCTTGTTCCTGAACTGTATGGAGTGCTCAGTTTTGCAGTCCGTGAGAGGGCTGCCATGCCAGTGAAGCAGTAAAGAACCACCAAACTCAACAGCCATCCGTCTGCCAGATTGTAAGTAATTTCGCTGTCTGGTGGGCAGGCGGTGTGGTGGTCCTGCAGCGATGCATTTTAAAGACTCATATTGAGCCTTCTAACTACACCACCATGCAACTGCCAATGGACATTCCTGCACAGCATGGACTGAGCTGTCCATGTCGTGCATAAACAGGGGTGCATACACAAAGGGGGGCACAAAATATGCCCCCCTGCTTGCACCCCCACATGCACAGGGGCAAAAGGAGGCCCTGAAGGGCTAGCTTTGTTCCCCACCACCAGCCTTTCAATGGCAGGCTCACCTCCATTAAAAGGCTGGCGGTGGAGAAACTCGTAATATGCATTGTGGTGCCGCAACAACACCACCATGCATATTGCTTCCCCGGACTTCAGACCTCTGGTGAGGCGGTCTCCGAACTCCAGCAGACCTCCAACAGCTGTCTGATGGACTGCTAAACTAGTAATCAGACCTCTGTCTCTCTAGCCCTCAACTTTTAATTTTGTTTAATTACATTTGATTCAGAAAACACTACTGACTGAGTGCCCTTGTTCCTGGGTATTTTTATCATGACATACTAGACAGGGTAGGTAGATTTGATCTGTACTGCATAATTTTTATGTCGTTTAAAATATCTTTTTTAAGGCATGACATATTTATGCCTGCTTAAGTTAATGACGGTAAATGTCACAAATGAGGATTTTAAAATACTTCACATCTTGATCACCTCACACACTTTGTTTTTGAACGAATGGACTGCGTGGGCCATGTTCCAAACAGGTTTGCTGCCTCAGCATAGAGCCATGTCCAAAATACATGCATATAACTCAGAATTTCTGTCTGGTAATGCATATAGTGCAGACTGCACAAATTGAAAGCAGTGAGCTCTGACTGCCTCTCTCCATTTCAGAGCTCTGCTGTCTGCAGCTCATGGAGAAATTCTGAGTTACATATTTGCACTTTGGACAGTGAAAATGCATTAAAGGTACTCAGCTGTGCACTGAGTCAGCACACCTGATCATAATAAGACTCCATGGGGCATATTATCAAGAAACGGCGTTAAAATAATCGCCGCTTTAGCGGCAGAAAACTGATGCTAAAGTGGCGATAATGGGCTTGATAATATGTCCTTGAGAATTCCCATAGAAGCCCATGTTTTGGTGACAATATGGGCTTCTATTGGAATTCTTAAGTGCATATTATCAAGTGCATTATCGCCGCTTTAACGGCAGTTTTCTGCCGCTAAGGTGGCGATAAATTTAACTCCATGCTTGATAATATGCCCCCATGTCTTTATTAATTCATGTCCAAAGCAGTGGTGTTGAGACAATTTTTAGAGTGGGGTTGCTGCAATCATATTTACATTACAAAAGTCATGTTGATTGTGCAAAATCAATGCTTTACATAAAGAATAAGTATAGCAATTGAGCTACGCCCATCCAGCAGGAGAGTCGTAAGGCTGCGGTATGTAACCGGTGGTGCATTTTGGAGCATGCTGTTGTAAATCTATTACTTTTACAAACAGCACATTTTCCACTGAAATGGCCACAAAATTTGCACTGACATGCAGTTTCACTGAGTATGCCATAGCGCACGACCATAATGAGTGAAAATCAGGCTTTAGCAAATATGTATCATCTACAAATTGCCAAGTAAAGTGTCTTGATTTGTTATGATCTCATTAAATTCTTTGTTTTCATGACATATGAGAAGAAAAAGTGCTTCATTTCTGCTTTCCTAATTGTAAATATTTTAAAATATTTGTACAGTTAATGTACAGGTATTTCAATTTCTTTTTGTGTTAGAAAAAAACTGACATCCTACAGCTTTTCGTTTTACACTCCCTTTACACCAGCAAGAATTTCAAATATTTCACTTTACAAATTGCTCCAACTTTGCAGCTAAAGAAAAGTAAATGCCAATGTCCATGTTAAAAAATTAAGCAGCAATTTGTCAGCAGACGAGCCTGACATTTGACCATTGTCTTTGAAGGCACCAGGAATGTGTCAAGATAAAAACAACCTTTAAAGGCATCTTTATTGCTCCTTCGCCTTCTGAACTCCAGCATGCATAATATGGGGTTCTGCAGCACCCCTGCACACATACTTCCAGTTCCTATAGTCCAAAGTAATGGATCACATTCAAGTTCTCATGCTTTGTGCATGAGGCTCCTTTCGGCTAGACTCCCTGCTATTAATATATAATGTTGGTCTAATATCTGTTAATGGAATGGTCTGTAAATATTAAAATGCAATTGATACACTTAGCAAGATAGAAATGTTTTGGGGCACATCTTTATGCATGTCAGTTCATCGCTGGTGCTAGACATTATTTAGTCCATTACATGCAGATGCAAATCACAGCATAAATCCTCCAATTTTGCATGTGTCTATACATGGGTCAAAAAAGCTGGACCACAGACACCCTCATTTTCTCTGCCTGTGTAATTCATGGGTAGAATATTTATAGAGTCTGCAGACTGGCAGCCAATGGTTAATCAGAACAGTCTGAACAAACATTTGATATTTTTATTGATTGGAGAAGTGTTGGACTTGTCCCCTCTGCAGCATCAGCCCCACACATTTTACCTGTAGCCTCCACTTTTGCTGACATTCGTTTACATTGACTTCAGGACTCTGTGAACTTTACCACTGTTAACCTGTGCTAAAGTACTTGTGCTTTCTCCTTTAAATATGGGAGGATTGACTTTTACCCAATTGGCACATTTAATTTACTTTGTCATTACTGAGTAAATTGATAAACCATGTACCCAGGTCCTGTAAATTAAAAGCTACTAATTGGCCTGCAACACTGATTGTACCACCCACTTAAGTAGCCCTATAAAACATGTCTTAGGTCTGATATTGCAGCATGTGTATGCAGTTTTGAACTGCCCGGAGGGCTGGGTGCAGTGTATTAAAAAAGTTAGACATGTACCTTTAAGTCTTACATGTCTTGGTAGTGAAAAACTCTTACATTTATTTTTCACTTCTGCAAGGCCTACCTCTCCCATAGAATAATACTGGGTTATCTTGTTGCATTTAATAAGTGATAGCTTTATAGTGGGTGCGGGTAGATAGGTCAAGTTTTGTGTCTTAAAAATTGTAACTTTAATCCCTTTTTAAGTTGGATTCTTAGTCACAATTCTGAGTAATACACTTTTAGAATGTTGTCATATTCTTGTCCTAACCAATACGTACCTGCAGCCTGTCCCTGGGTCACATAACTAGGTGTAGCTGGCAGTTATCTTTGTGTATTAGCCCCGGACATTGAGACAAAGGAAGACTAGGTTACGGCAGAATGTGTCACTCTGACCGAATGAGAAGGAGGAGCTGTCACCTACCACACATGCAAATCACAAAGGCTCTGCCTGAACACACCCTTTAATGATTTCTCACTAGTCTTTTATATCCCCAGTCAAGTTGGGGCCAGGGCAGGGAGGAAGGGAATGCCTGACAACTCTTGGTGGTGGAAACCTCTAGAACATTCTACTACTTCAGAGAGGGCACCAGGTATAAATACTGGACTCTTAGACCCACTCTTCAGTACACATCTGGACCTACGGAAGACTCAGAAGACTGACTTTTGTGCTGCTTAGCTGGTAAAAGTACTGCGACTCTGCTGCCCTGCTGTGCTGCCCTGCTGTGCTGCCCTGCTGCCCTCCTGCCTGAGCTATTAGGACTAAAACTGCATCTTGAACCCAGGACCACCAGAGTGACTCCAAGGGCCAGTTGGCTTACCTCCTAATCTGAGGCTTAGGGACAAAACAGGCTCAAATAACCTTGTACCCAGCAACAAGTGGTCCCACCCAGTCCTGGACCCTTAGAAGTTAGCCTGAAGGTGCTCTGTGAGCCAATCATGGTCCCAGCAGAACCAGCACAGTGAGACACATCACCTCCCAGAACTCCACATCAGAACCGCAGTGCAGCACAGCACATCACCTCACCTCATCCAACTCCACATCAAAACCACTGCACAATGCATCCTAGACACAGGGCTTCACATTGCAGCCAGCAAATACTTCTGAGCCAGTAGGTGCGTGTAGATAGCATCCTTAATGCCAAACAAATGACTTTGCATTGCAGCCTTGTAGCTTCCTATAACCGCTGCTGCGTGACGCATCTCCTTGACTGTGCGACCCATTCTCATTGCGGGATCTCGCAACGCTCTGAAACTAGGACTTGACGAACTCTTGTTCAGTGTGCCTAACTTAGTCCCTGAAGCTGACCCACACACCATCACAGTCGGGCTGAACCTGTGACTTTGTCCTGGTCTGACATGACCAGATAACCACAGTTGGCACTTTGTGCTTTTTGGCACTATTTTCACTTAAATCTTAGGAAGTGCATATCTGCATATTGCAGTAGTCTCCTGCATGGATTGTATGCTATATTTTCTATTACCCCCATTTACCCATCTGCCGAAAGTGCCATAAAGTAACACTGATGTAGAGTTAACGAAATATAAAAATAACAAATGCTATAATATCATGGCGGGTTCTGGAGTCTCAAAATCTTCATGTAATTCACTGTGAAGACACATCTTCAACATGAATTGGAAAAACCAATATGTTACACATTTTATATAGTGTTTCTTCTATGATCAGATAATTTGCGTGCTTGATTGTGTGAACTGGTGAGTGGATGATTATAAGAAACTGAATTACTGGAAAAATGGATGGTATGTGAGTGAGTACATGGCATGAAAAGATATGCTACAGGGTAATTAAATTCAGTAGTGCATTAGAATGTTGAGATTTCTATTAAAGATAATGGAGTGGCTCCAGTCCAGTAATTCTACTGCAGTATTCCAATTTTGATATAATTCTCCCTTTTTAATGTAGAGCATTCTACCCCCAGGTGATGGAATGGTCTAATAACATTGGAAACCTTCAAACATGGGCAATAACAGTTGTTAAAACCCCTTACCTTTTGGTGTGGGGCCTTTACGAACAGGTGCTGTCCTTAGCTACAGGCTATCATACTCAATTATTGCGGAAAAGCATATACTAGTAGAACAGGCAGTAGACATGTCCCACCTATATGTTTTATGTTCTCCTCTAAGCAAATGACACAAGTGATTGTTTATATCATCACCATGCACGTCTTAATTAAATCTTAACAACGTGATAAACCCCTCTTAGAAATGGGGGTCTCTTGTTGGCCGAGGTAGGTACCTTTGTCCAAGTAGGGACCCTTGCTTCTAGTCAGGGTAAGGAGGATACACACTTTAGATAAGTCCTGCTTGCCCCCTTGCTAGCTTGGCACGAGCAGACAGGCTTATCCCAAAGGCAATGCACAAAGTATTTGTACTCAAAACACACAATCATTCAGTGATAACACCTCAAATGGACCCCACACCAGTTTAGAAAAAGAAAGTATCTTTATCTAAACTCAACAAAACCAAAACGACAAACATCCAACATACATGTAATAAGAATATGACTTTTAAAAGGTTCAAAGCAACTCAGTCCACAGGAAACTATGGATGTGTGATTTTACACAAAGTACCTGTTGATGCATCAAGGTTCACAAGGCCAAACAGCCGCAGGGAATGGAAGCATAGAAAAACAAAGGGATGCATTGTTCTTGAGTCCTTGGGGAGGCAATGTGAAAGTTCTGCTGCACACAGGAGAAGTGATGCGTCGAATCCAGACTGTAGGAGGTAGTGATGCGTAGATTCCAAGATGGTTCTGCTCTGCGGGTGATGCATTGGGAAACCTTGCCACACATGTGTGATGCGTGGGAACCTAGGATGTGTTGGTGATTGATGTGGCGGCGACAAGAGGCGCTGCATCGGTCTCTTCAGCCAGGATCCCATGATGCGTCGTTTTTTGAAGCTGCGGCAGGTGCTGCATCGTCTCTGCAGTGACATGGCAGTGGTGCATGAAAATTTTTCCCCAATGGCAGTGCTGCGTCGGAAAAACAGCAGAAGGGCAATACGTCAATTTTCTCAGTTTCTTCAGTTTCTTCCAGCTCCAAGCAGCAGTAACAACCTCCAGAGGCCCAAAACTGGAACAGTCACCTTCTGCCGGTCAGAACTCTCAGCTGTAGATTTCAGGGGAGCTGGGGGTGATGTCTTTGTATCCCTGAGACTACAGAACAGGAGTCCTGCAGACAAAAGCCCATGAAGATTCTTCTTCAAACAGGTTCTCAGCAAAGTTCCAGTCTCAGCACACAGCAAAGGGACAGTACTCCATCTCACAGCTCCCCAGCTCTTCTCCTTGGCAAAGGTTCCTCTTGAGTCCAGAAGTGATATAATGGTCCATTACTTATACCCCATTTTCTCTTTGTTCTTCTTTGTGCAAGGGTCTCTGCGTCCAGTCCAAACCAGTTCTGTCCTCGCAGGTGCAGTATGGCCACGGGGGTGGAGACAGCATTGTGCAAGTGAGACAGTCCCTATGCAGGTGCAAGGAAAACTCCTCCTATACTCTAAATGCATTCAGGAAGGGCTAGGTACACCTCACCCCCCCCAGTGACTGTCTACAGTGAATGCACATCCCCAGCCCCTGAGACTCCAAAATCAGACGGTCAATCCACAAACAGGCAGAGGCAAACAGAATAGTTAAACAAGAAAATGCCTACTTTCTAGAAAAAGTGGGGAACCCAATCGACCCTTGGAGGCTTGGGTAGCATATATAGCAATAGGTAATTGTGCCTACAGGGATTTTCTTTAGATGCACTCAGTCAGACATTTTGTGTACAATATGATGATCGAAAGCTCCACTTAGTAGCTTACAACTGATTAATCAAGAACTGAACGTACTCATTTGTGTCAGAATTAATCTCCTAAAAATACTATTCAAATGGGTGTCAATTTTTCAAAATGCAAACTTTATGACAGAGAAAGATGTATTAAAGGGTACAAAAGACTAAAACAGCACAATGTGACTGAGGTTTCCAAATGATTTGTTCTTTCTATCATCTCATGATCACCAATGTGAGCATTTATTCCAAACAAAACGTATAGAACGAAAATGAAACTGATCAATAGAGAAAACAATTCCTTCTGGAAGGTAAAACACAGAGGAAATAGTTGTGGTTGTCAATGTTTCGGTCTTTTTGGTGTAAACACCCGTTAGACCATCTTTAGGACGATGAGTATAAGTGTTGAATGACCCCTGTATCAACAAAATATTCCATCAGTTATACATCAATAAAAGATCAAAAAATGAAGGACAAAAGAAACAATTGTGAGAAAAAGGAAAGAACAAGGGACTTGTCCCATTCAGGATTCATCAGGATAAGTGATGGGATTTAGAACCACTACTGCTGGAAAGAATTGAAGAATGATACACCACCAAGTTAAAAAATTGAAAAAGATATAGGGGCATATCAGCAACAACTGCCGATAATTATCGCTAAGCGCACTTAGCGCTAGGATAATTATCGCTGGCTAGCGTGGATTTTTATCGCTGAGATAGCATGCTATTAGCAACGCTTATCTCAAAAGCGATAAAAATCCTAGCGCTAACTGCCTAACGTAAGATTATCGCTGGAAACCCAGCGATAATCTCACGAAATGTGGCATTAGCTTGTTGATAGGAACTCACAAACTTAGTCATAATATCCACCTTCCATAGGATATCATGGCTAAGTCAGTCCTGAAGCAGGCGTAAGGAAAGTAGCGATAACAGGGGTTATCGTTACTTTTCCTGCCGCTATGCTTCATAGCGTGGGGCTTGATGATAGGAGAAATGTCGCTTAGCGACATTTCTCCTGTCATGTCAGGTCGGGAACGCCCACTTTGCATCTCAGTGGAGATGCAAAGCTGGGCGTTAAGAATAGGTGTGCTAATACAAGGTTTCACACGTTAGCGTGACCCTGCTAATTAGGCGATAAAATTATCGCCGCTTTTCGGCCAAAAACTGCCGCAAAAGCGGCGATAATTTTCTATCGCCGCCTTGTAAATATGCCCCATAGTAAGTAAATGATCAAATGACTAGAACTCACTTTTAAGAATTCCATTGGTAATTGCAAATGGTGACTGAATTTGCATTAGATTAAAGCCTTAATGGTCTTCGACATCAGAAGAGAAGCTATTGAAAAACTATCTTATTTTGTGGGTCCGTACTACAAAAGAGGAGATCAAAAAAAGAGAAAGAATGACATCTTGCTGGTTGTGGGACAGCATAGATACCATAATATGTACATATGAATTGTAAGAGGACCTTGTGCCTATAGCTTAATTGAAATGGCTTAGCATATTGGCGCTGGAATGATCATGAAGGTGACCTAGGGTGCCGCTCGGAGCCTGACCTTGGTTGCTGGTTGTGCTCTGCATTTTTTAAATCACCGGAGGATGTTGCTTGGCGGATAAAGTGCGGGAGTACTGTTGTCATCTTTGGAATCACCCGTGACTGTGAGTACCAGCGATCCCTCTGCTCATTCGTACATTGGCCGCAGCTGGTGGCTCTTCCCGGCTCCTCCCTCCTAAACTACTATAATTGTTTCCTCACTTACGCGTATACGGGACGCGTGCGGGGCGAGGCTCGGGCCAAGGGCGGGCCCGTCTGAGCCCGTCCGAGAACGCTAGAGAACGGAACGGGACCCTCCTCTAACATCCACCGACCTAAAGTTATTTGTCGAGCTGTAGAAGGTAAGCAGCAGCCAAGTGCTTGCAAGTTAGTGGGATATCTCCTGACCGAGGCTGTTAGTATATATATCAAGCAAAGGATAAAATGGGCAAAAGGGACGATCCTAGTATACAATCGACTGGGGGCGCATTAATGGGAACTTTAGATAATTTTTTGGTGCGAGTACAGTCAGCGCTTGCCAAAGATATTGAACTAACCGAAAAAAGATTATCCCTAGATTTTCTGTGCGATAAGAGGTCCTCTTTGGGAAACATGGCTAATGTAAGATCACCACCGTGTTGCCAGCCTGCCAGGTCGGATTCCTTGGGTTCAATATCCCCTTTAACGGAGGAGCAAAATGGCGAAATAATGATATGTTCTCCATCTTTGACTGATACTCGGGATGAAATTGTTGATGTTACGAACATTGATAATGTGGTTTTAATGACTAAGCCTCTGTCAAGTATGAAGACTCGCTCAGCTAGCAACGTAAAAGCAATTTCTGTCCACCAACAATCAGCCCCTACTTTAAAAAAAAACCACAGGGGAAACCAAAAGATTGCCGCCGGCAAGAGTGTCAAGCCTGGTCACGCTCTTGTCTCTGCTGTAAGGAAGAATACAGCCCCATGCCCTAAAACTTTTGAAACAAGGTCAAACCAAACACCATCCTTGGGGTCAAAATTTATGGAAGAAACTGATACACCATCATTTTGGAGTAAACTAGAAAGTACTGTAAAAAAATTATGTGAGCCGATTTATGAAAGGCTGGGCTCTATTGAAAGTAGGCTTGTATGTATGGAATTGTTACTTGCCTCGGCCCAACCACGGGGTGGTAGACAGGGCCTGGGTCTGCAAAAAGAGCGACTTAGTGCAATAGGTCCATGCACTGAGACCAATACTACTACTAATAAATTAATGACTGGTACCGCGAAAGATAACCTTTCTATTCCTCAGGTACTCCAACCCACCCTAGCTGTTGAAAACCGGGCAAGAGCTGAAGATCTTCCCCCACGTGTTGGAACTAATAATGTTGGGGTAGGTAGTGTTAGTAATGATAAGCAGCCCCCACCTGTTCAACCCTTAGTGCAGGCCTCACCAGGCTTAATTGATCTACATCTACCCCCTGAAGCTGCCCCTTACGTGGTAATCTTAACAGGGGTTCCTTCGTTGGAGAACGGAGCAAGGGAATCTTATGGGGACCTAAAGAATATATGTACATTTTGGTTAAATATTAAGCGACCATTGCCGTCCCATATGCGTGCTGAAATTTTGTTCGCCAGAAGAGTAAATTGGGTGGACAAAAGACCTAAATCGTCAAAGGGGGATTGTATTGTCATTAATTTTAGAGACAGACGTTGTGTGGAATACATCTGTTCTTGGCCCCAGAACGATCCTTTAACCTTAATAAGCACAATGCCGCTGTCTTACTTCTATGCTCCCTTGTTTCTACCCCTAGGTGGGATCACACGTGGGGGTCCTTTGTCAAAAGGTAGCACCTTTGAGGATATCAGATCAATTAATAGATTTGATGTGCTATCTGGGCTAGCGGACTGTGACTGACTGATTGGTGGCAGTGGTTACTCCGACTGCGAAATGTCATATGCAGCCTTAGTGGCAGTGGATAACCATGCAGAGTCCTATGCAGTTTTAGTGACAGAAAGGGTCCAAGGAAACATGAACAGCTTAGAACAGATGGTGAAAGAGTTGTTAACATGCCCTCTGCCCAAATGAATATTATTGGGGCTAGGGAACGAGACCAACAAGCTGTGTACCAAAATGAAACTTCAAGCATTGAGGGTCTATCACGTTCTCTATTAGATGTAGCTCTCTGCCCATCACCAAACCCTGGAAATACTGTAGGGGGAACTAACCTTGCAGGGCATGTATCGTTTTTATTTTGGAATGTGGCGGGCGTGGGATCTAAACTATCGTCTCCAGTTTGGGCAGATTTCATCTGTAAGCATGATATCTGTCTTTTTCAGGAGACATGGTCACTAGAGCCTGTATTCATGTTGGGCTATTTGAATTTCTTTGTTCCAGCGGAAAAAAGGCCCAGGGGTCAGCCAGTAGGAGGCTTGGTCATCTGGGTCAAACAAAGTCTGAAGTGCAACATTCAACCTATTCCAACCCAGAACGATGATATTTTAGGTATTAGGTTGATTTGCTCGCTAAATTTCAAAATTGATATATTTAATGTATATGCTAGGGGCTTACCAGGCGGAAAAAAATCTGAGGTGGTATCAGTACTGAACACTCTTGTTGAATCCACCTCTGATGATGTGCCCCATTGATTGCTGGAGATTTTAACACGACTTTTGAGCCACTAGGGCCTCAAGATATGTTTTTAACAGAGGAAGAGGACCTAAGATGGGGCGTTCCACAGCTCGAGACAAAGACAGTGAGCAAGTGGACTCTGTATTTGAAAGGGCTTTGCCTGGGCAACCAATTGAGGGCGGCCAATGGCAGAACCGTATCAGATAGGACATGTAGTAAAACGTTCGACAATGGCATCAGGGCAAGTAATATAGATTACATCTTAGTGCATTTGAAGATGTGGCATACCCTTGTGGATATGGAGGTTAAGATACGGACTGAAAGCGACCATAATCCACAAGTCGCTATTTTTAAGTTTGGGCTGGGAGATAGTAAGGATCGAGCTACCGAAATGATAGGCCCAGCTGTCGCTCTAACAAATGACGAACGCCACCTTAAGTGGCACAATGTAGCAGAGCACCCTGATCTCATAGATAGCATTGAGACCTATGTCGAAGAGGCATTGACACTTATGATGGCAGCAGGTACCAATAGCCAACCCTTAGCTGCATTCGAGAATATACACGGAAAACTATTTGCTAAACTCAAATCCTGTTTCTGTAGGCCTTTTTCAGGAAATCAAGTCCCGAGAAGCAAACAGGAGGACTGGTATAATGCCTCCTGCAAACAAGCTCGTAGAAATTTGGGACTAGCACTTAAAACAAAAGATCCAAGTAAGATCAAAATAGCTCGTAGGACATATAGAATGGTCCAATGGAAAGCAAAAAAGGAATGGGAGGAGGGTGAGTGGCAAGACTTAAAAGCAGCATGTACAGATAAAAACCAGAAAAAGTTCTGGAATATTTTTAAATGGAAGAATGGTGAAATCACCGACAGTCCTCATAATCATGTTCCCCAGAGTTCCTGGGTAAAATTTTTTAAGCCACAATATTCAAAAGGTGCTGAGGATGTTAGTACGTACCTCCAGGAGAGGTTGTTTTACAATAGCCCTGTGTTTAGTGCTGAGGAGGTTGATATTGCGCTCGATATGGTCACTCAGGGACGCGCACCTGGCATGGATTGTATCCCGGCCGATGTATTCCTGCATGACAGACAAAGATGGAGTCTATATATTACCCACCTAGCTAATGCCATAGCGCAGGGAATGGCTATCCCTCATTCTTGGAAAGGTGCTGAAATTGTCCCGATATATAAAAAAGGGGACAAATCATTGGCCAGTAATTACAGGCCCATTAGCTTGATCGATGCTATGCAAAAAAAATTGGGCCGGCTGGTCTTGGGCAAGATCCAAACCTGGATGGAGGCTAGTAATGTTCTAAGCCCTCTACAGGCTGGGTTTGTTGTCCTCTATTGGAGGACGGTGGTCTTAGGAAAAGGGGTTTTGTATGCTGTGTTTGTCGATCTGCGGGCGGCCTTTGATCTGGTTCCACGCAGCAAGCTATGGCAAGTATTGGAGTGGCTGGGGATGGCACCGGAGTTGTTGGCATTGGTCGTCCGCTTGCATGAGGATAACTATGCCCGGGTCCGATGGGGTCGGCAGGGTGAGGTAACGGAGTGTTTCCCCGTGGAGCGGGGAGTCCGGCAGGGCTGTGTTTTGGCACCGACCCTGTTCTCACACTTCGTGAACGGGGTTGCCGAGTTCCTCGCCCAGGTCCCCTCGGATGCACCGGCTATGGCTGGCACTCGAATCCCAGTCCTCATGTTCGCGGACGACACGTTGCTGATCTCCAAAACTCCGAGTGGCCTGCAGCTTACCCTCCGACGCTTTGAAGAGTTCTGCTTGCTGCGTGGCCTGGAAATAAATGTCTCCAAAACCAACTTCATGGTTCTTAACGGTCCTAACCCGTGTAGATCTTATAAACCCTTTAATGGTGTAATCTCCATGAATGGTTCGCCCTTGGAGCAGGTCGATGCATTCACCTATCTAGGAGTCACGTTGCAGAAGAACATGTATTGGAAATGTCAGTTAGATTTATCTATCTTGAAGTTCCAACAACAGACAGGCTCCCTTTTAAAGAGATTTAAAACCTCGAAAACGCAGCCAATAGGCCCACTCCTTGAAATTTACTTGATGAAGGTCCGTAGCTCATCTTTATATGGATCTGAGCTATAGGGGTATGGCAACAATCCGAAACGCTTGAATGCTATGGAGAGTGAGTTTATCCGGAAAGTTGTCGGCGTGCCCCAAAGTACTTCCCTGTTACCTCTTTTTTGGGACCTTGGTCTGAAGACCCTACAAGATACCGCTAACTTGCGGCCATTTTTGTATTGGCGTAGGGTTTGGTCGACTGAGGAGCTCAAACATTATGCCCTGGGCCTAAAAGAAATATTGGAGAAAGACATCTTTCGTAAAATAGACTGGCAGAGGTCTATCGAATCATTACTTCATTGACTAGGACTGAGTTATTTATGGGATGACCCCCAAAATGCGGTCTTCCCCTCAAAAGAAATTATGAAAAGTAAGTACTGGGAAATGATCGCTATGGAATCAGTTTCCAATGGGAGTACATCGCAACTAACAGCCAGATTTCTAGAATTTAAGGCCTATCCTAGACAGGAATTATTCTGGGGCTTGATCGAAATACCAACTGATCGTAAATTTTACTTTCAGTTTAGGATAGGTACCCTCCCCATTCGTTCATTCACATCCAAATGGGCTAAAGGGTCCGAGGACAAATGCCCCAAATGTAGGGATATGTCTGAATCTTTGAGTCATTTTTTGTTCATTTGTCCCCTTTATGTGCTTCCACGCAAAAAATGGGTATTACCCGTTTGTCGGCTCATAGGCACCAGAAAGTACGAGGAGGCATTAAGAATTTTGTGTACAGATCCAAGCCCGACTATTGCAATAGCAATGGCAAAATTTATAAAGTGGGCTTGGATAATACGGTCCAGGCAGTTCCTTATGAAAGTACCCAACGAATAGGCACCCAAATGTAGTCATTTAATTTCTACAATTATTTGTTTATTTATCCACCTACTCTCATACATAAGATTCCTAGACTAGGATACTCTGTTGTCTTGATAGACTTATGTTGAGGAGCACTAAACATTGTTGTTCAAATATGAAATGTTCTTAACCGTTTGTATGTACAGGTTTTAATACTGTTTATCTTAAATGGAGATTAGCGTAACTTACGGCCTTTTACCATGTTGAAAACCAGGTTTTGTTTTAATTCATGTTGATGTAAATGGCTGATATATGCTACTTTTATGACTTAATTGTCGAAATAAAGTTTTGATATTGAGTATTGAGTGAGCGATCAAGTGAAAGTGGCATTTTCCAACACACAATTTGAAAATCCATCTTTACTAAAAGATGTGTTATTAAATTCTGAGTTCAGAGAGCCTAAACCTTATAATTCTATCTTGTCCCAATGGAAAGTTACACTTGTAAGATGTTACAAAGTATCTCCCCTTCTATCCATGGGACAGAGAGCCTTTCAAAAGTGAACAACTAAATTGGCAGTATTTCATTATCAGGACATGTCACACACACCAGTATATGTCCTACCTTCCACACACACTGCACTCTGCCCATGGGAGTACCTTGGGACTACCTGAGGGGTGTCTTACATGTAAGAAAAGGGAAGGTTAGGGCCTGGAAGGTGGGTACACTTGCTAGGTCTACATGGCAGTTTAGAACTGTGCACAGACACTGAAGTGGGCGGTCTGAAGTACCTTTTCAGGGCTACACATACGGGTGGCACAATCAGTGCTACAGGCCCTCTGGTAGCATTTGATTTACAGGCCCTGGCACAATCAGTGTACTTTACTTGGGACTTACCAGTAAATAAAATATGTCAATCAGTGAGAATCAATTGCAATAGGAATTTACACAGGGAGCACTTGCACTTTGACACTGATCAGCAGTGGCAAAGTGCCTAAAGCATTGAAGCCGGCAAAAACTAAATCCAGCACAGCATAAAAAATACAGGAGGTAGAGGTAAAAAGTCTGGGGAAACCACACCAAGGATGCCAAGTCTAACAACCCCACTTTGGAATAACTCTACAGCATTTTAGCACAAAATACCCCTATGACAGCTGACATTGAAAATTTGCTTTTTAATAAGGCCACATTCCATTCATCTGCCTGGGATATGTTTAAATAGATCAGCTATTTTAGAAGGCAATTGTAAGAAATTGGGCTGTTGGTTGACTGGGGTGTAAGCCCTGGACAAGCAGCAACCACAATACTTGTCATAGTATAGGCACAAGCAAACCCTAAATTGACCTGTGCTTAGCCACACCCCAGTAGTGTCACAAAGCTGTCAAGCTTAACTCAGAGGCAATGTGCAAAGTGTTCGTGCAACACTTCAAACTGCAACAATACACCACAAAAAGAGCCCGCAACAGGTTAAGAAAAATTTAGTAAATTTGTATAAATACAACAAGACATAAAAACAAATAGTAGAACCAGGGATATTTAATTTTAGTTAATAGTGAAAAATAGTGCCAAAAAAGCACAAAGCAACAATTGAGGATTTCTGGTTGCACCAAACTAGAACAAAGTCAAAAGTTCAGGCCAACCATGATGGCGCATAGGCTGGCTACTAAGACCCAGTTAGGCTTGTTGAACAAAGTACATTAAATCACAGTTGCAGAGCAATGCGTGGATCCGGGTTGAAGAAGCACTACTTAGCTGAAGCAAAGCATTGGTACCGAGATGTGGAGAGACTGTGGCGCAAGGTTTTGTTGCTTCGACGTTGAGGATTCCATCGATGGGGCTTATGATGTGAAGTCCTGGTGCTGGAGATGCGGCATGCAGTTCGGAGGAGCTGGAAGGCTGCGCTGCGGAGTCCTGCATCATCAAGGCTACCTTCGATGATAGATACGAGGACCTGGGCAGGAGGTGAGTCCTGCTGCCAGCCATGAATCTGTTTGGAGGAATACGAGGGCGATGCGGGTATTCTTCAATGGGTCCAATCCATGCACCAGAAGCAATGTGTGGGTTCTGCTTGGGGACGTGCCGCTCAGTAGAGAAGATGTGTCGGTTTTGCCCAGGGATGTGTTGCTCAGCAGAAAAGATGTGTTGTTTCCACTGGTTCCACTGGAAGCACCTTACGTTTGCTTACAAGGGTCCAAGACTAGGGTTGTACCACTTGATAGGGTGGACTCACAGAGGGAAGAGTTGAGGTGCAGGTGCAAGATGGTTGGAAGCGTGTTATGTCCCTGAGGCTTCATATCTGGAGACCAGTCAACTAGCCCCTAGAGTCACTTTGGATTCTGGGGTCAAGAGATGCAGGTCCAGCCCTTCTCACCCATCCAATAGAGCAGCATGCAGCAGGCTCAGCACAGCAAAGCAGGAGGCCGGCAGAGTAGCAGTCCCGCAGATTGGCAGTACTTCAGTACACTGCAATCCTTCTTCCAGGAAGACTATCCATAGGTCTAGAAGTATAGTAAAGTGGTGGTGTCTGCGGTCTTTCCTTTATGCACATTTGTGCCTTTAAAGTGGGTAGAAGCTTCAAGAGGCATGCCTTTAAGGTGCACAGATGCCCTGCCTTCTCTGCCCTGGCTCCAGTCTATATACACGTGGTATACTGCCATTTGTGTGGAGGCAGAACAAAGCCTATTCAGGTATAAGTAAGGCTGGTCTCAGCTCCTCCCTCCCATCCTGCCAGTGATGGCCCATTCAGTCACACCTCAGCTCAAAAGTGTGTGGTGGTCTAAGAGGAATACACAAAAGCCCAACTGCCAGCTACACCCAGTCATGTGACCAGAGGCAGGCTGCAGCCACCCTACGGCTAAAGCAAGAAAATGAAAACTTTATAAAAGTGGTATTTTCAGAATTGTAATTTAAAATCCAACTTTACCATAAGTTAACAATTTAAATTAAGATTCCAGAAACACCAAACTTGAACCAGCTATAGCTTTCCATTTGGAAATTACAATTATAAAATGTAATAAGGGAGCCCCAATGTCATCCTATGGGAGACAGAGGCCTTTGAGTATTGATAAAAGAGAGTACATGTCTAACTTTTTAAATATATTGCACCCTGCCTTCTGGGCTGTCCAGGATCTACCCAAGGGTTACTTATATGTTTTCAATAGATAGGTTTCGGTCTGTCAAAAATGTTAATTTTGCCAAGTCGAAATGGCACTTTAAAACAGCACACACAGGCTCTGCAATGGCGAGCCTGAGCCATGTTTAAAGGGCTAAGTGGGTGGCGCAATCAGTGCTACAAGCCCACTAGTAGCATTTAATTTACAGGCCCTTTGCAATTGTAGTGCATTGTATTAGGGAATTATAAGTAACTTAAATATGTCACTTGGTTATGAGACAATACTATCATGTTTAGAGGAGAGCGAGCCCATTCACTTTAGCACTGGTTGGCAGTAGTAAAGTGCTCAAAGTCCTCAGGCTAGCAAAAATTAATTCAGTAAAAAGTGGAGGAGGAAGGCAAAAGGTTTGTTGGTAACTCTGCAAAAAGGCAATTTCCAACAGTAATATTTAACTTAAAGGTGAAAGAACCGTATTTTGTTTTGGTATGTATTAAAATAAACATCTGTTTATAATTATACACTTTATAAAGCAATTTGTATATGGATTTAGGGATAAACTGTGAGATTGGTGACAGACTGGTTCTGAGCAACCCCACAGATATGTTAGCCTGTTTGTATTAGTTAGCTCACAGTGCCACTAGAATCTCCTCTTATCGGGGAGAGAATAGTTTCTGGCAACCTCAGAACATGAAAACCCTGATCCCTCAGAATTGTGGAAACAATATACTACCTTTCGCTCAGTCACTCGCGCTCACTTAGTTTCTCTCAGAGTTACATAGAATAAACAGTCTGGCAATTCAATAAGAAATCATTGAGCAGTTGTTAGTCTAGTGTAAAATAGATGTGCTGTAACAACAATTAGACAGTAGCAGAGATATATGATTAGCAGTACTACAAAAGTAAAGGAATGGTACAGTTCTACCATTTTGCAGTAATCATGAACATATACAAGTACAGAGAATACATGATAAAAAGAGCGTACTCCTACGATGCCTCCCTAACTAGATGTTCCTAAATGTACCTAGCATCTGTGTATGTGTTATGCCAAGAATCCCTCTAGGTTCTAGTCACCCCCATTACCTGAGAATGAGAGAATATGGGACCCCGTCCAGGTCTCGAGTTGCAAACCCCTTGAGGGATGTTAGACCACTGCGAGCCGGAGTGTCTGCATGCAGGATACTCAGCGTCACTGGTCAGTGTGTCAGCTGGGAAGTCACAATCTCCTCTGTCTTTCTAAGCAAGACATGATGTATATATACCCACAGGTCTCTCCAGGGGTCCGACCTTGCTGTGTTACTGTGTCGGCCTAAAGGATGACATTGTGCCTGAACTTTATACAGAGATATTACACAGTAGATGTTCGTCCTGCTGTCAGTCCTGCTATGCTTCCAAAAAGCCTCATGCATAATGTATGCATAATGTATGAATTCTGAACTAGGGAAAAACCTGCGTTTTGAATGCAGTGTCATATCTAGGTAAAAGGTCAGTTCTATGAACCGATATGTATGTAATGTAGGAAAGGATATAGGTGAAAGGTTGAAGTGTTACCTGCGCCTATACAGGGTACCTATATGGAATATATCACCCATTCCTCTTCTGACTGGATGACATGTGTAACCTATTATTGTACTATCATTCAAATTAGATTTTGGTAAGCACAAAGTGTTAAAAACATTTCTTTTGCTAAAATGTTTATAAATATTTTTAAAAGTCTAAAAAACGTAAAAGTGTTAAAAAGAAAATGTTTGCAGACTATAGCTCTAAAAGTGTCCGTAGTTATAGTCCAAACCACTATAAGCATTAGAAAGCCATTTATGCCCAATAACGAAAGGAATGTCAATGTAAATTTTGATTCTTAGCTCCAAATCGAGTTTATTTAAAAAAGGGTGAATTTCTTCCAGCACACGACGAGCCAAATGTGAGTCAAATGTTTATGTGTCCTGGCTGGTAGATGCAACATTTTTGTTGCTTGCTTTCGCTGTAGACGGCCCCTGTAAAACCTTGTAGAGTATGTCAATTGAGCACAGATGATGTTCCGCGCTGTCCGCAGCCAGTGCTGGGGCAGCGTGTGTGCCATCCAAAGCCTGGGTTTCAGTGGATGAGCCGGTGTCCATACCAACAGGTGCACTTACTACCTGCGGTGGCTCAAGGAATACCGCCATCAACATTGGAATACGCTGAGGACATTGCAGAACATGGGCCGTTATCGGGTCCAGTAGGGCATTCACGTCCGGTTGCGCACATGATGGGAGTGTCAAACAAAGGTCTAACACGTATTCTTCTCTGCAAAACAGGCATCGGAGTACAAGTAAGATGCAGTCCATCCAGACTGGTCAAAATGACAGGAACCAATGCACTTAGTCTCTCAGGCGAGGCGTGCCTAGATGTTTTACCATTCGCTCACGGTATTTCCGCTCTAGGAGTGCTTTTTCCATCTCCTTGGTGACTGGGACATCCATTGCGTAGCAGATAAAAGACAATCAGGATACCTGCTAATAGAAACAAGATTAGCGGAAGTCCTCCAAAGATGCTTCCGAACATGGAGTATATGAAGTTTGGTATAACTCTAAGAGAAGTCCAGAACCTATGCTCTTAAATAGGTATTTGTATCAGACATGCCAAAGGTACGATTTACCATTTCTATGAAATGGAAAGGGCAGTTTGTATGGATAAGCACCTGTATCTCTGCTGAAGACCTTGGAGATCAAAAGTCTCTTGAGCGGAGGTTAAGGGCACAGACTTCTATAAAAGCATGGCTTTCATTCTGCTTAGAGTATCAAACCATATTAAGGAAACATTCAGTGGAAGCCATAACGGTGCCCCCTCACTGTATGTGTTGGTGGAAACAATACTTGCATACAACAAGTAACTCTGGAGCTCACGGTTGCCAGAAATGCGATGCCCGGGAACATTCCAGAGTAGCCTTGACTGTTCAGCATCAAGTAACTCCCATTTGAAAGTAGCCCGAACGCTGGAGTAATCACGGCAGCTGGGGCACACCTCAGATAACAGGACAAGTTTGCTACAGAACCATTACAAGCACTGTGCAGCATTATATCCTGACACATGAGTGATCCACTTAAAGCGTTCTCATAGTTTGTACCGCTTAGAAACACTTCTTGATCCCCACTCCGGCATCGAAAACTGTATGGTAATTCCCAAGATTACTTAATGTATTCCTTACCCATTTTTTCATATCTGCCTGCCTGCTTTTGTTCAAGGCAGTACTGAAACTGAAAAGTAGTGACTGGTAGAGTTATCTGGCCATGGATTATCCATTCTGTGAAAGGTGATTCTGCCACTGTAAATGGTAATCTATCCAGTTTTTCGATACGCAGCATTGTATATTTTGCTCCCCTTTGTGCCTTTTCTATTTGTTTATCTGTTAGATTGTATTCAGAAAACATGGACGTACTGTTGATAAAACGCCTAGGCACATAGTCTGCACACAAAGATTGCAGCGTCCAACTTAAACAACATGATAGAACGTAATTGAGATTGCCCGTATTGTAATATGGCCAAATCTTGTTCTAGTATGTCTATCGCAGAAGATACAATGTTGCATAAGGAATATATCCTGGAGGTCAATGTTGTTAACCCATTGTCTACCACTGCTAGAGATTTTTCTAGGTTTATACGGTCTATTTCCTGTAGTCTCTCTGCGGCCTCTTGTTGGGATATTTTCCATATTTCATTGTAGGCAGCATAAATGCCAGCATATATGAAACATTTCTGACGGGGCTTCCTGGGACCTAGTAAAAAATCCCTAAGATCAACATCCTGTGACAGTAAGGATAAGTGTTGTTTCACCTCTGTGAGTGTTGAGGTTTTTAGCCAATCAAGGCAAAACTTCCCAACACTGTACGATGTCACTACCCCTGGATGTTCTCTATGTACATACTGTAGATCTGGCCTATGGATAACGAACCCTTCGGTTTTACCTATGAATCTTGCCTGTCAACTATTGGTGTCTGTGGGCCAAATCAACCATTATTCCAATCGGGGTCCAATCTATTGTATTGTATGATGTCATCTACTGGAATTTCTTTTTGTGATGTTGTGTTACCCTCTGTGTGTGATGGAGTTGGCATCCGAAGTTTGTTCAAGTCCTTGGTTTTGGCTACTCCAAGGCAAGACGTTTGTTGCACTGTCTCATTCAAAAACTTGATCTGCTGAAGGATGAGGCATGCTCTAAACAAAGCTTCCGTTACCTGAACTTGCCATTCTCATGTAACCCAGACTGATTTTAAGTCTATGGTATCTTTCCATACGTCGTAACCTTGTTCAGACAACTGGGCAATAAAAGAAGCAGAGTAAATCTGTTTGGTGTTTGTTAACATAATTTTCTGTGCTGATGTTTGTGCAATCTTATAAGGCTGGGACAGACATATTAAACCCTGAAAAATATGGAAACTTTTGCGCAAATGTTTTTGAACTGCCTTTTGGTGGTGTTGGACTATGTTCCCACTGATGGTATGTGAACACATTTCTAGGATTAGCAGATTTATGCAAAAAGTGATGACCATAATGTTGAAAACAATACATAGTTTCGTAAACTGTGTGCTTTCCAATGTTTCACTATTAGAAAATGCAGCAGATTTTTATAAATCAGACAACATGTTATTTACAGTTTCAAAGTCCCAATCGTCGGAAAATGTACTTGAGGTAATGATATCACTCAACGATATTTTAAATAAGTGTGAAATTCTTAACATTTCTGTCGGGCCAAATGTATCGAAATCAACCGTGTTCCAAACTGTACCATCCAGTACAGGAACTGGTGTCATGTTCACTGATGACAAGTCTCTTTGTTCTCGATGAGATGATTGATGTGGTTTCAAAATTAAATTCACCTTTTGGGCTTCTGAGCTTTGCCGAAGGTATTTGCCATTAAAAAGCATGCTAAATACTATTACTAAGCCTACCCAGAAAAGAAAGAAAAGTATCCCAGGTATTACCCATAGTTCTACCCAAGGTGATCCCAGGTAAGTCTTTTTAAGAAAGTTCAGAAAGTCTTTAACTTGCTTCTTGCATGATTTTTGGGCTGGCATCGTTTCAGGTTCACTTGGATCCAAAGAAAACGTGTCAAAGTTTATGAATTAGCCAGAAGCAGTTCGATCAATTGTTGGTGTTGCATCAGGATTTGTAGAAATCGCTGCTTGTTCTTGTTGAGGCATGTTGATGTAGACATCTGTATTTGGTCGAATAGCTATTTGTTTTTCATATTGAGTTTTGATGTATAACTCTGCATCGTCTAATTGTTTTAGATGCACACAACCGGACTTGGCTAATTGGTCGCATATAATGGCCTTTTGCCCTAAACTTAAGTCCTTTTGGAAAGGAATATTTTCTTTGATTTCACTTCATTTACATTTCCCGATTACTAGGTACGAAAATTTAATCATATTCGGATTGGACCTAGAATTAAATTTGCCCGAGTCTATGGTGGAACTTTTGTATATTTTGGTGGCAGTGGCAAGATCACTGATTCTTCAGCACTGGAAGACAGAAACAGTGCCAACTGTAGATGAATGGTTTCAAAAAAGTAGGAAAGTCAGGAAATCCGAATTTATTTTTGCACAAAGGACTGGGGCACTACGTAAATTTACTAAAATTTGGGGATCTTACTTTGACTAATAGTCATTTTTTAAATGGGGTAGATAGATTTCGATATCTGCTACTATATTTTAAATTGCTGAAATTTTCTTATATATGGTCTACGGGGGTTTCTCATTTTTTTTTTTTTTTTTTTTTTTTTTTTCTCTTGATGTAATTTGCTTTGCTCCAGCATATTGTATATGTTTGATAAAATGATTTTTTTTTTTTTTTGTTCTATTGGATTGCCAAAAACTCAATAAAAATAATAATAAAAAAAAAGAGTTTGATTTTGAAATTGAACTTCCGGTTCAAGGGGAACGAGTTCCATAGTATTGTTGCATAGTCCTTCATTCCATCCAGGAGACTCTTCGAACTTGATGAATCTTTCTGTTTGAACTTCTTGAATTGTAGTGAGAGCAGGGCTTCTGCTACTCTGGAGTCCATGTGGCCTACTGCTCAGTATCGGCCACATAGTGTGGTTTGATTAGGACAATTGAGACAAATCTTTTCTCCTTTTTTCCAGCAAGAGGCGGTAAAAGTACAGTTCTTGTTCCTTTCAGTACTAGAACCTGTACAGGTTTTCTGTAGGATGGTCTAAATTCTTTCATGTCCGCTATTTTCTCTCTGATCAGATCCCCAACTTTTGGGATCCAAACAGGTCTTGCTGTGACTGATTTGACTTTCCCAGTGGCAGTCTGCTTCAGGTGGTCATTGCTTTGTTGTGTCCTGGATTCATTTAGATCCTGTAAAACATCCAAACGATCATGGATGTCAAAAGGTTTTTCATCCGCCACTGTGCCTTCACAATCAAGATCAGGTACCCACATTCTTGTCCCAAATAGGACCTCATATGGAGTGACCACCCTAGAGAACTTCTTGACATATTGTTCAGAGCCTGCTGCACTCCATAAAGATGTTTTACCCAGATCTCACCCATGCCTAATACTCTAGCGGTTAAAGATTGCTTTAAGTCTCTGTTTTTCCTTTCCACGACCAAATGTCCTTTGGGATGGAACGGAGAGGAGTACCACAATGCTACACCCAATCCTCGCATGGCCTCCTTGTAAGCCCGAGTGCTAAATGCAGGGCTCTGGTCAAAATGTAATGTGCCAATTACGTATATCCCTATGAAGACTCGCAAATCTTTTATAACAGTTCGAGCGTCAGCTGAGCGCTGGGGCCACACCCATAAGAATCTTGAGCAGGAATCCACTGCTACCATGATATATCTGTAAGCCCCATCTCTTTTTAAGGGGCAGCAGTGGTCTAGGTAAACACATGCTAGTGGTTTGTCAGATATTAACAACGGTGTCTGCGCTGGACGTGTCACGGTGGAACCTTTCATCTGCTGGCAGATGTCGCATTTCAAGACATACTCTTAAGTCTGCTTTGTTAAACCAGGCCACCAATAGCTCTGTATCAATAAAGAAACTGTCGCCGTAACTCCTGCATGTGCAGAACCTATACCCTCATGTGCTGCTAGAATTAAACCTAACCTACGATCCATGTTTTGAATTACTTTATCTCCCACTCCAAGAATCTGAGCAAATGGAATGTTATTGGCATCTAACTTGTAGGAGTACTTGAGTGAAAATCTTTTTGGTACTGCACCGCTGTTTTTGCGTGAAGCAATGACAGCCACCATAATCTCACTGTCTATTTTCATTTTAGACCAAGTGATTCCAGCTATGGAAGCCGTGCGTATAGACCCCTTTGCGGCTTCATCAGCCAATGAATTCCCTTCAACATGAACGCCATCACGCTGATGACTCAGTGTATGTATCACGTGAGCCCTTGGTAGTTTGGTTTTCAACTCCGCTACCTGTTCCCATAGCATTTTGTGTTTAATGGGCCACCTTTAGCATCTTTAAAACCGTTTTGAATCCAGTATTGTAAGTATTCATTATATGACTGCACACAGTAAAAGGAATTGCACACAATTAGTGTGGGGAATTCTTGATCTGAATTTAAAAGTGCCAGAATTAGTGCTTTTAATTCTGCCACCTGTGCCTTGCAGTCTCCTAGAGATTGCGTTTTAGTGCAACTTGGATAGAACTTTCCATCCCGCATGCGACTTTTAACGATTGCACATGCCGCACTATATTGTTGCTTACTTCCTATGGCCAGTTGAGCAGATCCATCAGTGTAAATTATATATTCATACTGATCTAGAAGCATTATTTCATTAGGCAGAGGATATTTTTGTTCTTACTGCAGGAATGCTTGTGTCTTTAAATTTGGGTTGTACCTGTATTCTACATCTGTTGCAGTGAGAGAATTAGCCCATTGTATCCATCTCGGATGCAAGGCTTTAGCGTTAGGAATGCTTGCCTTTGTCGCAGCCTCTTAGGCTGGAACCAGAGTCACTACTATTATACGTTTCCCCTGTGCCAGTGCTCTTTCTCTTACTACAGCAGTCTGTACTGCTGTCAGAATCTTTTCTGTAGATGGCTAGCGCATCTCAGCATTTGTGTACAAATGTGATTTGTATGCAATTGGTACCATTACACTTTCATTGTCTGTCAGATAAGTGTACCCAGATTGACCCGCAATTATACGGATCACCAGGTTGCGCAGGGTTACGTATGTCTGTAAGTGTTTGGAAGCTATCATTTTAGAGTTTATCTGTTTGCATGTCTTCCTTGAGTGACTTTACAACTTGTACATGTGCAATTTTTTCCTGTTTATATCTCTTCCCTGAGTGCCTTTATACCTTGTACATTTGCAATTGTTTTCTGTTTGTTTCTCTTATGTAACTGATGTAATCCAAAGTCTTTATGTAATGCAAATGGTTCTTTTGTAAAGTGCCCTGACACCTTCGGGTAATGTTCACGCTATATAAAATCGCATTAAATAAAATAAATAACATGTCAGCTTGTAAGGAATGAAGTATATCTGTTTTACTCTTTCTGCGCAATCTAAAATGTGTGTTCTACCAAAATTTAGTAATCCCAGGATCGATTATAAATTTTCTAATGATTTTTTTAAAATTCTGTTTATTAATAAATGGGCAGGTTGATGACTCATTACAAATTGAAAAATTATTTCTGTTTGTTTGGTACAAAATCCGATGGCACATACATGTCAATAATACAGTTAGCACATTAAATACAAGATATATGATTAGCAGTACTACGAAAAGTAAAGGGATGGTACAGTTCTTCCATTTTCCAGTAATCATGAATATATACAAGTACATCGAATACATGATAAAAAGTGCCTACGATGCCTCCCTAACTAGATGTACCTAAATGTACCTAACATCTGTGTAGACGTTTTGCCAAGAATCCCTCTAGGATCTAGTCAAACCCATTACCTGAGAATGAGAGAATATGAGACCACGTCCTGGTCTCGAGTTGGACACTCCGTTAGGGATGTTAGACCACTGCAAGCTGGAGTGTCTGCATGCAGGAACTTCAGCATCTCTGGTCAGTGTGTCAGCCAGAAAGTCACAGTCTCCTCTGTCCTTCTAAGCAAGATATGATGTATATATACCCACAGGCTTCCCCAGGGGTCCTACCTTGCTGTGTTACTCTGTCGGCCTAAAGCATGATGTCGGGCCTGAACTTTATAGAGAGAAATTATACAGGAGATGTTTGTCCTGCTGTCAGTCCTGCTGTGCTTCCAAAAAGCCTCATGCATAATGCATGCGTTCCGAATTAGGGAAAAACCTGTGTTTTGAATGCAGCGTCGTATCTAGGTAAAAGCTCAGTCCTATGAACCGTTATGTATGTAAAGTAGGGAAGGATGTAGGTGAAAGGTTTCAGTGTTACCTGTGCCTATATAGTGTACCTATATGGAATATAACAGTGTCAAAACTACCAGGACATATAACAAACACATACCACTTCATATTAGAAGGATAAAAAAATGTTGCACAACTCCTAAAGGATTAGTGGCTAAGAGCAACTGTACATAGGAAAGAGCTAAGTCTTCAAACTCTTCATGTTGAGCAGAAGATGTTCAGGAAGGTGATTCCATCTTTTCTCTGCAGCGACAGAAAAGACTCGGCCACCCACAGAAATGCTCTGAATTACTAATAGTGAATAACTGCTAGACACATAAAGAAATATGAACTAAAAACAATTAACCTATGTAGGAAAGTGTTTTTTTTGTATTTGATCAACCCCACGTTTATTTCACCAATGCAGATGGTTTTGACTCTGAAAGTGTACTAGAGCCTGCCAACTAGTGCCCAGCACCAGTGCTTACACCCTAAAATATGATGCATGTAAACTGGAAACCCCAATTGACAAGGACATTAACTCCTTTATAGGTCCCTGATAAGTGGTACCAGTGATATCCAGGGCATGGGAGTTAAAGGGGTCACTGAGGGCTTGCAGCACTGATTGTGCCATCCTTAGTGTCCCAAGTAAAGAGATGAAAGCAGGCCTGCCATTCCAGAATGCAGGAGCAGTGCAGACTACTCAAACTCGACTTTGCCTTCACCATGGGTGGCAAGGCCACAACAATATTTTTAATACATCAGCCAGCATTTAGGTAGGACTTCTGAACCCAGGAGGCAGGGTGCATTACCTTAAAGGTGTAGACATATAAGTGTAAGGTAATATATATGTCCCTATAGTAACCTCTTTCCATTAGGGGCTGCTATACGCTTTTAGGGGGCTGTAGGATAACATGTGTTGGTACCTCCGCACCCCCAGGTTGCCATCTCTATTATGGTCCCATTGAAAAGTGTCATGTTTGGTATCAAACAACTTGTCTCATCAAACCCGACTTTTTTCCAAAGTTGGACTTAGTGAGACCTGCAACCAGGTGGCTACCTTAGAGGTATCCCAACTGGCTGCCCCAGCATTTCCTGTGCCCTGGCTGACAGCCCACAGCTGCTGTCAAGGCGGGAATCTCCCCCCCTGCCAGGAGGTGCAAACACTCCCAGGAGTCAGATATGCAACCAAGCTTCCTCCCAGAGGGGGAACAACCTTTACAACGCAACTTTTACAACGCACTACCTTTACAACGCATTTTTTACAACGCATAATCCATTACAACGCATGACATTACAACGCATACCATTACAACGCATTTTTAAAAACTACCTTTACAACGCATTCCATTACAACGCATACTACCATTACAACGCATACCATTACAACGCATAATATTACACTACACTATCCAACACTTACCCTACTGTTGCACCCCCTGGAGTTAGAATAGTAATTTTTACCCCTATACTATCCAACACTTACCCTACTGATGCACCCCCTGGAGTTAGAATAGTAATTTTTACCCCTATACTATCCAACACTTACCCTACTGATGCACCCCCTGGAGTTAGAATAGTAATTTTTACCCCTATACTATCCAACACTTACCCTACTGATGCACCCCCTGGAGTTAGAATAGTAATTTTTACCCCTATACTATCCAACACTTACCCTACTGATGCACCCCCTGGAGTTAGAATAGTAATTTTTACCCCTATACTATCCAACACTTACCCTACTGATGCACCCCCTGGAGTTAGAATAGTAATTTTTACCCCTATACTATCCAACACTTACCCTACTGATGCACCCCCTGGAGTTAGAATAGTAATTTTTACCCCTATACTATCCAACACTTACCCTACTGATGCACCCCCTGGAGTTAGAATAGTAATTTTTACCCCTATACTATCCAACACTTACCCTACTGTTGCACCCCCTGGAGTTAGAATAGTAATTTTTACCTCTACACTATCCAACACTTACCCTAATGTTGCACCCCCTGGAGTTAGAATAGTAATTTTTACCCCTATACTATCCAACACTTACCCTACTGATGCTTACCTTAAATGTAATTTAATATAATGCGTTGTAATGGTATGCGTTGTAAAGGTAGTATGCGTTGTAATGGCAATGCGTTGTAAAGGTATTTTTTAAAAATGCGTTGTAGTGTCATGCGTTGTAATGTCATGCGTTGTAATGGATTATGCGTTGTAAAAAATGCGTTGTAAGTGCATGCGTTGTAAAAGTGTGCGTTGTAACGTCATACATCCCTCCCAGAGAAGTAAAAAGCCAACCCCCTGCCAAAAGCCATATTTGCAACCTAGGCAAGCTGGAAAATTAGGTGGGCTACATACGAAGAAGGGTTCCGCCATTCATAAAATATGTAAAAAACTGTGGGCCATATTCTCAAGGATCTATCGCTGAGTTAACGGCACTTTAGCGCAGCCAAGGTTGCGATAAATTTATCACCCCATTCATAAGCTGGTACCAACAGCCCATAACATCAGTTTATCCGCGATAGCAGCCGCAAAACACATCCCCACATATGACCCCGGCAACTATCGCTAACGAAATGCAGAGTAGGCGTTCCCGTGCAAAAAGCCGCATCAACACCACACCGCAACATTCTCAACGACCAGCCACATCGGCAAAAAAAGTCCACAAAACATGCAATTTGGTGCATTAGCTGCAGGAAATTAACACCTGCTCTGACCTGGTGCAAAGTTGGATGACAGCCTGCATCACCAAAGGGAGCCCAACCCACAGCCACACCTGAAGACCAACAGATGCCATGGAGCCACTGATCATGCAGCCCGGACACCCAAGAGGGCCACAACACCCACCGCCACCACCCCCCGGACCACACCCCACTCCTCCTGGACCTCCACCGCCTCCCTGGACCAACACCGAGGCAGCACAGGCAAACACAGTGACCCCCTGAAAATGCACCAACCTCACACACCCAACACCAGGGAATGACATTACACACCACAGGCACAAAGTGACAACCAATATCCCACCTCAGACAAGGCTGATGGCCGTGCTGCACCTGTTGGCCCCTGGTACCTACCAACCAACAACTTCCAGAGTCGGAGGAGCCCCATCAAAGTCCCACAAACCTGTCCTGGATGGCATCATCAGTTTGGCACCCCAGTACCCATACTTCCCACACACTGCGCAGGAACAGCTGGAGACCAGCTGGAGACCAAGTAAGGCGTCCACGCCATAGCTGGCTTCCTGCACGTTGTGGGTGCAACTGACTGCACACATGCCCTACTGGTGCCCCCTGGCAACACTGCACACAATAACCGCAACAGAAAGCACACGCATCCCATCAATGTGCATGCAATAGCGATCCCCCGGGACATCTCCACAAATGTCGACGATAACCACCCAGGCAGTGTGCATGTCTCCAACATCTCCGGACAGTCCATCAGCAACCAGCGCTACCAGGATGGCACTTAAGGAAATGTACTGCTCGTTGGCAAGTACCAATGGAACACAACACACACCACAACTCCACAATCATGCAACGCACACTACTGGGAATGCACACGTCACAAACTCACATACAACATGACAAACAACATGCCCACCAAACAGACACGACAGCACACCTCACTGTGGGAACCTGGGCCAGCCATGTACATGAGCCATCAACGTCATGGCACCTCAGCCACAAAATAGCTGAATGTGGGGAGAGGTAGGAACCATGCATGTGCGAAGGTGGCAAGTGACCCATGAATGAGAAGGTACCCATTGCCAAGTGTGGCATGGATGTGATGGCCAGACTGCAGTATTCAAACAACACACATAACCATGTCGACATACACCGCTGGTGTATGGTGTGTAGTGGACAGTGAATGCAACCATGTTACCCCAGTCAGTGGGGAAGATCTCGGAAATGCAGCTTGTTACGTTACCCCCAGTAAGCGTGAGCGGAGTGGGATGGCCGGGCGTATGCCAGGCCAGCGTAGGGGTGTGAATAAAAAGAACATAGCTCTGGGTGTTGTCCTTTTCCAGAATGCCCAGCGTCTCTGCCAGGGCAGGGCCCCTCAGCCCGCCACAAGGCCAACGCCGTGAGTGGTGTTGCCTGCGATCCTGTGCACCTGCTCCACCCCAAGCCACTGTTTCCTGAACCCGATGTGCCCGCCCCTGCGCTCCCATGCCTCACTGTTCACCCGCCAAAACCGGTGTGTGTCAAAGAGAGTCCACCACATGCCCATTGAAGCTGCAAGCCCGAGGCACGCGAGCCTGGCAACCTGCTACGACCATTACTGCCTCTGCGAGCAAGGCCCGCAGTACTCCTTACTTGTTTACGTACTCTACCGTCATACACAGCGGACTAGTAGGTCACACATTTGGAACCGAGTCTTGATTACACCATGGCAGTGAACATTATTTAAGGCAGAGGTTATGTCACTATACTCCCTCAGATGCAGTGCCACCAAGTCTGTGCATGGCATCACAACCGCACGTTTTTGTGGGCCCATGCGGACTACTGCCTTCGGTCTACACTGCGCCCGAGTAGGTCACACAATTGGAACTGAGTCTTGATTTAGCAATGGCGGAGTGCATATCATTGTACCGGCATCCTCGCAGACTTTATCACCTCTCAGCCCCGGTGCTACTAAGTCTGTTCCCCAAGTCAGTTTCTGATTGGACTTTGGTTGCGGCTGAGTCTATGGACTAGTGGTTGTCATCATCCTCATGTAGCTGATACCTAAATGGTGGTGAAAACCAGGCTGCAGCATTCCACTCCTCAATTTGCTGCTTTCAGATAACATCAGACCTCTGCATCATGCCCTGGAGGACACCTTCCACTGTCCTCCGCAACCCTCCGCCACATTCACCTTCGACATTGACGAGGACCCACTCATTCCGCGTGGCTCATCTGACTGCACCACAAGTCACTGTCTCGTGGCTTGGTGCCTGTGCCGGCCGCTGTGCATCCGGGGCCACTAACTCAGTGCTGGTCAGGTCAGGGACCCCTTCTTCTGAGATATTGGATGGCCTCTGAGGCGATGGCATTGGGGTCGTCAATGCCATGTGTCTGTGGCCCTGCGCTGTCTGCTGCCTCTGGTCTCAACTACGGCCCACCAGGGCTCACACATCAAATCGAGTCCTGAACGGCCCGGACATCGCATCACCGCAGGAGGCACACTCCACCACTGCCAGGACCAACTCCAAACGCAAACTGCCAGTGCCAAAACAGTCATACTGGCAGACTGACGGAGTTGCTCGCACCAGTCGTGGATGCCTTCTTCTGCCTGATCCCCTGCTCAGCACTCCAGGTGCCACTAACTCAGTGCACAACGAATCATCTTCCATTACTGTTTTGGTCATGTGCTGAGGAGAGCTCACACAGCAATGTCACCTCATACAGTGTGGGAGGCCAGGGACGACGATGAGGAAGATGATGCAGGTGTGACACCCCCCCCACTGCAGCTGCATCAGGAATAACCCGAAGGGACACAATCCTAGACATTTTCTTCACATGAGTGCACTCATCTCTATTGCCCCAACCTCAGTGCACTGCAACTCACAAACACTTCTGTTTGCTCATTGTGTGACCTTGGGACTTGTCTGGCTACCTCCATGATACTCCGCCGTTGTCCCTTTAATTCCGGTGTTGTCTGTTACCGTATTCATAGTGTAGTGTAGTTCCAATAGAACCCTTTATGCAGGACCTATGCATTTGCGGATAACATAAACTGTGACCTTGGTGGCAGACTGACTCTGTACACCCCCATTGGATATGTTAGCCTGTTTTTGCATTAGCTAGATCGTAGTGCTACTAGAATCTCCTGTTATCAGAGAAATTAGTTTTTGCAACCTCAGAACACAATAATCTCAGACTCGTGAAAACAATATACTAATTTTCACCCAGTCACTCGTGCATACTTGTTCTCAGAGAGATACAGAGAAGAAACAGTCGAGCGGTTTTACAATAAGAATTTATTGAACTGTAGTTCTTCTCATGTAGAATAAGTGCACTGTTACAACTTTAACACAGTAGCAGAGATATAGTACCAGCAGTACAGTGAACATAAAAGAAATAGTATTGTTCTACCATTTTGCAATAGTCAAGAACATATACATTAATATGAAATGCATTTATAAAAATAAAGTGCGTACTCCTAAGATGCCTAACTAGATGTACCTGAGTGTACCTAGCATGTAAGTAGGTGTGAAAGAGCTACTGAGCCTAAAAGCCTAATAGTCTAGAATCTAAGAGCCAAGAATCCCACTAGGTTTGAGTCGAACCCTGGACTTGAGCTGGACACCCCGCAAGGGATCGCTAGACCACTGTCAGCTGGAGTGATGTCATGCCCGAGCTGCAGCGTCTCTGGTCAGTGTGTCGGCCTTGAAGTCTTGGGTTCCTCCTGCTTTCTGATAGCAAGTGGTGCTGTATTTATACAGTCTATGTACGTGTGTTACCCATTGATCAGTATGAGGTATGACGTTGGGGATTAAACCTTGTGCGTCGATGGGAGAGGTGAAATATGCCTCCTGGAGAGTGTACTCATCAATTATTCATATGAGCTAAGGATGACGTCTTAGCAATATCGTTTGGGAAAAACCCACCCTCAGCATGGAACTAGGTCAATGGTTTAGTCCATAAAAGGTACAGTCCTTATAAGACGTGATGTCCCTATAAGACATTCTGTCCTTATCTGGAGATATGTCCTTTTAAGGCTCGTTCATATGAAATAACGGGAGCTAATGTAGGGAAAGTGTACAATGTTCCCTGGACCTATATAAGGGCACCAATATGAAATATAACAATAGTGTTCACTGTTGTATTTGTTGCCAGCACCAACAACTCCCTGGGGGCTGGCTTACACTCACCCCACACACATCCAGCACAGGCATCACTGTACATGTGACCCTGCTAATAAAGGGGCTGGGTGCACGTGCACGTAGCCAGTTGCAAGAACTATCTGTGTGTGTCCCTGTGGTCTTGTTGTAATCATGAGGGCCCTGAGCCCTACGACATTACATTGTGCAGCGGGTAAGACCTTGGACATGTAGCTTTGTCGTCAGCCACTCAATGTGTATGAGGAGTGGACTGGGCCATCGTACGGAGGACCAGCTTCGGGGTGTGAATGATGATTCTGTGGTTCTGGGTGTGGTTCATTGCAGGACATGTGCAAATGCATGTGTCTCTGTCGCAGTGTGGGTTTACTTTGTGGGGTGCAGGTGGTCCCTGATGGGACTTCGACACCCCGTATGTGATGTGATTCTTCTTTCATGTGCTCTGAGCCCACCCGCACCTCTTCAGCCACCTCCTTTTGGCATTCTGACACCTGACATTGGAATGCGATGTGTGCCTCGGTGAGGTGTTGGGAGCCAGGCGTGTTGGCAGGTGCTTCCTGCTGTGTGATCTGTGCAGGGGCGGGGGTCTTCTCTATGTATCTTGGCTGCCCTGCTCCTGGGGGCAGGTTGCCTGAGATGTCCATGAGCTGTAGTAGGGCGTCGGTGTCGGAGGTGTGGTGGTCTTCTCCGGCATCACTGATGGGTTGTATGGTCTGACCGACTGGATGTGTTGTGTGTCCCTCTGCAATGTGAAGGGGAAATGCATTTTGAGATTGTCTTGACATGTATGTTGGCGCATTGTTCTTGTTGACATGCAGACTGTGTGACACTGTACATTGTGACTGTTTGGGCAGTGCTGGCAATTTGAGGGGGGAGAGTGGAAATTTGGACTACATGACGGATGTGAGGTTGTACCAGTGCATATGCATCTCACAGTTCCCTGCTCTGTCAAATGTGATTGGCCTGTTTCTGCACATGGGCGGACCCAGTTGTGTCCCCTGTTCTGCAGTGTGGGTGTTGCACTTGGTGCCAAATTGTCATGGGTTGTGCTGTGATTGCTATATGTGTGCTGCAGTGTGCCACGGGGATGAGGGACATGATCCTGAGTTGTTGCTGGTGTGCAGTGTGCTATACTTGATTGTGCATGTGTGCCATTGTGCCCATCTCCCTTCGTCCCCGGTCCCTGGTCGTTACTCACCCTGCTGTTGTTGTGTCAGGTCCTCTGGAGCTGTGTCCGTACTCCCACCTCCTTGCACCATCTCCACAATGGTGACTGTCCTCCATTTGCTCCTGCTCCTCCTGGGGCGCTGGACTCCCACCTCCTGTCGCTGTTGCTGCCTTCCTGTTGGCAGCGTCTTTGTGCCTGGTTTAGGTTTTCACGTCATGCCAGCACCTCTTTGCCTCATCCATCGACCTCCTTGACACTCTGGCTGCATTCCAGGTACTTTGATTGTGGAACAGTTGCTGGGAGTGTTCTGTCACCTCTGTGACGCTTGTCTTGTTTTCCTGCAGACTGCACCCCGTCTTCCTCTCCCTCTTCTCCCTGGCCTTCCCCAACCCCGTTGTACCTTGGTGGTCTGTGGGGCTTGTAGGGTTCGCGTTGGCCTCTGCGCTGGCTCAGGGTGCATCCATGGTGCTCCACACTTTGGATTGTTTCTGGTGTGTTTTTCTTGTTATGTTTTTTTTGTGCATTTTTCCACCAGGCGAGTGGGATTTACAGGCCTGTGGCTGGTTTTCGCAGCTTTTTGTATCGCGCTTGGCCCCATTTCAGCTTTTTTGGGATTCGTATTCGCATTTTTGCAGCATGGCATTGATTTGAACACGGCCATTTGACACGTTATCTGGTGACTATCGCATGGTACCACCGTGTTGTGAATACCTGGTTAACGCGGCGTAAATTTCCCGTGATAGACTGCAATGTTGTAGGTTGCGTTAAGTTACTTTTGCGATGATTATCACACGTTCTTGAGAATGTGCCCCTGTGAGTTATACATCAAAAAAACAAATCATCAACTAAATGGTGATTACATATCAAATAGACAATTTCAACATAAATCTCATTAGTACTCTTAGAACCAGTCAAATTATGTTTTCAAAAACAGAGGTTATAATCACTATTGTTCTCTGTGCTGTGATCCTCTTAACAATGGTACTTGGAGGTTTCAAAGTGATTTAATTATAGTGGGATTTCAGTTTGAAGTATTTGTCCACAAAACAGACAATAATCTTGTGAAACACTCCCCAAGGGTTTTCGTTGATGCTTCTCAAACCACTCCTTATTAAGGGTTCTTCTCAGGACCCTGACTGATCATGATCTTGCGTCTTCTGAGACAGAACACTTACATGGTCTTTTCCTTTTGTTCCTCTTTTCTAGACTGCTGTGTCATTTCAATTAGCCTTCATTCTGCTTAGCTCTTCTTTTAGTATGAAGCTTGTGTCACTGCCGTCCTTGATCCTTGCACTCACAGTTTTTTATATTTTATGTATGCACAGTTGTTACACTGAACAGTTTTATACAATTCTGTGTACAATTCTGTGAGCTATATTTGTTTATAGGAAAAAAGTCCAAAAGTGTTCCTTTCATGATCTGTCTAAATGTTATAATATGTTTCTTAAATATCAATGAAAGAATTGTGAATAAATACATGGGCCAAGAAAAGTAACTCACTTGACCTGGTTATTCTAAAGATAATGGTTGAATAATCACAGTGGCACTCTGGTCAAAGTTAGAAAAGTCCCAGTTAGGCTGTGTGCAAGAGTGCACAACCCCTAAGTAGGCAACTTTCTAACAGTGGCATTTTCAAAATTCAAATTTAAAATGTAACATTACCATAAGAGAGGATTTTTAATTACAATTCCAAGGACAGCAAACATGAACCGGTTACCTGTTTCCATTTGGAAGTTGTAGCTTAATATATGTAAGAAAGGTATGTGCTATGTTATACTAGGAGAGTGGTAGACCTTACAGTAGTTAAAAACGAATTAAAGAGTGCTTTACTACCATGACATGTAGACTTTAAAAGTACATGTCCACCTTTTTAAATTCACTGCACCCTGCCCTCTGGGCTGTCCAGGGCCTACCCTAGGGCTGATAAATGTACTGAAAAGAAAAGTTGAAACGCAGTTTAAGATTGCATACCCTGTGCAATGGCAGGCCTGAGACATGTTTAAAGGGGTATCGAGGTGAGTAGCACGATCAATGCTGCTGCCTCACTAGCACCATTTAATTTACTGTTCCTGGGTACATAAAGTATTGCTTTACAAGGATCTTACAAGTAAATTAATGATTACAATTGGGCGTAAGTCCACTATGTTTTAAGTACAGAGCAGAAAAACATTAGAACTTGTTAGAAGTGGTTAAGTGCACAGAGTCCTGAAAGCCACCAAAAACAGGTTCCAAAAACAGGAGGGTAAAGGCAAAAATGTTTGGGGATGACCCTGCAGAAATTGCCAAGTCCAAAAATGTTTTACAGTTCAAGCATGACCATCACATTCTTGAACCAAAATGTTGTCTTCTTGTTTAGAGGAAGGGGCCGAAGGGGCCAAATAGATGCAGTACACTGCAGATGAAAGACATAGCAAAAAAGCAACCAATAAGCACTGCCTGGAGAGCAGGAAACATCCTCTTAAGAAACATAAAAAAAGGAGAAGTAAAAAAATGAAAGAGAACATTAAACACAGGAAGTTCAAAACTAAAGGACTGTCTAACCAGCTCTGATAATGATGCACAATCATTTTCAGGTGGATGTTCATGTGTGATCACAAAATCCCGTCATTCACAGGGCAAGGGAGTCAATGACTGATGTGGACTGAACCATTACCCAAGCAGTTCGCTGTCATAGACGGAAATAGAGTGTAAATGTAGTAGCATTTCGTTTACAGGCCCTGGGTAAATGTTCTTCCACTTTACCTGGGATTTACAAGTAAATTCAATATGCCAATTGGGTGTACGCCAATGTTACCATGTTTAAAGGAGAGAGCACAAGCACGGTAGCACTGATTAGCAGTGGTAAAGGCTACAGGGTCCTAAGGCCAAAAAAGAAATGAGATCTGCAAAAATGAAGGAGGAAGGGAAAATGTTTGGGGGAAAACCACTCGAAGGGTGTCAAGTCTAACACTCCCCCTCCTGCTGTAATTCTGCATTTGCTTACAAACTCATTATTTCTCCTCCTGCTTTACTCTCTTTTTTACAAAGCTCTCACCCCTCTTGCTTTACTGCCTTTTCAGTAAAACCACTTTACTCCTCCTCCTGCATTACCCATTACTTACAAATCCCTTACTTTCCCCACTGCTTTACTCCTTTTTTAATAACAGCACTTACTCCACTCCTGCCTTACACTATTTTTTACAAACCCCTTACGTCCAATCTTGCTTTACTCCCTTTTTTAGCAACTCCCATATTCCTATTCCCTCTGTACTTCTATATTTTTTAGAAACCCCTCACTCCCTCTCCTAATATGCTCTTTTTTTTAGAAACCCCATTCTCCCCTCCTACTTCACTCTCTTTTTTAGTAAAATTACTTACTCCCTGTCCTGCTTTATCTCTGTTTTTTTACAAACTCATTACTCCTCTACTTTCCTGCCAATGTACTCCCTTCTATTAAAAAAAACCCACTCCCTTTACCATTTTTAACAAACCCCTTACTCCTACTCCGCATTTCCTGTATACCCACCCGCTTTTCTCATCTTACCTCTGTGGCATAGTCTCTATTCTCTACATTTACTTTATCACGGAAACATAGTTTTGTGAAAAAAGCATTTAATTGATTTAACTTTTCTCTAAAATGAAGTTTTGTCAGCCTGTTTTCATCAGGCTGCCTTTCTTCATTTTAGAAATTTGTTACAATTACGGATTGCCGCCACTATAAGGGTGTCATTAAATCGCCTTGTTCGAAAAAGTTCCACTGGTCTAATAAGCTAAGACTCAGGTCTCCTAGATCTGAGTTGACAATCCAGTCTTGTATTAATCTGTCACATTAAAAAGCAGGTTCCAACTGAATTTTCAGAGGCATTAAATCCCACGTTCTGTCTCTAGTCAGTGGAGAAAGAAGGATAATTCAGATCCTTTTGAACAGCAGTGTGCTTGCACCCAGATCCTCACTATTGGATGTGTCATTGCATTGCCATGTTACCATCAACTCTCATAGTCTAACAGGGAGCACACCAAGGGACATGTTTACTAACATTTCACACAAAGCAGTGCACCAAATGAAGTTGTCATGCTGCGTTACATGAAAGAAGGAAAGCAGAGTAGGGTTATATTTTCAAAGATATGGCACAGTTCTCCTCTGTCCCAGCGCTGGTGCACTTGTGGCTGCCTAGCACCAAAGCAGGAAGCTTTGCGTCATGGTGCAAGGGTGCCTGTGTTGTGGTCAGGATAGTTTTTGTGCACCTTCTTGTTCAAAAACTATTCTTTGTGGAGATATCTTCCTCGTATACCTGCAAAGAGGAAATAGCAAGGAGAAACAAATAGATTTCTCCTCGTTACTCCAGCCTCAGGTAGGCACACCATTTTGGTGCATATCCATGTTTACAAGTCTCTGTAAATATGGGTTTGCACCAAAGTGCATGGGAGAATGCATGGGAACACCCATTTACCACCCCTGCAATGCCTATCTGATGCAAGTTATGTTGTGTTTTTTTATAAAGACACAAGTCAGGATTTGCTTGGCTTTGTAAATCCTGAAATAGATTTTGCGTCAAATAACTGAAGCAGCCATGATACAAAATCTTAGTAAATTCGTACCCTTTGCGGGTTTAGAATATACAGAGTTACTAAGATTGTGTGTTGGGCTTGCTTCACTTATTTTGGCGCAAAATCTAATTCGGAATTTACAAAGCCATGCAAAACCTGACTTGTGTGTCTTTGTAAAAAAAAAAATATTATTGAAGGCACATTCCTGTCTAGATTGCAATTTCTACTGCAAATACATCTCAGGTTCTGTCTCTAATCTATGGACCCATCACACAGAGACAGAACACAGAAGCAATACGTTTTTCGTTTTCATTTGTTTCTAATGAAGATCTAACAGCGAAAAATGACCTTAGAAGGCCATTGACCTTTTCAGTTGAAAATGGTTTTCCGAGAGGCAGAGAAGGTGGATAGGTTACAAAAACTGTGAAGACTGAAGTGACTGACAAAGAGCAGTTGGCAGGCCAAAACATCAAAAAATTAGTTTTTGTTATAATTTTAAAAGATTACAAGAGTGAAGAGAAGGGGGGCAGAGAATCTGCCAGGACTACTTTTCAGACCGCACTGCACATGTAGGATTGGAAAATGTCTTCACTCAGTGAAAAAGAGCCATAGACTGAAGTGGTGCAACTCACACACAGATGCTGTGTGCTGTGGTGGGCGGAAGCAAATTGTGAATGACAAACACAACAGCGGCTGAAGAGGGATAACCCGAAGCCCCCCTATTTATCATTTCTAAATGTACAATTTACCATGATTGTTTTTATTTTTATTACAAGAGCCTCGCAGACAGCCACAGCTGTCAGGTAAGCCCTAATTAAAAATACAAAAAGATGGATCAGTTAAGATGGCCGACATCAGTACACGATGGAGGAGGGAATCACAACCTACTTCATGCCAGGACACCTAATGATCCATAATGATTTTTGTGTCCAATAGAGTATGAGCACTCTGAATATAATTAGGCAAATCAATAGGTGCCCTCTGGAAACATTTGCTATAATTTCTGCCTGTAACAGGTTATGTAGGGAGCAGTGGACCTTGCAGCACCCTTTTTTGGGTCAGTGACAGTGATGTGAGGTATTGCAGTAATTTTCTGGGCAAGTTAAACACTGTTAAGCTCTTTTCAGGGCTATTTCCTTAATGTATGGCCATTTGGTACTGTATTAAAAGATGTTCTATTAACGGAAGCTCATGCTTATCGTCATAAATATTAGGAACATCTGTTCCCAGCTGCACGACCTTGTCTCATGTCTCCTTCAGCTTTGACTGATAACCCATTTATGCTTTTAGTCCACAAGGACGAAAACAAAGTTATGAAAGAGGTTTGTGGCCGCGCCATTTATAACATGTAGCAAAATGAGTAATAGCGCATCAAAACACAAAGTAGAAAAAAATAACCTCGCCCTCGTTCTGAACGGGGAACCTTTGCTAGGGACGCTTGGAATAATACAACAAAACTAACTTGTGTGTCGTTCAGCAAAAATAATTCCACCTCAAATAATATGTGAATTTAAATATTACATTATGTTGTTTTCAATTGTATTTGAATCCTAGTAAGTACTGGTGGGTCCTAAAATCGGCAACGGTGAAATACAAAAAGTACATTTGAGTTATGAGGGGGATATAACCAAGCTCCCCGCAACGCAGCCTCCCGCGAAGCTGCGCTGCGTTGCGCGACAGGGAGGGAGCGGGAGAGCGCCATATCTTCAAAGATATGGTTCTCTCCTCCCCTTTCCCTTGCGCCGGCGCTGATTACAGTAGGTGTGCGCCACGCACACACCTTAGCGCCATAGGCTAGGGGGTGTGTGTGTGAGACTAGCATAGGTTTTGTACAGCAAGGGTACCCTTCCTGTTCAAAATACTATTCCAGACACAAGGGAAAGCGTTTCCCACTTTGTATGCGTGCAGCACAGTGCAGCACGCATGCAAAGTCGGAAAAGGATTGAGAAATTAAAGCATTTCTCCTTCCGCAGTTTTCTCACGCTAAAACCAATCTACAGTTTTTAGTAAATTGGGTTTAGCTTGAGAAACCTTGGGTGGTTGCATGGAAACGCCCATGCTCCTCCCTCGGTATGCCCGCATGGCGCATATAACGCAAAGCAGGGCAATGTGCTGCTTTGCTTTACTTTTATGTTATTTCCAGCGCTAAACAGGTATAGCGCTGTAAAGTTCATCACAAAAAAAAAGATTTTGAGTCATTTTGCATCACTTTTGTGACGCAAACACGGTGCAAAAGCTTAGTAAGTCTCCCCCTAAGTCTCTGTTTTACCCCATCTGGCTCAATAACAACTCGTAGAAGACAATAATCAAAAGAAATGCACTGCACGAAAATTTGAATGCCTTAAAACAATAACACCAAATGTTCATTCAATATGTTTAACAAATACAGAGTGCCTTTGAGCTGTTAGTAACAATCCCAGGTTCATCCTAAATATCCACTTGCACTAGGCATTCTTAAAAGCAAATGTCATACAAAGTCATTAAGCCTCTTATCTACTGAACCCCCTCAACCCCCTCCAGTGTTGAGCCCTTTTTTGGCTATTTGGTGTAGTTTGCGCTTAGGCCTCCATAATTTTTTTTCTACGATAAGTATCCATGCCAAATTTACGCTTTTTTCCAGCATCCTGGGGTTTTTAAAGATACTCAGGGTTTATATATTCCTCTGGGGAGGACTCAGAAATTAGCCAACACTGGCAACATTATGTTTTTTTTAGAAATAAAAACTGCACGAGAAAGCATCTGTTTTTTTCCCTGCAAATGGCATCAACTAAATGTTTGCGGTACTAAAATTTGCCATCTTCGCAGCTTTCAGGAACAGGTAGACTTAATTAAGAAAAACAAATGTTACACACAGTTTTGGCATTTTACTTGGAGATTGCCCATGTTTCCTATTTTTTGTGCTTTCAGGCATCTTCCAGTTTGAGAATTCCAATAGAAGTCCATGTTCTGGTGTGAACATGGGCTTCTATTGGAATTCTCCAGGGCATATTATCAAGCCCATTATCGCCGCTTTAGCGGCAGTTTTCTGCCGCTGAACCGGCGATAATTTTAACGCCATCCTTGATAATTTGCCCCTAAATGTCTTGGATATGAAACACATTTTACAACTAAGGAGATGATGATGGAATATAGAAGGAAATTTGATCCTGTTTAAAACAGCGGCTGTCCATAATTATTGTTTCGGCCAGGCTTTGCATTGCCAGATCATGGGTGTCTCCAACCTCACCTCAGGTCACTGAGTGGTGGGCAGTTATCCGGCAGATAGAGTCTGAACTGGCACTGGCTGGAGCCAGGGTTACTTGTTCACTTAAGAAATTGGACAGAATATGGGCTGGTTCAAATGGGGATCCACATACTAATAATTAAAACTAACTTACACTAGTTTATAGTTGATGCACTTAGATTCGAAGTGCTTGTCTGCTGTTTTGTATTTTTTAGCACTCTCTCTGTCTTGTTTACATTTCTTCTTACATTCAGTGTTTTTTTATGTACATCATGGTTCCATACCGGCTGTTATGTTATAATGTAATTATTTTGTCAATAATAGTGTCGTAGATATTGTGTGAGCCTACATTTTTTTACCAATTATATGTTTATTGAAAGATAACAATATTTTGGTTTCCGATATTTTTGATTTCAATATAAATGAAAAAAGAAAATTTTAACAGCAATATTTCTGATCTTGATTTTTTTTTTTTAGTTAAGTATAGGAAGGTGATATTTTTGTAAACTATATTTAATTTGGGATATTTTTGTATATCAATAAAGTGTGCAAGTCAGGCACCTACTTAGCAGTGATAGTGGATACATCACTGGGTGATTCCTATCCGATAGAATTTTCACTGCCAGAATCTACGACTTTGTCCTCTGCCTCAGATTGCATAGTCAGAACCAGAGCCATGTTCAGAGACAGATTCAAAAAGCAAAACAACAACCTGCTGAGGGGTCAGCCTGTGGATCACCATAATAATTACTAATGAAACTAGTTCAACAAACAAGACAGCAATAAACAACACTGGGGCATATTATCAAGAACGTGTGATAATCATCGCAAAATTAACTTGCCGCAACCTTCAAAATCGCGGTCAATCACAGGAAATTTACGCCGTTTTAACCAAGTCTTCAAAACACGGTGGTACCATGCGATAATCACCAGATAACATGTCAAATGGATGTGTTAAAAACAACGCCACGCCGCATAAATGCAGAACACGAACGCAAAAAGAACTGGGATGAGGGCAAGTGCGATACAAAAAGCTGCGAAAACCAGCCACATGCCTGCAAATCCCACGCATCTGGTGGGAAAATGCACTATAAAAGACAGAAAAAAAAACACCAAAACCAATTCAAACTGCATAGCACCATGAATACACCCGGACCGAGTGCATAGGGCAAGCCGAACTCCACAAGCCCCACGGAGGACCAGCATGGAACCCCGTTTTCAGAGAAGGGCAAGAAGAAGAGGAAGAGGAAGACGGGGTTCAGTCCACAGGAAGACCGGATCATCGTCACAGAGGTGATAGAACACCATCAACAACTGTTTGACACCTCCACTGCGGCACTGGCAACCCGAACGGAAATATGACAGTCCATCGTCACCAAAGTCAATGCAGTCGGAGCGTCGAGGAGGTCTATAGAGGAAGTTAAGAGGCGCTGGCATGATGTGAAAAGGCAGACCAAACAGAAGCTCTCCGCCAACAGGAAGGCTGCAACAGCGACTTGAGGTGGGAGTCCAGCGACACAGGAGGAGCTGGATGAGCTTAAGGAAATGGTGGGCACAGTCAGCAGTGTGGAGATGGTGGCAGGAGTTGGGGACATGGGCACAGCTCGTTACGACCTGATCCAATAGCAACAGGGTGAGTAACGACCATGGACTGGGGGACAAGGGGAGATGGGCACAATGGCACACATTCACAATTATGTGTAGCACACTGCACACCCACAATGATTGTGGAACCAGTCTCTAATAGCCTTGCCACACTGCAGCACACATAGAAAACACCAAGTAGGCCCCCTTCCACAATGTGCACAAAGAGGCCCCCCTCCCTATCACCAATATCACAACCTACACATGCACATGTGCTGAATCCAGCAAAGCAGCATCTCTGTGAGCCACAATGACTATGAAAGTGACACTGCATGCCCGATGGCATTGTAGCAGCCAAAAAACATGACATGGCATGGAGGTGGCCCAGTGCAGATCACATCTGTAACGGAGCAGGTCACACTCTGACATATCCACGTGGACCCACAACCCATGCAGTACAATACACGCAGCAGACGAACAATGCATCAGGCCACAAAATCTGTCCAAGTGCACATATGACCCAAGTCAAAAACAATTCAGCCTCCGAAAAGCACACAATTCAAAGGCACCCCGTCTCAAAGGGAGAAGAGTACATGAAATCAAAGCTGCAGGGGCAAGTCCCCCACAATTCAGCACACACACATAGCAATCACAGAACATCAGCAATGACGGCAATGTGGTACTAAGTGCAACACCAACACCACAGGACAGAGCTCACAACAAGTTCTGCTTGTGCGTAACTGTCCTCTCACATCTGGCATTGCCTGACACTGTGTGATGATATTGTGCGGGTACTACCACACATCCATCATGTAGTCGAAAAACACACTGACTGCCATCAAATAGCCAGCTCCACCAAAACAGTCAATGTACATTGGCATGCAGTCTGAATGTAAACATCTGCAAATCTTCAACATACATGTGAAACTGTTAACCTGCATCTCCCCTTTACATTGCAGAGGGACAAGCAACACCTCTTGCAGAGCACACCACACTTCTCATCATTGATGATGAAGAGGACAACCTGCACATATGTCAAGACACCCTCCAACGGATAATGGACAGCCTCCGCACCTGATCCCCAGGAGCAGGGCAGGCCAGCTGCCTCGAGGTGACCCCACCACCTGCACAGACCACACAGCAGGAGACACACACCACCATAGCTGTCTCCCAGGACCTATATGAATAATACATGGAATTCCAAAGGCGTGTGTTGGGCTGCCAGGTGGAGTTGGCTGATCAGCTGCGGGTGGGTTTCGAGCTCGTGGCAGCTAAACTCGGTGCCATAAGTGGGTGTCTGAGTCCCATCAGGAGCCACTTACAGTCCCTGTTGGACACTCCTTGTCCGCACCATGCTCCACCATAGACCTTGGCTGACCTCGCTGGGGCCATTAATCGGATACAAGTATTGTCTGGTCAGACAGGCACCAGCGATGACAGCACCGAGTTGGCACAGATGCGGAGGTCAATGGAGTCCATGGAGCAGATGCAGGCTGGAAGTATGGCTGCCACGGCTGGACCCCAGCGAGTAGTAGCTGGGAACTTCAATGCCCTGCAGTTCATCATCTTGCCATTGCTGCCACTGAGCCTGTCCCAGATGACTGCAGTGGGAACATCGACACACAGAGCTCCGATCCCTGATGTGTCAGTGGCACACAGTGATGCAGCCCCATCACCTTCGCAGTCTGATGCAGTGCAGCCATTACCCCGCCACACACACCGGACACACCGGACACAGAACCCGTATCAGGGGAGTAAGATGGGGATGGTAATTACTGTGTGAGGAAGGAAGCAGTAGCATCAATCACCACCATATGGCCTGTCCCTGCCTGGTTCTGACCTAAGCGATACCAAAGGGGATGATGAACGGAGCGTTTGACCAAATCAAACACTCACCCCCAGTCAACTGATCTGGGTTTAATCTATCATCATTCTTTAGCTCACTCCACCACCCCAGTTCAGACATGGCCATATGCAAATCAGTCTGACCCTGTGCCTTATGGGAACAGTCCAGCCCGAACTGCCAAGCCATGTCTTCCCTGGACTGGAAACAAGCATCTTGGGACCGGTTTCGGGTTCATAACCCTCATCAGCCAGGCTATCTTGAATCCAGTGGCAAAGTGACATTGTTCTGCATTCTGTCCATCAACTGTTGTTTTTGCATTTGTCACCCCGAGTGGGACAGGTATGCCCAGACGTGAGTCTCATGCTCTCCATGCCACTGGAATCAAGCTATCCTTGCTGAAGTGGGGTGAAACCCCCAAACCGGTCCTAGGATGCTTGTTTCCAGTCCAGGGAGGACCTGGCTTGGCAGTTGGGGCTGGACTGTTCCCATGAGGCGCAGGGTCAAGACTGATTTGCATATGGCTGGGTTCAAACTGGAATGGCATGGTGAGCAAAAAAACAATGGATTTAGGCCCAGATCTCTGTACTGGGGTGAATGTATGACACTGTTCTACATTCTGTCCATCAACTGTTGTTTTTGCATTTGTCACACCGAGTGGGACGGGTATGCCCAGACATGGGTCCTGTACTCTCCATGCCACTGGAATCAAGCTATCCTGGCTGAAGAGGGTTGAAACCCCGAAACCGGTCCTAGGATGCTTGTTTCCAGTCCAGCTGGACTGTTCCCATGAGGCACAGGGTCAAGACTGGTTTGCATATGGCTGGGTTCAAACTGGAAAGGCATGGTGAGCAAAAACAAGATGGATTTAGGCCCAGATCTCTGTACTGGGGTGAATGTATGACATTGTTCTGCATTCTGTCCATCAACTATTGTTTTTGCATTTGTCACGCAAAGTGGGACGGGTATGCCCAGACGTGGGTCCCGTGCTCTCCATGCCACTGGAATCAAGCTATCCTGGCTGAAGAGGGGTGAAACCCTGAAACCGGTCCTAGGATGCTTGTTGACAGTCCAGGAAGGACCTGGCTTGGCAGTTCGGGCTGGACTGTTCCCATGAGGCACAGGGTCAAGACTGATTTGCATATGGCTGGGTTCAAACTGGAATGGCATGTTGAGCAAAATAATTATGGATTAAGGCCCAGATCTCTGTCCTGGGGTGAATGTATGACATTGTTCTGCATTCTGTCCATCAACTGTTGTTATTGCATTGGTTCTGACCTCTGCATCATGCCCTGTGACAATACCTTCCACTGACACCGGAACACTCAGCGACATTCACCCAGACCCCGACACGGACTGCCATATCTTCACTGCTGGACAATTACACAGCAATCCTGCTGCGGACTGTACTCCCCCTCTTCCAAATCACTTTTCAATCCCCAAAGGACTTTGGTTGGCCCACCACTGGGTTTCCATGTAATGTGGGCTTGGATGGCCATGTACAGCTCCAGCTCCATCAATCACTAGAATGTGAATAAAACATTCTAAATCACGCAGATGTGTCATGACTATGTTCACTCACATATGGAAGTATAGCTGGATGTAGGGACAATGATTGTACATGAAGGTACACCCTGGTAACTGACATCTATGCACATGTTTATCCCTGAGACACATGGCCAATTGGATGACTGTGAAGGTGAGTACTAGCTTTGTCCCCATTGCACATCAACAACAATCTCACAACCCCCCAACATAGACACACGTCCATGTATTGAATAGGGCTGTGTGTAGGAATGACCAAATCGGTAGTAGGCCAGAAGTGGTGTCCTACATCACATGTGACAACCGAACTTCACGTCGCATACCTACCCACACACATCTTTGTGGACAAGTCCTGTTATTATTCATAACATTGCTCCACATGGTCTGAGTTTGGACACCATACTCACATTGCTGAAGTCACGTAAATGCACAGGTCGGCCAGCAACTATCCCAAAAAAATGTCTGGCTCACAGAGGTGGAGCTTGCAAAAGGGAGCCATCCCTATTGTACATGCGTCAGTCAGTTCCTCCCTGTGTAGGGGCAATGCTCATTGTGGCACACGAGTGAACAATCTAATCAACACTCATCACAGTTAGACACCAGTGGAGTTCCGTAGACTTTATGGGGATGTGCGTATCAGTACGGATGAGGCAACGGACACAACAGGCAGGGACATGCTTAAGACACTTACACACAGCATGGGAACATGTTGAGGTGCAGAAAATGGTGAGGCAAAAATGGACAATAATCATCACGGATGGCAACGGTCTCATCCCACCTTGCCATGCTTGACGAGTCATGTGTTGTTTGGCGTCTGTCGATTGCCCATGTGAGGGGGCACAACTCACTGCCCATGGGATCGCATAGTGCTCTGCCACAGGAGTGTGCCGACTGTCTGCTCTGCTGACAGTGATCAGGTGAAAGGGTCCGACAGGTTCACATGTCATGCTACATTGCCATGTGTGTACTCTCCCCCAGCAGTGTGTCCGAATTGGTAACGTTGCCAAACAACGCTCTGTTGCTCCGACCATGGACCTGTATCACCTTTCACAGGTGTGTGTACACACGCGTAGTTCCACGCACATGCATCCTGAGTCCTGACAAAGGCAGACATGTCCTCTGTTGTGGTGGGATATGGGAGCATTTCCCACAATGCAACAAGGTGTTGGGACCTGTGCTGTGGGCGACAATCCGATGTGGCTGCAGGAATGTAGTTACTCGTCCATGAATGCCCACACAGCTTCATGTGCAATGTGCTCCAATAGTACGTCGTTGTTGTGTTCAAGGAACACCAGGGTGAGCCAATCCATTAACTGGTCTGGGTAGATGTGCTCAGTCCACTCCGTTTCCCCAATCCGCAACACAGCCCAATAGTGGAGCGCCTCAATGTGGTCACTGCACACAAGGAATTGTGCAATCTCCCATGCACAACTGCCAACACATATGCAGTATGTCAAGGCATCCCATGCACAGCTGTCTCGTTACAATCCTGTTTGTGATCCAACAGGGGGCGCACACACAAATCATAGTCCAATTCATCTATGGTTCTGTTGGATAGGCAGACATCCATGGGACACTCGAATGTGCATGTTCGGCGGTGGAACCAGGGCTGGACGCAGGTGACGTAGGCAAGGTGGGAGCTCAACTGGTAACTGATCCGCAGCACTGCCAGTGGCAGTGCACCCAGTAAATGCAGTATACGTGCGCGGTACTGTTCCACTTGACGGGGTTGTGCATGTGCCCGGGATGGCCTGCCATTCCGTTGGTGCATCTCGTGGAACCGGCACTCTTCTGACCTGCAGCAGTTGTGTGGAGGATATGCCACAGCTCTGAGCAATGATTCGAATGTGTGTGCAACATTGGGGAGAATGTGTTGCTGTTTCCGTGGGTGTCAAGGGCATCCCATGCGGAGGTACCTCAGGCAGGGTCTTCTGTGTGTGGGGTGTGGTTAAGTTGGATAGTTCATTTGCGCAATGCGTGGTGTGGGAGTCGTCCTCATCTCCCATGGCATCTCTCTCAGTGTGTTCCAGGACCAAGGTTAGTGGAGCAGGTGTCCTCCTGCCTTCTGCATTGGAACAAAGGTGCTTTCATCCCTAATGTTTGTCTGACTACTACTTGCGTTTTCGGAATGTGATGTGGCCTTGGCGCTGAGATTGAGACAAGGCCTTGGGCTCATTTTGTACCGATGTCAATACACACACACAAGTTAGCATGTGGAGCCAGGTGCCTGAGAGGCCTTGTGCTGCTTTTGCAATCTCACTCCGTCTCTCTTCCTCGCTCTCTCCCTCCATCTCTCCCTCTCTTTTCTTTGTTCGGCGCATGGCACACCTTCTACTCTTGGATTTTGTCTTCCAGGCTGTATCCTTCAGATTGTCCAGTGAGGACCCACTAGGTCTCATACGAATAGTTGTTTTGGCTTTTGTTTGAATGGTGTTTGTGTTGGTGATTGTATTGCTGTATGACCGATTCTCCATTTTCTGGCCAGGCATGTATGTTGATTTTCCTGCTTGTGCGACATCAGGCAAATTATTTTGTTTTGGGATTCGTAGTGTTGGTGTGCAGTTTCTTTGTCTGGGGTTGAGGGGGGGCCTGGGGTAGAGGCCCGGGGGGCTGGGTGTTGCGGGCTTGGGTGTGGTGTTGGTGGGTGTTGTGGCCCTCTTGGGTGTCCGTGCAGCATGGGCAGCTGCTCGGGGGCATCTGTTGTTCTTCATGTGTGGCTATGGGCTGTGCCCCCTTGTCTGGTGCCGATTGTGGTCCGACTTTGCACCAGGTCAGAGCAGATGTTAATTTCCTGGTGCTAATGCGCCTTATCGTATGTTTTATGTTCTTATCACAGATCTGGCTGGTCGTTGAGAATGTTGCGGAGTGATGTTGTCGCAGATTTTTGCTCAGGAATGCCTACTCTGCATCTCATTATCGATAGTCGCAGGGGTCATCCGTAGCGATGTTTGTTGCGGATGCTAACGCCGTAAAAGTCGTGCAGTCGGCTGTTTCACCGGCTTGTGTATGGGGTGGTAAATTTCTCACGACTTTGGCTGCGCTAAAGTGCCATTAACTGGGAGATAGCTCCTTGAGAATATGGCTCACTGTGTTAAATTAGAACTCAACAATATCTGGTTGTATCAGACAGTAAATATAGCTATTGAGATGCAATGATTTGGAAAAACTACCAATAAAAAACACACATTGAACTTTATTTGTCCAAAAAGATACCTCTCACTTGCAACAGACAGCTTGATTGAGAATCAGCTGCACCTACACTGCATAGAAACAGTAAGCACCAAATGTATCCCATTAGAAACGAAAAACTAAAAATACACACAGTACAACACAATACGGATCTTGAACAAATCCAAACGAGAATTTGAAGCACAATAAAACATAAGCTCAGTATTCTACAAATCGAAATCGAAAGCAGGATTTGCTACTAAGGAAATCAAAAGATTTGTACTACAATAACAAAGGAGAAATAAAACATTAAGATCACAAATCCAAATGATGACAAGAAATAAAACTGTTAACATGAAACACAATAAACACACAATAAATTGTGAGATCAGCATCACAAGAGTCCAATCTGCCCCCAAGGAGGCACAAAACAAAGGCAAGAAATTGGCACATGGGAGAGACTAACCAGCCACCGGTTCACACAGTCCACCTGCCAAATGGCAGCCACACAAATGCCAGTAAGATGACAGGCCACCCACACTGCCAGTCAAATGTCAGTTCACAGACACAACCACCCACATGTCTGTTCACACCCACTACCGAATCTTCACCAGTTCACATGCACACAGAAACGTATTCCCTGGTGTATAGAGGTTTTCCCCCTCCCATAGCAGATTGGCCTGAAGAAATATCTGATCTGGCCGCAGAGGGAGCAGAAAACAAAGGACATGTGTGGGCAATACTGGGGAGCAACCATTGACCAAGGGGCTGTTCCCCAAACATATATGTTGTCTATGGTGTTGAGTGGTTTTCCTCTCCCCTGTGGACAGATTAGCCCAACAAAAGCTCAACCTGCCCCCAGGAAGGTGGAAAATAAAGAACATAGCAATTTCAAAATGGGGTGTGACCCTTGCCCAATGAACAGCTCTCCCAACATATATATAAATAAAAATTCCCTGGTGTCTAGTGGTTTTTTCACCCTCCCTTAGGAGCATATTGGCCCAGGGTGCTTGGAAAATGGCCGAAACATATTGCTCAAAAATGGGGAGCAACCCTTGCACAAGGGGCCTCTCCTTGCAGCAAAAGGATATGTCTCATTGTTGTATTCCTGCTGCATGGTCGCGATAACACCCACAATCCTGCAGCAGGTATGCATTAAAGAGAAACACTGGTAAGGATATTTCCTTTCACAGGGTAAGTGTGTTCTACCCTGATCCTTCCCCAGCACCAGACATACTAAGAGAAGCCCTCTCGCTGGGCCACGATGGAAGCAAGTAGTTTCCAATGCACCCCAGGCTGTCTGGGATGACGTCAGCTTGCCGTGATGGTTTTGATTTCATTATCGCTTGGGGAATGGGACAGGGTAGTAGCAGAAGTGCTTTCACAGAAACCCCCAAAGGGACATGTGGCAGTGGACCCATGGTGAAGCACCATGCATCCCCCATAGTTGGGTGCTTGGGCATGCTGAGGTCATCCACAGCACCTTAGCATCGGTGCTGAAGACAGCTCCAGCACGTCCCAAGCTCTGAAGGGGTTAAGGAAACTACAAAGCACAGAACAACACAATGTCATAATGTAAAGCAAAATAACAACACTGGAAAACACACCACAACAACACAACACCAGAGCACAAAAACACAGCAAAACCTAACATGATACAGTTGAACATGTGCACTTTTTTGGGGGGTGTTTTGTATTTCCAAATTATTGTGTGGTGAAAGGTTTTGTTGGTATACTATGTTGCATTAATGTTTTGTTATATTGTTGAGCTTTTTTTTTTGTTGTCACTGTGTTGTTTCTCATTTACCATATGATAAATAATTTTTTTCATACAACAGCTTCAATTGTACTCTCATACAACAATGGTAACGTTTATTTGCAATAAGCACAGCCTTATTTAGTAACAAGTACATGCTACAGTTCCAGCCAATCAGTGATTTTTGGGATCTGGTCCACTAAGGTATGATGAATGCTAGATTTTCTTTATGAACACATAAACGTCCAATGAGCAGAGACATTGTATAATGCTCCGGAACCTCTACCTTTGTAAAAATTTACATCAAATTATTATTCAGACCTTGAGAAACAATTCACATAAAATGTTATTTTAAAAAAATAAGGTCCTGCTTGAAATCTTATCTAGAGATTCTGTGACTTACCTAGCAGTAGAATTTGGTGGTTGGAACAATCAAATAAGGTGATTTTGAAACAGTGAATACAAGCATGACATGAAGCAGTGACAAAATATATCTTGGAAGAGTAGATTAAAAGAAACTAAGACCAAAGGTGCAGTTTTGAAAATTAGATAAAGATGACATGATTTTATTTTATAATATTTTACTGTTGGTTCTTGATAAACACAAACCTTTGCCTCTTTGAATGAAAGAGTGGTCTACCTATTGTAGCTAATAGGATGTAGTCTAAGGTTCTTGCATTTTGATCCCATCTTCAAATCACATTGATAAACACTGCAAAAAAAGTAAACCTTACAGAGAGGGAGGATGTATCCTTACAGCTAGAGAGGTACACCCCGAAGCTGGGGAACTTGGGGCCATATTATCAAGGAACGGCGATAACATCGCCACTTTAGTGGCAGGAAACTGCTGCTAAAGTGGTGATAATGGGCTTGAAAATATGCCCTTGTGAATCACATTGACAAACACTGCAAATAAAGTAAACCTTACAGAGAGGGAGGATGTATCCTTACAGCTAGAGAGGTCCACCTCGAAGCTGGGGAACCTGGGGCCATATTATCAAGGAACGGCGATAACATCGCCGCTTTAGTGGCAGGAAACTGATAATGGGCTTGATAATATGCCCTTGTGAATTCCCATAGAAGCCCAGGACCTTTGTTCGTGTCATGGCAGGGACGCTCAACTTCCTGTGATTCTGGGTAAATCACTTAATCTCCCTGCGCCTAACAAAAATGAATGTGCTAGTCTGTAAGGCAACTGGTGCTCATGTAAAGTGTTCTGATACTTGATATCTTCAGCTCGAGTTCGCGATATATAAAACTCTAAAAAACAAAAATACAAAGAAAACATAATGGCAGCAACATTCGCTCTATCAGTTATGGGCAAAATAATGTTTTTTTATTTTACAGGTGCATAAAGATATTGGCTTAGTTCGCAAAAGCATGACCATAGTATTCCTGAAATGACCTATGCAATTTTCTCACAAAGTTTGTTTCTCCCCAAAATTGTTTCCATGAATTACTCAGCGTAAGAGAAAAAATAAATCCTTTCGTTTTAAAATGCTCTCAAATAACTACTGCCAGTGAGACATCGAGGTCAGAGGGTCCAGGAATTGAGTGGGCCCCAATTGTGACAACTTTCGACTTCTGGTGCTCTGGATCCCTGTTATGTACTTGACTCTCATGATAGAAAGGAAGAGTAGACATGGCTTACACGGGGAAGAGTCAGCATAGTAATATAACAGACAACGAATAACAAACTGCTGCCAAGTTAGTGCTTTTACTTTTAGAAACCAAAGCACTTTATGACACAGAAAACTAAATATTTGGCACAAAACAACAAATATTTATAAGCTTGTAGTTGGAAATGGCTATTCCAATGTACGTTGTGTGGCCCTCTATAACACCTCACAAAATACAGGGGGCACACAATTAAAAAAGGTGAGACAGGTCAAGTAACCCCCTAAATGTCCACTGGACCCAACGTCCCCATGCGGGTTAAATGTTTAGCAGATTGTGCACCAGCTAGCCCTAACCATTAAAAGCACAAACAAGGAGGGCACATTAACACAACGTCAGGCTTACAGGCTTTGTCAGGGTGTCGCCCTGTACCACAACTGCCGAACAAAAAACAGTAAATCAAAATGCATGGAGTAGTGAAAACACATTTCAAGGTGGTATCAGAAATGTGCACTGATTTTGACTATTATTTGTACTAGAAATATGCATTGATTTTGATTTCCTTTTGCCCATACCATTACTGCAACAATAAAACAGTGAACATTCCATATCAGAGTCTCATGTCTACGTTATATAAGTTGCCTAGCAAGCACAGAGGATCCAATTGCAATATTCTGTGCATGTCTGATCATGGGGGCAAAAGACTCAGGTATGGTAGTACTCATGATGTTGAAAAGCCTCACCCAAGATCACTATTTTACTGGGCCACAAGACTGAGGGCAACACATTAACATAACATGAGGGTCTCTTGTGGACTTCAGGGGGGCCATTACTACTTGTACACAACACAGGGAAGGGGGGGGGGGGGGTTCGAGGAACGTTTTAAGACCAGCGAGGGTTGGCTCCCCAAACAAATAAAACACACTGGAAAACCCCCGGGTTTAAACCAACAAATAGAGGAAAATTCTACACATCCAGATATATTCTCTTGATCCCTTTGGGGAAGTCCCCTTGTTAGGACGAAATCCCTCAGCCACCATTGGTGGCATGCTTCATCATTGGGATTCTCCTCGTGTTGGGAAGACCTAGTCCCTCTATGGGCTACAACCCCCTCACTGAGAGGGAGGAGCTGAGGGATATTTTGTTCCTAACTTTAGGCTATACTAAATCCTGGAATAAGAAGAAATAAATCAGGTTGGGTAAAGGGCACAGTGCAAAATAATACAAGCTGTGAGGAGAATAGTTGTTAAAACTAGCTACCAGATACGAAATATGCTTTATTGACTCGTCCTGGGGTCAGGGTTAAAAACAGAGCACCAGCAGGGGTAACTTATACCTGCAAGTAGTGGACGAAAACAGTTCTACATGTTTAAGCCTATAGACCCATGAGGGTGTCGCTGCGACTTTTGTCAGGACCTAAAACTGCTACTGCTAATAACTTCACTATAGTTATTAGTGTGCAAACAAAATGAAAAGAAAAGAAAGTTATACACCACCAGTGATCCTTAATATTGCGTTGATGATTCACTGATCATACCTATATGGAAAACATAACAAAAAAAAAAAAAATTAGAACGTGTATCTCTGGACATCTCAAGTACTTCTTTTTTGAAAAAACAGGTACATAATAATTATTATGTCACCAGCGTACTCATTCAGTGATAGAAAAAAATATATATATATGTAAATCATTTTCTCACCCCTAATTTATGGATAGAAGGCCTCACCTTACCCTGCCATACAGCTCAGGGAGGGGGGCATCGCTCTAAAAGAGACGTGTAAAACAATGCAAGTCAGCTTGGACTCATGCAACCACTAATCTGTAATTTCATAGAGAGCCGATCACAAATCCACACCAAGACGCAAATATGATTAAAACCTGTGATGCACATCAAATAACAACATGTTGCTTCAGATGATTTGTTATCATGCACAAAACAGCATAGTTAGCATGGGGTAGTCTCAGGGACAAAATGAACATGTACGTACTATCCAATGGACAAGACGCAAGTAGACAAGGTCCCATTAAACTCTCCCCGATATAAGTAGAAAAAAGTGTCCGAGTCACAATAAGGACCCAACTGCCTCAAGAGGAAATAAGGCAGATCCGTTAGAGATGTATGACACCAACTAACATGTCCAATCATGATGTCAAACAAACACCCTCTAATTAGCCAAGGGATGTATAAGTTGTAAGTCGGCATATCAGAAGTGTCATGTCCTTTGTGTAACACTCATACACGGTGTGTCGTTGTGAGATACAACAGTTGCATAACTGGGAAACAGACAATTAAAGGAATGCCAATGAAGCCAAATGCACAGAAGGCATGTCTGACAGCGATTCAATTGAGACAGGAGCTGGCAACTCATATTAAAAGCTGGGTTAATCTTAGAGCCTAGCAATGTCCCACCGGAGAGGAAACACAACAAATCTGTGTCAATATACCCCCATGCCATAATTGGACAGAGGAATGGATCATTGTCAAACTCCCTGTGGTCACCCTTCCCCTCAATCGGTACTCCGGGCGCTATTGTGCTGCAACCGGAAGGCAGGGAATCCGATCTGTGGAGTACAACAAGCAGATTCCTGCTCTGGGTGCTCTTGTATGATGTCACAACAGCGTTGTGCGTGCGACCCAGTGTCTTGGGAGTTGTAGTGCTAAATGTGGTGTGCTGTAAGTACGTGGATTCTCCCTAGACAGTCACACACAATGAAAGCTAAAGTGTGACTTAATGGGTCAGCTTGGCAGGATGGGAGGGAGGACCTGGACCCAACCTCACTTACACCTAAAGAGGCTGTGTCCTATCCCCCACACCAAGGGTTGCATACCCCCTGTAATGCGTCTGGAGCCAGAACACCTGTGCACTTTTAAGGCATCTCTTTGAAGTCTCCCCACTTCAAAGGCACCACTGGGTATAGGAACTGGATCTTAGACACCAAGATGTCAGTGCACTTATGGACCTGTGGATACTCTGCCAGGAAGAAGGACTGCTGTGTTGCTGACAGGACTGCCACTCTTCTGGACTCTTGCTTTGCTTTGCTGACCTGCTGTCCTCTTGCCTGGGGGAGAAGGACTGGACTTGCATCAATTGAACCCCATACTCAAAGTGACTCCAAGGGCTAGTTGGCTGGCCTCCAGTTCTGAAGTCCCAGAAACATAAACGAGTTCCAACCACCCTGCTCCTGCACCTGGACTTTGCCATCTGTGGGTCTGTCCTTCAAAGAGGTGCCATCAAAGTCCTGGACCCCTGAAAGCTGGCCTAAGGTGCTTCCTTAAGCAGAACCGGTGCATCCTATGTCAAACCAATTCATCGCTGCTGCTGCATAGCTCAGAACCAGCTCTTCACCCCTGTCGCGAGATCAGAACTGGCACATTACCTCTGCTGCATGGATTGAGAGTGACGCATTGCTGCTGCTGCGTATATTGCACCTAATGCATTATCTTCTGAACCACCACTGTGTGACACTCTTCCCGGGGCAGGGCCCTTGCAGCTCCATCGATGGCAGGCTTAATGACAACGTTGAACCTCTGCATCGCAGCACTCTGCTCATCGGAGCTGACGCATTGCCGCTACGGCGCAGATCAGTACTTGCGCATCACAGCCACTGCATGGATCGGCACCTGCGCTTCACCTCATCTGCACCACACATGCTTGAGGTTGACACAACCAGGATTAGGTGCTTTTGTTCAGTGGGCCTCACTGGGTCCCTGTATTCGGCCTGCACTCCATCGCTGTTGGCCTGAACTTTTCACTTTGTCCTGGTCTAGTTGAACCAGATATCCCAAGTAAGCGCTTGGAAGCAACAATTTAACATTTTCTTTTTTTAAAATTCACAACTCAACTTCTACATATTGAATGTTTGTCGTTTTGGTCTTTTTTATTTATTAAAATATACTTAATTTTTCTAAACTGGTGGAGGATTTTTTTGTGTGGTGTTTTCACTGGTTTTACTATTTGGGGTGCTGCACAAATATTTTATACATAGTTTCATGTTAAACCTGATTATTCTGTGCAAGCTACTAGAGGGTGATCACAGGTTAAGTTGGGGATTGCTGGTTCCTTACCTTGACTGGGATTGTAGTAGCTGCTTGAACAGGGCTCACACACCCAGTCAACCAAGAACCCACTTTCTAACACCCTGCTAAGCAGTTCTTTGTGGACTGAGCAAGTGTACTATTGGAACAGAGTATCCGTCTATGCTTAGGCTATGGTGGCTTCCACAAAGCTTTGTAACTGGGCTGAAACATAATGATGAAGAAAAAGTCGAAGTCAATTTCTTTTGCAGTTTAGACTGAACCTTGACTAGAATAATTGGATCAGCCTGCTCTGTACGTTGTTTCTGGGATCAATATGCGTTAATGTGTGGCTGCTTTGCCCTGTTGTCAGTAGAAGAAGACTCACAGTTCTCTGGGTTCTGAAACTGTATGTTATCAGTGAGACCTAAGAGAAAACGAAGAATACATTGGACCGTACTCAGAAGTTTACTTTTCTTCCTGTTATTTCTCTAGCTGTGAGAAGGAGGGAAAAACTTAGCATGCACATTCTCCATCTATTATGTGGGTATTAAAGTTTTATACACTATGACTGTGCTGTGCATTTTTTGCATGAAATGTTTTTTCAGTATAGTGTATCAATAAGTCTGAAGATGCATGCACATTTCTTGACTTCACTCAAGAACTCCAAGTACATGTTATTATACTGGCAGTGACAGGCCTGTTGAAAAATGTCCCTCGAGTCTGAGCATTATCAAATCTTGTATACCTCTCAAACACACTCTGCAACTAGGTATATTCATGCCAAAGAAGGACATATGAACCTATGTCTTGGAACCTGACCAGTAAGGAAGTGACAATCACAGCCAAAGCTATAACTAGACATCATGCCAAGAAAAGGCAACTAAGCATCCGGGGGACTCACATTGAGATTCAACCATGATGGGGTTTGTTGACTTTACATCATATCGTTACTTCTACCTTGTTTTCCTCTTAAACACAATGCCACAAACAGCTTATTTTTAAAGAGCTCCCACTGAGTGAATTACATTGACCCATAGTGATGTTTTGACTCCACAACTGTGACTAAGGATAACATTTCTCACTTGGCTTACTCCACCATCCTTATCGTATTGTGTTAAGTTACTTTTTGGATAGTTTTCACAAGTACAAGCACCAATTTCCAAAGTCATACGTTGATATCCAAACATGCTAATATAAATGATTGCTGTCATTGACATTCACTTGAAACTATTCAATATTTTCAAATACAAACAGTTTTGGAACTTCAACTTGATGCTGCATCCCTGTATTCTAATTGGAAACCTCAAACCACACTGACAAAACAACACATCAGACCAGGTCTCTCTAATAAATATTTGGTTTCCCTCTGCAGGGTCATTCTGAAAAGGCTGTTATGGGAGTCTTGACCTAACCATCAGCCACTTCTCCCCTCAGCCTATAATTTGGATTTCAAGTTGTCAGTACCCCTATGGATATGTTGTCATTAATAAGCATATGCCTCATCGGTCAGCCCTCTCTGGACAGGTGTTGTCAGCTATTGATCATTGCTGTGCTGTCATCCTGTGAAAAGTGGCACTCATAAAGTCATCCATGTCAATGTTTCCCTGGTGCTAGTGTTCGCTCTATGCAAGACATTCACTTATGCATGCATCTGACCCTCTCAAGCCTCTCCATATTTTTCAAATCCTATAAATCCAGATGTTTCATTGCATGCATCTAACTTCTTTCTCAGTTGACATGGCTTGCTCTCCCGCTTTATATCTAAGAACATCTTAGTCACTTTAGTGCTGGCCATCCCTGGTCTGTCATTATATTTGTAGAAAGATGACGATGATTACTTCATGGACACATATTAGAAACACTTAACAGATCATGCAAGGACATACATCAGAAGACCAACATCTGTCATGTAGCTTCAGGTGTGATTTAGCTACACTTACTCTGATTTATTCCCCGATGACTTTTAAGTTACAGTTAATAGAAGTGCACATGGGAACATGTCTTGAGTAACCTTTGCGCTTCACATACTCCATGACACTATTATATGACAATGGTATAATTATTAGGGCCCACCATTGACATCAGGGTGGAAACTCCTCCTCAATATATATGGTGTGCAGGGACATGATTTATCTTGTCCTTATGAAGAAGGAGTTGATTTCCATTGGGTGTACTAGCTCTTCACCTGTTTTAAATATTATTGACGGATGAGTCAGCTACTATTTATACCATAATTGTAATAATATATTGTTAGCAATGAGAAGCTCAAGAAAAGATGCTTAGAAATGTACATAAGATACACAGATGTTTTTACACAGTAGAAGAAAATTATATCCAATGGACTATTGTGAATGCATACTAGTCTGAATTGTGTCACCCTTATTCTCCATCTGATGACCATCTGTTAACCATCATTTATTGGGAAATCACTTTCTGATTATTACTATCACACCATTTCCAGCTCCATTGCATCACGTTAATACAATTCACCACCCTATAACAGAACATGAAGCAGAGATGCTATAGAGCATGCATACATTTATGCCATGAAGCACCAGGGAATGGGGCCTGTGTAAATCACTATTTTCAATTTCAAGTACAAGCTGCACTCTAGTGAGTGGATAGTACTTTGACTTAAATTGAGGCATCATATCAACAGTTCAAAAATATATTAGTGACAATGAAGCGCATTTCCCCCACAAGAATGATTACGAGTAGTAGATTTGCAAACCAGGTCCTAACTATAACTACCTACTGGCGACCGCCAGTAGGTAATATATATATTATCTACTGGCGGTTGCCAGTAGATAGTTATAGTTAGGACCGAGTTCCCATAGTTCCCATAGGAAATCTGAAAATTCTATTTTGAACACCTTTGGCGCCGGTTGACGAATACTCGCGAAATTTTCAAAACTAATGGGGCGCTCCGCTCAGCTCCTACCCTGAAAGTCTCGGGGTGATTCGTCAAGCGGGGGCTGAGAAAAAAGGGGGGTCCCAAAACGCGTTTTCTCCATGTATTTTCCCATAGGACCTTTAGTCGAAGGTACTGCCCGAACGGCTGAACAGAATTACTTGAAATTTGGCAAGGAGGTAGTCCTCAGGTCAGGCATGTGCCTTTTGCATATATGGTGTCAATCTGTTCAGTAGTTCCTGAGAAAATTGCAGTTAAAAGTACATATATATCTATATGCGCGCACCGTGCGCGCACCGTGCCGTGCGCGAGCGTAATCCTGATTGGTGGTTAGATGTCAGTCAACATTCAAATCGGTCGAAATCAGGAAGTGTCAGACGCCATTTTGTGTGTGACAGTGAAAAAGAAAGGTGGAGAACGTGAAAAGGGGGCAGGGTAGAGAGTTCCTGACCCCCTATCCTTTGTCAGGGGTCTCTGAAGGACCCCGAAGGGTGAAAAAAACATTTTATTTTTTTTCAAAAAATCGCGGCCTGCGCGCACGGTGCACGCATGGTGAAAAACCCTTAAAAACATTTTAAACTGTTTAGAAGTTTTTTCAGTGAATTTGCAAGGTTTTTTAAATGCTAATTCCCAACTATGACGTGTGTGAAACCTATGTTTTTTTAAGTGAAGATATATATATATATATATATATATATATATGAATATATTGAATGTGTTAGTACACGTGTGAGTGAAATGATAATTAGTGATAGCAACACCAGTGTTAGACATTGCTAGTACCCTGCAATTGTCATGGCCCCACTCTTCATTTTTTTGCCAATGAGGCCCGCTATCCTTCAGTGTGGGAAAGGCCAAGTCTTGTGTTCGCTGTGGGGGTGCTAACTTTGCTCACACAATCCAGGTTCGACCACTCCACATATTACTCCCTGTGTCCGCCTCGAGCGGAAGCCATGATATTCTCCCATTTTAGAATAGCATTCTCTATCCATATTGCTGGCTAGATGGCACATTTTCATTCTCAACTTCATCTGAGTCATTACTTGACTGTATGATATAATTATTGGTATTGAATATTTGGGTGTTCCACTGTTCAATTCTATGTGTGTTTCCACTGAATAGCTTTGAAGCATCACAAATGACCAATATTTTTTTGCCAAAGTATTAATAATAGTTTTCATTAGACATTATATTTTCACACTTCACACATTTATTTTGGGATTTCCTTTATTGTAACTTGAGATTGCTTGCCCTAGCTTTTGCCGTGGTCTCCTCTGTGGAACTGATTGTGGTGCAATCTCCAAATGTGGCATGCCTTCACATTTAAGCGGAAGATACGAAGGGGCAGATTCACAATAACTGGAGCATCCCTGCATATTAGCAGGGATGCGCCAGTTATTTTGCGTGACACAAAAACCCCCTTGCGCCACCATAGATGCACCGCATTTACAATGCGGCGCACCATGGCGCACGGTCAGACAGATGCGTGATGCATCTGTCGCCGTAAGGGTGACGCAGTGCTGGAGTTGTGTCGCAAGCGCGACGCAACTCGACCACTGCTCAGGGGTGCCCTATACCTTATATGCTGCGTCACTCCTTACGCCTGCTTCAAGCAGGCGTAAGGATCTGACGCTGCGGGGACGTAAAGGTGACGCAGTGAAATCTTGTAGATTTCACTGCGTCACTTTTACGGGGCTTCCTTGCGAGGGAACACCCACCCTGCATACAGGCTTTACAACGTGACTCATCTCACTAGATGCGTCACGTTGTAAATATTTTGCATAGTGGCGCATTGTTTACGCCACTGCTGCGCCACAAAAGTGACGCAACGGTGGCGTAAAACTGTCGCAAGGGGCTTGTAAATCTGCCCCGAAATGTTTTACTGTGTGGTGGTCTATTCTACAGAGTAGGAGTGCAGATGCAGGGTTTTTTGGCTTGTGCATGCTACTGTTTCGTCATTGGACTGATGCTTTTCTCCTCATGATGTTCTTGATTTATTTATGTGTTACTCTTTTATGCCAACGAGGTTGTGCTTACCAATGACATGCGTGTCTCTTTGGAGCTTTGTGGTGTAGCATTGTTGCCTCTCCTAGTGGGAAGTGCACAATGCTTATGTTTTCTTCTCCCCTGGTGGTAATGGGTAGTGAGCAGGCTTATACATCTTGGCCATTGTGATGGCCCAGATCAGAGTTCACAATCTTGGCATTTTAAGCACTGTAGCTCCCTGCCTTCCACACACTGCCTGAGTGCCATGGGGACTGCAGCAGGGACATTCCATTTCTTTGTGTAAGCAGACTTCCCAGCCACATATCTGCTCCTCAAATCCTGCACAGAGAACAGGCTCAGCTGTCAGCATGGCTCCCTCTTTCTATACTCATTGCAGGGAGAAGTAAAACAGTAAGTGAATCCTTTTACAGTTCTTTATACAGTATGTTACCCTTCTCTTTTCCCTCAAGTCAGCTTCATTATTTTCCTTTTTTCTGTCACCTCTTGTTTTCACCTAAAAAAATGAGACTAAATCCACAGCACTGTGCATGGAAAGTGCCACAGAAACTGTTAATTTCCTCTGCATTCTAGATTTCTGTGCTATATTTTACCCTTGTGTTTTTCCTTTCCAGTTTACCTGTATTTTTACAGATTATTTGGGCTGGTCGTTTTCTTCTCTGAATAGATTTGCTAGGTATGTGATCCTCTACATCTATTTCACCTTTCAACCATTTAAGATTGCTCCGTCCATTCCTTGCATTATTGAGGTTCTTATGTCTGTGTGGCTTTTTCCTTCAAAGTGTGACTGTTCTTTGCAGGCACCTTGATGCAAGCCACATAGCAGATATACAAAGAAATCTCCCTTTCTTTTGGCAATCTAGGCATGAATGAAAAGCAAGATTAATACAACCATTCATCTCCATTCGCTTCCCTTTCCACAGTTATGATTATAGATTTGGACATACATTGGTCCCTGGTTCTTAATTGTGATTACAATATCTTTAGCTTCCTTATGGCACATATGTGGTTTGTCTCCTTCATTGTGTTTTCCTGGATTGTGCTTCATGTGTGTTATACTGTTTTCATGGCTATCTGGTCATCTTTACCAATGATGGCTGTATTTGGGATTGACATGCTTGGCCATCACAGCCTAGACACTCTGGGCCTCATTTATGAAAAGTGACGCATCACTGCGTGAAAACAGTGATGCGCCACTTTCCACTGCGCCCTCCCTGCGACTCCAGTGATGCATCATATTTACAATATGACGCATCATGTCGCAAGGAGTAACAGATACGTCAGTATTTCTGACGTATCTGTAGGCGCAAAAGTGACGCATCGCTGGAGTGTGTCACAAAAGTGACGCAACTCCAGCAATGTGTCCTTTCACATGGGGCAAGCCCCATGTGAAAGGGCCTGCGTCAGTCTTACGCCTGCTGTGAGGCAGGCGCAAGAAATTGACGCATTTGCACACTAGAAGTGGCGCAGTGAAATCTCGTAGATTTCACTGCGTCACTTCTACGACCCTTTGTTGCGTCAAAACGCCCCCCTTGCATACATTATACCTGGCGCAGGTATAATGTGGCGCAGGGGTTTACAAAGTGACGCATCTACCTAGATGCGTCACTTTGTAAATATGGCGCAACATGGCGCATGTTTTATGCCACTGGTGCGTCACAAAAAGTGACGCACCGGCGGCGCAAAAGTGACGCAGGGGCTCATAAATGAGCCCCTCTGTCTTGATGTTGTTAAGCTGGGGTATAGTAATGTCATTCAGGGTGGGGTAGATGATTGTGGTGTCTGAGCTTTTAAATTATATTTCTTTTTGAACATATTCGAAATAAATAGGCAAGAATGGCCTAGTTTTACAGGTGTGTATTGGTGTGCTGGCATTAATGATTTTCAGCAACTGGCACTGTGGCTTATGTTTTTTTATCATTGTGTTTTCATTTCAACTTTGAAGGTCACCTGGACCTTTGTGACCCCATCCCATTTGCAAGGTGTGACTTTCTCTTTTAATATTACTTTTTACATTTATTCTGCAAGTATAACAATGAATCACTTAAGCTTAATCAATGTTATTATAACATTTTCAGGCTAATGCTATTTTTAGCACCTAGTATATTAAAAGGACGAGTGCACCTGTATTGAAATCTCCTAAGCTTTATGAACTATCATACAATTTACCATAATTGCTTTCTGATGATTTAGATTAAACTCTAATGAAATTCAACTGATAAATAGTCAACATCCTTAAAGTTCATTAATGAAATTATCTTAATTCACATAAATGATTTTTGATATCTTAAAGCCATATTCTGTTAAGACCTTTGCAATTAATTAATGCATTTCGGGGATTTGATTCTCCTCCTTCAGAAGTAAATGTGGTCGGGCTTTATATCAGTAACAAGGGATACATTGAACACCAAAAAATAAGTTTTAGCTAAAAATGTTGAATAAAACATTTTATACATTCACTATATTTACATGACGTTGTCATGCCTATTTGCTATTGTACTATTAATGCCACTTAATTGTGTAATTTTTATATGAACTGTTCAGTCTTCTTTGACTGCCAATCAGAAACGTTATGGCCCTCATTACAAGTTAGGTGTAAGGGGGTAAGGTAAATAGGATTAGCCCTGTGGTGATATATTTAGCACATGTGGTAAAAACTTCCTGTACTACCATACAGAATCATTATTTAACAAACTGAGGGGCATATCATCAAGACGGCGCAATTAAATTACCGCCGCTTTTGTGGCCGTTTTTGGCCGAAAAGAGGAGATAATTTCATCGCCTTTTCAGCAAAGACATGCTATCGCGTGTTTTGCTGATTTAGCGCCCGTTTCCAGCACGCCTAACTTTGCATCGCCAATGAGATGCATAGTAGGCATGGCTGTGAAACCAACCAGGGGAAATATTGCGAAGGCAGCTTCGTGATATTATCAAGGAAGGTGAGCGATTTTTTAAATCGCGTTAAGTATCCCTTAACGCAGGAATTTAACGTCTGTTAAATTCCTGACTAAGGCATACTTAACATGGGGGTGGATTGTGTGGCTAAGACCACAGGCCCCTATCATCTAGGATATCGCCGTTTTCCACAATGGAAAATGGCGATATCCCAACTATCTCTGGAATTTTTATCGCCACGGCGATGCGCGTTATTGATAATGCGCTAAACGGGCGATAAATTCCAGAGATAGTCGGCGATAAATATGCAAGCGCTAAGCGCGCTTTGCGATATTTATCGCCGGACCTTGATAATAGGCCCCTAAATTCTGCATGTTTTACCTTTTTAACTGGCCTATTCCCAGATACATTTCTGCATGTTCAACATGAAAACTGCAGAGTTCTGATGATTATCACACAACTCATAATTCTGATTCATGCGCTGGCATAGGGATCGAAATTTATCCCTGCACTTTTAGTGAGTGCCTGTATATCATAATTCAATTTTTTGGGAAGCAGTACATTGTTAACTTTGAACAACGCATAGTCACTATTAGCACTGGTAAATATAGATGTTTTATGCCCAAAAATAAATCAAACGTATAGCCTATGCCCAGAAAGAGATTAATATGTAAGGGGAAAAAATATCGGATGTTTGCTGTGGAGTATTGTTGCTAGGGCTAGAGCAGCAGGGAAGGAACCCCACGACATTAATTTTTAGGGATGCCACATTGTGATGAAAGATGTCTTTGCCTCCCCGTGGGACAGCAGAGATTCGTCTCTTTCTCAGCAAATCTCTCTCCGTAATGAGAGAGGAGAAAGCGAGCCCCTGTCAGCTTTAATAATACCCCTGCGCGAGGCCTTAAAATGAAAGTGACACAGAGCTCAGCCTGCGTGGCGCGCTCCCTCAGGACGACGTCTGACGTTCCGCCTGCTCTACCAGGAACGTCTACTTTTTGGGATAAACCTTTCTGATATGTGTGTGGGGCCACAAAATGCATATTTAGACGATAGCGCGGTGTCTGCGCGTTTATGCTTTTCCGCTGATCTGTTCTCATTGTATAATGAAACCATACTTTGGATTTATTATAGAGGGATTAACATGTGTATGAATTTTAAGCGATTTTCCGTGCCGTTGGAGCGAACTATTTTGGAATATTGCGTATTCCTGCAGTTGTTGATATTCAATGTGCAACACTTTCTAGTTGGAGCTTAAAGTATTAACTTATTGCGCTTTCTGGGGTCAGATTAGCACGGGAAACCAAGGAATTACAGTTTATGCAGAGATTTGGAAAGTTCATCGTCCTGTGAACTCTTCAGCTGGGATTAATGAGAGCCATGAGAGGAGAAGGGCTGTCTTCTGCGTTCCATTTTTTTCAGCTTCAGGCCATTGGCGCTTATTGTTGAAACACAAAGGAAATGCTTCTCTAGGTGGGTTTAAAGTAAAGCACAGAACCCGATTCTAAGATCACGACTTTTGGTATTCACAAAGGTAAGTTACGAGTAGTATCTTTACCGCCGCAATCAGGATGGAATCTCCGCACTCAGGGCAGACATACTGCACTCGGGGCGTAAATTCAGCATTCGGGGTGGAATCTCTGCATTCGGGGTGGAGTATGTGTAATTTCATACACCTGCAGACAGCTAATACCACCTACAACCCCTTCACTACAAGCCACATAAATCAGCACACAGTCAAGGCACTGGTATTCCCCATCTACACTGCGGCTGCCAGCTCTGTGCCTTGCAACCTTTTAATATGCTACCTTTGAGGAGGAAGAGAAACTATGCATAGGAGGAGACAAACATGATTGTCACTGTTGTACTGAGAAACTACAAAAAGTTACACAGCCTTCCACTCTATCTCACTACTACAGCACAGAGGCAGCCCTATGGCAGCAGTCGGCAACTGCAGTTACAGCACTGGGAAATGCGACAGACATTTAGAAGAAGTGGTAGGATGAGAAAAGGGGAGTGAAGGAGTAGTTTACCAGGCCAGAGGTGGCCAGAGCTCCCCCTGGTCGACCAACTGGAGCAAACGTCTGACTCAACCCACTCGAGAGGAACATCCTCTCCACTATGCACATCCACCTGCTACATGGGCTACCTGTGGCTTACGACCTTAATGTGGTGCCAGGTAATATGTGATGATTTTATCAATGATTTTAATTGATAAATGTGTACGGTACACAACAAATGTGTCAATGGAAGTCACTTCATGTTTGTGGAAATATACATGGTGAGCCACACTCTCATTTGTCTCATTTTGTCCATTGCACTTAAAGTCCCAGAATCATTTGTGATGGAAATGGTATCTTCAGATTTATCATTCACAACCAGTAGCCTAGCATTGCTGTTCTATGCTGCTTACACCAGTAAATGGCAATAGAAATTGGGCCTGATTCAGTAAACATCACCGTGTGTCTTTTAAGTTCAATTGAGTAAATATGGGACAGGTTGTACATATGTAAAGAACAATGGGAGAGCTAGGGAAAAAAAGGGGGGGGGGTTCGTCCGTATCCCCTGGATGTAAATACATTTTGTCAAAGGTGGACAGACCCAATGTAGTGTGGTACGGTCAAAATGAAGCAGTGTTTGGGAACCCACAAGGTGGGTTAAAAGGCCCCTCACACACCAACCTGGTTGGTGTCATGCTTCATCATTGGGGCCCCAACCGGGTGGCCGAATGCCCCCCGGTTGTGCTGCAACGCCTGACTACAGCGGAGCTGGTGTGGTGCAAGAATGTGATGTAGTGATGATTAAAAACATATATCTCTGAGAATCCTTGCCATTAGAAGATTTATTATTGGCGGCTCAGGATATAGACTAAAAAGATATGTGATGCAACTAATGAAGAAATAATTATCTGCTAGTTGGCTGTGTTGTGGGTCTACATGTTTCAGCTCACGTATAAAAATAATAAGGAGCTTTCGTCAGGACCAGTGTATTAGTGAGTGGCAAAAAGTGAAGTGCCACGTGGTAAGTGAAAAAATATTAAAAAGGTTATTTACCTACACACTCGCTAAGGTGTGTGGACACAGTGTCGACACAATTGCGGACACTGCGGCGCAAACCTGTGGGAGAAAACAAGACAGCACAAAAGACACATATGAGAATTACATTTGGTGCCCTGGAATGCAGGCAACAATCAAATAGATTTTTAAGTGCTGTGATTAATCAAACCTGTCTTCAGAGAACGTACCGTTGGTGACACACACACTATTGAGGTGTATCATGCTGCTAAGCGAAAAGGCGGAGGCAAGACCATTAGAGATGCTAGGTAAGATGCGAAGCGCTCTGTGAACTAGGGGTGCCAGGTGGTAAATAACACGGCAATACTACAATGAGCAAATGGTGAAATGTACACGAATAGCGCCAGGTGATTATACCGGCAATGGTCGTGAGACCTCTACATGAGGTGTGTACATAGTGAGAGGCCCACTGTGCGCTAGTGAGAAGAGGCTAAATGGAGCCCGTAAGCGCTAGAGGTATGGGGTGGGCACAGTCTAAAGAAGAGGAACACAATGCGCAAAACAGGGAGGGGAAAAGGATAATTACACTATGGCTGAGTGAGAGCGCTGTGCAGGAAGCGGGAGGGGGGCGCTCCTTACAACAATGCTGTGGACAAAAGAAATAACAAGTTAAAAAGCGAGGTAGGAAGGGAAGTAATGGTATCCAGGGTGAGCGAGTAAGAGACACCTTACTTGGTTGTGAAGCTGGCACCTACTGTGGTCTCCCGAAGTCCCGGATGCTGAGGGACCCAAGGGAAAAGGAGATCAAATAGGGAGGTACTCCATTGTGTACGTGCGTGTATGCTGGTAAACTCGGGCGGGGCCGAGTAGACCACGCATGCGTGTAGGGGTAGCGCGTGGCTGGCGCGCATGCGCGAATGATACCCGTATCATGATATAAGTAATGCTATCCCTGTTTTTATGTACTTTAACATTGAATGAATTAATGTATCTCACTTTTGTTATTAATTAGATTTAAATCTAACATTCTTTTAATTTTTGGTCATGAAATACAATAAATAATTACCCCATCCTCTATTTTATGTTCATTAATCTAAATGAAACTGAATAAGAAACTCCAACTCTTTTAATCTATAAAGTAAAGAAAATAAACTTTTGTCAGTTGTTTTTAGTATACTTACAATGTAGGGGCTGATTATGATGTCGGGCGGAAACCATTGCGGAATGAGGAACGACCGACCTCCAGTCAGCGGTCACAACCACATTATTTGAATGTGACCGCACACGGTGCGGTCGCAGACTCCCATTTCTCTATGAGAGATTGTGCTGTGGTCGAAAACCGACAGTAGCACAAGCTCCCATTGAGAAATGGGAGTTTGTGTAAGTCCCTCCACTGTGTGGCAGGCACCTCACGGTGCAATCTCTGCACCATGTGGCAGGCACCTCTCACGGTGCCTGCCACATGGTGCAGGGATTTACATGGGAGACCATAGGTGCCCCCTGATCCCCAACCGGAGGCTGCAGAGACATGGGGGCCCTGCTTGGGGCCCCCATGTCGCTTTCTGACAGTCTTTTCATGTCGGAAAGCCCTACACAAAAAGCCTGCCAGAAACCAACATGATAATCCCATGGCGTAAACAGCGTCCATAGGGGATTATGTGCGACAATCGACTGGCCGACAGGCTCCTTGAGCCCATTAGAAGACAGTCAGATTGACCGGACGTTTCAAATCCAACAGCCTTCGTTGTAATAAGCCTGTTGGATTTGAAACCTTGGATGTTGGTCAGAAAGCCTCCAACCTGTGGTTGCATGCTTTCTCAACCAACATCCAAATTGGCCCTGTAGTGTCAGTAGATGTACTAGTCACATCATTATAATTAGGGCCAGTTTTCCGTTTAAACAGATTTTTACATATAAATACAGAGGGAAAACGCTTCTTTTCGTTGTCTGTATTTATATATGAATAACGGAAAAATACTGGCAAAACAAATGCTTGCGCTGCCTCTGTCTCCTCTGGAGAATCCGTGTCTGAGGTGCACAAGAGCTATGGAAAGAAATATGAAACCGCTGCCATCAAACTGCCCCTCAAGTGCAGCTGGAACGCAGTGTCTGCAGAAGGAGAGGTTTCAATATTCAGTTCTTCATTTATTGGGCATAAGAATCAAAATTGCTATGTAAAACATTCAGAAAACTCAAATGGTCCTTTAAAAATATATATGTTCATCAGCATTTAGACACAAAGTATGTGCTCTCTGCCATGAAGTGATTTTACAGACCATTAAAATCCGAGAAACACTGTTGAAAAGTGCTTGTTGTGTCTCATTAAAAGGTCCATGACTCTTGCCCACTAAGGACAGCTGCAGTCCTGTGACTTTTGCATTTTTCTATCTCTCTCACTGTACCAGTGTTAACATCCAATTCCCTGCACATTGTGGCCCAGATTAATCTGATTAAAAGGCCCCTCACTGTGGTGCTCATGCCAGAAACTTTCTACAGGCAGCAGCCGCTTTTTCACAAACTCGAGCTTCAAAAAAACACAAACAGGTACCCTCCAAAGGTACCTTTTATTGAGCCTTACTCACTTGTTTAAACAGACCACTCTCGTCTTCAAATAAAGTTAATGCTAACCAGCAAAGCTTTACTGCTGTGCCAGAATGACAGCTTTATACTGTAACTGTTAGAACCTGTGGTCTCTAGTTGGCAGAGGTATGCACTTCTGACAAATAGGGACCTACCAACTCTAGTCAGGGAAAGGGGATTACACACTCAGATAACCCCGGCTACCCCCTTGGTAGCTTGGCAGAGCAGACAGGCTTATCTCAGAGGCAGTGTGTTAAGCATTTATGACCACATACAGTAATAAAGTGAATACACTACAAATGGACACAACACAGGAGTTATTATAAAAATAGTATTTTTATATAAGGCTTAGCAAAAGACCAAATAACGACAAAAATATACCACAATCTTAATAAATACTCTTTGGAAGGAAAAATAGTAGTTCAGGTAAAGTTTCTTCTTAGGAAATAGTTCTTTAGCAACAAAAGTAAGTATTCTTCTGAAACACAGTTCTTGGCAACAATGTGACCCCCACAGGAGTCACACGACGTCGAGTTTACGATATTCCCAAGGTTCGGCGTTGACTGCGAGGAGCGCTACGTCGAGCCTGGAGTTGCAACAGAACCCACAAACACAGTACCTTTGGAAATGAAGAAAACGATGATCCACGGCGTCGAGATGTCGGCGTCGAGGTCGGCGTCGATCGTGCCTCGGATTCGGGTCGATCCGCAGCGGCGTCGAGAGGTGTCGGGCCGGAGCAGCGCTCATGGTGTCGAGAAGGGCGTCGAGTCGATGCGATCAGCAGCGGCGTCGAGACGGGGTCGCTTCAAGCTGGAGCCAATACTCACTACTCAGCGGCGTCGATACCGGCGTCAGGACGGGGTCACTTGGAGCTGGAGCCGATACTCACTACTCCTGGCGTCGCTACTGGCGTCGATCGGGCCCGGCGGCCGGCGTCGAAGACTCGGAACACTGGAGCCGTTACTCACGATGTCGAGCTGGATTCGGCGTCGAGACTGCAGATTTTCCCCTGTGCACTGGAAATAACACTTTCCAGCAACCAGCAATTCAGTAGAGGGTGAAGTCCTTTGGCCCTGTGACTTCAACAGGAGGCTGGCACTCTTCCAGCCCTTGGAGATTTTCTAGCAAGCTTTTGAGAGTACACACCAAGTTCCTCTCTCCTTGTTCCTTGGCAAAAATAAAGGAGCAGCTTCAGGTTCCCCCCAGCAAACAGCACACTGGCAGAAGGGGGAGGCAAGTCCTTAGATCAGCAGGCTTCTTGTCCTTGGTAGAGGTTTCCTTGTCAGAAGTGATCTGAGTTCTTTGGTTCAGGGGTCCTTCTTTTATACCCCTTTTCTGCTTTGTTCCCTTTGTCCAAGCAGGGAAATTCCCCCCATCTCAGGTTTGTTGTGGGTGTTGCCAGGCAGAGGCACCTGGCCTATTCACTGAGCAGGGTAGGGTCCTCAGCCGCCCAGCAGGAGGCGGAGCCAGTATTGTCACTGGCAGGAGCAGGGCTATCAGTCGCCCGGCAGGAGGTGGAGCCAGCATTGTGTCAGGGAGGGCAGGCTATCAGGGACTACTCTTCCCCCATTCTAAGTGTAGATACCTCATTCACCCCACTCTGACTCATTCAGACCTCTGGAGCCACCCAGCCCCTGACACACACACACCAAACCAGCAGACCCGGTGGATAGTTGGACAAGAAAATAGCCACTTTCTAAAAGGGCTATTTTCAAACACAGAATTTAAAAACCATCCATCCTAAAGGGTGTGTTATTAAATTCTGAGTTCAGGGATACTAAACTCGACCTGCTACCATGCTCCCTGAGTCAGATAGATTATAATGGAGTTAATAATCAGTCTGCCCATTCTGGCCTATTGGAGGCAGGTAGCCCTTCAATAGTGAAAAACGAAAATGGCTGTAATTCACTATTAGGGCATGCCACACACATCAGGGCATGACCTACCTTTTACCAACAATGCACCCAGCCCTAGGGCCTACCATAGAGGTGTCTGAAATGTGGCAAAGTGAAGGTTTTAGAGACTGGCAAGTAGGTTTCCTTGCCAAGTCGACATGGCAGTCAGGGACTGCACACAGGCTCTGCAATGGCAGGCCTGAGACACATTTTACACGCTGCTTCTGTGGGTGGCACAACCAGTGCTGCAAGCCTACCAGCAGCAGTTAACTTACATGCCCTTGGCACACGCAGTGCACTAGACTAGGGTCTGAACAGTAAGTCAACCAAGCCAATCATGGTAACACCAATCAATGTATCAATTTAACATAGGGAGCACTTGCACTGTGGCATTGATCAGCAGTGGCACAGTGCCCAAAGCAATATTCCAGCAAAAACATCGTAAACAGAGGAGGCAAACGGAAAAAAATGGAGAAGAGACTCATGCCAATGATGCCAGGTCTAACAGTAACCAATATATCAAGCCCAAAGAGAAAGGAGATCGGCAATGAAGCGGAAGCAGGTGTAAGGTAAATTGTTGGAGCAATGCAAGCAGCCAACTTCGATTAGGGGGTATGAAAATGATGGAGCGGGTAAAATATTTTTCTTTTTATATACCCAATCCATTTACATATGTTTATATTAAAACAATTAATGAATAATTTTAATAACTAATAGTTGATGTGTAAGGACTAAACCATCCTCTGCTACTAGAAATACTGGTGCAGTTCGGATTACTAAATTTCCCCCTGCTTCCACGGACAGAATGAATTCTTAGTCACACGCACATACACACATCATACGCTGGTGGGGCCCATAACACCAACATTCATTCTCTCAAACTATCCGTGCCTACAAAGGGATATCAAATCCTAACCACAGCTGTTCGTTTTGATAGAGGAAACAACTTCTACTGAATCACCCTAACAATTCCTCCATCAAGAGGTAAATAAAATCATTTAGTTGTTGTTTAGTTTAATGATGCTTTAACTCTCAAACCAATCAATAAACATTTCAATGAAATAATCACTCGACACAATAATTCAAATAATGATTTTTCTTTCATCTAATTATAATGCAGGTTAAATATTAATAATGCAACATTATCTTTTGTCATATTTACCTATTCTGGCTAAATGTCGTTCTCTAAGTCAGAACTGGTCCTCAATAAGTTCGTCAGAGTTTTCTATCATATAGAGTCACCGTCCTCTCCGTCAGCATAGGGGTCTCTGATCATCGATTCTCCGTCAGTAGCTTCTGCATAAAGTGGCGTCTAGCGAAGAGTAGCCTCTTCCCTCTCTAGTCTACTAATATTTATACTAAAATTTACATATTAAAGTTACATTTTCTCATTTCCCAATCGTTGGCTTGTGTGCAGTGTGAGGGGAGTGGCCCACCGCCGCAACAGCAGAAGGCTGTTAATCCACAGAATCAGGTGCCAAAACCGCCATTACCGCAAAGCAGGAACACCCAAAGATATAGCAAAGAATCGGGATTCTACATTGAAGAACAGGTAAACAAACCTCAACGCGCGTGCGCTGTGTCACAATATTGGCTGCGAAATGACGAGAGTGAGTCAGAGGAGACTTATTGACGGTGCCGAAGAGAGGAAGAAGGGTGCGTACTTGGCGCAACTCTAGAAATAGATCAGACAGGACCATTTGTGGATGGGAAAGTTAATGATGAAAACATTACTTTTCTAGTACACACTGGAGCTACGCGATCTACTGTCAGGTCAGCAGACGTGAAAAATCTTCCTCTTTCGGATGAAACAATCCAAGTAGTTGGTGTGTCAAACACCCAGATAAGGACCTACCTTACCGAACCGGTAAAGGTCAAAATAGGGAAATTCACAGACATGCACCGATTTGTGGTGTGCGATACTAGTCCTGTGAATCTGTTAGGAAGGGACCTTCTGTGCAAAATGAATTGCACCATATTCTGTACTCCAGATGGAATAGCATTTGAGACACCAGATGAGGATGTACTGTACAAGATGACAATAGCTAATCAAGAAAATGGAATTACAGGAACTTATGCAGTATTTAACCCAGATGAGTTACCCAAAGAATTGAAGCAGTCAGTGAAGGCAGGAGTCTGGGATTTTACTGGAGAAGATGTAGGCCTTATGAGAAATATAGATCCAGTAAAGATTACACTAAAAGAAGGAGTAGTTTATCCAAACATTCCCCAATATAGACTGACACCGGAAATAATTGAAGGGGTAACACCTTTAATTGAGAAAATGATTCAACAGGGAGTGTTGAGAGAAATAATGAGCAGTCCATGTAACTCACCTATAATGGGACTGAAACAGCCCAATGGGAAGTTCAGGATTGTGCAAGATTTGAGAAAGATTAACAAGATTGTTGTGTCATGTTGTCCCATTGTTCCAAATCCATCAGTGATTTTATATAAAATTCCCCATGATGCAGAATGGTACACAGTAATTGATTTGTGTCATGCTTTCTTTTCCATTCCGTTGCATCATGACAGCCAGCCGATTTTTGCATTTCGGTTTGGAGAACGTATTTTGGCATGGTGCCTAATCCCACAGGGGTACACAGAGAGCCCCTCAATTTTCAATCAATTGCTAAAGAAATCTCTGGAAAGTCTTACCATGCCTGAAAATTCGGTTTTGGTTCAATATATTGACGACCTATTGGTGGCGTCAAAGACACGTGAAGCCTGTGAAACGGACACAATAGCTTTGCTGAATCATTTGGCAGATGGAGGACTAAAGGTATCTCCGACAAAATTGCAATACTGTAAAAAAGGAGTACAATATTTGGGTCATACCATTGAAAAAGGGCTGAGAAAAGTAACCATAGACAGGATCAGAATTATTAGAGGAATGAGAGCCCCAATGACCCAAAGAGAGGTGAGAATGTTCCTAGGGATGGTTGGTTACTGTCGTCAGTGGATAAGTAATTTTTCCCTGATTGCCAAACCATTGGTGAAATTGACGAAAAGTGAGGTTAAAGACCCCCTTGAACTGAACAAAGAAGAATTGGCAGCATTCAGACAGCTAAAGAACAGTCTTTGTGAAGCCCCAGCTCTGGGAATGCCAGACTATGAGAAAGAATTTGAGTTATACTGCAGTGAGAGAAACGAATGTGCACTCTCAGTGTTAATACAGAAACATGGAAGGCAAAGGAGACCAGTGGCATATTTTTCGTCAATGTTAGATCCAGTGGCGGTAGGTCTGCCAGGATGTCTGAAAGCAGTAGCTGCTACATGCCGAAGCCTAGAGCAGAGTGAGGGAATTGTGATGGGGTATCCAGTAAGAGTGTTTGTACCTCATAATGTGGCGATCCTCTTAACGAGGAGCCGAACACAGTTCATGTCCCATAGTCGGCTGACTAAGTATAAGAAGGTCATTCTAGGTGCAACCAATGTGAGTCTGGAAAGATGTGTGAATGTGAATCCAGCTACACTTTTGCCTGATGCAGAGAGAGTGGAGGTAAGAGATGATGTTGATCATGATTGTCTGGATGTGCTTGATTATTGCACGAAACCTCGACCTGATATAAAAGATTTACCCTTGCCAGAAAGTGATTATGTGTTGTTTGTGGATGGGTCATGCTTGAGAACAGATGAAGGATTGTTGAGTGCGGCCTATGCTATATGCACAGTTGCTGCAGTCATAGAAGCATCACACTTGAAAGGAGTTAAATCTGCTCAAGTAGCAGAACTAGTGGCATTGACTAGGGCATGCAAAATTGGGAAGAATGTGAGAGTGGCTGTGATAACAGACAGCCAGTATGGCTTTGGAGTTGTCCACGATTTTGGCCAACTTTGGCTGCAGAGAGGTTTCCTGACCTCAAGTGGAACTCCTATAAAGAATGCAGAAGTGGTGGGAAAATTTCTGGAGGCAATACAGTTGCCAAAGGAACTGTCAGTGGTAAAATGTGCTGCTCATAGTCAGGGTAGTGATTATATCACTACTGGGAATCGCTATGCCAATGACATGGCTCAGTACTGTGCCCGAAATCTATATTCGATCAATAGGGCCAAGGAAAAGGAAATGTTTTCTTGCTCCATAATGTTTACTAACGTTGTGGGAACATGGGAAGAAGTAAGGCAGTCTCAGGATGAAGCAGGAGATGAAGAAATGAAGCAGTGGGTAAAAGCAGGTTGTGCACCAAGGGAGAAAGATCATGTGTGGGTCTATCGGGTTGGAAGACCAGTAAGGCCTGATAGCATGATGTCAACCATGGCACGGATGTATCATGTCCAAGGACATCTGGGAAGGGATGCCATGATAAGGGCTTTTAAGCAGACCTGGTACAATGCAAAATTCAGGTTGATAGCCGCGAGTCTCTGCCAAAGATGCCTGATATGTCAGCAGTACAATCCTGGAAGGAAAACAGTGGTGAGCTTAGGCACAATAGGCCGAGAGGGAGGACCCTTCACTAGAATGCAAATAGATTTCATTGAAATGCCCCCTTATAACAAGTTGAGGTATGTTCTGGTGGTAGTTTGTCTGTTTTCCAGGTGGGTGGAGGCATACCCAACAAGAAGAAATGATGGAATCACAGTGGCCAAGCTCTTGTTGAGGGAATTCATCCCAAGATACGGGTTCCCAATAACCATAGAATCAGACAGAGGAGGACACTTTTACAATGAGATCATGAAATTGATTTGTGAAGCATTGGGTGTACAACAAAAACTACACTGTGCATATCGACCAGAGGCTTCTGGTGTGGTTGAGCAAATAAATGGTATGATCAAAAACAGAATAGGAAAAATGTGTTTAGCCACAGGAATGAAATGGCCTGATGTCTTGCCTCTAGTCTTGATGACGATTAGATCTACTCCAGACAGAACTACAGGTTTGAGTCCCCACGAAATTATCATGGGACGAGCCATGAGACACGTATTTGTTCCAGTCAACAAGTTGATGACAAAAACTGATGACATGATTTAGGATTACTGTAAAGGCCTGGCTGACGCAGTCCATTCTGTGTTTCACCAGGTTGGAGCGGACGCCACCACCCTTGAGAGAAAACCAGCCCATGACCTAAGCCCAGGTGACTGGGTGAGAATAAAAGTCCACAGAAGAAGGAATTGCTTGGTTCCAAGGTGGGGAAGGCCAAGGCAAGTGATATTTGACTACAACAACAGCTGTGAAGTGTGCTGGACTGAAAAATTGGATACATGCGAGTCACAATTTGAGAGTTCCAAATCCAGCAGATAGCATTGGAAAAGAATATTTCGATGAATCAGGATCAAGTGATGATTCAGGCGATGAGAATGCAAAATCAAAAGAAAATCCTGAAAGGGGGAAAAGGAGCCAAGACTAGTTCAGACTCCAAGAGAAGATATTCTGAGAAAGAGATTACAGATTTCAGATGGTTCAGATTCTGGAGATGGGCAAAACGTCAGTGGCGAGCACAGAAAAAAGAAGAGAAAAGAAAAGAATGTCCCGTCAGAAGTAACATTTACACCAGATGAGAGAGTAGAAGAAGTTCCACCTGAGGAAAATCTGGAAGGAGAAGAAGGGACAGTCACAGAGAGAGAGGGACAGATTGCGGAAGACCCCCGAGGAGGTGTAGGGAACTGTAACACACAGCTAGGTGAAGGGACAAGTAGTCAGCAGGAAAATTGCGTGCCGGAGACCCGAGGAGGGACAGAAGTAGGGCAAACACAAGAGGTGGAAAAAGAGACTATTGAAAAAGAAAAACCAAACGAGACAGAATCTGAAGACAGTGAAACTGAAATACCAGAGGGTCGAGTTCTAAGGAAGAGAACTTGGATTGAGGAAAGAAACAGTAAGGACAGCAAAACAAGAAGGAATGCTAAAGGAGACCTTTGGCCAAACAAAATAAAGAGATTGAGATATCGATTGACACGAGTCAAACCCTTAGAAGCTGAACAAGTGAATGAAGTAACAAGTCAGCACAGAGAAAAAGAGGGAGAGACAGAAGTGTCTGAAGCAAACAAACGATCGAGAAAACCAAACCAGAAGTATAAGTCACCTGAATGGACGTACGTGGCACTGCCTGAACAAGGAGAAGAAGTAGATAGTCAAGGAAATCCAGAGGAGGCTTTACTGAAAGTATTGAAGGAAGAAGACACAGCGGAAATCCTGAGAGTTATCCTATCCGATATCGGAGAAGAAGCGGAAGATCAGGAAATTCTGTATGTGGATGACGAGAAGGAAGTGAAAAACGAGAGGCCAAGCTGAGTGATTTCAAGCAGGTCCTTGTAGAAAATATAAAAGATTGAATAAGAAATTGAAGTATTTGGATCACCTGATAAGGGCCTAGCTCTTGCAGGAAAACTACAAGAAGCGGAGTAGAAGAGGCTAAGTCAAAAGACACGGCTAACATAGATGATAACAAGAGTAGATGTACCTTTATGAGAAGATGGTGCAAGGCATGTTGTTGTTGTACAGGACTATTAATGCTTCTTTGGAGCGTACTCGCTCTTTTGATCTCTTTCAAAGTAACTTTAGATACATTAGAGGGACATACAGAGAATATGACTAATATTGTGAAGAGTTCACAAAAGGTAGTTCCATTTAAAACAAGCACTGAGCATATGCACAAGGATAGGTCTATAACTGATTTTTCTAGCAATGATTTTTCAAAATTATTGTATGAATATGTAAGAACAATGGATGTAAGGGATTGCTACGTATGTATGCAATTACCTGCCTCTGTCTCAGAAGGGGTGACTTATCATCACCTCCCAGCAACTTATGGAATAACATGTAGCGTTTTAACTAGTATATTTTATCAAGTAGGGAAATTAGAATATAATCTGTCTAATATAGATAAAATTCTTGGACAATTGCCCATGAATAATGAATTGAATCCAGCTAAAACTGCTAATGTACTAGGTGAGATTTTTATAGAAACTAAAGAACTAACTTTAGAATATATTTTTAAGAACAATTTAACTTGTAGTTTGAAGACAGAAGAGAAAACATTTTTGGATATGGTCGAAGAGAGGAGATTGAAAATACACACAAATGCGGAAGGACATAAAGAAGGGGAAAACATTTGGGAAATAGATGGGAAAAAGGAGACAAAGGGTGATGCTAGACCAACAATAGCTATAGATTCACCACAGAAAGGCAAATTATGCATTATGAGGGAAAGATCCCAATATGATTATTATTATATAGGGACAAGTGAGTGTCATCATGATACATATTTTATTGCATCTGGATGGGGATTTAGAGGCGGAGAAGATCTATTTTTTCCTGGACTGTACTATATTTGTGGGAACAAGGCTTATTACAGGTTGCCCGACACAAACCAAGAGAGAGCAAGAAAGATTCATGTTATTGTTGAATGCCTCTCATTGTTTTTAAGACCTTTTTTCTTTATTCACACAATTTCCAATTTAAAGGCTATGATCACTTCACTGGGTTCACCCTTTCACTTTCCATAACTTTGCTTGTAGCATCAAAAAATGTGTGATTTAATTGTTTCTGTGAGTAAATTGTTATTCTTGTAATAAATCATATTTACTTCGGCTGAAGTAAGTGATTATCCAGGTTACTGAAGTATTTTTTCAATTGAATTGAAACAATTTTCTCCATGTTTTTGTTTCTGTGTTTTTCTGATTGAATCAGTTACGAGTATATAAATTTGTAGCCTTTATTGAAAATGTGTTATTCGAAATAAGTTCCTTGTGGACACTGCTATTCCTTACCGACCATTGGTATGGAACATGTTATGTTGGCCTGGTCTTTCCAAAAATCTTTCATATGGATAGAGTAGAAAATAGTGGAACACCTAACCTACTAATGCGTAGCAGAAGAGAAACTTGGGGGCATATTAACAACGAGGCGATACAAAATTATCGCCACTTTTGCGGCCGTTTTCGGCCGAAAAGCGGCGAGAATTTGATCGCATTATTTACAAGGACACGCTATCGCGTGTTTCCTTGAATCAGCTCCTGTTTAGTTTACGCCTCACTTTGCATCTCTAATGAGATGCAAAGTAGGCGTTCCCTGCAAAAACTAAGGGAAAAGGATCTCTAACTGCCCTACTCCGTATTTACAATACGGCCCAGGACACCCTTAGCGATGTAAAATACAGCGTTAACCACTGTTATCGCCGGTATTCTACGTCTGCTAATTTTCATGACTACCCTATCTATGACATGGGAGGTGGATTCAGTGGCTGAATCCACATCTCCCTATCATCAATGTTTCTTCTATCGCTGTGGGAATATCGCTGGTTTACCAGCGATATTCCCGCATAACGCCACTTTTGTTTGTAAAATTTATCGCTCTGGAGTAACGCGTTGTTAATAACGCGTTATCCAGGCGATAAATTACAGCGATAGGCAGCGATAAATATAAAAGCGCTAAGCGCGCTTTGCGATATTTATCGCCGTCTGTTGCTGATATGCCCCTTGGTTAGAAATTGTAGGTGATATTTTTGGAGCCTTGATACCAGCAGTGGGAATATCTTTGAATGCAAATAATATTCGGAATTGTCAACCATAGTGGATCGCTTGTCAACAAGCACCGCTGGAAGATTTCTTTTGGTAAATACTGAAATGCTTGCCATGCGTGCTATGATTATGCAAAATCGACTTGCCCTTGATATCTTATTGGCAAAAGAGGGTGGAGTCTGTGGAATGCTGAAAGTTCAACATTGTTGCACTTACATTCCTGATGAAAGCAAAGATCTAAAAGTATATATACAAAATATTACAGAATTGCATGATGAAATAAAACCGCTGGAGGTTGAAAGTATCTGGACTAGAATTAGTAATAAGATGGCTGCTATTAAAGCTTTCTTAGGTAAATTAGGTAGTACTATATTAGGGAAAATATTATTTCCATTAACTTGTGTGATTTTCATTTTATTAATACTTAGATTAGGATGTATGTGTTGCAGACATAGAAGAAATAAAAAGAAAGTTAGACGAGAAATTTTCAAAAAGAAGGAAAAGAAAGAGATTTTAATGAGATAGAATTGGAAGAATGGAAAGAGAGTATGTATGACAAAACCAAAAGGGAAGATGAAAGAGAAACAGAATTTTAATTGAGCAAGAAAACATTTCGAATTTCCGTAAAAGGGGAAATAAATTGATTTTTGTGGGTTTTGTTGTGGTGATAAAATCACCAAAGGGGGGATTGATGGAGCGGGTAAAATATTTTTCTTTTAATATACCCAATCCATTTACACATGTTTATATTAAAACGATTAATGAATAATTTAAATAACTAATAGTTGATGTGTAAGGACTAAACCATCCTCTGCTACCAGAAATACTGGTGCAGTTCGGATTACTAAATTTCCCCCTGCTTCCACGGACAGAATGATTTCTCAGTCACACGCACATACACACATCATACGCTGGTGGGGCCCATAACACCAACCTTCATTCTCTCAAACTATCCGTGCCTACAAAGGGATATCAAATCCTAACCACAGCTGTTCGTTTTGATAGAGGAAACCACTTCTACTGAATCACCCTAACAATTCCTCCATCAAGAGGTCGATAAAATCATTTAGTTGTTGTTTAGTTTAATGATGCTTTAACTCTCAAACCAATCAATAAACATTTCAATGAAATAATCACTCGACACAATAATTCAAATAATGATTTTTCTTTTATCTAATTAAAATGCAGGTTAAATCTTAATAATGCAACATTATCTTTTGTCATATTTACCTATTCTGGCTAAATGTCATTCTCTTAGTCAGAACTGGTCCTCAATAAGTTCGTCAGAGTTTTCTATCATATAGAGTCACCGTCCTCTCCGTCAGCATAGGGGTCTCTGATCATCGATTCTCCGTCAGTAGCTTCGGCATAAAGTGGCGTCTAGCGAAGAGTAGCCTCTTCCCTCTCTAGTCTACTAATATTTATACTAAAATTTACATATTAAAGTTACATTTTCTCATTTCCCAATCGGAAATGAGCAAATGTAACTTTAATATGTAAATTTTAGTATATTAGTAGACTGCCTTTTTTTAATAGAGACACAATTGGTAGTCACAGACGGTTTGCTGGGTGCCACTTTCCTTTTACCCATTGTACCAGCCAGAAGAAGAGCTATGCAGCAATAGCACAAATGTGGACAACACAGAAGCGAAAGGCCGTGGGGGCAATCTGACAAGAGCCATTTAATGCAGTTGTGTAACACAGGCTATGCGCTCACTACACATGGGGCCAGTACAACACAGCAACAATGGAGCGTCCCAGCACTAGTCTCACAGGTATGCTTATGAGTCACTTTCCTCCACTCTTGGCAGATGAAATGCTGATGCCTCCACCCACAGTCTCAAGGTGCAAAGCAGCAGAATCTGCACCGGATGTGCCACCAAACGTAGTTTTGGTCCACTGCTGCCCTTCAGCCATAGACCATAGGCCAGAAGGGATAGTCTTCAAACCAGGAAGAGACTTGTCCTGCCATGTGGCCAAAAGCGAAAGAGCCAGGATAGGGCCAAGAAGAGGTGTGGAGAGATGCAAGTGCTTCTCTGTGACCCTGGTACTTTTCAGTGCTTCTACGAGTGCCTCCTCCTGGGTAAACATCCTTTACACCAACTGTGTTACAACGCATATCATTACCCTGCCTTTTTTACTCTGCAGCAGTGTGTGTGTCTTTGATGTAGAATCCCTGCCATGGTAGTATTTTTGTAATAACTTGATTAAGCAGTTGTCTGAGCACCATCCAGAACATGCACTTGGCAAGGCTTTAAAGATTCTCGTAATATCGGTGTGAGCAGCTGAGTGGGCTCTAGACAGGAATCAAAATCTCCAAATTAAGCAGCATTAACAAAAGGAACAAGAAAAAATATAGGGGCCTTCAAAGACATTAAAAAAGATGCATTTCAGGTCTAGGTGGTGCATTTTTTATACAGAATGGGCCTGTTCTCAAACGTTTTTTTGGCCATAAGCATAGGTTTAAGGCTAAAAGTGCCCTTTTTACGCCTGTCAGGATCACAAATGGAATGTCCCCTAGCTTGAAATGTAGCAGAGCAAGCTGCTGCTTTCTGTTACATTCTTTACAAAGGAAAACAAGTTGGTGCAGATCGCCCCTTCCATGACTTTGCACTAATTAGTCTTTGGGGCATATTCACAAGGATCTAACGCCAAGTTAACGGCACTTTATCACAGCCAAAGTTGCGGTAAAGTTATCGCCCCAATCACAAGCTGGTGTTAACATCCCACAGTATCAGTTTACCCGCGATAGCAGCCGCAAAAAACATCACCACAGATGACCCCAGGAACTATAGCTAATGAGATGCAGAGTAGGCGTTCCCGTGCCAAAAGCCGTGACAACACCACTCCACAACATTCACAACGACCAGCCAGATCGGCGATAAGAACACAAAACAGGTGATAAGGCACGTTAGCAGCAGGAAACTAACACCTGCCCTGACCTGGTGCAAAGACGGACGACAGCCTGCACCACAAAAGGGAGTCAAGCCCAGAGCCACACCTGAAGAACAGCAGATGCACCCAGGGCAACTGAACATGCAGCCCGGAGGGCTGAAAGTGCAACAACACCCGCCGCCACCACCCCAGGACCCCCCTCCCCGGCACCCTCCCCGACCAAAGACACGCCACATGAGCTACACCTAAACATGTACAAAATAATCCACATGATGTCGCACAATCACAACTGGTGACATGCATGTGTCATCACAAAAATGAGCATCACACATTCACTTTCGAAGCAACAAATGAAACTTTATTAAAATGAACATGAACTGAAATGAAGACACATGGCGGCTCCCCACGGGACAATCCGTAGGTCACAGCCTGCAAGACAAAAATCATGATGAGAAGGTGTGTCCTGCACACATCAAAGGACAGAGAGAGAGCAAAGGAGAGAGAGAGGAAGAGAGGGAGAGAGAGATAGACGGACAGAGAGGGGGAGAGAGAGAGAAGAAAGGGAGAGAGAGAGAGAGAACAAGAGAGGGGGAGAGAGAGAGATAAGAAGAGAGGGGGAGAGAGAGAGAGAAGAGAGGGGGAGAGAGAGAGAAGAAGAGAGAGAGAGAGAGAGAAGAAGAGAGGGGAGAGTGAGAAAAGAAGAGAGGGGGAGAGAGAGAGAGTGCCACCCCTGTTCACCTGCTGCCACACTGCACACCTGCTGCCACCGGTGTGTCTCCAACCACTTGCCGGAATGTATTGCAGTTCACCAGGTCACACATCTGAGAAAGACCCGTCATCTGAAACAGAGTCCAGATACATGATTGGCACAGTACACACAATTGCACAAGACAAAATCGCAGGCCCGCCCCTGCGCACCCAGGCAGAGTCACCCCAGCCCCTCCCGCCGCCCACCCATGCACACCCAGGCCTCACTGTTCACCTTCCGTCACCGGCATGCAGACAAGAGATCCCACCACGTGCCGCTGCAAGTCACAAGCCCGGGGCCCGCGGACATGGCACCCTCCACATCATGCAGCCCTGCTCCGCAGGCCACCAGGCCATGTGCGGCACCAAGCAGAAACAGGCTAGGTGGCAGAAATGAATGCTAGTGCCTCCTTCTGATCACAAACCCATCCATGTCCTCGTCCCCGGATGTGTGCTCTGCCCCACCTGTGGGTGTTGCAGTACCAGCTGAGGCACTGTTTGCCACTGACATATCAGGTGCCGGAGTGGATACGACTGGCGCACTGTGAGGCAATGGCACACCAGGGGGCGAAGATGTGGATGGTGTGGGGGCGGCAACATCCATCATTGCCATGTATTGTGGCAGCAATTCCATGATGAGGATCTGCAGGGTATGGTAGATCCCAGCTACATTTCACTGGTGTGCAGTGGTGGCTGCCATCCTTTCCGCCTCCAACCGCACCATGTCCTCCATGAGTCTCCGCATGTGTGCCAGCTCACGGATGATATCGCTGGAGCCCCTCTGAGTGGACTGGTGTTCTTCTCTCCGCGTCATGACTCCATCAATGTCAGTCAGGGCTCGTTGGAGACCATGGAGCGTGCCTATGTACCCAAGGATGGCGTCCGGTTGGGTAGCCATGAGGTCGTACCTCACTGCATCTGCTCAGGTGTCTCCCTCTGGCCCTCCACCACACAGTGTTGGAAGGCAGTGTGTTGTTCCTGGGGGTCTTGGTAGACTGCCGGAGTCATGGGTGCCTCCTGCCGGGTGGTTTGGGTGGTTGGTGGGGTCTCCTCGATTTATCTGGGCTGCCCTGACCCTAGAGTTTGGTCGCGGATGATGTCAATGATGTCTAGGAGGGCTTGCGCGTCAATGCTGGGGTTTTCCTCCTCGTCATCGTGAAGAGTGGCTGGGACTGATCTACAGGGGATGTTGAAGGTGGCCCTGCAATGTGAGGGGGAGATGGTGTATTAAAATGTGTCCACATGTATGTAGCCGCATGGTAAATATTGACATTCAGACAGCATGGCATTGTACATTGTGACAGTCTGTAGATCTGGGCGATGACCCAGAGTCATTAAGGGTGTGCACTGTGCTCTGCTTGATTGTGCATGTGTGCCATCATGGCCATCTCCACCCGTCCCCCCAGTGCCTGGTGGTCACTCACCCTGTTGTGTTCTGTCGAGCAGTGTCCGATCCCCCGACTCCAGCCACAGTATCCACACTGATGACTGTCGACACCAGCTCCTCCATGTCATCCAGCATGAGCTGTGGCGCTGGGCCCCCACCTCCAGTCTGCATTGCTGCCTTCTGGTTGGCTGCGAATGTCTCCTTGGTCTTTTGCTTGATGTCATTCCATTGCCTCTTGACCTTGGCCATTGTCCTTTTGTGCTCTCTAACGGTATTCACCTTGTCCACAAAGTCCCACCATATTCCATTTTTGGTTCAAAATGACACGTTGGAGGTGACGAACATTTGTTGATGGTGTTCCATCACCTCTGTGACTATGATCCTGTTCGCCTGCTGACTAAACTTCGTCTTCCTCTTCTTCTTGTCCTTGCCCTTCCCTGTCCCCGAGGTCCCGGACTGGTCATCCGGGTTGCTTGTTGGGTGCGCTCGTCCTCTGCGCCTTCTCCGACTGCCTCCATGGTGCTTGGGTGTTGGTCAGTTTGTATTTCGGTGTTTTTATTTAGTTTTATGGTGATTTTTCCCGCCTGCCAGGTGTGTTTTGCAGGCCTGGCGCTGCCTATCGTTGATTTCCCTATCGCGCTTTGGCCCATCGCAGGTGTTTTCGCGTTGGTGTTTCTGTTTTTATCTCCGTCGAGGTGGTTGTATCGCGGGCATTGGCCGCGGTTTAGTCTAACTATTGCATGGGGCAGCCTTGTTGTGAGTTCCACCTTGACACAGGGTTATTTTCCCGCGATAGGCTGCGATTTGTAAAGTTGCGTTAACATATTCTGCTGATGTTTAGCACAAGTTCTTGTAAATATACCCCTTTGTGTTGTCCTTCCGTCACATTGCACAATGCAAGAAAAACTCAGAAGCTTGATAAATGTGGGTCTCAGTCTGTTGATTATTAAAAAGGTTGCTTTTCTGTCAGCAGTCCATCTTTTCCCATTCTTATTGCCCCAATGTAACTTTGTTTTTGATTATTATTCAATCTATATTATCAAATGTTTAGCTCTATTAATAGTGCAGCAATCTATTCATACTGCCATTATCTTAGTTTAATTGCTCTTGTACTTGCATAGTTTATTTTGAAAACCACAGCTGTTAATTTGTACATTCATATTGCATTCACTGCCTTTGAGTTAGTTATTGACAAATGTATGCGTGCTGTTACTGTGATTCAGCTGATGGACCACATGTGCAATTGCTGCTTCGTTCCATCTGTAGATATCCACGAGGGCAAGTTCTTAGCCAATTACCATCATGCTCATGGCCCAAATGTATATGGCCGAATAATAAGGCACAATAATAATGCACTTGTATTATCAGGTTGTATTATCGCAACATTACTGGGAACTTCGAGTTTTGACCTAGAATTTAGAATGAAATGCTGAAATCGGTGTTACTTCATTTCTTGACGGAAAAAAGATTCGGCCTAGTTTTACAGATGCAACACAAAGAAAACGATTAAAATTACTAATAGAAATTTAAGCAGAAATATCTTCCAAAATGAACCACCTCGGTCTCTTTTCTTGTACTCGTCAAATAAAAAAGAAACATGCAGACATTCAGAAAAGAAAACATTTTCTATGTATATAAACTTCTCACATCATGCATTAATTGCTTTGAAACTTTTGCTTACTCTTCACTTCAGAGCCGATCAGTGCATGAACATCTTTTGGGAGCATTATTTATGTTCAGTAATTTTTTGGCACACAACATCTTTTGACATCTGCGTTATTGTTTTGAGTGTGAATTCATTCTTGCATGCATGGAAGTCATCCGCGTGTGTGATCTGCGGTCATGATGGGATATCTAGCCTCCTTCAGAGAGGGCGCAGTCCTGGTGTCTAGAGGCATCCTTTGCAATGTGTCTAATGAGGCATGCTGTGTAACTGTACAAAACAAATGCAAAAGGATGTGGCCCATGTCCATTCGTTTAACACTATATGGACCATTCTTGATTGAATTGGCGTGCTGGCTGCAGAGAGGGATTTGTGCTTGCAGATCCACTATGCTTATTTGTTTTTTTTCTTTAAAGCTTAGCATTTTCAGTAAGATATACATCGTCACACACCCACACACACAAACACATACATACAAATTTGTGAACACTTAAACACACACACACATATATACATATATATCTATCTATAGATATCTATATATATATATATCCATATATATAGATATATATATATATATATCCAACAAAGACCTCCCAGAAAGAAGCCAGAGGACACAGCGTGGAGCATACGGGAACACGTTTATTGACAGCTATGTGTGGCATGATGCATTCCGGCACTTTGCCTTCTTCGGATGCCGCTAGCTTAACGGGAAGACTCCTCCTCACACCCTTAAAATCTCAGGTCCTCCCAATGTGTGGAGGTCAGCTGACTCCTCTGATTGTTCACAGCTGCAGTTCGATGGTAGAGAACTACAGCTCCCATGAAGCAATGTTCTGGTAACTACTATCAGCGGAGCCACGGTGTTATTTCCTCAATGGAAGCTGAAAATACCCAGCAGGGGGTGGGGGTTTACATGATGAAAATTGAATCCCGTAAATTACAGTCCGGCATTCCCTCAGGTCCCCAACGTTCCAGCCCCAACACCACAGTTGGGCTGGGCCGTGAAACTGTGATTCAATAATCTGGCTTCCCTGTGAAGTTACGGGCTGTACCGGACAGTGGGTGCTTGCCTGGCTAGGTGTCGTGGCGGTCCTGCAAAATCCGATCCCTCGTGAACAAAATGCGACAAAGCCGTAGTGCTAACAACTCGCAGGACTCTTTGTAGAACGGGTCCTCTTTCCGTGCATGCTGGCAGGCATGTAAACAATCCAACAAAGACCTCCCAGAAAGAAGCCAGAGGACACAGCGGGGAGCATACGGGGACACCTTTATGGATGTATGACATTACAACGCGTGTTATTACAACGCGTGCAGTTACATTGTATGCGTTACAACGCATGCGATGTTACAACGCTATGCCATTACAACGCAAGTCTTTACATCGACTTGCGCTAGATGGCGTGCTAACATTAGAAAAGTGTAATTTACTATTCCAACTCCAGTCCACTTAACAGTAGGGAAGGTGTTGGGATAGTAAACTACACTATTTGTAATGTTAGCACGCCATCTAGCGCAAGTCGATGTAAAGACTTGCGTTGTAATGGCATAGCGTTGTAACATCGCATGCGTTGTAACGCATGCGATGTAAAAGCTGCGTGTGGTAAAAACCGCGTTGTAATGGCTGTTCCCCCACCTTTATTGACAGTTGGTGAGTAAGCGGCTACATTCGTTGGTGAGTAGCTACATGAGTGTCTATATGGGTCATTAATTGGTTGTCTGTGTATCTGTCTTCTGTACGGGTGCCTGAGTGTCTGTGTGGGTGGCTGAGGGGTGTTTGACTCTGTGCATAGATGGGTGAGTGGGTGATTCACTGGGTGTATGCGTTCAAGAGTGCATCTATGAAGGGCTGTATTGTTGGGTGAGTGTGTGTGTGGGTGTGTTGGTGAGTGAATGGATGTCTCAGTGGTACATGTGTGAGCGACTAAATATGTGAAATGCATTATATGTGAGAGTTGGAGTATATAAATGACTATATGTGAGAGTGAGGGATTGTTATGTTATGTCAATAAAATTTATTGAGCGCACAAATACCCAGAGGTTTCTTGGCGCTTAGACAATGATAAGCCCTAGATGAAAGCAACTAGTTCTGAAAAGCCATCTTTTAAGGTCCTATCTGAAAGTGGTGAGTGACCCGACATTTCTAATAGCAAATGGTAACTTATTCCATAATTTTGCTGTGCCGTACAAGATACTACGGCCGCCCCAGCATAAGGTTTGGATCCTTGGAACCCTCATGAGTCTGGCACCTGAAGAGAGTAGTTGTCTGGCTGGATGAGACCAGGAAAAAATCTTTGGGAGAAACATTGGTCCGGTGTTTTTCAAGGCTTTGTAAGCTAGACATATCTCCTTGAACTTGATACGCTGCACCACCGGGAGCCAGTGAATTCTTCAAATTTCCTTGGTTACATACTCATTTTAGGGGCATTTAGTAGATGTCTTGTAGATGTGTTTTGAATCCTCTGCAGCTTTTCTAGGTATTGCTTCTGCATATTTAGGTAGAGTCCATTGCAGTAGTCTAACTTTGACTGCAGGAATGTAGTCATTGCTATCCTTTTGGAGTCGTCAGGAATGTAAGGTAGAATTGTCTTCAATTTTCAGAAAATGGGAGGTAGATACGATGGCATTGTTCTGCTGAGACAAGGTGAGTTTATTATCGATCAGCACCCCCAGGTTTTTTGACTTCTGGACTGGTTTTGGCAGTTACCCCATATGCGCCGGCCACCAAAGTTCATCCCATCTGGGTTGCAGATTCCCAAAGATTACCACTTTGGTTTTTCCGGAATTGAGCCTAAGACAGTGGAGTCACATCAATCTATTTATTGCACCATACAGTTTTGAAACTGCATTGATGGGGAGGCTTGATCTTTACACGCTGCCACTACCATCTGGGTGTCATCGGCGAATGAAGTAAGCCTCACCTCCTTCACTATCTCTTTAAAAAAAAGCGGGAGGACAATGATCTATAGGGGACCCAGATTTAGTTTCTTTGATGTGTTTTTCCACTAGTACCGTATTGACCAGCGAGACGCTTTAAAAATTCTTCTCACTGGGATCTGAGCATGGGCGTATGTCAGTATGAATCGAAGTGGAGATAGTTTCAAAAGAGTCATAGATATTTTTAACTTTATTCCTAAAAGAGTGCAATAACCCCACAAAAACTGTGGTTGTTCTTAGTGGATTTTTTCTTTGGCAGAGAGGAAAGCTTCTCTACTACCCCAAACAGCTCTTTGGAGGAGTTCTTGGCTTTTTCAATCTGCCTCGTAAATCATGCCATTTTTTCTGCGATCAGCAGAGTTTTGTAATTAATTAGTGCAGCTTTATAAATACCTTTGTCTGTTGTATCATATGTTGTTCTCCAACATCTTTCAAGTCTGCAACATTTGTGAGAGTGGCTGTATGGATGAGTGTGTGCTTGTATCAGTGATTGTATAAGAGAGTAAGTATGTGTTAGCATCTATATGAATAAGTGAGGTGGTGTGTGTAGAACTGTATAGGTGAGTAACTGGGAGTGTGATTGACTCTGCATGACTGACTAGGTGTGTGAGTAACTCTATGGATGAGTGACAGTGTGTGAGTGTCTGTTTAGGTGTATGAGTGCATATGATAGTGCTGTATTGATGAGTGACTGTATGTATCATTGACTGTATTGACAGCCGAGTTGGGCCCCGCTCCAAAACCAAGTATGAATGTAAAGAGCTTGGGGATCAAACTGGATTGCGACTTGTCAATGTCCAGTCAAATTTCATCTGTGGTGGGTAGCTGCACAAATATCATCCGGCAGTTACGGAAGCTGACCCCTGTCCTCTCCCAATCAATGATGCGCTCAATCATAGCAGCAACTGTCATCTCAAGGATAGACTACGGAAACGCTCTCTATCTTGGACTACCTAAAACTCTTACTAATAGATTGCAGGTCGTGATGAATGATGCGGCACGATTAATTTTTAGACTCCCAAGGAGAACTGAGGCCTCTCCATTGCTACACAGCCTGCATTGGCTCCCTATTAAAGAGCGAGTGGAATTTAAGAATCTATGTACAGCTCACAAGGCAATCTACGGTCAGGCACCAGCCTATATCACTGATCGTTTGGAGATTTATAGCCCAGTGAGAACACTTAGATCCTCAGATTCTCAGCTTCTGGTTTGCCCCCGTTACAAACTTGTAACTAAGGGAGGAAGAGCCTTCTCTGTATTTGTCCCTCAGCTATGGAACACGCTGCCTGAGGGGATGCGCAGGGAAGGGAACCTCCTGCGGTTTAGAAGGATGCTAAAAACATTGTTGTTTAAAAGAACCCTGGGTGTAAATTAGACCAAGAAGTGCCTTCATTCTGTGTCTGCCTAGCTTATTGTTTGTTACCACTGGTTTCCGCGCGCCTAGAGACCTGTAGGTGATTATAGGAAATGGTAGTCTGTATTTTAGAGTGGGTGTATCAAAGGTCATATTAGGGTATGATATATTATAATGTGGATGGTGTCATCATTGATGTCATTTGAGATGTCATCAGTGATGTCATCAGTGATGTTACTGACCATGTCATGAATGATGTAATATGTGACATCATCAGAAGTGCATTGCGGGGCTCTAGTTATAGTTAGCTCAACTAACTATAATGGCCGAATTTCTCTGGTTTTGTACTAGTGAAACGTCCAACTAACTATAACGTCCCTGAAACCTATGGTTTTTTCAGTGAATCTCAAAGGTTTTTTAAACGTTAATTACTAACTATAACATCCCTAAAGCCTGTGTTTTTTTTCAGCGAATTTCAAAGGTTTTTTAAATGGTAATTTCTAACCATAGTGTCCCTGAAACCTGGGGTTTTTTCAGTGAATTTCTAAGGTTTTTTAAATGCTAATTTCTAGCTATAACATCCCTGAAACCTGTGTTTTTTTTCTGTGAATTTCAAATTTCTAATTATAATGTCTAAAAAATCTTTTTCTAAAATGTTAAACTTTTATAGAAGTAAGATATTTCTGCTTTCTAAAATATGATTTTATCTTCCTTTTTTTTAAAAGACAACTGGATTTGCATACCGATCTTTCACCAGTCACGGTGGTTGTGCGAATCCAAGAATTTTGCCGCCATATTGGTTAAGTCGTGCAGGGTGCGCGTTTGGTATGCGATGGGTGCGCGGTCCCACCGCAAAACTTTATTATGCATAATATACCAAGAGAATATTTACCAAAATAGTACATATCACATATTTGTAACTGCAATAAAGATACAATATTGTTAAATAAACGTTCGCGAAATTGCGCTGGGTGCGCGCTGATTGCACGCCGGGTGTGCGAACCCATGGGACTTCAAACGAAAGCATTTAATTGGTTTAGAATCTTTTTATTCTAGAAATTACAGCACCCCACCCAAATTTCTCATTCCTCCAACAACATTGCCAGGAGACACACCTTTTGTGTTTAATGCTCTTCTTGCATTTCTTTGGTGTTTTTTTAAATAAACAAACTAGAAGAATGGCATCTTCAAATCCACCAGATGAGATCCTTGGTGAAGAAGAGGACTTAGAGGAACCAATAAAAGGAAAAAAGGAGAGCATCGTCTGGCCATTCTTTATGTTTCCAGCTGGAGAAAAAAAGGTGAACGCGAGGAAGGTAACCTGCACTATTTGCGAAAGAATAATTGCTCGGGGCTCCGAGAAAAAATACTTGTGCAGTACTTCATCCATGCTCAAGCACCTCCAAACCATGCACCCTCGTCGGCTAGCATGGGAGCAACATCGTCGAGAGCTGGAACAACAAGCCCAGCATGGTGATCAAGATGCAGGACCGAGCACCTCAGCTGGTACATCAAGTTCTACATGAGGACCTGATATTAGACCAGAGTTTGCTGGTCTAGAACAAAGATGCATCTAGTGTAAGAAAATTATTCGTTATGGCGAGCAGTCTGTTGACACTATTGTTTTTGAACCACTGTTCTTTTTTTTGCAACAATTTTTTAATTTCAAAAGTTTAGACAACAGTTTTGTCATTTTATTCTGTTGTTTGTTCTTTCTTTTAAAAAACACTAAAAAAATACAAAAAAGAGTTAGAAAAGCACGAAAACATAATAAAAGAAAAAAGAAGCAAAGAAATGGTTCTTGTTAGAACCACCTATTTGGTTAAAAAAAGACTAATCTGTATGTGTTGTATGAATTGCGGCAAGTGTAATATATGGAAAAGAAAATGGGTAGTGTATGTATGATTGCATGAGTTCATGTGTACTACGTGCATAATTGGAGAAGTGCATGGGTAGTGATTGGTTTTATTGCATGAGTGCAGTGATAATATCTGGGTGATTGAAGGTATGCATGGGTAATGCCTGGGTTGATAGAAGAGTGCACTGGTAGTGCCTGAGCACAAGTAGGACTGCATGAGTAGTTCCTGGGTGATTGGAGGAGTGCATGAGTAGTACAATGGTGATTGCATGAGTGCAGGAGTATTGCCTGCATGATTGAAAGATGGCATGGGTAGTGCTTGGGTGATTGCATGAGTGCCACAGAAGTGCCTGAGTGCATGTATGAGCGTATGGGTAGTGTCTGAGTGATTGCTTGAGTGCCAGGATAGTACCTGTGTGCATGGAAGAGTGTATGAGTAGTAACTGAGCACATGTAGGGCTGCATGGGTAGGTCCTGGGTGATTTGAGGAGTGTATGAGTAGTACATTGATGATTGCATGAGTGCAGGAGTAGTGCCTGAATGATTGAAATGCTGCATGGGTAGTGCTTGGATGATTGCATGAGTGCAGGAATAATGTTTGGGTGATTGCAGGAGTGTATGGATAATGCATGGGTGCATGGAAGAGTGCATGAGAAACATCTTGGTGCATGGAGTAGTAAATTGGTATTTCCCTGGTAATTGCAGCAGTGCATGACTACCACCTGTGTGATTGCGTGAGTGCATGGGTAGTTCCTGGGTGATTTAGAGGAGTGTAGGGGTAGTGCTTGAATTATTGCATGAGTGTATAGGTAGTTCCTGGGTGATTGCATGAGTGCATGGGTAGTGCCTGGGTTATTTTATTACTGCATGGGTACTGGTTGCATGATTGGATGAGTGTGTGAGTAATGCCTGGGTGCATGGAAGAGTGTATGAGTAGTGCCTGAATGCAAGTAGGACTGCATGGGTAGTTCCTGGGTGATTGGAGGATTGTATGAGTAGACATAGATGATTGTATGAGTGCAGGAGAAGTGCCTGAATGATTGAAAGTCTGCATGGATAGTGTTTGAATGATTGCATGAGTGCAGGGGTAATGTTTGGGTGATTGAAGGAGTGTATGCATAATGCTTGGGTGCATGGAAGAGTTCATAGGTAGTGCCTTAGTGCATGGAGTAGTAAATCAGTAGTCCCTCGGTGATTGCAGCAGTGCATGATTAGTACCTGTGTGATTGCATGACTGCATGGCTAGTGCCTGGGTGATTGGAGGAGTGTATGGGTAGTGCATGAATGATTGCATGAGTGTGTAGGTAGTTCCTGGGTGATTGCATGAGTGGATAGGTAGGGCCTGGGTTATTTTATAACTGCATTGGTACTGGTTGTATGATTTGAGGAGTGCTGCATAGGTAGTGCAAGGGTTATTTTATAACTGCATTGGTACTCGTTGGAGGAGTGCATGAGTAATGCTTCAGTGCATGGAAGAGAGTATGAGTAGTGCCTGAGTGCATGGAGAAGTGCATTAGTAGTGCCTGTGTAGTTGCATGACTGCATAGGTAGTGACTGGATGATTTAAACAATGCACAAATACTGCCTGAGTGATAGAAGGAGTGCATGAGTAATGCACAGGTAATAGTATGAGTGCAGGGGCAATGTCAGAATAATTAGAGGAGTGCGTGTATAATGCCAAAGTGATTCCATGAGTGCAGGGGTAATGTCTTTGGCATTACAGGAGTGTGTAGCTAATACCTAAGTGATTGCATGAGTGCAGGAGTAATGTCTGGAGGATTAGAGGAATGCATAGTTGATACCTGAGGAATACCATGAGTGTAGGGGTAATGTCTTGCTGATTGCAAGAGTGTAGGGGTACGGCTTGGGTGATTGTAGGAGTGCATAGGTAGTGCCTGAGTGATTTTAAAACTTAAAGGGTTGTGGCTGAGTGAATTGAGAAGTACAGGAGTAGTACCTGGGTATTTGGAGGACTGTATAAATATAGCTTGGTTGATTTTGTAAGTGTATGTGTACTGCCTGAATGAAACACCATTGTATAGATACTGCCTGGATGATTGAAAGAGTGCAAAGGTAGGGTCTTGGTGATTGCATGAGTGCAGGGATAATGTTTAGGGGATTGCAGAAGTATATAAGTATAACCTGGGACATTGTAAGAGTGTACAGGTAATGTGTAGCTGATTGCATGAGTTTACAGATAGTGCCAGGGTAATTGGAAGAGTACATAGGTAGTGGCTGGGTGATATTATAACAGTGTGGATGCAGGCTAGGTGATTTGAGAAATGAATGGATGGTGCATGGGTGATGGCAGGAGTGGGGAATAGTGCCAAACCGTATAGATCAGTGAATGGATAGTGGTTGATAAAATAGATGAGTGCAATAAAAGTGACTGTAAACATTGCTTCATATTATTATACTTATTACATTATTTCATCTTACCTTCTTTATTAAACAAGATAAACAACTCAGTGAAACTACATTACAGTAGTTTTGTTGTAAGCTGAATTGAAAATCTTTTTCAAGCTTTAGTATTACTTTTAGTAAAAAAGAAGAAAATTAGTTATTGCATATAATATTATAGTTTTAAGAACACAACATAATTTTGCACTTACATAACATATTCATTTTCTCATTTTTGCTTTTCTCAGATTCTACTGAATTTCACCAAACACAGTGATTTCAATGTAGATCATCATATAACAGTGGGGAAAAAAAATACAATCAATAAGATTGTAAAAAAAACACAAATCTGCATTGAAAATATTTACAACAAGTTCAACTATCTGTTTACCCATCTACAGTTTCTAAAGTGCATTCTTCAACTACAATAAATCATTTATTTCTCTGAAGTACATTTTTGAAATATACCTTCTCATTTACATCGCGTATAATATAAAGATCGAATATATAAACTATTTCATTCAAACACAATTTTGCAAATGCAATAACAATTAGAACAAACACTAATCCAAAAAGTAATTCTTCACATCTTCCCAATAGGCCGAATAATGTTCGCAAATGAATTTGCATTAGAAATATCCAAAATAAACTCCTTAATTTGTGTCGACATCTTCCCACTAGCCCAAATGATGTTTTCAAAACTTTGGCATAAAAAAAATCAGATATGAATCTGGTAATTTGTAAGGCAACCTACATTTCAATTCCAAATGGGCATCATTGCAATGTGTCCATCCTTCATTGCACTTTAAATACATGGAATAGTGTCCAGATGTTGTAGTAGGTCCCTCATAGAATATAATAACCACAGCTTTAAAAGTTGTTCCTGAAAATGTTAGTTGACTTGCCACAAAAGTTTTAATATTGGTTTCCAATTTTCTTCCATCTACTCTACCAAGTTGCAGCATTAATATGACATATTTTCCAAATTTCTAAATATAACATTGACAACATTTCTGATTAACAAGGAGAGCATTTCATATTTTGATTAGCTAATTTTACTAATTTATTAAAAGACAGTGATTTGCAATCTGGTGTTGTCAAATATATGAATCGTTCAATGTCTATTTCAGTGGTAGAAGAAAATGAACCCTCTTCACATTTATGATCCCATCTGTAACTTAGTCCAAAGAAATTTTCAATTTGTATTCCTTCATCTTCCAATACTGCAAGCATAAACGCAAGAAATTCTTGTGCATCTTGTTGTATATTTTTTTTTTTTTTTTTGTCCTCATTTGCCAAACCCTTATGTGTGAAGAAGGAAATCCGCCAACCACCATTTTGTGCTATCTTGTCCTGCCCACCAAACCCTTTAGTGTGCTATGGACAATTGCACAGAAAACAAAAGAAACAAATTGGCGGGAGAAGGAGCAAACAACACACAAAAAAAAAGGACGACCTTCAGAAACTCCATCTAGGCATATTTCAACCTGTTTGGACCAGAAAGACGAATGAAGACCCTTGTTATAGGTCCATTGAGCAGGGAAGCTGGCATAATCATAGGACCCGGGGAAAAAAAAAAAACCCCGGGAGACCTACTTCCACTGTATCAGATAGTCCCAAAAGGCAATTTTCTTTTTTTTCATGCTACAGGGTCTAGCCAGGTCTACTTTAGAATCTTCATATAGGGACGATAACCATCCCATATATGTTGGAGGAGCTGTGTCCACCCAAAATCTGCAGATCTGTCTCCTAGCCAACAGGATTGAAAAAAACAGAAAGGATCTGGCAGGCCCTAGGATATTTTCGTCAAGCCCAAAGAAAATCAAAGGGAGAGTATTACTAAGAGTGATATTTAGCATAGAAGATAGTGCTTCTATCACCTCTTCCCAAAAACGACTAATGGCTGGGCACTCTTTAAACATATGAACATCCGAGGCCTCAACTAGGTCACATTTATTGCATTTTTTTCCATGTTGAAATTTGGCTAACTTTTGGGGGGACAGATAAGCATGATGTAAAGTGAAAAGATGGTTTCGCCTCAACCAGGCTGGCTTCACGATTTTATATAGTAAACTAAATGAGTTTGACCACAGCTGCTGGCACTGTTCGCCAATGTTGCTGCCCCATAACACCTCAGGGAGGGTTGTGTCGTCATCTATCTCCTCCAAGATCGCCCAATACCAACATGCGACCTCCTTTCCCCCCCCTGGCCTTGTCACCAGTAGGTTTTCTAAGTTGCTGTATTTTCCCAAGGAGACTCCCTTTCTTTTCAAGGCCTGAGCCCAGCTAGTCAGCTGTACATACTTAAAGTAAGATAGACCTGGCCCGACTTTCTCCCGCAAAGCCTCCCAAGGTAGCATTGAACCACCAGCTATCAGCTCTCCCCAGTTCAAAAAACCGGCTTCCTTTATTGGACCTGCCAGTCTGTCTTTAAGACATAAGGGAGTACCTGGTGAATCCCATATAGGTGCTAAGTTGGAAAAATAACACAACCCAGTTCTATTTCTGATTGTGGACCAACTCCTAGCCAAGGATTGTAGAGTTTTTAATTTTATTTTTTTAAAGAATTTCTGGTCTCCAAACTTAAAAAGAAAGCAGTCAGATGGAAGATCAGACCCCTCCAACATAGCTCGGAACATCCTCCCTCTAGAGTTGTCCTCTGATGTTTTTAGGAGCATTCTAGAGTAGGATAGTTGGAACGCCCAGACATAGTATTGGATGTCTGGTGACGTAAGGCCTCCTTTCTCTCTCCTTCTCCTCAGCTTTTTCCAGGCCAATCTCGAAGCTCGATTCATCCAAATAAAAGAGTTAATACCTTGTTGACATTTAGATATTTGTTTAATGTCAAAAGCCATAGGGATAGAGTTAAACAAAAAGGTATATTTGGGTAGGATAGACATTTTTATAAGGTTTGTCCTCCCAAAGATGGATAAAGGGAGGTGATTCCATGCCTTTAGTTGTTTCTGACATTGCTTATATACTCGGTCAAGATTAAAGGTGGTGATTTTGCTTATATCTTGGGTAATTCTAATTCCACGATACCGCATGGAGGGCACTACCTCCACCTGTGTGTTGGGGGAATTCCAGGCCATAATTTCTGTTTTCTCTGAGTTTATGTGGTACCCAGAGATTTTACCAAACTCCTCAGCTTTCCTAATCACCGAGGGGAGAGCCAAGTCGAGGTTTGATGTCATAATGAGTATGTCATCGGCATATAGGGCAACCCACCTTTCTCACCCTCCAAAGCTAAATGATGGAATACTAGCCTCCTCTCTAAGAATCTGTGCAAAAGGTTCAATATAGAGGTTAAAAAGGAGAGGGGAAAGTGGGCAGCCCTGCCTTGTACCTCTCGAAATTCCAAAAGACTCTGTTAGGGAATTGTTTACATTGAGTCTTGCCGTCGGGGCCTTGTATATAAGTGAAATCATGCGGCAGAAAATTTCGGGCAAATTGAATTTCTTCAAAACTGCAGCCAGATAGGACCAGTTTACTCTGTCAAAGGCCTTAGTCGCATCCAACGTAAAGGCAGCCAGAGGCAGAGAAAAAGTGGTGGCGATATCAATTGCCCCTACCAGATCGTGTGTGAGGTCAGCTAAGTGTCTGCCCTTTATAAAGCCCTTTTGGTCTTCATGAACTAAAGAGCTTATCGCCTTCCCCAACCTAGTTGTCATTATAGCCGCAAAGATTTTATAGTCGTTGTTGAGAAGCGAGATCGGGCGATATGACCCACAATCCTTCAAGTCTTTCCCATCTTGTTGTATATTGAGTGTAAATTGTGAGGAACCATTACACATATCCAAAAGATGCTGAATGCTAGAAACACTATGGATTTTAGTTCTATCAGTTACCAACTTTTGAAAAATATAATGTAATAAAGAACAGAATATTTTTTCTTGATTTTTCATAATTTCTGATGAAGATATAGATAAAAGACATCACAATTACATTAGCATAGCAGTTGATACCTGAAATATTTTCTAACTGGTATCCTACAATATCATCAACAGTGTCCATTTTCATCTTCTTTGGAGCTTCATTATCCTCTTCAATTGTTTTCTTTTTTTGAATTTCACTAGAATGTTTGTCATGTTTCCATTTTGGACATGTTTCTCATATATGGGATATTCCCCTGAGTTAGGAGCATAAAATCTTCTTAACCGATTATTCTCTCTTACACAATTTGCATCAGCACTAATCTTTTTCTCATCAAAATCAATCAAACACAAACCAGATAATGTTCTTACTCGGGACACTGCAATGTATGCCATGCCCTCTTTGAACACTGTACTTCCAATATTTACCAAAACATTGTCTACACTTAACCCCTTCGCTGCTAGGCCTTTTCCCCTCCTGTGCTAAGCCCTTTTTGGGCTATTTGAGGTAGTGCGCGCTTAGGCCCCTGTAACTTTTTGACCACATTAGGTATCCACGCCAAATTTGCGTCCTTTTCTTCCAACATCTTGGGGATTCTAAAGGTACCCAGGGTTTGTGGATTCTCCTAGAGGGGTCACAGAAATTAGTCAAAATACAGCAATTTTTTTTTTTTTTTGTGAAAAATGTGAAAAACGGGCTGCAAATGAAAGCTTCTGGGTTTTTCTCTGCAAATGGTATCAAAAAAGGGTTTGTGGGGCTGAAATCACAATTTCTCCAGCTTTTAGGGAATGACAGACTTTTGTTAGAAAACCAACATTTTTTACACAGTTTTGGCATTTTTCTGGGACATACCCTATTTTTGCTATTTTTTGTGCTTTCAACCTCCTTCCAGTTAACGGTAGAAAAGGGTAACAAAACAATACTGGATCCTGGAAAGCTATACATTTTTGAAAAGTAGACAAAATTCTGAATTCAGCAAGGGGTCATTTGCGTAGATCCATCAAGGTTTCTTTATAGAAATTTACAGGCAAATATAGGAGAAATTAAAAATTTGTTGAAAAAAGCAGCCTCTTGAGTCAACGTTTTTACCTGTAACTTCTTCGAATTATGACATCTCTTTGAAAGCAATGTACCGTTACATCCGGTAGACCTTCCTGGTTGTGTGGACATATAGGACTTGTAGGTTCATCAAGAGCCCAACGAACCCAGAGTAGAAAAATGAGCAGCATTTTGTAATGTATTTTTTTTTTGGTCCGGGTATATAGCAATTATTGTGGGAAAATGTATACTTGGAAAAATCGGTATGAAAGTCACCTATGTATTTCTGAAATGGGAACAAATTACAGAGTTCAGAAACAGTGCATATTTGCACATTTTCGAAATTGGGAATACTCATATTTGCATGACAATTATTGGTCATTTTTCAAAATGACTTTTTTTTTACACAATGTCTTTCATTTGGAAGGGAGAAATGCATCAAAAATCAACAGGTAATAACAGTTGCTTTACAAATTCGAACTACCCTAAGTCTCCCGAGAAAAATGGTACCTCACTTGTGTGGGTAGGCATAGTGCCCACGACAGGAAGTGGCTCAAAACCTAAGGTGAACACACCACATTTTCACACTGAAAATTTACACTTTTTTTGCAAAGAGTCTAGCTGTAGTTTTTGAACCCTAGCCCTGCCGGCACCTAGGGAAACCTAGCAAACCTATACATTTTTGAAAACTAGACACCCAGGGGAATCCAGGATGGGGTGACTTGACTGCCTCCCACCATGGTCTGTTACCCAGAATCCCTTGCAAACGTAAAAAATTGAAAAAAAAACCACATTTTCCCCACATTTCTGTGATGGAAAGTTCTGGAATCTGCGTGGATCCACAAATTTCCACCCACCCCGCGTTCCCCAAAGTCCTACGAGAAAAATGGTACCTCACTTGTGCGGGTCGGCCTAGTGCCCGCGACAGGAAACGGCGCAAAACGCAACGTGGTTTTGGAGTGAAAAATGACCCTTTTTTTGGCAAAGTGACTAGCTGTAGATTTTGTACCTTAGCCCTGCCGGCACCTAGGGAAACCTAGCAAACCTATACATTTCTGAAAACTAGACACCCAGGGGAATCCAGGATGGGGTGACTTGACTGCCTCCCACCATGGTCTGTTACCCAGAATCCCTTGCAAACGTAAAAAATTGAAAAAAAAACCACATTTTCCCCACATTTCTGTGATGGAAAGTTCTGGAATCTGCGTGGATCCACAAATTTCCACCCACCCCGCGTTCCCCAAAGTCCTACGAGAAAAATGGTACCTCACTTGTGCGGGTCGGCCTAGTGCCCGCGACAGGAAACGGCGCAAAACGCAACGTGGTTTTGGAGTGAAAAATGACCCTTTTTTTGGCAAAGTGACTAGCTGTAGATTTTGTACCCTAGCCCTGCCGGCACCTAGGGAAACCTAGCAAACCTATACATTTCTGAAAACTAGACACCCAGGGGAATCCAGGATGGGGTGACTTGACTGCCTCCCACCATGGTCTGTTACCCAGAATCCCTTGCAAACGTAAAAAATTGAAAAAAAAACCACATTTTCCCCACATTTCTGTGATGGAAAGTTCTGGAATCTGCGTGGATCCACAAATTTCCACCCACCCCGTGTTCCCCAAAGTCCTACGAGAAAAATGGTACCTCACTTGTGCGGGTCGGCCTAGTGCCCGCGACAGGAAACGGCGCAAAACGCAACGTGGTTTTGGAGTGAAAAATGACCCTTTTTTTGGCAAAGTGACTAGCTGTAGATTTTGTACCCTAGCCCTGCCGGCACCTAGGGAAACCTAGCAAACCTATACATTTCTGAAAACTAGACACCCAGGGGAATCCAGGATGGGGTGACTTGACTGCCTCCCACCATGGTCTGTTACCCAGAATCCCTTGCAAACGTAAAAAATTGACAAAAAAAACACATTTTCCCCACATTTCTGTGATGGAAAGTTCTGGAATCTGCGTGGATCCACAAATTTCCACCCACCCCGCGTTCCCCAAAGTCCTACGAGAAAAATGGTACCTCACTTGTGCGGGTTGGCCTAGTGCCCGCGACAGGAAACGGCGCAAAACGCAACGTGGTTTTGGAGTGAAAAATGACCCTTTTTTTGGCAAAGTGACTAGCTGTAGATTTTGTACCCTAGCCCTGCCGGCACCTAGGGAAACCTAGCAAACCTATACATTTCTGAAAACTAGACACCCAGGGGAATCCAGGATGGGGTGACTTGACTGCCTCCCACCATGGTCTGTTACCCAGAATCCCTTGCAAACGTAAAAAATTGACAAAAAAAACACATTTTCCCCACATTTCTGTGATGGAAAGTTCTGGAATCTGCGTGGATCCACAAATTTCCACCCACCCCGCGTTCCCCAAAGTCCTACGAGAAAAATGGTACCTCACTTGTGCGGGTCGGCCTAGTGCCCGCGACAGGAAACGGCGCAAAACGCAACGTGGTTTTGGAGTGAAAAATGACCCTTTTTTTGGCAAAGTGACTAGCTGTAGATTTTGTACCTTAGCCCTGCCGGCACCTAGGGAAACCTAGCAAACCTATACATTTCTGAAAACTAGACACCCAGGGGAATCCAGGATGGGGTGACTTGACTGCCTCCCACCATGGTCTGTTACCCAGAATCCCTTGCAAACGTAAAAAATTGAAAAAAAAACCACATTTTCCCCACATTTCTGTGATGGAAAGTTCTGGAATCTGCGTGGATCCACAAATTTCCACCCACCCCGCGTTCCCCAAAGTCCTACGAGAAAAATGGTACCTCACTTGTGCGGGTCGGCCTAGTGCCCGCGACAGGAAACGGCGCAAAACGCAACGTGGTTTTGGAGTGAAAAATGACCCTTTTTTTGGCAAAGTGACTAGCTGTAGATTTTGTACCCTAGCCCTGCCGGCACCTAGGGAAACCTAGCAAACCTATACATTTCTGAAAACTAGACACCCAGGGGAATCCAGGATGGGGTGACTTGACTGCCTCCCACCATGGTCTGTTACCCAGAATCCCTTGCAAACGTAAAAAATTGAAAAAAAAACCACATTTTCCCCACATTTCTGTGATGGAAAGTTCTGGAATCTGCGTGGATCCACAAATTTCCACCCACCCCGTGTTCCCCAAAGTCCTACGAGAAAAATGGTACCTCACTTGTGCGGGTCGGCCTAGTGCCCGCGACAGGAAACGGCGCAAAACGCAACGTGGTTTTGGAGTGAAAAATGACCCTTTTTTTGGCAAAGTGACTAGCTGTAGATTTTGTACCCTAGCCCTGCCGGCACCTAGGGAAACCTAGCAAACCTATACATTTCTGAAAACTAGACACCCAGGGGAATCCAGGATGGGGTGACTTGACTGCCTCCCACCATGGTCTGTTACCCAGAATCCCTTGCAAACGTAAAAAATTGACAAAAAAAACACATTTTCCCCACATTTCTGTGATGGAAAGTTCTGGAATCTGCGTGGATCCACAAATTTCCACCCACCCCGCGTTCCCCAAAGTCCTACGAGAAAAATGGTACCTCACTTGTGCGGGTTGGCCTAGTGCCCGCGACAGGAAACGGCGCAAAACGCAACGTGGTTTTGGAGTGAAAAATGACCCTTTTTTTGGCAAAGTGACTAGCTGTACATTTTGTACCCTAGCCCTGCCGGCACCTAGGGAAACCTAGCAAACCTATACATTTCTGAAAACTAGACACCCAGGGGAATCCAGGATGGGGTGACTTGACTGCCTCCCACCATGGTCTGTTACCCAGAATCCCTTGCAAACGTAAAAAATTGACAAAAAAAACACATTTTCCCCACATTTCTGTGATGGAAAGTTCTGGAATCTGCGTGGATCCACAAATTTCCACCCACCCCGCGTTCCCCAAAGTCCTACGAGAAAAATGGTACCTCACTTGTGCGGGTTGGCCTAGTGCCCGCGACAGGAAACGGCGCAAAACGCAACGTGGTTTTGGAGTGAAAAATGACCCTTTTTTTGGCAAAGTGACTAGCTGTACATTTTGTACCCTAGCCCTGCCGGCACCTAGGGAAACCTAGCAAACCTATACATTTCTGAAAACTAGACACCCAGGGGAATCCAGGATGGGGTGACTTGACTACCTCCCACCATGGTCTGTTACCCAGAATCCCTTGCAAACGTAAAAAATTGACAAAAAAAACACATTTTCCCCACATTTCTGTGATGGAAAGTTCTGGAATCTGCGTGGATCCACAAATTTCCACCCACCCCGCGTTCCCCAAAGTCCTACGAGAAAAATGGTACCTCACTTGTGCGGGTTGGCCTAGTGGCCGCGACAGGAAACGGCGCAAAACGCAACGTGGTTTTGGAGTGAAAAATGACCCTTTTTTTGGCAAAGTGACTAGCTGTAGATTTTGTACCCTAGCCCTGCCGGCACCTAGGGAAACCTAGCAAACCTATACATTTCTGAAAACTAGACACCCAGGGGAATCCAGGATGGGGTGACTTGACTGCCTCCCACCATGGTCTGTTACCCAGAATCCCTTGCAAACGTAAAAAATTGACAAAAAAAACACATTTTCCCCACATTTCTGTGATGGAAAGTTCTGGAATCTGCGTGGATCCACAAATTTCCACCCACCCCGCGTTCCCCAAAGTCCTACGAGAAAAATGGTACCTCACTTGTGCGGGTCGGCCTAGTGCCCGCGACAGGAAACGGCGCAAAACGCAACGTGGTTTTGGAGTGAAAAATGACCCTTTTTTTGGCAAAGTGACTAGCTGTAGATTTTGTACCCTAGCCCTGCCGGCACCTAGGGAAACCTAGCAAACCTATACATTTCTGAAAACTAGACACCCAGGGGAATCCAGGATGGGGTGACTTGACTGCCTCCCACCATGGTCTGTTACCCAGAATCCCTTGCAAACGTAAAATTGAAAAAAAAAACCACATTTTCCCCACATTTCTGTGATGGAAAGTTCTGGAATCTGCGTGGATCCACAAATTTCCACCCACCGCGCGTTCCCCGAAGTCCTACGAGAAAAATGGTACCTCACTTGTGCGGGTCGGCCTAGTGCCCGCGACAGGAAACGGCGCAAAACGCAACGTGGTTTTGGAGTGAAAAATGACCCTTTTTTTGGCAAAGTGACTAGCTGTAGATTTTGTACCCTAGCCCTGCCGGCACCTAGGGAAACCTAGCAAACCTATACATTTCTGAAAACTAGACACCCAGGGGAATCCAGGATGGGGTGACTTGACTGCCTCCCACCATGGTCTGTTACCCAGAATCCCTTGCAAACGTAAAAAATTGACAAAAAAAACACATTTTCCCCACATTTCTGTGATGGAAAGTTCTGGAATCTGCGTGGATCCACAAATTTCCACCCACCCCGCGTTCCCCAAAGTCCTACGACAAAAATGGTACCTCACTTGTGCGGGTCGGCCTAGTGCCCGCGACAGGAAACGGCGCAAAACGCAACGTGGTTTTGGAGTGAAAAATGACCCTTTTTTTGGCAAAGTGACTAGCTGTACATTTTGTACCCTAGCCCTGCCGGCACCTAGGGAAACCTAGCAAACCTATACATTTCTGAAAACTAGACACCCAGGGGAATCCAGGATGGGGTGACTTGACTGCCTCCCACCATGGTCTGTTACCCAGAATCCCTTGCAAACGTAAAAAATTGACAAAAAAAACACATTTTCCCCACATTTCTGTGATGGAAAGTTCTGGAATCTGCGTGGATCCACAAATTTCCACCCACCCCGCGTTCCCCAAAGTCCTACGACAAAAATGGTACCTCACTTGTGCGGGTTGGCCTAGTGCCCGCGACAGGAAACGGCGCAAAACGCAACGTGGTTTTGGAGTGAAAAATGACCCTTTTTTTGGCAAAGTGACTAGCTGTACATTTTGTACCCTAGCCCTGCCGGCATTTATATTTTCTGTAACGTTTCTCTCAAAGCTGTAATGTTGCAGTACTTCATAGAGAGTAATGTTTTCCAGATGTGGACTTCTTTTAGGATAGTATGTATCCAACATATTTGTTTTAACAATATCTGTACTTTCTGGTTCATTCAATGCTAAGTATTCAATTTCTTGTACAGATTTCAATACTCGATTTCGTTTTGCAGCAAGACCTAGACTTACCCAAATGATTTCTCTTGACATTGAATATAAACTTGCAGAGGTCAAGCGATCCGAACGTTCATAAGATCCAATCTCTCGTTGGGATAACATCTTCAAACTAAAGCTGTAAAATGTGTTACTAAGAGTCTTCTCTTGTGAAATCCCTTATCACATTTCTTTCAACTCCGTCATTTCAGATTTGAGTGTATATGACCTAACATAGCGAGCAACAGCAGCTGAATTATCAGCAACATCCTGGATATCCATATTTGCATTCCACATTGTTAAAATCACTGGATTGTAGTCATAAATATACTTTGAATCTTCAGTTCTTTTTATGTTGTAAGTATTCTTCTGAGATTTCCAAATTATAGTATGCCTTACTGCTGACATAAAACTGTTGACTCTTTCTTTTGAAATTATTGGACGTGGGAATTCAAAACAACATTTTGTATACAATCTTCCCTTTGACTTGTATTTCTGTCAACAGTATTTCCCACATTGGTGATTTTGAGACTGTAAAACTTGCTGCCTCAAGTTGTTTTCTCCTCTCTCTTGGAATGGCAAAGTTAACATATTTTTCAATGAAAGACAATACACTTTCATCAGTATCAGTTCCGGATATAGGTGAATCCTTGATCCATAATAACATGTGTATATGAGGAGCAACTCTGGCTTGGTACTTCTTTCTCCAAGAGAAATCAATAACTTCTCCAAGAGGTGGATTCTTTTTATTGCAGATAAAAGACATCATATCTTGAAACCTATGATTAAAATATCTGCACACATTTACAGGATCCAAGCAAACACAGTTCTCCAGCTGTCTTCAATTCAATATTTTTTACATTTGAATTTGCTTGTTGTAGAAATTCAAGTAAGTCATCCCATGCGTATTCAGCACAGCTAAGCGTAACACACCATGTAGGGGTTCCTACGTTCCTTAACATACATTTAAGTTCTCCGTGACGACGATACCAATACTCATAAGTACCACATTGACACGCCTTCAAATTATTAAACTGAGATTCTAAAAGCTCGTCTCTTTGTTGAACTTTGTCAAAAAATTCCATTGCAGAAAGATGTGTAAGATGAACTCCTGTTTTTAATATGTGGTTCACTGCATATGAACGTCCAGACAAGTCACTTTCAAAGAGAAGAAGACATAAATATGGAATACATTGTCGAAATCTTCGATCTTCTGAGTACAATATTGTTGTATGATATTCTGAAGCTGGAATCTGCACTGGTCGTTCATCATATCGCTCACATTTTCCAGTGGGGAAGAGCTGTGAAAAACAACAAGCTTCCAAACTTTTTTCCAAAACACTCATGGGAGTTCCCTTCGCTTAATTAATTTGAAATAATTCAATAGTATTTCCTATCACTTCTTTTGAATGTAGAGGATCTATACTATAATGTTCATACATTTCCTTACTCCTTGAGTTATCCACTGTTTCTATTTGTCCAGTTGAAATTTTTCTTTCATCTCCTAATGATATTTCTTGTTCTTCCACATATACATTTTTATAATAAATATTGTTTTGCACAAGATATAATGTAGCCTTTTTTAAGTTTGGTGACCTTTATTAACTCTTGTTATATTTTCCGACTCTTTGTTGGTATACCATTGACTAGAATAACTATGGGTTCACTTTCCTCTCTGTCTACACTGTTTCAATATTTTTCTTAAAATCTAAAGGTACATGCACAACTCTTCCTTTTAAACCTTTTTGTAAGTCTGTTGGAGGCAGCTTACCCGTTTTAGGCTCCATACGAACTATAGCCTAAAATGGGTGCACAGATTGAATAAGAATGGACTCATATGTATTTAAATCTACCAGTTTCAGAGGAATAGCTACCAACTCTAGGTTGCTATGTACAGCTCCAGCTGGTATTTTGTTCTTCTCTAATTTGTTGCAACAATATTTACAAATACGTTGATCACTACCCAACTCAAAACGACCTTCCACCAACAAATAAGCACTATATTGCTCCCACTTATCATTATTTTCATTTTCACTTTTTAAATAAACATCAACATTACTAGTTTGACTTCTATAGTGAATATGTCGACAACAAATATAAACATAGTTTGGATTTTCACATGAAACTACCTTAAACTTTGTAATTTCTTCTGCAAACTTCACAGTATTAATATCTACCATCTCTCCTTCAATACCTACACTTATTAAACTTTCACTTTTTCTTCACTCCTCTTGAGGACCAAAGAAACGAAACTCTATATCATCAGAAACTTTTTTTTACATCCAACACTGAACCATGCAGAAGAGCTGAGTTTATTTAAGATAATGCATGACTTTTCACATAGTACAATCTTCTTACTAACTTCTGCATTTCAGAGTGATGTACTGCTAACATTCTTAAATGATGAAAAGTACTTCAACACACTTTTTTAGAAAGACAAGTCAGAGTAGGACCCTGCAAGTAAGTATATTTTCTCACTTTACCAGGATCTAGTCCTTGCAACATCTTTAATCTTCTGTTTAACAAATTTTCTTACCATAATCTTGTAAGAAATTGTGTATTATATTAATAGATTCCTGTTTTATACTACAAATACTACTACAATCCCACTTATACACTGGAGCTTGTGTACGTCTCCTTTGAACTTCTTCAGCTATTACTTCTTTCACATTTCTAGGAACCATCTTTTCTTTTTCAATTGGACAACCGTTTTTAACCTCATAGCAACAACCACTGGTATCAACTGCATGAACTATTGTATTTTGTTGAAAATAGCTTTCTTCATTAAAAAAAAGTTTCCGTACTAAAAGTATGCTTCCATTCACCAGAAAAGATTTTGCAAAAGTTAGTTTTATTAACCAGTCTTTTTCTTTAACTTTTCTCCTTCATAAAGTGCATTATTTTATTCAATGTGTTCATTCTCTTAAATATTAATATAAAAAATGTTCTTTTCAATTCAAAAGCTTTTTCAACTACACTTACAATCTGTTGTTTCTTCTTGTAAAATGCTGATTTTCTTTTATGTTTTTGCAATCTTTCAATACATTTTGTAGTACTCTACTTGTATACATTCTCTTTGTATTGTCTTTATATTGTTTCATCCTTTTTTCAACTTGGATTGTTTTCCTATAACCTGATTTTCCATTAATTTCACCATTTTTCTTTTCCTTCTGATTCCTTGTAGTACTCATCATCATCATAGTCTTTATTCGAAAGTCCAAATTCATAAAAGACACAAGTATCACAAAATTACAATTCATTAAAAACACAAAGTAGATGCAACAGAATCATAAAGTACATCATATAATAAATATTAAAATGGATAAAAAAAGATTAAACAGTAAAGCAGACGACTAGATGGTAGAATGTCATATAAAATAAGGGGAGTTAAAACAGCAAGAATATTCCATAGCTCTAGTATACAAAGCTCAATTAAGAATAACAGAGTGAGCGTAACAATTTGTTTCTTAGGTACCATGCTCAGCCCAAATATTTGGCAAGACCAATAGAAATAATTGGTAGGGTATTAGTGCGTAAGATCCTTAGGGCCACAATACTACTCCTAGTGCCCAAAGCCCTACACAATGGAGACAACCAAATGCGTCTTGGGACAATATAAGCGGAGCATACAAACAAGAAATGTCCAATCGATTCAGACTGCATGCCACATACAGGGCATGTATCATTACCAGCACTTGACCAGCTACTAGTCAGAGACCTGAGTGGCAAGGAACCTATTCGTAGCTGAAAATATAATTTCCTGTCACTAGGTTTGGTAATCAGGTCCCAATAAGTTTCTAGGGCTGGAGTAATTTTTGTCACTAGGAACCAATTAGTCATCCAGGAGTTATTAACTTGGCTCCAGATCTTGAAATCGATATGTTCCCAATACAACATTTTCAAGGAGCTCTTAGAAGGGAATGTCGTTGTCATTGGATCACTCCACAGCCCCACCAAGCCCAAGTCAACCAGGGCAGCACATATCTTCCTAAGCCAGCCAATCTTATGAGAAGTATCAGACTTAATAACATCCAAGAGTCCCCTGGCGTAGGAGGAGAGCTCCGGAGTAGACCACAACCTCCGCCAGTATAAAACAGGACGGAGGTTGGCTAGTTCCAGGATAGCTCTCCTACCTAAATCGTATCTTAAGGGGACCAATGGAGTACTCTGCGGTAGGCCTGTAATACTACGTAAAAATTTATTTTCGACTACCGTTAGGGATCTCAATGGGATCTCAATGAGTCGAAACCCCATAGCTCTGCCCCGTACAAGACAGAGCTTAAAGCCTTTGCCTCATAGACTTGAAGGACAGGTTTAATTGGCTTAGTGAAGGAGGTTTTAAACTCCTTGAGTAAAACCCCAGTAGTCTGCTGTAACTTCAAGGAGGTCATCATGACATGCTTGTTCCACTTATTGTCATTAGATATGTGCATACCAAGATATATCAAGCTGTTAACCTCCTCTAATGGCTGGGCATTCATAAAGAACTTCCTTACTCTGTAACTAGGAGGTGGGTTGAAAACCATAAGTTTGGTCTTAGAGACATTAACTTCCAATCCATGAGCTAGACAAAAATCATCAAAAACAGACAAAGCTTTTTGCAAACCACTTGGTGTTTTTGACACAATGAGAGTGTCATCCGCAAACATCAGTATTGGGGTGACTATCCCCGCCAACTTAGGAGCATCTGTGGAAACACTGAGCATACGATCTACAATCCCATTAATATACAAGGAAAAGAGCGTCGGGGCCATAGTACAGCTTGTAGTACTTTTCTTTCTCTTTTCCCCATTTTCAAAATCGATTACTTTTTTAAAACACTTTTAACAAATTCTTTTGTTCTCTTACTAGAACACTTTTTCTTCAACGTCACATGTTTTACTTCATCTACTTTCTGCTTTTTGCTATCCTTTAAAAAGTTCTGTTTCCTTTGCTCTCTTTTCTTTTGAACATTTCTTGTCATACTGAATATTTCTTAACAACTATGAAGAATTCCTAAAAAAAAAAGTTTATATTATCTTTCTAAAAAAATGTAACATTATTAAAATAATTATATACAAATATTGTCATAAATAAATAAAGAAATACATTGTGTAACGCCTATGTGAATAGATAAGTGCAACACTAGGACTTGAATGATTCTACAACTGCAAGGGAGGTACGTAACGACTGCCTGAGTGATTGCATAACTAAAGGGGTAATATCTGGAGGATTACTGCAGTACAAAGCAAATCAGTTGGTGATTTTATAACTGCATGAGTACTGCTTGGGTGATTGCAGGAGTACTAAGGGAATGTCGGAGTGATTGGAAGAGTGCAAAGGTAGTTCCTGAGGGATTTTATAAGTGCATGACTACTGGCTGAGTGATTACATAAGTACAAGGGTAATACCTGCATGATTGAAGGAGGGCAAGGGTAGTACTGAGATAACGCCTGACTGAATAAACGAGTGCAAAAGTAGTGCTCGGGGATCTCATTACACCGTTAGTACCTGAGTGATTATATACGTGCATGAGTAGTGGCAAAATGATTGCATGAGTGCCTAGCTACTGCCTGGGTGCTTGCATGAGTACAGGGGTAATGTCTGGGTGATTACATCATTGCATATGTACTTACATAATCAGTCAGGCACTAACATGGTAGTGCTAGAATGTTTTATAAGTGCATGAGTGTTGGGCCTAGCCAAATATAAAACAGCAGACTTTTATATGACTCAACCATAAGTCTCACCATATCGTTAAAAGCATACATACATATATTTATCATCATATCTAAAAGAAATATATATACAATATTTCTGAAATATAGTGAAACCTAGAAATTGAGACATGTAATAGATCTGCCTGAGTGATTGCAAGACACCATGGATAGTACTTGGGTGATTGTATAACTCTAAAGGTAGTCGCTGGGTTATTGCAGGAGAAGAGGGATAGTGACTAGCAAATTACATGAGTGCACACATAAAAGTTCAGTGCATGGATAAGTGTATAAATAGCACCTGAAGGCATAAATCACTCACTAAGAAGTGTCTAGGTGAATAGATGAGTGCAACAGTAGGGCCTGGATGATTCTTTGACTGCAAGGGTAGTGCCTGGGTTATTACATGAGTGCATAGGTAGAGACTGCAAGAATCTATAACTGTAGGGAAGTACATAACTAATGCCTGTGGGATTGCATGAGTACAGTGGTCAAATCTGGGGGAATACTGCAATACATAGGAAGTGAGTGGGTGATTTTATAAGTCCATGAGAACTGCCTGGGTGATTGCAGAAGTACTAAGGTACTGCCTGAGTGATTACAGGAGTGCAAAGGTAGTACCTGGGTGGTTTTATAAGTACATGAGTATTGCCTGAGTGATCATATAAGTATAAGAGTAGTGTCTCCGTGATTGAGAGACTGCAATAATAGCACCTTGGTAATTGAAGCACTGTATAGCTAATGCATTGGTGATTACAGGAATACAAAAGTAACCTCTGGGGGATTAAAGGAATACATAGGTAACACCAGGGTGGCTGCATGACTACAGGAGTAATATCTGGTGATTTACATGACTACACACAAAGTGGTTGAGTGATTTTATAACTGCATGGGTACATCGTGGGTGATTTCAGGACTACTGAGGTAACACCTGAGTGAATAAATGAGTGTAAAAGTTGTGCCTGGGTGATCTCATAACACCATGACTACTGTATGAGTGATTACATAAGTACACGGCTAGTGGCTACATGATTCAAAGAGTGCATGGGTAATACCTTGGTGATTGCATAAGTGCATAGCTACTGCCTGGGTAACTGCATGAGTGCATGGGTAATGTCTGCCTGGATCATTAGAAGACTGCTTGGGTAGTGCTAGGGTGTTTTATAGCTGCATGAGTATTGGGCCTAGCCAAATATAAAATAGCAGACTATTACACGACTCAACCATAAGACTCCATATTGTTAAAAGCATGCATACATATGTCTCTACCTTTTTAAATTATCATCATATCTAAAAGAAATATATATACAATATTTATCAAATATAGTGAAACCTAGAAACTGAGACATGTACAAGATCTGCCAGATTGATTGCCAAACACCATGGATAGTATTTGGGTGTATGTATGACTCCAAAGATAGTTGCTGGGTAATTACAGGAGAAGATGAATAGTGGCTGGCTAATTGCATGAGTGCACACATACAAGTTCAGTGCATGAATAAGTGGATAAATAGCACCTGAAGACATAGATGACTCACTAAGAAGTGCCTAGGTGCATAGATGAGTGCAACAGTAGGACCTAGATGATTCTACATATCATACAGAGTGCAGGGATAATATTTGGGTGATTGGAGGAGTGCATGGGTAATGCCTGGGCGCATGGAAGAGTGCATGGGTAGTTCCTGGGTGCATGAAGTAGTGCATAGGTAGTTCCTGGGTGATTGGAGGACTGCATGAGTTGAACCTGAGTGATTGCATGAGTGTACGGGTAGTGACTGGGTTATTACATGAGTGCATAATTGAATAGGGTATTGCCTGGGTGATTGAACCATTGTATAGCATGACTTCAGATGTAATATCTGGGGGACTACCGGAGTATATAGAAAGTGCCTGGGTGATTTTATAAGTGAATCAGTACTGCTTGGGTGATTAGAATAATACTGTGATGGTGCCTCAGTGATTGCAAAAGTGTAGAGTTAGTGCCTGGATGATTTTATAAGTGCATAGGCACTGGCTAAGTGATTGGAGGAATGCATAGATCCTGACAGGGTGATTGGAGGAGTGCAAGGGTAGTGCCTGCATGAATAAACCAGTGTATAGCTAACACGTTGATGATTGCCAGGGGGATTAGAGGAGTACATAGGTAATGGCTGGTTATTCCATTATTACAGGGGTAATATTTGGGAGATTACAGGAGTGCATAGCAGCATATGCTAGCAGCATCATATATAAAAGTAATAGATAGATAAATGTATAACTATGTTTTCTTATTCTATCATCTTCGCACACATTATACAGGTACCATAATACATATGCAAGTAGACATGTATCTCAGTCACAACACCATTCACAGCTCAAACCTTCACAGACTTCACTTCAATTATCAAACAGATACTAAAAAGTATGCGGTATATATGAAATATAACTTTCCTCACATCATACAAAGAACTCTAATAAATAACATCTCTACAAACATCTCAAACCTCACTTTCAAACTGCTGCTTTACCATTCTACAACTACTTATAATGTGGACACCTACCCAAATACAAAGCAGGAACCCTTCATATGTCTTTACTAAAAGTCTAACCATATTTGTAAAAGCATACATGAATATGTCTGTACCATAACTCTATCCAAACCTTAAAAATTCACAGAACAAACTACCAATTTTAAGGAAACACCAAACATTATGTGGCATACTTCAACTGTACCTCTCTAGAAACTTAAAAAAGAATCCTGATCCATAATACCTTATGCCAACATCTTTCAAACCACACTATTATGCTGCATCTTCACCATTCTACTACTAGTCACAGTTTTGAGACTACCACATAAAAAGCAACAAGACCTCTTTGTTATACACCATGCACCTTTAAATGTATAAGACATATGGAAATACATATACAAGTAGAAACATATTTGAGAGAGAAGCCCATGCACATCTTAAAACTTGACAGACTCCACCTCCAATTTTATGATGTGGTATACTACAAATGTACATATCCACACACTAAAACAAACAACCATAATCCCTAATCCATCTTTCAATATACACATATTCCTATACAGAATCTATTTCAAACAACATTTAGCTACAATAAAACAAACTACAATATACATCTCTACATTTAATAATATATTTCAAATATCACAGTTCATCAATAATTTTCAAAGATAACAAATAAACCCGATACATAATACACCTTAGAAATGTATAACTCACCTTCCAAATTGATTTGTAGAATTTATAATATCACAAACTCATAAAAGATTTTCTTTTGCACACAATCAATGTAATGCACCACTCTCATCAAGGTAAAACCAGTAATGGCAAATTTTCCCTCTCTTTCTCCACACAAATACATGTAAGTAACAAATCTATTTGCTTCCTACATTATTGCAAATTATACAACACATTTCTATTGGTTAGACATATTAACCCTTACCAACTGACTTCTAAAAGTGCCCAAATTGGTTCTGGAATTGTTTTGAGTCGCGATTCCACCGTGAACCAATGCGATGGAGCCGCAAAACCATACAGGAGTTCAAAAATAAATTACAAATAAAAATACTACTATTTTTTAAGAACACACCACTTCTAAAGATAGTACTGACTTGGGAAATCTTAGTTTAATAAGATACCACTTATATATAAATTACAATTTCACATTTTAATTCCACAGTTAAGTTTCAACCCTTCCCCCATTATGCTTAATCCCAGTTTCCATAGTAACAGTGCATAAAACATTCAACTAAACTGACAGGTAACAAGTTCACTATATTTTCAAGTTCAGCACACAAGCTTACAAATGCAAACAGCAGGTGTGGTTAACATTTGGAAAATATGACCTTATCCTATCTACTGTACATTTCAAACATTTTTTACTAACCAATAAGAAACATGCTTTTTAAAGAAAGTAACATGCACCCTATTTTTTAATGTAAAATGTTCTTAAGCAGCCAATCAATTCTCTACTTTTTTAAAATAGCATCTTGTCCACCATTTTAGATACCTCTCATTCTACCAACTGACTACCTCAGCTACAGATATCTTTTCATTACTTCCATACATCCGTTCAAGATGCTTACAGTATGGATTGTTGGGCACAGCTATGTTTTCTGGTTTAAAAGGTATGCTGGACTCAGAGGTATTGACAAAGGCCTAGCTTTGCAAAATGTGTATATTAAATGGATTGCACAGAGAGGAATAAGGTGGCACCAATTGATGCATTTGGTTAAAACCTTTTTGCATCTCCAACCCCCTGACCTCATGATTGTGCACTGTGGTGGCAGTGGCCTAGGCACATTGACTGGGGTAGGTCTGGAAATGCTAATGAAGGACACCTTTGCACAATTGATGTTGATTGTACCTCAGACTGTCTTTGTATACCTCAGACGGTTTTTGTATTTTCTAATATATGCCAAAGACAGAAATGGAAGTGGTCAAGTCAATTCTGTCCACAGATTGAGAACATTAGAAAGAATGTCAATAAAGCTGTTTCTTCATACCTCAGAGATCATAGAATGGGGTCCATCTACAACAACAATCTACATTTTCATATAGACGACATCTATAGAAGTGATGGAGTGCACAGATCAAGGGAACAGAGTTTTCCTCAACAACCTTAAGCTGTGCATCCACACTTACATGTAGCTATAACAAAGTCAAAATAAAAACAAGGGCTCTTTTTAGAGCCACCCTATAACCCAACATATAATCTTACTTTTTAAAAAACATATATACTCTTTTTTAATTGTGCATGGAGTCACAAACCCATCGCACTCCATCGCCGTGCTGAGGGTTGGAGTCTCTAATCCAAACTCGAAAGAAAACAAAAATGCACCACTTCCATAATTTGGTATTCGCCCCGGGGACCCCATCCCTCGTGGCCTGCCAGCATTTATTTCTTTTAATAAATAAGGAGGGGGACCGTGCGGCACCCCTCCTGAGGTCAATAATGGTCCGGGGCCTACCACAATTTTTTTTTTTAAAAGAGGGGGACTACGTGTCCCCCTCCTCAGGTCAATATAAAGGTTTCCTGCTCTTGCTTCAATGAAGCAAAGCAGTGTTTGCTATGGCAGGGCGGGAGCTGTGCACCCGCCATTCCATAGCAGACGCAATGTCATGGGGGTGGGCACAACGGGACATTGCAAGAGCAGGCCCTGGGGGGTGGCGGTCCCCAAGGACATCGAGAGCTCCAGGAGGGAAAGCATTTTCAAAGCCCCAGGGAGGTGGTCATCTCCGGGGACCCCTGCCCTTTATGTAAAATTGCCCCAAGGAGGTGGTGGGCAGTGTGTGGAGGGGCAGGAGCCACCCCACACTTAAATTAATTAAAGTCCCAGGGAGGTGGCGGTCCCCGGTGGCTTGGGAGGCCCCCGGGGCCCCCACCCTATTTTTATAAAGCCCCGGGGAGGTGGCAGTCCACGGGGCTTTGGGGGCCCCCACTAAATAGTTACACATTGGCCCCGGGACCTGACACACTCTGGGCTTAAGGAAAACGAAGGGCGGGAGCCCACGCTTGGGTTTTCTTTTGTTTTCTCAGCGGAATTCGCGCACCTAGTGCAACTTACGCCGAAAAAACAAACAAAAAAATGCTTTTTGTGATCAACCATAGGGGTATTTCTACCCTGACCCCTTTCCCACATTTACAACATTTTTCAAGTGACTCAGTTCTACTGAGTCACCAGATGGCTGCAAACACACTATGGTTTAGAGTGTTGGCAGCCAATATAAATGAAGCTCGTGCTAGGAAGGGTTTGCGAACCCTCCTTGGTGCTCAGATCTCAATATGTTTATTTTTTGAATTTCTCAGGAACTACTGAACGAATTTACACCATTTAAAAAAAGTGGCTTTCTGAACCAAGAGCTACCTTTTTGCCACATTTGGTGTAATTCCGTTCAGCAGTTCGGGCTGTAGCCTGTTCCAAAATTCCCATGGAAATTAACATGGGGAAAAAGGGTTTTGGGACCCCCCTTTTTTTCGGCCCCAGCGTGATGAATCACCCCAAAAATCTCAGGACAGGAGCTGACCTGAGCGAACCATTAGTTTTGAAAATTTGATGAAGATTCTTCAAACGGCGCCAAAGATATTTGCAAAATAAAAAACACTTTTGGAGTAGAAACGAGGTCCTAACTACAACTACCTAATGGCGACCGCCAGGAAGGAGCAGGAAGGGGCACTTTCCTGCACAAAAACAATCCTGAGAGGCATGTTTCTCTTTCAATGTGGATTGCAGAATGTTTCTCTTTGTTATACTGCTCCTGGGAAGGCATATCTTTTTGGCACATTCCCAAATCTATCAGTTCTGGTAAATCTGTGAATGCGTAAAAAATAATGGAGGTTGATTGGCAACAGCCATGCAATGCCCATTGAACACCATCCCAAGGCAGAGTAAGACAATGCAGCAATGTGTGCGGCGTTGCTTTACTCCAGATTTATGGAGCCACTCAGGGCCCCACAAGGTGGCCTTGCGAGGCTTCATAAATTGCACTTAAGGGTTGCATCATTAATATGCAATGTTACATGGTGCAAACGCAACTCAAACCGGATTATAAATATGGCCCTAAGTTTGGCTACCTGATGCCTCTCACCACATTTTCCATCATACACGGTAGCCATCCTCTGCTGCTACATTGTCTCTGCTCTATAACTGGAGCACATCTCCTCTAGGCCCCCAGATACCATGTTCCATTACATACATACACGTCACTCCAGTTAAACCCACTCTCATCCATAGATGTAAACACTATCACTCCTTTGAGGGTAATGTAAAAGTACCTTGGGGCGAAAATAGTTACCGCAATGTGCTACATAAATTACATTAATTATGACAATATTGATGTGATGGGTGTTTTTTTTAAGACAAAAGTATGTGAACCAATAAATACAGTTTACATGATATTAGTATAAAAGGTTTCGTATATTTCAAAGCATTATGGGTAGGCTGAGAGTAGCCAGTGCGGTGGCAAGTGTCCACATTAGCTCTGAGACTATCTAGATCTGTAACTGATGTGGTCTCCATCTGGATTAAAATTCTATAGGCAGTGGCAAATTTCTTGCAGGGAGAACTCCCAATGGGCCTTGCAGTGGCAGATCACTCTTATGATAAACACATTTAGCAGGACTAAAATACCACTCTGCATGCATTTTTACTCCAATATCTTTCTGAGGAGCTTTGTAGACATGTTACATCCTGGTGCTAAACAATTCCAGTTGTAATTGTGGCCCTGTAATCTGTGACTATCGCCCGGGTTAGAATAAACCAGAAAGGAAAATTGTGAACCTCTTCTAGGCCAACAAAAGACCTCAACTGGGAAATCAAGTCTGATCTCACTGCCTCCAAACAATGTGGCATATTTACAATGCCCTTGCTGCACTTTTATGCTGGTGGTGCAACACTTTTGTGATGCTCCAGAGGCGCAGTGTGGCGGCCCAAATTTACAAGGACACGCAAAGCCACCCTGTGTATCTATTCATGGCCTTGTAAATATGGAGTAAGTCAATGCCTGACTCTGCGTGGAAGGGGTGTTCCATGGGTGTTGCTGTGGGTGCCCCCATGCAACACCCATAGTTCTTTACACTGACCCAGATTTACAACATAGAGTAAATCCAGGGCAGAGAAGGCGTAATGCCTCCTCGTTTTTCCCTCTTTCTACGTGTGCTGCATTTTGCAGCACACATAGAACGAGAAAGATGCTTCATTTGATTGTTTTTGTGCAGGAAGGTGTCCCTTCCTGCACAAAAACAATCAGGCAAACAACACAGACGGCCTTGCACCATGGGTCAAGGGTGCGTGCATTGGTGCTTGGCTGCAGTTTGTGTGCCAGCAGAAAGGACAGGAATGCATTGTATCTTGTAGCTATGGTGCATTCCTGACCTTGTTGTTTGATGTAGGGCAGCACAGCTAGTATGCTTGTGGCACTGCCCTACGCCAAAATATTGTGAATATGCCCCAAAATGTGCACAGATGTGCTAAAAGCTACCCGAGACATCCACAAGACCAAATACTGGTAGAAACATTTACACTTCAACATGGAAGATGTCAATATAAGCTCAAAAACTCAAGTAGCACTACAATTCTAACCATAAATGTAATTTCAAGCAAAATATATTGATGTCGAAAAAAAAATCGAGAAACATGGGGCCCGATTCACAAAGGTAAACTTACACGTTTGTTCAAAAATTAGACCAAACGTCTAAGTTTATGACTTTGTGAATTTCCAAAGGGCATTTACGAGTACTATCTTTATGTTCACACTCGGGCGGGTGGTGAATTCCTAAAGTCGTAAACTTAGATTTTTGGTCTAAGTTTAGACACAAACATCTACGTTTACCTCCATGAATCGAGCCTATGATCTCTTCTAAAGCAAAAAATCGAAAATAAATCAAATACGTGTATGTGGGCAATTATAAATTGGATGAAGCTACACAGACTTAATTAAAGAGCATGCCCTATGGTGCCGAATGCCTTGTGATCAATCTGAAGAAATCCTGCATCATCCCCAAAGCTTTATCATCTCACCTTGCTGTCTGGCACAATCACTGGGTATATAGAGGGATTCATTCAAATGAATTAAACAGAGCATAACCAGATAAGAAATAAAGGGGGAGATTTTCAAAACTTTTGCGCTGGTTTAGCGTCACAAAAGTGACGCAAACCAGCTCAAATGTTTTTGTTTCTATTTTCTTTCCAGTCCAAAACTTGTAACTTGTTTGCACTGGAAAGCACTCTTTAAGTAGCACAAAGCAGCGGTAAGCACTGCTTTGCGTTTTGCGTTGCATGGGTGGTACATGGGCGTTCCCATGCAACCACCCATGCCTTTTGACGCAAAACCATATTTACAGATATTTGCAAACATGGTTTTGCACCAAAAGTTAACGCCCCTTCAAAGGAGGCGCTTACAGGAGAAAAGCTTTCATTTCTCAATGCTTTTCTGACTTTCCATGCTTGCTGCACTGTGCAGCAAGTATGTAAAGTGGGAAAAGCTTTGCATCATGCCTTGCATAGTTTTTTATACAGGAACGGTGCCCTTCCTGTACAAAATCTATGCTACACTCATGCACACACCCTAGAGCTGCGGCGCTAAGGTGTGTGCATGGCGCACGGCAGCTGAAATCAGTGCAGACGCAAGGGAAAGTGGAGGAGAGAGCCAAATCTCTGAAGATATGGTGCTCTCCTGCTCCCTCCCTTTCGTGCAACGTGGTGCAGCCTTGTGGGGGGCTGTGCTGCGTTGCGCGACGTTTTTGAAAATCTCCCCCACAGAATGGCAAATAAAAAATAGATAACCTGGAAGCAGGCCTTCGCCAGCTGCGTGCCCAGGATTGTAAATACCATCCCCACAACATATCATGCTCAGATTGTTCCTCATGAACTTGCAGTAGATTGGTCTGAAGACACAAATCTCCTAAAAGAATCGAACACATTTGTAATAGTCCACTTTCACCTTCACTGTGACTGCTGCAGTTTTGTAGATGATTTTAATGTTGCTCTAGGGTTACACTGCACTTCAGTCTGTTCTTCTGCACATGGCATTCAAGAAACGAGATCAGCCATTTGTTTCCTTTACACAATATAATGAAGGCAGCAGTCACATAACTAGTGAGGCAGGGGCACAGGAGCTAGCCTGGTTCTTGATCATTGAACCAGCAGGTAGATCGTTCCAGCTCTGAGCAACCATCACTAAATAAGATACTGATGGATACTGAATCAACAGTCACGGGGACCTGTCATGTGGATATTTGGATTGGCTCAAGATCTCAACAAGTCAACATACTTCATGGTGACTGAAAGAATTATTGTCTCTGCCGTCTTGGGCCGCTTCCCTTTTCACAACACCTCCAGCGACGGCCCGTATAGGGTGTGTTACCGGGGCGGTGACGTGGGGCAGAGGAGGGGCAGGGTGGGGGGTTGCAAAATGCGGCTTACGGCCGATTGCAGGTAAGTTACGAAAAAAATAAAGAAAACTAATTTCGTTGCGCGCGCATCTCCAAATGCGATGCAGCGCGTGCAACAAAATTTGTTTTCTTTATTTTTTTCGTAACTTACCTGCAATCAGCCGTATGCCACATTTTGCAACCCCCCACCGTGCCCCTCCTCTGCCCCACGTCACCGCCCCGGTAACACGCCCTATACGCGCCGTCGCTGAACACCTCATATTTTGTTATCATTCCAATTCCAGAAATCTTTCTCTTCAGACGATGCTGGAGCTGTGAAAGGAAATATCAATGATCTGAAAAAGCAGAGCAATTTTACATCAGCATTAAAGTGCAAGTGTTTGCAAGACCTGTTGTTTTCAATGTACTGACAGTGGGCTTTGGATCAGTGCGCATAAGCCTTTAGCTTAATTGAAGGAATCCCCTCTGTCTCTCCTTGGATACTATTGACTGTTTGTTTTATCATTCTGTCTCCTTGGAAGTTTTTGTTCTAGTGTGTGAATGGCTGCTTTAGATTCAGTGGTCGCATTTTTGTTATTTTCAGTCATTTATCTCATGCTGGCATTCTTTACAGGAAGGAATCATTTTATTGCTAATTTTTCTACTGTATCAAACATGTTTGGTGCTTGTGTCAATTCTTAAAGACAAGCCGCAACCTAACATGTTTCTTTTAATGTCTGGACAGTCAACTTTGGGCCAGATGTTACATACACTTAAGCTCTCACCCCTAGCCACAACTTGCTAAACATTTCATCAATGTTAGTAGCAGCCCATGTAAGCAATGCCACCTTCGGCAAATACTTGGGTATCCATTTTAGGTACAGGAGAACTGTATGTCTACAATAATTTGGGGAGAGGATGTAGCCTGAGGGTTAGAGCGGTCGACCTTGAAGGTGGGGAACCGGGTTTGAGTCTCGGCAGGGGCGCCCAACATCCGGTGATTCTGGAAAAACCTGGTCTTAAACAGGCAAAACGGGGAGAAATGCTTTATTTCTCCTCGTTTTTGCTGTTTCCATGTATGCTGCCTTGTGCATAGAAACAGCAATTTGCCTATCATTGTTTATGTGCAGGAAGGTCCCCCTTCCTGCACATAACCAATCATTTTAAAAAAATGCCATTTTGCAACTTCTATGTGTGCTGAATTAATTATTTTTGTTTGCTTTGTGCACCCAGACACCCCCTGCCCCATGAATCTATGATCAACCACCCTCAACCAGGAACCCCACCTCAGATGGATGTGGAAACCGAATTAAATTATCTTAAATAGGCAACAGTTTCACCAGCCTGGGTTGAGCAGGACAATGACATATGGAGATTTGAAAAAATGCTATCACTCCTAAAAGGAATTTTAAAGTAGACACCTGTGATCTGATAATATAGTATACGCCATGGCATGTATGCATTGGATGTATTTATCTGTGAACCCACAAATGTGCACAATACAGTGATAATGTATACAACTGTCATGTTCTTTTTGCAGTGCGAACCTAGTAAAAACATGAAAAAGCAACTAAAGAGCTGCTTAATGTACAGTAAAGATAGTTTCAAAGTGCAAATGACTGGTAATAACTATAAATATTATGTTTTATCACCCACTTTTTCAACAACATACAGAAGACACATAGAGAGCTGTGATAACTCAAGACAATCAATATCCTTACCCAGCATTGAGACATTTATTTGGCCCATTGACAACAAGCACAAATTACTATAATAGATTAAATGATTATGTAAATGTATATCTTGAAGCCACAACCTCATTATATTCTGCTGTGATCAACCCACAAAGAACAAAACAGTGCTACAGCCGGTATCGTTCGAATACCATTACACAAAATGTACACACAAAGTGGTGTTGTCTAGTAAAGCATCAACAGAATAGAACGACTTCTTGAATTAAATTTTGACACTGGTAATTAATTACTCAGGCCATATGCTAATCCATCATTTCTTTTGGTTTTACCTACTGTGCCAAATATGAGTCAGACTTGATCCTGCTCCAATGGCCGAACCAGACCTGCTCCTCCCCCCACCCCTCCCCAGATGGATATCACAAACTTCCCCAGGCCTGTGTTATAAATCATAGATACAGTTCACCTTGACAAGCTTTGTATCAAGCACTACTCCAGTGCTGCACTGTGTTACTTTTTCTACACTGTTTCAGACAAAAGGTCAGAGACGGCGCTTGAACTGTTGATATTATTGATTGATTGATTGACTGTTTTTTTCAATTCTTCAATCATTCATTCTCTCATTCTCTTGCTTTGCTTTTCACTACCACCCCCCAAATGATGGAGAACAAACTTGACTACTTATTTCACCAGCCTCACCTCCACCTTGTCCACTTCACTTAGTAAAGAAGAGGATACCTAATATCTTATTATACCTATTCCTGCAACACTGCAACACTAATAACTCTTGAATCCTGCTTCTGCCATTACTACTTATGTTGGATTAATATTTGCTATTTTCATGCACCTTTCTCTTGCCCCTTACAAGACGTCCCTCTTCGCTGTATTAGAGCATATGTTGTCACGGGCTGGACAAGGATTTTATTCCACTAGACATTTTGCTAGTGGGCTGCAACCCTTTGAGACCAGTTTTAAAAGCCCAGTGCTGCTCCTTGTGCCTCTGTTACTTGCCCCTGATCTCAGAGGATTATTGCAGCAGGCACAAGGGTGCTTCAAAGTGACAGAGAGAGAGAACAAGAGAGAGATAGAGAAAGAGAGGTAAGAGGTAGAGAAAAGTAGAGAGAGAAAATGGATAGTTTGATATAAAGAGGGAAATTGTGCAGTGAGACAAAGGGAGCAAGTCTAGTTTGAGCATTTTTGTCAGAGCGGCTTTTTGTTCCCCAGTCTGGCCCTGAATGCTGTCTCCTAATGCACGCTGAACACTAATAGGAATACAGTATTTTTTTATCTGCCTTCCTGTACCCTCTCACCATCTATCCCCATGCACTACCACCAACTCTCCTGCCCTCAGCAGGGTCACACTGTCCACTGTGGCAATCAGGCAGTGCTAGAAGGGCTGGTCTGATAGGTCAGTGTGTGGGCTGTTTTTGTTTTTGTTTGTCTGTTTATGGTATTGTGAGAAAGATTTTATTGCAACGCAAAATATTATAGGTAAAGAGACATGCAATGTTAATGTGCAATTGATATTGCACTGGTAAGACATTATTAAAATGTGCACAAACTCGATATGCAACCATACCTGTGAGTACCTGGCCTCAAAATGTTTAAAGCAAGCTTAATTTTTTCAGCAGCTAAGTTAAAGGTGCACAGACAAAATGCTTAAACATTGTCCTTACCCTGACGTGTCTTTTAATCAAAGCTTCACATCATATAAGAAGAATGCTTCTGAATGATAATAATGTTTTGCTACAAACACTTTATCATTGAATAGAATCACTTCATATTGTTTCACACACTAAATGCAATGAATGAATAGAAAATATTGTTCTTTAACAATGTTTCCTCGTTTTATAATGAAGAAATGTGATGCTGAATAATATTAGCTGCAGAAGATATTTTTATTTCACATAGCCTATTGTTTAGCCTAACATGCCGTGAAGAATGTGCTCATACGCATGGGAAAGGAGGCCTAACAATCAAAGGACCTCATATGTAGACACAGTTTAAAAAAAATGTTTCATACATCATGACAAGTCTCCATAAACCCTTGGTGTGTAGATGTGTGAAAGAATGAGAATAATCTGTTCTCAAGAAGAAGCAAAAGTCGATTGGACGAGAAGAGAAAAAGATGCTACATGAACTGTAACGTTTATTTTGAATATTTATATTAGTGCATGTTCCTAGAGTAGGTTAACACGTTTTCCACACCCCACTATTGAGATGCCTTTTCCCTCCAAATTGTTACCCTACCACTTGTCTGCACTGAAGTTGAATGCTGATTTTCTGTACCTTTTCCGACCTGATTGTTAATTTCAGCCACAATGCTACTGCATGATTATTTTGATTTATTGCTAAAACTGAAGTTACTGAATTTCTGTTTATGGGAAGTTCGGCTGTTACTTATTGATTGAATTGTGAGCTTAGGGTGTTTCAGCACTAGGACTACATTTACCAGACTGCAAAGCGCCCCAGGTGGCAGCCCTGAACAACCATAACAGCTGTGGCCATTAAGATCGCTATATAGCATGAAAGCTTGCCCCACGGCGTGGGTGTTTCATCGCTTTGGACTGCATTTACCAGCTTGCACAGAGTCCCAGGATGCAGCCTTGACCATACATAATAGTTGTGGCTATTATGAAGTGCTATATAGCATGAAAGCTCGTCTCGCAGTGCGGGTCTTTCATCACTTGGGACTGCATTTACCAGGCTCCACAGGGCCCCAGGAGGCAGCCCTGATTATCCACAACAGCTCTGGCTATTAAGAAGTGCTACATAGCACAAAAGCTCGCCCCACGGTGTGGGTGTTTCATTGCTTGGGACTTCAATTACCAGCCTGCACAGTGTCCTGGGAGGATTTTCTGAATGCTGCATACCTTGATGGGGGCAATTGGGGAGTTGAGGGATCAGGTCTATGCACTTCTTAAGGTAGCGGAGAAATTTGGTGGGGGTAAGAGCAGGGGGCAGTAGTCAGGGGAGGGAAGGAATAGTGTGGGGTCCTCTGTAAGGCAGGGTGACCTAAATTTCCAACACTGTTTAGCTTCCTTAGACAAGCCTCAAATTGTCCCCCCTACTTGCCCCCCCATGTTCCACTTGTTCCTTGCCACTGCTCAGACATAAATGCAGTGAGAGTGAGCCCCCAAGATTTCTTCCCAAGGATGAGCTTTGTTAAAATGAAGAATGATGCTCAGGCAAATCTTGTAGAAAAGGTAGCAGATTTATTCTTGAGCTTACTTCTTAGGTTACAGGCTGCAGGATGTTAATCTGATCCATAAAAGTGCCCCACCAGGAGCAGCATCCTCGCTGCTCAGCCCTTCCACACCTACTGAATCTCCTTTCAATACAAACACACTGAACATTCTAAATGACCTCACCATAGGCTGAGCAGCAAGGCATATAACCTCAATAGGGAGGATGCATTGACTAACAAGTACATTACAACACATCTCCCCCCCTTATAATGATCAAAAACAATCAGAATGTATGAAGATGATGAAACACACATATGTTAGAAAAGGAGGATTCATAAACAACAAAATCATTATACATCACCCCCCTAAAGTGATCATAAACAATCAAATGTATGGAGATAGTAAAACACAAATCTGAAAGCAACGGAGGATGCATAAAAACACAAAAACAATATAACACCCCCCCTTATAATGATAATAAACTAACAAAGAATGCAAGATAAAGAGATACATTCTTAAAAACAGTGGCTGCTGATCCACCATAACACACACAGCAAACTACGGGTACCACAACACCACACCACACAGAGTACTCATATCACCTCACACTGTGACAGGACAGGGATTCACAACTTCACATACTTATGGCAGGGAAGGTCTAACCTCAGAGAAAAAAGGATAAGACTCAACCCATACCAAAACAGGATATATTTAAACCCAAAACACTATCGAACATACTATCGGTATCTTCAAATCCATAACAAAACAGGGTATATTTAAACCCAAAACACTCTCAAACATACTATAGGTATCTTTAAACCCATACCAAAACAGGGTAACTATAAACCCCAAAACACTCTCGAAACAAACCCAAAACAATTCAGGGTGTACTTAAACCCAAAACAAATCCAGGGTATCTTTAACCCAAAACATACTCAGCCCAAAACATTCTTGAAACAAATCCATGGTATCTTTGCACCAAAAACAAATCCAGGGTATCTTAAACCCAAACATTCCCAGGGTAGTTCACACCACCTCTCTTCATTGTCGAAGAACAGGAAACCTTCATAACAGTGCACCACAATAGAATGGCAATACACTTAAACAAAGTCAAATCAACTAAATCATTAGATGAGCGACCTCTCACCCGAGCCCACAGCATTAGTTTACTTCCACAACTTGAAAGGGGAAGCCCAGAAAGCAGGTTTGCGGGCAGCAACACACCAATTCAAATTACAAATGTGCCCACAGACTGACTAGCACGTTAGAGTCACTATAGTGGTAGTGTTGGAAGCAATCACTATGCCATATACACAGTTGACGTCTCATGTGCTATCACCTCCAACAGGAAACAGTGGTCCTTGGAAAGAGGGAAAATACACTTGGGATAAATATAGTCCAGAATCGAAGCTATATTATATTATGGGATGTCCAGCCGGACAAACCTATTTATTTCTAGAATGTAAAAATAACAAATACAATAACATACTAATTGTGGGACAAATAACCACTGATGCTAAAATGGAAGGATTTCTAAGTCAGAAGGAATTTCTTTTCCTTAACGTCAAATCTCCCCGTACTCCGGTCATATATACTCTCCCTAAAGTACACAAAAGTCAGACTAACCCACCCAGACGCCCCATCGTTTCTGGTTGTGGGTCTATCCTTGAGCCATTAGGTCAATACATCGACCATTTTATCAAATAATTCGTCCCCGTAACACACTGTTACGTCAGAGACAGTATGGCGATGATCAACCTCATTGAACATCACCCCTTCCACCCTGAACATAATCTCCTCTGCACCATGGATGTAGAATCACTCTACACAAACATTCCTCAAATCCCGGCACTCCTAGTTATCCGCGATATCCTGTACTCCAGACCCCGCCCCCATTTTGTCCCCACTCTCTTCATCATTCAATTGTTAGAACTCTGCCTGACCCGGAATTTTTTCAGTTTTGAAAATGATTTTTACCAGCAAGTGAAAGGTACATCCATGGGTGCAGTTTTTGCGCCCAATCTGGCCATCCTCTACATGGATTACCTGGAGGTAAGGACAATCCTTGCCACCACTAACCCTTTCCTCTCTGCTATTGTCCTGTGGCGTCGCTACATAGACAACATTTTCTTGATTTGGAACCAAGATGAAACCACCCTTTCCCAATTTGCCCACTGGCTGAACAACAACTGCTCGGGCCTCACCTTCACCAATACACATCACAGGTCACACATTCCCTTTCTAGACCTCACTATATATCACTCCAACGGAGAATTACTTACCAAACTGTATAGGGAAAGCACTGAAAGGAACACCTTACTCCGGTATGAGAGCAATCACCCCAGAGCCCTTAGAGACTCTCTTCCATACTCCCAATTCCTGCGCATTAGACGCAACTGTTTTGAAAAGGAAGATTACTTCGCAGAAGCATTTACCCTTACCAACAAACTCAAAGCACGTGGCTACCCCAAAAGATTAGTGAGGAATGCGCAAAAAAAGAGCATGGTACTGCCCAAGGGAAGTCCTCTTATCACCCAGATTGAAAACCAAATCCAACCGCATTGTTTGCGTAACCACCTTTTCCCCTGCCTCAAACCCCATCCGCAAATCTATCCTGCATCACTGGCCAGTGATTAATGCAGGTATTCTCTCACTTGAACGCCCCTTATTTGCCTTCCGAAAGAACTGCAACCTGAAGGATCATCTTGTAAGAGCTGCACTCCCCTCTCCCCGACCAATGTCCACTTTGGACGTACTTTGGGGACGAAAGCCACTGATTGGACATGTAAAATGTGGCAATTGCAATGTTTGTAGCGCAACCATTGAAAGCATTGATTTTATATTTAACAATGTATCTATCAAATTGAACACGTTTTCCAATTGCAATACTAGCAATGTCATTTACCTGATATCATGTCCTTGCAACAAAGTGTACATAGGCCAGACTACCCAAAAGGTCAAACTGCGCATCGGCCAGCACAGGAGTCGAGTACGATGCAAAATGCCTAATGCCCCCATGGTTGAACATTTTTTGGAAATGGGACACAAAGAAGATGACTTCAAATGGACAGTGATCAAAACAATCAAACAACCGCCAAGAGGCGGTGACATCACCAAAATCCTGAACAAGGAGGAATTAAAAATGATCATCCGCATTAATAGCATCAGGGATGGTCTGAATCGCATTGAAGACTGGACTAATCTCATTTAACCATCTGCTGTACTTCGATAATTGTCTCCTTCACTTTGCAGAGGCCTCTTCCTCCCCCGATGTGCAAAATAATTGCTCAGTGTCTCTTTCATACTGTTACTGTATTAACCACTCATAATCCGTATAGTTATGACCCTCGGTATGACCTGGCACCTACAACCTTCACTTTTGGGTTTTTGTACTGTGAACCTTACAGTCCGCCCTGTCACTACCTTTCTGTTTTCACAGTATCAATGCAACGTCTTATTGATGTTTACCCCATTTCATTCTCTTATGTACAATTTGTGCAATTCATTTTATCTTGTCCATTGTTTGTATTGGTGTTCGGTTAATATCTTAATTGTTTTGCAATTATTGATGTTCAGCTAATACTATATTCGTTTTGTATTGTTTCTTAATTTCCTTCCTACTTTCGGCATTTTTTACATCTATCGCAATGTGCACTATCTGTCAATTCGTTACACAACCCGTCTAAAAATGGCGCCACTTTCGGTAATTTCACATTGATTGCACTGTGCACTTCCTAGTCCCTTCTCTCTGTCCTCACTACCCGTTCCAAGATGGCGCGACGTTCTCACGCGTTCACTCAATTCGCACGCCAACTCCTTAAAAACCCTTGCACCGCCCGGCTTCCCTGTCACTCCGTATTCCTTCTCCAGAGGTCCCAGGCAGCTCATAGGTAAGCAGTTCTCCTTTTCTAGCGGTTCACCCCCTATGGTCACGACCTGATTCTGCTCGCCAATTGCTCAATTTTATTTTCCTTTTTCCTTAGTGCATTGTCATCCTGCCTTTATTAATCAGCGGATTCCACCATCCTCGGACCGGAACTCCCGGCCCGTAGCAGCCCGATTGCCTCTCCAATTTTACCGCCCTCCCAATTGGATTAACCCCTGACGGCATTGGTTCCCGTGGCTTGGCTCAGCTCCACTGCACTGCCAGTGAGCCCTTTTCAAACCCCTTGGTTTCCCTACCCCTTGACAGGAATCTATGTCTGTCTTCACACAGGTACCCTTTTCCTCCTTGTTCTCCATATCAACTCCCACTTCATCTTCGTCATGGGTTATTTTTTAATGTTAATTTTTATTTTCAGTTCAGCCACACTTGACCTTGCCCCCGGATGAGCCCCGCTTAATTTCAGCCGGCCACCTGGCCTTGCTCCCGCGGCTAGTGGGTGAGCTTCCCATGGTTTTCCTTGATTGTTTCACAGCTCCCACTCACGCGCCGCATTAATTTTGTACAATACGCGGTTACTCACTCTCCTCATTCTACATACTCGCTATTATTGGTAATAGATCTCACATCGCCCGTGATTATTACTCATTCAACGCATGACTTCCCCCTTTACCATCGATTTCGTCACAGATTTTAGCCCTTCAAGCATGCCTCTAGCTCTATTTTGGTCACTTCACGTCCTTCTAAAGTGCGTTGTTCCACACCCGCATTCCATCGCCTGCATGGTATTCCATCTAACTTTAAAGAATCATATCACAGACCAACGATATATTCCCCCATAGCACTCCCCTCTTGGCGCCCTCCATCACCAGCCGCATGCTTACTATTCGGCATGCCTACTTTTATCTAAATTCAAACTCTCTTCTTCATATCTACCCTTTTCCTTTTTCACAGGCAATTTCTTATGCTCAGGCCAGCCAATAATTCTTGTCCTGATGATGATCCTAGTATTGTAGACAGGATCGAAACGTCGTCGACCCAAGTTATCAACTTGCACATTAAGCCAGTGTGTTAAAAAAGTGCAATTGTTGTTACTCAAAAAGCTTCTAACATTGAATTTGTAAAAAAGCTCATTACGTCTTGCCTGAAATGCCCCCTTGATGTAATTGTTTTATATGTATTATCTTCTTTTCTCCCCAAAGGATACAGGACTGTGTCCCACAATTAGTATGTTATTGTATTTGTTATTTTTACATTCTAGAAATAAATAGGTTTGTCCGGCTGGACATCCCATAATATAATATAGCTTCGATTCTGGACTATATTTATCCCAAGTGTATTTTCCCTCTTTCCAAGGACCACTGTTTCCTTTAAAACATAATTACCCAAGGTCCTTGATTACCTTTTGGGTTCCCTTGTGTCTTTTCAAATATATCACCTCCAACAGGAGCAGTCACCAGCGTTGGGTCGGTTTTTCCATTCATCCAAAAGTCTACCACGCCCAACCAAACACCAAAGGTAGTCACCGCTATTCAAGTATTCTGAGGTATCCTCCTCCTCGCATAGATCTGGACTGCACCGAGACGACATGGTGCCTCTAAACTACCCCGCTGAAGAATAACTCTGTCCTGCCTTGCCGCACGCAGATCCGCCATCTTCCACAACACGGTGCAATGGGGTTGCCACGGCAACGTCTGGCGTCGTTGTGCTGGAGTGAGGTTTTCCCTAAGAATCATATACCTCCTCCATTTTATCATTTTGAGTTCAAATTAATAACTGATTAACATTAATAGTATTAATGGTTTGCTGTGTTTGATTAATCAACATTACTAATTAGAAAATACACATGGGAATTGCATTTGCATGGTCTGATTGATACGTAAACTAATTTCGTACGCATATTAATGTCAGATATTTAGAATTTGCATGTTATATGTTGCTTTTGTGATGTGATTTGTGAATCGTGCTTTAAATTGTGAGTATAAACCGCAATGCGTGTTGCATTTGCTAGATAAATACACACACATTGAGGGTTTAGTGAGGGAATAACATTTTAATAGTCATTTCCATGTATTAATTACGTTTTGTGTCTCTTTGCTTAAGTTGACCTTTCTGGAGTGGCCACAAAATGGCTGCCATCCCTATTTTGACGGACAGACGAGATTCAGAAGTCACTGAGTGAAGTGCGCCTGCGCTAAAAGATGAGCAACAATAACCTCGTCCTGACCCCAGGCAGACTCTACTCATGAAGGTCGTACCGGGAGGAGTGCCAATCCTCAAACAATGAACTTCCCTAAACTAAGAACTGTTATAATTGATGACACCATGGACACAAACCCGCATGGGAATCAAAATGCCCTGAATGGACTAGAAACTGTTGCTATTTTATTAATAAATTGAGAGCTACATCTAATGAAACATTGAATATATGAGAATCAGGAAGAATGATCCTGGTTCAACCAATCGGATTTGCTCTAAAACATATATTGTAACATTTTGTTGTTGATTTTACTATAAAAGAAGTAGACTAGAGAGGGTCTTTACGGCTATTCGCTTAAGATTGTTTCCTGACGTTATGCTGACGGAGAGGACGGTGACACTGCTGGACAGCTGCTTGCGCGAGGCTCTGAAGGACTGATCAGATGCCCAATTAATTTACGAACTGATTGATCGATTTATGGGCATAGAGACGAAAGATCTGAATTTGACATAGAGGACGCCATTTAGCCAGATTAGGTAAATATGAGAATCAAAATATTGAATGCTTTATGATTTCCTTATGCTTTAATTAGATAAACATTTCAATTCATTTAAGAACTGTGTCGGGTTATTATTGAAGTATATTGATGTATATTGTTTAGAAGTATTAGGTGTCGCTTTTCCCAGCAACTAAGCTGATCCATGGCCTATAGTATGGGAGGAACTGCTAGGGTATAAAGGTATTGAGACCCTGGTGAGGTAGGGATGAATAGGTGAATTTGTTATTACTCATCAGGTGATTGGTGCAATATTCCTCCCATCATTTCCAGCGCTTGGAATAAGAGAGAAAAGAAATTTCCCCTCTCTCTCTCGAGGACCATTGATCTAAAAGTAAGAATGAATGATTGGTGTTATGGGCCCCACCAGTGAATGAGTGAATGAATGTGGTTGTTGAAGAAGATCTGTGGTCTGTGACGTAGTGAAGGGGATTTTTGGTATTCAGTGCTGGAGCAGTTGCACGTTGAACCACATTATGCAGCAGCACAGCCAATGACATCAGAGCTGTGGGTTACCAAAGAAACACCGGCGTTACGTTGTTAGTGCGCGTCTTTCACTATGACCCACATTGGATAGGAACTTGCAGGATGGCTCAGCTCGTGGGAACCCACACTCTCAAGAGAACCTCACGGCCATTATAGAATGCCGGTAGGTGTTTGAACCATAACATATGCAGAGGCTGACACACAGATTCTACTGCTGCCGTTGTCTCCACCACCTTAAGTCCCACAGTTACCACTCACCAATACTCCATGTGAGCGTGAAGTTCTGCCAAACACTCCTTGGGGCTCGACTTATGCCCCGACATCGGAATGTCATTAGATAAGTTCACGCACTGTCAACTAACATTACAGTTAATCTTCACAATGTGCATGCATTGCTAACTTCAAAAACACATGCTACCGGTTCACAACATTTCCAAGGCTGTAGATTGGTTTTAAAATCAATGCTGATCAAACATTTACCTGCTGCCAGCTACTGACAAACTAACACTGTGGGTTTACTCCTTGTGATATCCAGACCACGACACAATCTATAACGTGCCTCACTTCTATATTTCCAGATGACTTCAGATAGTTATCAAACAGGTTAAACACACAAAGCTCAATAGACTGTTGGTAGGGAGATTTCAAACATCAGGTGATACTATAAATCTTCTGCTCTTCAAGCATTTGGGCTCACCACAGTCAAGCAGATATCAAACCTTATAAAGTCCAACGGGAACTGGCAAGCCCAGGGTAGGGCTGACTGGTCACAGGTGATGAGGGACAGCATAAGGACACCTTACTCATTTGGGGAACCTCAGGTGACACCCGCCCAAGTCCATTATTAACTGGCACGTCCACGATAAGGCCGATCGGTCTTCTGGTCACAGGCGGGGCTCAGGACTGCCAGCTAATTACTTACAAATGCGCTTCTTCAGTTTCTTAGCTACCAGTTCATTCAAGGTAGCTCACGTACGTTCTTTCAGATCATCGCCAGTCTAAAAACGAAGAATGATGCGCAGGCAGGTCTTGTAGAAAAGGTAGTAGATTTATTCTTGAGATTACTTCTTAGGTTACAGGTTACAGGATGATAGTCTAATCCATAAAAGTGCCCCACCAGGAGCAGCCTCCTCGCTGCTCCGCCCTTCCACAGCAACTGATTCTCCTTTCAATACAAACACACTGAACATTCTAAATGACCTCACCAAAGGCTGGGTTTGAGTCTCGACAAAGACGCTGAACTTCCTGTGATTCTGGGCAAATCACTTAATCTCCCCGTGCCTAACAAAAAATGAATGTGTCCTCATGTAATGCAACTAGTGCTATGTAAAGCGCTCTGATACCCGATTCAGGTCAAGTTTGCGCTATATAAAACTCTGTAAAATAAAGACTTGCAGGGCATCTCCTTGAAAGAGCTCTTAAAAAAACATGTAGTGTGAAGGATTTTTAAGGGTTCCTGGGGAGGGCCAGCAAAATCATGTAACCCCCATTTTGAGCTTTGTTTAGTTCCTCCCATAAGGCAGGAGGAAACTGTTTAGGGGTTTATTGTGAATGCCAGTCGGTTCAGGTGTCCCAAAGAGTGACTAGTTCCTTCAATGCAAGCGCAGAGTGAAATACTAATAATGGCTCTAATTTACAATTCCCCAGAAAAGTTAGTCTGACTAATGAGCCATCAATTAAAATTGCTTTGTGGAATGTAGCGGGCATATCTAAGCTATTACCTGAGGTGGAATGTGGCCAGTTAATTGAAACTTTCCGTATTTCTCTGTTCCAGGAGAAATGGTGCTTAACCCCTTTTCACAGGAGTAGGTATACATTATTTTGTGTGAATGCAATCAAGTCTAGTAGGGAACTCCCTCAGGAGTTTAGGGAATTTGGGTCCAAACTGCAATTAAATGTAAAATTACCACTGTGCCCGTTGACCTCCCTGACATTGTAGAAATCAGGCTAGTGCTTTCCTCAGGCTTACTGCTAAAAATCTTCAGTATTTATAATAGGGTGAGAGCGTGTAATGCTGAATCTGGTACACTCAATGTATTAGAGCAAGTCAATTTAATTCAATATAACGTTATTCAATCTAAAAAAACAATAGGCCCTAAAAGTACATGGAAATATTGCACATCATTATAATCACATATAAGATTTTTAAAATGATCGTACATTAAAAGCAGTTATAAAATTAGTGCAAAAAGGACTTTTAGGGTTCAACAGCACATCAAATAATACGTTAAATAACCATGCTTGAAATTAGCAGAAAAGTGAAAGTCAAAGTCAGGTTTCAGTGCTCTATTACAGTATTATAGGCAGTAGATGCAGTTAAAAGAGCATCAGGAGTAGATAGAGAGAGAACAAAAACCTCAAGTAGGGTCCGCAGTGCGCTCCGACTATCGCACAGGAGTAGGCCCAATTTCTCTGCCAACTCACTATACTGAGCCATACTGCATGTAAAATTCTGAGAGATTAGCCCATCATGGTGTGTCTAACCCTAAGTGCTGCTTACAAAATGGCACAGACAGTGTGAACAATTTTGGGTGAACACAGGGCTTGCAAGTGGAGGAGAGCTGGTCTACAGCGGCGGAGGCCTAACCTCTGTAACAAGGGCCTCAGAAAGTGCTTTCTTGCTAGGCTGTCCAATTTACAGAAGAGCATAAAGTGCAATAGGGATTGTGCAGAATGATTATCACAAGGGCAGGAGGAGACTATGTTACCCTCTGGGTCTAAGAGGTGTTTAAAACATAAATAACAATAAATTGTCCCAGCTCTGAAGCAGAAAAGAAGTGACGACTCCCATCTTGACAGGTCGAGAGACAGATACAAAGCGGGGATATCAGTGTGTAAAAGAATATAGTAATGCAACTCTCAGGGTTTGGATAACTTGTGTGTCAGCCTGATATTTACACGGCAGTCCTTAAATAATGTTTGCACCTCCAACTAGGCATTTTTGTGGATACGGCTGGGGTCAGTAACCACCAGGTTATACAGAGGAATCCCAGAGTATCCTGTATATAACTCAACCCAAAACGAATCCATAATAAAAGTGTTGCCAGCTGAATAAAATCCTGGTTTAACTCAAAGTAGGTAATGAGACTGGGAGTGGACGACAGTACACCTAGCAACTGTTGCTAAAATCGTTTTTCTCTGCCTAAAGAGAACAGCATCTACCCCAACCCAATACTCCAGCTCCGTAGGTGGCTACACTGATACACTACAAGTTGTAAACTTTCAGTGCTGGAATCACATCCCCCCAATTTGTGGTCTATGGAGGTTGCAGACTGTACCCATGGTTTTATTTAATTTAACACAGGCATGAGAGCGAGATGGGGAGTCCATGACCCTGCTAAACTGAAGTTCACAACAGTCTTCAAAACATGCCCCTTCATGCTAATTTTATTTAGCCTTAATTTGCCAGGGCCACAGGACATGATGTGCGACTTCGAATAATTAGTATTTAGATTCAGGTTGTGCATAAAGGAAGCAAACCAATCCAACTGATGTTTCAGTGCTTTTGGAGTGAGGGCTAACAATACATCAGCATAGAGTAAACCGGGGACTGGGGAGCCTGCAATTCTGGGTATATGTGAACAGGGACAGCTGTGATGCACCCAAAATTGGTGGAGGAGGATTTCTGCCCTCCTCTTTGCAGATGACAGTCTGCTGATTTCCGAAGAATCCACAGGGGCTACAGCAGTTACTTAACACGTTTCAGCTGTTTTATGTAGAGTGGGGTCTGAAGCGTAATAGCTCTAAGACTAAGGGCCCGATTCCGATCTCGTTCGGAAAGCATATCTACCGAATTGGTTCGGGAATGCTTTCCATTCAACTCGGGTAGGGGGAGTCCGACCAAACAAATATGATGTGCCCCTACGCATCCAGATCCAATTTGTTCGGACTCCCATTGTCTTCAATGGGAGCCTGTTTTCCGAGCATGAACACAGGCTCCCATTGAAGAATAGGGTGGATGTGGAAAGCCTTGCACCCTTTGTCAGGTACCCCATTGTGCCCGCCACGCTGTGCATGGTTGAAAAGGGGGCACCCATGGGTACCCCCACAGGCCCAATTTGGAGGGCCTCGAGTAAAGGGGGACCTGCTACAGCCCCCAAAGACCCATTCCAGCAGCCGTCTCGTTCTGGGCAAACCGAATCGGAAAGGTTGTCCGAATCGGACAACCTTTCCTCATATACTCATATTCCTCATCATACTCTCTTGTTCAGAAGTCAAGTCCATAGAACTGTACGAATTGTCTCCAGAAAGGCTCGTACTGTCTGGATGCCTTTTTGAACCGATTCGGTCAGCCCTAATGGTTTCCAGGCCTCCTACTTGGTCGTTCGGAACTGGGAACGAGTCAGTTGGAAACAAGGGCTCCAAATCGGATTCAGCAAACCCAAAACCAATTTGGAACCCTTCCGAATGACATTGGGCCCTAAATGTATGTTTTGCTTTAAACATAAGGTGGCTCAATGTAAGAGAAAACTGCTGGTGGGAGACTCCCCAATTGATGTGGTGACCAAATTTAACTATCTGTGCCTAAGACTTAAACCAAACTTGTCTTGGCACCGAATATGGAAAAGGCGCAGTTGTCCCCGTGTCAGAACACTAGAAGTATAGCAAAGATCCATAGGAAAACTATGTCTAAAGGGTGGCCCCAGCCCTTGAAATGTATAACATAAAGGCCATGGGGCTGGTTGAGTATGGAGCCGAGGGCCCGATTCACAAAGGTAAAGTGAGACGAAAGTCTAACTTTATGACCTTTGGTATTTCACAAAGGGCCTTTACTACTCATAAATGCCATTTGTGAATATCAGAAGTTGAACTTTATGACTTTTGGTATTCACAAAGGGCATTTACGAGTAGTAAATGCTCTTTGTGAATACCGAAAGTCATAATGTTAGACTTTCATCTCACTTTACCTTTGTGAATCGGGCCCAGAGTATTTGTAGAGTGAAGAACAGGTTTTTAAGATCATTAATAAACCTTCCTGTGAGTACCCCACTGACCTCTCTACTTTGACCTGACCCAAAGGGAATCACTCATAAGATCTGGTGTAGACTCCTTACTTTTTGGCACCAACTTTGGTTCAACCCAGCCCCAGAATTATATTGATTGTGCCTCAGAGATCTTATGACCCCTCACTGAGCTAACAAAATTCCATGGCTTTGTGCTGTCAAAATTCTGTTTCAGAAACTGGACCTAGATCTCTACTGGTTCTTTCCTGATAAACTTTGTAAGATTTCTAGAGCCAGTATTAAAGCAACCTTTTGGGAGTGTGTCACTGTTGAAACTGTGTTGCACTGTAAGGGAGCTTTATCCGTACCCTTTACTGACTTTAAACCTAGTGCCTAGTATGAGCACTCAATCAATTAAATTGTTCCCCCTTTGACAAGAAAGCTATAATTGCAATTCAGATATGGTTCGCTACTCGTCCAAGCCTTTAGTAGCAAATGGCAGGTGAAGGGTGCTGTTGATGATCTTTGCACTGCGTGCAGAGGGGGTCCAGAATCAGTTACTAATATACTGTTTTTTGCCCATGCTTGCACTACTTCCGACAAAGTGGATTGTGCCACTTCGCAGAAATTTGGGCACTAGAAAGTACTAGGAGGCAATTAGATTACTGCAAACCGACACTAGTGGAGCAGGGGTTTTAGGTATGCCCACATTTTTAGGGGCCCTGTGGATAAGATGCTCAAAACTTTCATAAAGTAGCCACTAACTTGCAGGGCACCACTGGGCACTGGAGTTTAGTACTCTTGTTGACTGTCAATATTGGATGCAATATCAGAGTGGGAGCCACGACAAGGCCTCTTCTTCATAAATGGATGAGGCTCCCTATATTGGAACCCTGAGGTTGTCTACTACTGTAGTACTTAATTTCATTGTTGGTCATTCGAACATCCATATTATATTGCACACTGGCTTATACCTACTGTCGACACATATGTGTCCAAGATACTTTGTAGCAAATATATAGTTTGCACCCCACAACGATAGGTAGGGCTATTGCTATGGTTGACAAAGTTTTACAATGTGCAGCTAATCCTTCTACATCCTTCTCTTACCAAGCTGCTATTATGATTTATGTGCTAATAGCACTCTTTGTTTTGTATCTTTAATTTACTGAGGAGCTTTTATTGTATAACAACTCTCACTTTTTTTAACCAGGTTAAAATGAGACTGTGTTTTTGTACTTTTATTGGATTGTACAATGTGTTACTAAACTTGTATGTATTTTTATATGCATGTAATGTTCTGTGTTGTAATTTTATGATCTTAGTAAATAAAATAAAGTGTTTGATGATGCTCTATCTCACTCTCCTCTCAAACTTGCACTCTTTATTGACCTTCTGCTAACAGCATTGTCCGTCAATTCTCTAAAATAGGAAATTCTCTAGAATAGGGAATTCTTCCCTTTATGGAATGCACTTGACGCGTTATTTGGTAACCATTCTGTTATTGTCAATTTTGCAATTTGACTGATACTTAAACGAACTGAAGAAAACTTACTAGCCCTTTTTAATTAAATAATACCCTTAAAACTAAAGGTAACTATTACTATTGACTGAACTTAGAAATAGCATTTTGATATGAATTTTGTTATGTACAGCTCCAGATCTTCTCATAAACAGCTGCAAAGATCCGTCACAAGGGAGTGGTAGACAAACACCAAACAGGGGGGATCAACCCTGATTGGTGTGAGATAGTGATGTTAAACCATCTTATTTAAATTGATGCCTGCTCCAGCAGTCCTTTAGGCCCTTTTTATTGTTGATTTTCCTGATTTTGACAAAAACAAGACTTGCATCAAGTATAGATGCATGCAGTCGTTCATGCCTTGAAAAAAGTGTGTCTTTACAAGTTCCAAAGTGACCTTATTTGGAATTGTTGACCGGTTTTCTAGCTATCAGTTTCACTGATGGGGCCACATTTATTTGGAGAGCAGAGGCTATTTCCTGTCCAAGTCCAAACCTGGCTCTCAAAACAGTGGTGTGATGTAGACTGGCTGCCTATGCAAAGTCCTGGGAGAAAATGTGTCACTTCTGGGTTCTTGGACCCTCACTTTTCTATAAAATAAGATTAATTGACTTGCATGACTGAATATCGACCATCAGAGAATATCATTGCACCCTAATATTGAGGACAGAATATTGAGGGAGAAGGGCATATAGGAAAGTATAGATTTGCTATTCCTAACTCCACACCTACTTACATTATAGATATATGTGCCACACAGATGCACATATGTGGAGTTAGGAATAGAAAATTATCCTGACAGTTGAGGGTGTTATTGAGTTTGGAATGACTGGCATGTAATTGATTCTGCTTGAAGTAATGGTAGGGTCTCTTATATATGGTAGCAGGCTAAATAGCATAAATGTAGTGCCAAAAATATAAATACCTAGTTAAGCAACTTTTCTGTTGTTATTAATATTGAATCGATTTTACTTTCAGTGATGTTACTTCCTGTGATGTGGTTAGAGTCCAATTTCACATGACATTACTTTCTGTAATACATTAGGGCCAATGTTATGCTGTCACTTCCTGGGATATCATTACAGATCAAAGGGCATGTGATGTAAGCTCTCCACCCCTAATATTAGACGTCCATGGTTTTATGATTCAAGAAAATTTGACTTTTAGCACTCTGGTCAGAAGCACATATTATGCAACGCAATCAAAACAATTCTACCCTCCTCCCAAACAAGCACAAGACCCCACATGGTGCACATAAAGCATCCTTTAATTAGCATCATTGTGATAAAATGTCACGTTCAATAATTAGGATCCATTATTGATAGCGGGATGAAATAATATGCAGATAGGTAACGTCCCAGAAACAGGTTGAAAATAAAAAAAACATTCCTTCAGAGATCAAGGCAATGAGATATTCGGAAACTCGGAACCCTCGTCGCCAAAAACCTGCGTTATTTCTGTTTCACCTCATCCATTTTCATGTTGCATTTGAAAACCGTAGACCTTTTTCACCTTGCATTGTCGTCTGAGACTGTTGAGTGAACTGCCAAGATATAATTTTAATGTACTACTTAAGGAAGCAGGTCACCGAATTATCCCTCTGGAATATGTCGTTCACTCAGTAAGAGCTGCCTCCAAAAACAGAGGTGCAACCTTTCATAAAAGCATCTTAAATATTGCATTTTGACTGCCTAATGCTAGTCATGATGACCGTAGCCTTGCTACACCTTGATGGATAACAATTCATTTTATTCAGAAAATGAAGAGTCTTCTCAGGTCGAATGCGATTTGATTTTCAGCTTAAAGAATGAAGGAACTATTATTACCAGAAGCATGAACTCGATTTTTTTTGTGTTGAAGTTGAAACCGAGGAAGTATTAGATACTAAAAATGAAGGCATATTTCCATTGTAAAATAATAAACTGGACTTACAACGACAGCCGCTGAACTATGAGCAAAGTTGCTTCTACTTGTAATTAACCTTGCCTATATCAGTGAAGTGGCATCAAGTGACAGAGACCAGAGTGCATTGTTTGCGTCTGTGCAATTTTCTACGGACATTTGCACCACATTGTTGTAATCCACGCTGTTCAGCAAACTACGGGTCATATTTAGAATGAAGTAACGGGGTGCGGCGTTACCCTTCCTGGCTTAACGCCTTTCTCTGCCACTTCAGAGATGCAGAGCTGCACCATATTTACAACAATATGGTGCAGCCCTGCTTTTCCCCCTGCGCTGGCGCTAAACTTAGCCGAAAACAAAAACAAGGAAACCTTACTCACTAAGGGGCATATCAGCAACAACCGGCGATAATTATCGCTAAGCGATAAAAATCCTAGCGCTAACTGCCTAACGTGAGATTATCGCTGGAAACCCAGCGAAAATCTCACGAAGTGTGGCGTTAGCTTGATGATAGGGATTCACAAACTTAGCCATGATATCCACCTTACATAGGATATCATGGCTAAGTCAGTCCTGAAGCAGGCGTAAGGAAAGTAGCGATAACAGGGGTATCGCTACTTTTCCTGCCGCTATGCTTCATAGCATGGGGCTTGATGATAGGAGAAATGTCGCTTAGCGACATTTCTCCTCTCCTGTCATGTCAGGTCAGGAACGCCCACTTTACATCTCATTAGAGATGCAAAGCTGGGCGTTAGGAATCCCGACGCTAATGTAAGGTTTCACACGTTAGACGATAAAATTATCGCCGCTTTTCGGCCGAAAACGGACGCAAAAGCGGCGATAATTTTTTATCGCCAGCTTGATGATATGCCCCTAAGGAACCAGGGTGATATTTAATATCTGAAACACCGGTTCCTGTGGAATTGTACAATCATATATTGGTACTATGGTGCACAATCGCAATGAAAGGGTTGGAGGGATGTCAGAAAAAAGGAACCACATACACCAATGGTAAGGTTTTAACATATATATATATATATATTTTGTTTTACTCAAATGATACAATGAGGTAAAAAGATAGTGTGAAGTGTCCTAAGTGAAACAAGAACCTAAAGTATCCGTGACACAATGTGACAATATTTACAAGGTTTCAAAATTTGTTTACATAAAAAGAGACCATTTTAAAGTGTATGGATACTGTGCAGCAACTGTATATAATAATAAGTGCTGAATTTAGTGGTTTGCTTTTCTCTTTGCTGTTGACAACGTTTCAACCCTATGCGCAATGTAGGGTCTCATCAGGACCTATGGATGTAGGAACATCTGGATTGGTGATTGCGCAGCTAAGTGAAGACTAAGTGCCAACCGTGTGTGATAGTTAAAAAAGGAGGAGACTCACAAGGGAACCCAGCCGGGTTCCCATGCGAGGGTGTGGGCTAGCAATCGATGAATAACACAGCGCTGATGCAGGTAATACACCTAGGCGTATATGGGCCGATGTGGAGTTTGGAACTCTAATTGTGGCATGTAGTCCACATACGCGATATTTATTTGAATGGACCGGCGTCAGTCTACCCACTTCCGTCTTATGTGATTTCAAGATTCCTAGGTGGAGTTGGAGTTCCAAGGGGCACGTGACAGTGTTAATCATCGATTGCCTGCCCACACCCTCACATGGGAACCCGGCTGGGTTCCCTTGTGATTATCCTCCTTCTTTAACTATCACACACGGTTGGCACTTAGTCTTCACTTAGCTGCGCAATCACCAATCCAGATGTCCCTACATCAATAGGTCCTGATGAGGCCCTAAATTGCACATAGGGTTGAAACGTCGTTGAGAGCAAAGAGAAAAGCGAACCACTAAATTCAGCACTTATTATATACAGTTGCTGCACAGTATACATACACTTTAAAATGGTCGCTTTTCGTGTAAAGAAATTTTGAAACCTTGTAAATATTGTCACATTGTGTCATGAATACTTTAGGTTCTTGTTTCACTTCGGGCACTTTGCACTATCTTTTTACCTCATTGTACATTTGAGTAAAACAAAATATATATATATGTGGTAAAACGTTACCATTGGTATATGTGGTTCCTTTTATCTGACATCCCTCCAAGCCTTTCATTGCGAATGCGCACTATAGTATCAATATATGATTGTACAATTCCACAGGACCATTGTTTCAGGCGCTAAACTTAGCAGCCTAGCGCCAGCGCAGGCACCCTTGCACCATAATGCAAGGGTGACTGTGTTGAGGGGAATATTGTTTATGTGCAGGAAGGTCTCCCCTCCTGGACGTAAACAATCTTTAAATGATGTTTTGTATCTTTTATGTGTGTTGCTTGTTGCAGCACACATAGAAGTTGAAAAATGTCATTTCTTTGTTTTGATTGTTTATGTGCAGGAAGAGACACATTTCTGCACAGAAACAATCAATGGTAATTTGATGTTTCTATGTGTGCTGCGCAACGCAGCACACATGGAAACAACAAAAATGAGGAGAAGTAAAGCATTTCTCCTTGTTTCGCCTATTTAAGACAAGCTTTTCCCTGGAAATCATTTTGCCGTGCCTCCTATTTATGCCACCCTTCTAAATAGGGGGAAGCGTCAAAATCAATGGGTGCTGGGGTGAAATGGCCACCACAACACCCACTGCACACCCCTTTCACGCTAAGTACAGTTTGAAAGGGTGCCTTATTCACAAGGCAGCGTTAAGCCACTTTAAGTAGCTTAATGCTGCCTTGGAAATAAGGCGAAGCCTCTATTGCCATCACAACGTCACTGAAAGTGACGTGGTGGCGATAGGGGCTTGTAGATATGCCCATACAATAGTTTCAATGCATATGTTCTCGCATTTAAACGATTTTCTAGTTATCCAACTGCATGCAAAATAGACTCCTTCCAAGAAATAGACAGAGAAAAGAATACTTACTGATGTAATAATTAAATTAGAGTGAATCAGGATTCTGAACTCTGACTGGCTACTTAAAGGTCTATAACTATGAGGTAGTTGCACACAGGGTGCATTCTCCCAGGTAGACTTTGCTCTAAGCATCTTTTGACATGTCACTATGCGCCTATTTGTCCTTGTGGGATGTAATGACTGTAATCTTACCTCCTTTACGAAGAGCAAGAGAGACCTACTTCGATGGGTGGGGAGGAAGTAATGAACCTGCTCTTTCTAACTACTGATGGGTGATTGTGATGTTTTGAAGGGAGAAAGAGGAGTTGGGGCATGACTGAGTTTACTTTCCTACACAGAATACAGCTAACTCCTAGTACACGAAGAGTGATCATGTGTGGCCAACATGGTGTCTTTTGTCATCCCTGGTTCCCTCAAGGGATTTGGCTGCTTAGGATATGGGGAAGAAATGGAAAGTTATGGGAGATCATAGACTGTAGTAGGCTAAGAAATGCACATATTAACAGGTAGCAGATGGAAGGAGGGGTCGAGAACCCGGCTTGACAGCTTAAAGCAAGTTCCCATGAATATAAAAACGGAGGGGTGGTAATTAAAGGGGGAGGGAAGGGGAGCAAGTGTATAGCTATGTGGATGGATATGCAGCCTGGATAAGTAAAGCAGCTTTCAAAAGTAAGTAGGGAAACAAACCCTCAAAACTGAAAACAAGATAGCAGTCAAGGTAAAGTTTCCAAAACCGGTCCTGGATTGCTTGTATTCCAGTTGGGAGAGGACCTGGACTGGCAGTTCAGGCTGGACTGTTCCTATCGAAGCAGGGTCAAGAATGATTTGCATATTGCTGAGCCCAAACTGAGGTGGCAAAGTGGGCAAAACAATGATGACTTGGAATGCTACCCCCCAGAATAATTGCGAGCAGTTATACTTATTGCAAACATTCCTCCCTTCACCCTTTGTGTGTTTGAAAGCAGCTAGTATTACGTACTTTGTGAAAGGTAGGACATTTTTACCTAAAAGTGAGCAAGTTCTATATTTTCACTTTCTAATGCTGGCTAGTGGTTTGATTTTTGTTAAAGGTACTCACAACATTTTGTGGTTGACAGTGGCAGGTGGTAGGGAATGGTGGCAAGGGGCGTTGGATGGCAGGTGGGAAAAAAAGAAAAGAAAAATGAAAAGAAACTTACCTGCTGGTCGTGCCGGTCACCAGCAGCTGCTTTTCTCCACACAGGAACCAGGAAGCAAGCACCCAGACTCCCAGCCTATCACAATGGTTCAATGCAGCGTTGTGATTGGTCTGATTGTCGTGGTTTAGCGCTGAGACAGGGAATGGGAGCCTGGGCATGTTCTTCAACCTGGCTGTAATGCAGCCTGGGTGGAGAACATGCAAAGTGCGCATGGCGGTTTGGCCGGCCTGAGAGGGCCGGCCAATCCTCCATGCGCACTTAAGGTGCAGCCTCCACTCCTTCTCCCTGTGACATGGGGAGTCCATCCCTGCTCGCTGCTTCAACTGCAATCTCAATACAAAAACTAAAATAATAATAAAAGAGGTATATTATCATTTGATTTTTTTGTATTGAGCTTGCAGTTGAAGTAGTGGGGCAACGCTCCTCGGCCTTAGCGGAGGAGCCGCCCCTGGCAGTTGACCCCCTTATAGAAAAAAGTCACATAATCAAAAGCTATTGTCTTTTTACTTGACAAAAACATTAGCTAACCTGTGGCCTCTACTGGCTTCCAAATCATAAATAGCTTGAACTTAAATGAATGAGAGGATTCGCCAAAGACAGACATTTTCAGGCCTGTCATCAGTCCAAATGACCAGAGCTGAAGATGTGGCCATAGACACATCTGGATCCTCTGACATTTTGTAGTTGTGAAATCAAAACTCAAAGAGTATGGAGTTTGAGGCAGTGAATATCTGTAGTTTACATGTCTGATCTTGCTCTAAATGACATGTCAACATTGTTAGAACTTCTAGGGTTCTAGGGCCATACTAACAACGTTCTACTCTGTGCATATATGGCTATCCTAGTCATTTTCATTGTCATAGATGCAGATTTGTGTTACAAGAAAGGACTCAAGGCATACCGCTGTTGCATAGAGACTGCACTAGAATGAGGCATTCATACAATTGCATTGCAATGTGTCCCATCAAATTTTGCAACTGAGCATAATGATTTAACAAAAACATGCATTTAAAATGTTAACCAGACATTTGAGATAAAGATGTGGAACGGTTGCACTCACAGATAGAACATGGTAGTTCAAGTAATCCTTGTATAAAAATCTCTGGTGCTGGTGAGACCACCTCCTAATCGTTGAGGTGTAAGTAACAATGTCTACACGCGTCTCAGGGAAAGACGTCCTCACGTTAGCACTCAAAAGTGGAAGAACCGCTGTTTGAAAATAGTACAAACGATGTAGCTTAGTTCTTTACTTGTTTTAATTCATATTCACTTCATATGACTGTTCCAGTAGTATGATGCTGCTCATACTAACAAAAGTGGGTTCAGACCACAAAACGGTTCACTGAATTATATCCAATGTTTTAACAAGCCATTTTTTCAAATGTCCCCGATGCATTTCGGGACTTGCCCTTCGTCAGGGGGAATTCTACGAAAGAAATAAAGGAGGACATAAGGCTGGGGTCCAGGATGTATGCAGACATAAGTAAGTAGGTAACAGTAGCCGCTTTAATTGCCGTAGTGTCTATACTGTATATAGATAGTGAACAAAATATCAGCATGCTAAGAAGAGAACACAAACTTTACTACGGTAGTGAGCTAGTGACAACAGAGAAATAACGCTAAATCCATGCCGATTAAAGAACTGGTGCTGGTTGTGTGCAAAACGTATAGGTGAAGGGGACTTAGTGTTAGCACTCGCGGGGTGAATAAAGTTAAAAAAACTATAGACAATACGTTCCAAAAAACCAATCGCGGAAACTTTAAAACCAGTGGTATTAAGCATAGCGTGATAATCAAGGTGTAGGAAAAGATTTCCAGTTTAAAAGAATGACGGAAACCTGAATGGCGTCGTGGATGTAGGTGTGTTAGAACCTCGTCCGAATGGGTGAAAACATGCACCATCAACCCCGGAACTAAATATCGTGTACCCGGAAGTAGTGAACCAAGTAAAGCGCGTGAACAAGTCATGTGGCTAAATAAAGCTGGAAGAAAGACTAGCGTGCGTTTGTGAGTAACCAGAAATACAAGCTAAAACACGTGAAGTAGCTAGTATACGATAAAACAATAAAAAGAGATAAATATGGAAAGTAAAAAGAGAGAAAAGAAAAACAATTTCAACAATTAGATGAATGAAGTTGGAAACATGAAGTGGGAGAAAAGAATATCATTGGGGAATAGGACCAAGTGATTAAACAAAAGGATGCAGACAAGTATACATAAGGGGATAATTACAGAAAACAGCTAAATTCAAAGCGTTCATTAAGACCATGCGGGTAAACAGAGTTCAGTCTATTTATCCAAAAGAGTTCACGCTGTAACAGGAAGGCTCCATTATCTTTCCCTCTTTGGATCTTGACTTGTTCTAGGATCAAAAATCTCAATTGACTGCAATTGTGATTATTTTCCATGAAATGTCTTGCAACAGTAGATTGCATGTTCTTTGTTCGAATATTGCTTTTGTGCTCTATGAGCCTGGTTTTCATTTTTCTTTCCGTTTTGCCCACATACGGGAGTCCGCATGGGCATTTAAGCAGATACACTATGTTGCTGCTGTCACAAGTGGCTGTAACTCTAAGTTTAATTGGTGTTCCTTTAGAGGGATGCATGAGTGTCGTACCCTTAATGATGTTGTTGCAGCCACCACAATTTAAGCAAGGGATGGTTCCTTTGTGTATTGTCTCGGAGTCCGGAGGGCTCTTGTTTAGTAGTTGCTGTAAATTTTGTGTTCTTTGGTAAGCAAAAATTGGCAATTCATCAAAAATACCTTTGAAGTCAGGTTCCGATTGTAGTAGCGGCCAAAATTTTCGGATAGTTGTTTTGAGAACACTTTTCAGTCACCTACTATCCTGTGTCTACTCCTTTCTATGAGGCTCTCCAATTCACATTTGAACTTAGTTCTAAACTGACCTTCAAAGGCATTTTATTGTACCGACCACCAGGTACGAGAAAGGCTTTTCTAACAAATCTCGATAACCGGCTTGAACCCATTTTTTTAAATGAGGACTTCACCACCCTTGGAGACTTTAATTTCCATCTGGAAGATTTAGATAATAGAGAGACAGTGGTGCTTTCAGATACCCTAGGAGCGCAAGGGCTAACCCAACTAGTGCAATCACCCACTCATGAGGCCTGTCACACGTTGGATGGTGTTTTCTCCTCAGCCCACGGGCTTATAGTGAAAGAAATCCTTCCTCTGTCATGGTCTGACCATTCACTTATTAAGCTTAGTCTTCCATGCATCATGGTCGGACAGGCTAGCATTACTAAGCCACGGTCTCTTCCTGTAAAGCATGGAGTAAAGTGGACACAACAATCCTTCACACCCATTTGGAAGCCTCGTGTCCTCAATTTCAGGGCCATGTGGACTTAGCTGTTACCAAATACACTACTTGGATTTCTGAGGCAGTTAATGCCTCTGTACCCACAAAAATACTGTCCGGAAATAGGACTACCCCGTCTGCCCCCTGGTTTTCTGAATCACTTTGGAAGGAAAAATAGAACTGTCGCCGAAAGCAAGCGTACAAGACAGCTTTAATGAATTACAAAACTACTTATACTAGAAAAGAGAAATTATTTCACTCAACAGATTGAGTCAGCTAATAATTCCCCTGAGGAACTATTTTCGGTAATCAACAAACTTACCATGCCCAATAATACAGGAAAGTAGGGCAATCAAAAGTTCTGTAATGATATTGTCGCAACATTCAAATCCAAAGTTCTGGACATTTTCAAAGTTTTTAAGCATGGATCTGGCCCTTGTTTTTCGCCCCAAAGGCATGGTCCAGACCTTAACCAAAGTTCTCTGCTCAAATTTTCCTCTGTCTCTGCAGAAGCAGTAGGAACGTATATAAATGAAGCCAGGTCAGGATCTCCTCGGGACCCATGTCCACCAGCACTTTTTAAATGATTAGTAGACCTGGTGAGCCCCGGGCTTGCGGAAATTTTTAACCTGATGTTTAATTCTGGCATCTTTTCCACTAGCTGGAAGGAAACGTCCATCCTTCCTTTATTAAAAAAGCCTACTTTAGATGCCACCAACCCCAACAACTATCAACCCATTGCCAGACTACCTATGCCAGCTAAGATAGTGGATACAATTATGAATATTCAACTGTCACAATTTATCAGTGAGAATAGTCTGCTGGATCACTCTCAGTTCGGTTTTCGTAAGGAACATAGTATGGAAACAGCGCTTATTAAAGCTACCGAAGAGATCAGAGCGGCAATGGATGGAGGAGGCACAGCTGCTCTTGTGCTCCTCGATCTATCTGCCGCTTTTGATACGGTTGATCATGCTCTCTTGCAACATCGGTTGGAGAAGTTGGGAATGGATGAAGCGGCCTTGGCGCTGCTATCCTTCTTCCTAAAGGATCAGAGATCAACGGTGTCACTTGACGGATTCAACTCGGCTCCTTAAGTCGTGCCATGTGGAGTCAGTCAGGGCAGTTCGTTGAGCCCCTCTGTGTTCAACATCTACGTCTCCGAACTGACCCTACTGATCCGGAAATTCGGATTTAGTCTGACGTCATACGCCGATGACACCCAGATTGTGGTAGCTGCGTATAAACATCAAATCTCTCCTTTTCAGCAGTTTCAAAACTGCATGAGTACTATTAACAAGTGGATGAGTACACATTGCCTCAAACTTAATTCCGATAAAACTGAAGTTTTGATTTTTGGCAACATGCAGCCAACCTGGAGCAATCTGTGGTGGCTGGTAGAGAAGGGCATACCTCCCAAACCAGCAGCCAAAGTAAGGAACTTGGGTGTACTGATTGACAATAGATTAACACTCTGTCAACAGACTAATGCCATTGTCTCTGCCTCATATTTTCTTATAAAGAAAATAAGGAAGATACTTCCGTACATCTCGGCGGATACTAGGAAAACAGTAGTCACATCTCTTATTCGATCCAAATTAGACTACCGCAATGAGCTATACTTGAATGCCCAGAAGCAGTGCCTAAAGAAGCTTCAGATGCAACTCTGCAGCACGTCTATTGCTCAATATCCCCAGGCATAAAACGGTATCTAATGAAATCCACAATTTGCATTGGCTTCCTGTACTTCAGCGCATCAAGGCACTGTGTCTTCTCTACAAAGCCTTGAATCATACAGGCCCCTCTTTTCTTCAAAATCTCTTTGTATGGTACCAACCAACCAGACATCTTCGGTCGATGGGGGCAAGACTTTTGTTAGTGCCTAGAATTCGTACTGCACATTGGGGTGGCCGCAGTTTCCATTACGGCACATCTAAACTCTGGAATTCTCTTCCACTGGAACTTAGGAACGCCAGCTCCTTAATGGGCTTTAGGAGAAAATTAAAAACCTGGCCTTTCCAGGATTAGGCACAGAGCATGCTGATTGGAGTCCTCAGTGCCACGACACCCTTGGGTATTCGTGCGCTTTTATAAATTCCATTAACAATAACATTTATAAATTCCATTAACATTGTAAAAAGTGAAATCTTAACAGGTACTCCTATACTATCAGGTTATATATTGTTAATCCTTATCCTCCTTGCATGTAACAAACATCTATAAAGGGCAAAAATGAGCCATCCTGTTGTGTCACTATGAAGAATACTAATTGTAGCCCGCATTTCTCTAGTTGATAAAATGTGACAAATTGAAATTAGGCAGGGTTTCCTGATATTGGTGTAAGCTGGACAGAGGAATAAAAAATATTCTTCTGTTTCGGGACTGGCTAGGCAAGAAGGGCAATATGATACAATAGTAAACGCTTCTATTTACTGCAAAAGTCATTTAATCGTAAAATGCCATACCTAAATTGTAAATTTAAAGATTTCGCTTGTGAGGGTTCATTTTGGTTCAAGGATTCCTAGCAATGCACATTATCTTTAAAATCTAACACCCTTCTTATTAACTCCCCAGTCATGCTAAGATTCAACCAATGACCATGAACATGGCGCAATGTATCTATTTTAGTCCTAGCCCGTAACATACCTCCATAAAAAAATAGTTGCTCACAGTTTTTCATTTTTGATTTGTGTTTGTGTATCATCACAGAAGTAATTTACCTTGAGTCGACATTGCAAATCTGGCCGAATTTTTCTGGACGATATTTTGAAAAATGGGGGTTGTGTTGCAGTGATGATGTGATATTTGCTGAACTATGAGACCTATATACTTCATTTTGGTGTAAAAACATAGGTTTTGGGGTTCAAATACTCTTACAGAGACAGAAAATAACTCCTCAGAGCAACCATTCTGCCACTTTCAAAATGGTGCTCTATAATGATGTGTTTTAGCCATCATATTTGTAATTTATTTACATATTGATTCTGTATCAGTTGGTAGCAGAGGATCTTTACCTCCTGACAGAGTGTTGCTAACTAAAAAATCAGAGTAATTCTTCAACAAAGAAAAATGTGTCATATGCCAAACTAATCCGAAAGAAAAGCTGATATCAATTGCAGCTTAACAGAAGAGAGTTTGTGATGTTGCAGAAATATGGCAAGACGAAGTTCACAAAAGATTAAAACTAATGGGTGAAGACGAAAAAATATTTTATCATTGTATCAACAAGTACTACAAGTCATATCCAATGGAAAAGAGCCTGGAATTTTTTTTGGCAAAAAATACCAGTGAATCCCAACAAGAATCCGAGTCTTCTGAGAAAGCGACGACAACCAAACCCAATGCCTATCCACTAAGAAGATCAATGGCTACCCCATGTCCACCTCCAACAATCTTCAATGTGTTATATTTGCTTAAGCCAGAACAAGGGCCAAAGAGATAGACCAAAGAGCAAAGTACAAAGAATGTGAGACTCAAGGGCAAACATGTTTTTATCTGCAGCTAGTTTCTTCCAAGATTAGGTTTTTAGCTGAGTAGCTGATCTAAACAGTGATGTGAATCTATTTGCAGCAGATTTGTATGCCCACCCAAACTGCACGTGTGCATACATTCGAAACTATGAATGTACAATGAGTTCCCAGCAGCAATGTAACCGCCAGCCTTCAGTTAAGTTTCCACTCTGTGAAAAAGCAGATTAAGTTTTAAAGCCACTCTTGAGTCCTGGCTGCAGGTTCACACTCACTAATATAAGAGAAATAATGGTCAATGTTGATGAAACGCCATGGAAAGGCTGCTTCCTGCTGCCTTCCTAATATGGATGGCGGTGTCTAGCAGACACCGCCACCATATCAGGCTCCTTTTCCGCCCGGTCACCTGTGTGACCGCCAGAAAACCGTCAGACGGTCTTTCCGTCTGCCGGGGTCCCCCCCGCCATACTAATATGGCAGGGGGAAATGGGTGGCGGGGGAGGGGAATGTCGGGCGGATCGCCACCACCATGCGGGAGGTGGCAATCCACCCGACATTCTTATAGGCCCCTTAGTTTTTGGATTTAATTGACAAATTTTGTGATGAGCGAGAGCTCTGCAAATTGTAACATTATTTTACATCATTGTCTAATATCAGCAAAGCAAAACTGGTATAAATTAAAGTTCTTGAGTTAGGAAACCGAAGCCAACAACATTGATGATAGCTTTGAAGATATAAGTGAAGAAGTGGAAGACAATGAAATGAACCGAGAGGCTGATGCTGTGCATATGTACTGTTTTTTTTCAATCAAGTTTTATGAATTACATTACAGTAAAAAGAAAACTACGGCACACATGATGACTGCCCACGCAATCTACGACAAGTGCAAAAGTAGAGAGCTAATCACTTCAATGAATAGGCTTGGTGTATCAATAAGTTATGATGACATAGTACAGAGCAGAGCAGGAACTGTCTAGTAAGTATTGAGCAGAACTTATTATGTACATACGTTACAAGGTATGCTCATCATATCTGAGGCTATAGAAACATTGCAATGGAATGCATTCTGGAGCAAGAATGACAAATTACGGTTTTGCATTTCTTATCTCATAAGTGAACAAGGCACAGGGTGCAGTTCATTCAAAAGACATAATGCACAGCCATGCAATGTTCAATACACTCAGTTCAAAATCAGAAATAAAGTTTGTAGAGTTTGTCAAAGAATGTGAAGAGAAATCAGAACTTTACAAGTACTCGGGAAATGTTTTACACATGATAGCTCTAGTGAAAAACTTGGTACATGCTTGTAGGAAGGTAGGATCCTTCTGCATGTCTACCCCCACTTTTTGCCTGGTGCTAAGCTGGTTTTAGACAAGCCTCTGACTGGGATCCTGCTAATCAGGACTCTAGTCTATCTGCTTTCTCCAAAACTGTTAGGGTATGTACTTAGGTACACTCCAGATTGGATAATCGGGTACCCTTGTCAGTCCCTAGCAAATGGTACCCATGTACCCAATGCATGCATACCCCAGAGTCCTCCCATGAGTTGAAGCATGTATTATGCCACCCCTGAGAGGCCATGCAAAATGGAACTACAGACCTGCCATTGCAACCTGTGTAAGTTGGTGCATGCACCAATTACTTAAGATATAGGTTTACTATATCTAAGAGTCACTCTTCTTAAAACCTATAATTCACCCCTATAGCAGGCCTTAACAATCCCGAAGGCAGGGTGCTTGGTTCTAAGTGAGAGGGTGGCACTGCATGAGCAGAACACCCCTGCAGCCTATGAAGTCCATTCTCCCGGTTTGCTAGTGAAGCTGTCATTTACAACATATAGAGTGGCATTATGCGACCGCGTGATGACCAACTCTAAAACACCTTAAACAAACCCTATTGTGTTTGGTGTCAAACATGTTGAAATCATAACCCCACACCAGTAACCGGTGTGAGAGGTATGATTCCACTCCTCAGAAGTGAGCTTCAATAGGTCCCTGGTGTTTTCGGTTCCAGCCTTCTAGTCCAAGACAACACAAAATGGTTGGTTGCCGATCAGAGACACATTTCTGCCCTCCTGCAGAAGGCAGAAGGCATCACAATAAGCATCCTGTCACAGGAAGGTGTGACCACCTCCCAGACAGGATTTAGTATATTAGGCCTGGGTGGGTACACTTGCCAGCGACTGAAAGTCTGCATGAGGGGCACATTTGGTGTCCCGGTGCATAGTCCAGTTCAAACCAGTCCTGGGAGCCATTGGTTTCCGCTCTGGTGTGAAACTGAACAAAGGACATGGGAGTAACATCACCACTGTCCAGACCCTCCCCTTGGAGGGTCCCCTGAATCTGTCTAACCCTCTCCTGTGGGTACAAAAGGGCTTACCTGACTGTAGGACCCTAGATTCAAGGTGGACAAGAATGTGAACCAGAAACCACTGAACTTCGACAGTCTGTACACTTTGGACTTCGCTGGACCTTGTTTGGGCCCGACTTCATCTCCCTCTAAGTCTGAAGCCTCGTCTGTGCCCATGCACCATACAGGATCTGTGCAGGACTGGTGGAGCATCTAAGACAACTGAAGATATCTCTCTTGGGTTGAAGGAGTCACTCCCCTGCATCCACAGGCACCACATCACGACTGACCAGTCTGCTGCTCCTGAGCTTCTATGAACTCTGAAGGCTCCATAAACACAGGAGGTGAGTCTGTACGTCCCTCGAGCTCTGAGCTGCCCTCTTACCAAGTTTGAGGTCAGAATCCCTCGTGGGGGCTGCAATACCCATACTCCTGTGCAACACATTAATTTGCAAGTGCATATGCTTGTTGGCATTTCCTGAGCAAGTGCATTGGGCTCTAAGTAGCCCCAATCTCTGGCACCATTTCCTACCAAGAAATCTGGCCTCTTCACACCAAGTGCTCCCTGGGCTGCTGTTTGTTGAAATCGCCCAAGGTCCTCTTGCGACTCCTGTGCCTCTGGCCTCTGGGTTCACTTGAGGGTCAACTTTGTTTCTCTTGGGCTCCCCTGGCTGCTCCAGGCCTGACCTGACTCCCCTTGGTTTGGTGAGTCTCCTGGACCGTGCTGGTCCAAACGGTAACCTTTTTGATCATCTGCATGGGTTGCTGTTGCCAAGGCTTGTTGGTGCTCCCGCCGGACACCAACCCCCCAGCACTCGACATCCTTTGTGGGACAGCTTGTATCCAGCTCCTGGTTGTCCTCGACATTTCCTGGTCCACGTGGCTGCAGAGTCAACAAACCCCCTCAATGCACCTGAAGCACCTGGCATCGGTGGGCATTTGTCTACCGAGACCCTGGTCACTCCTCAGTGACCCCCACTGTCCTCTCTGCTTTCAGGTACTCTTCGACCAGAATCCACCTATGGATTCCAATGGACACTTTTTTTCCTTCCAGCAGTGGCTCTTCTTCAAAGTCCTCCATTGAGATCAACAGTGGTTTCCGACACCACTTCAGATCTAAGCACCCAACTCCCCTGGGATAGGTAAATATGGTACTACAGTATCCACGGGTGGGGTGGCTCCCCAACCTCCTAACTTCCACTGGGTTTCCTCGAAGTTCACTGGGAAGGGTCCTTAAACTCTAAAACGTCAACCGCGACTTTCCCATAGAATTGTGCGAAGCATGCGGTCATGTTCCCACACTGCACCCGTCCTCCGTGGGGTCCCTACTTACTCACCTTGAGTGGTCCTTGGGGTCCCAGCGACTCTCCGTCCTCTAGACACTGTCTTGACTCAAGTCATGGTTCTTATACTACTATTTTAGAATATGGTTTGGTCCCCCCCTGGGGCCCACTGTGTATTCATGCTCTTTACTATTGTTTTTATGCTACAGTATTGTGTGCTTTGAGAGTATCTTCATGTAGAAGATACTGTGTCATACTAGAGAGTATTGTATTAATAAACACATATTTTTTATAACTACTGTGTGGTTCTCCTTTCGTTTAACCAATACTATAAGGTTGCATTCTGGTAAAACAAGCTGCTTAACATTCCTTCAAGACTAAGCCTGAAGGCTGCTCTTCACAGCTACCACTTGGATAGCATTCTAAGGTTATCTTTGACCTCCTAAATCACCATAAGGGTTGTTTGGACTGGTGCAAGGTGCCAACTTTAATTAGTGGACACTATATACCAGGCCAAATTCTCACAATCTGATCAGGAAGGCTGCACACGAAGACTGTGGTGTCACTGATTGCTGTGTTTTGAAAATTTGATTCCATAAACTACCTGAGATATGGGTCCTGATATTTGGAAAGAGTGAAGAAGCTAGAGGTGGAAAAACCAGACCTCTACAGAAAATTCATCAAAAGACTTTTGTGGTGAAAGACAGAGAGGGAAGGTTCAATGCCATGGCTCCAGATATGAAACAGATGATCCAGAGGTCACCGAAAAACTCCAAAGTAATTGTTGGTCGGACATATAAAAGTGAATATGTTGCTCATTGGCAACTAGTTAGCCAAGAAGTCCTTTCTATTTGCCAAGTTTTCAGAGAGATGACAAATTCAAATCTAATGGACCGTCATGAAACTGTTATTTACCATGACCTTGTGGGAAAGAGAGGGGAACATTTTAAAAAACATGTTGATAGCCTTCTTCATTTCATGCAGCAGCAAGTAAACCCATTTGAAATGACAGAGCCTGTGTGACTACACAACTTCGTAACCAGGCAATATGTGGATAACAATTTTAAGATGCGTCTACTAGATGTCCTGGAACATGGATCGAAACTATTCACAGAACTGCAGCAGGAGAGATTTGAATTGAAAGAGAAAAAAAGCTGTTTGATATAATCACAAGGGGTGGGCAAAGAATTCCACTCAGCTGGCGGAGTTCACAGATTCTTGTCCACTCCTTCCTCCGCGCAGAGTGCAGAGTTCCACAAAACTCAATCACGTGAGGTGGAGCGGAGTTTTCTTTCTTGCACGGCTCACCAACTTTAAGTTGGTGAGCTCGCATCGAGAAATCTGCTGCTTCCGTTGAGGAAGCTGCCACTCTTGCATGACGCATAGTGCCATTCACATTCGGCTAACTGAGGTGCAATCATTACGTTTTATCAAAACAACAGATTTATTATCGGTGAAGTTTTTGCCAAACACACATAATCATCTGTCAGAGATAACTGTAACATCATGGAAGTCAGAGAAAATAGCAAATCAAATTCTCAAAGCCAAAGAGCAATTCAAATCATGGGGCATATCAATAATAAAATCTATACCACAGTGCTACCCAGCACCATTGGCACATTGGGACAATAAGAATAGCACTCACTCTTCTGTATACTTTTTTTGCCTAATGCCCGAGGACTGACAGGTACAGAAACAACAATACCAACAGAACAGAAGATATAATTATGGTCACCACTAATATCAAAAAACATAAATGTGCAATGACCAGTTTCTGAACCAACATGTGCCCTGCAAGCTGCTAAACTAAATATATGATCTTGAAATATTGCAGGTGCAACAACCAAGCTTACTGATAGGACTCTAATGGAAACTTGGGCTTCATATGACATCATAGCACTGCAAGAAACCTGGTTGACAGGCTCAATGGAATTGCCGGGATTCACATGACATCAGGTGGATGCTGTAAAAATGAATAGCTTTGGTAGACCAAAAGGAGGATTATCGCTCTAAATATCAAACAACATTAGGGTAGAATCAGAACAGAATCAGAACAGATGTCGACAACTTCAAAAAATATACACATAATCAGACTTAATTTTGGTAGTGATCATTGGATAACTTCTTTAACCCCTTCGCTGCTAGGCCTTTTCCCCTCCTGTGCTAAGCCCTTTTTGGGCTATTTGAGGTAGTGCGCGCTTAGGCCCCTGTAACTTTTTGACCACATTAGGTATCCACGCCAAATTTGCGTCCTTTTCTTCCAACATCTTGGGGATTCTAAAGGTACCCAGGGTTTGTGGATTCTCCTAGAGGGTTCCCAGAAATTAGTCAAAATACAGCAATTTTCTTTTTTTTTTTTGTGAAAAATGTGAAAAACGGGCTGCAAATGAAAGCTTCTGGGTTTTTCTCTGCAAATGGTATCAAAAAAGGGTTTGTGGTGCTGAAATCACAATTTCTCCAGCTTTTAGGGAATGACAGACTTTTGTTAGAAAACCAACATTTTTTACACAGTTTTGGCATTTTTCTGGGACATACCCTATTTTTGCTATTTTTTGTGCTTTCAACCTCCTTCCAGTTAACGGTAGAAAAGGGTAACAAAACAATAATGGATCCTGGAAAGCTATACATTTTTGAAAAGTAGACAAAATTCTGAATTCAGCAAGGGGTCATTTGCGTAGATCCATCAAGGATTCTTTATAGAAATTTACAGGCAAATATAGGAAAAATTAAAAATTTGTTGAAAAAAGCAGCCTCTTGAGTCAACGTTTTTACCTGTAACTTCTTCGAATTATGACATCTCTTTGAAAGCAATGTACCGTTACATCCGGTAGACCTTCCTGGTTGTGGGGACATATAGGACTTGTAGGTTCATCAAGAACCCAACGAACCCAGAGTAGAAAAATGAGCAGCATTTTGTAATGTTTTTTCTTTTGGTCCGGGTATATAGCAATTATTGTGGGAAAATGTATACTTGGAAAAATCGGTATGAAAGTCACCTATGTATTTCTGAAATGGGAACAAATTACAGAGTTCAGAAACAGTGCATATTTGCACATTTTCGAAATTGGGAATACTCATATTTGCATGACAATTATTGGTCATTTTTCAAAATGACTTTTTTTTTACACAATGTCTTTCATTTGGAAGGGAGAAATGCATCAAAAATCAATAGGTAATAACAGTTGCTTTACAAATTTGAACTACCCTAAGTCTCCCGAGAAAAATGGTACCTCACTTGTGTGGGTAGGCATAGTGCCCACGACAGGAAGTGGCTCAAAACCTAAGGTGAACACACCACATTTTCACACTGAAAATTTACACTTTTTTTGCAAAGAGTCTAGCTGTAGTTTTTGAACCCTAGCCCTGCCGGCACCTAGGGAAACCTAGCAAACCTATACATTTTTGAAAACTAGACACCCAGGGGAATCCAGGATGGTGTGACTTGACTGCCTCCCACCATGGTCTGTTACCAGAATCCCTTGCAAACGTAAAAAATTGACAAAAAAAACACATTTTCCCCACATTTCTGTGATGGAAAGTTCTGGAATCTGCGTGGATCCACAAATTTCCACCCACCCCGCGTTCCCCAAAGTCCTACGAGAAAAATGGTACCTCACTTGTGCGGGTCGGCCTAGTGCCCGCGGCAGGAAATGGCGCAAAACGCAACGTGGTTTTGCAGTGAAAAATGACCCTTTTTTTGGCAAAGTGACTAGCTGTAGATTTTGTACCCTAGCCCTGCCGGCACCTAGGGAAACCTAGCAAACCTATACATTTCTGAAAACTAGACACCCAGGGGAATCCAGGATGGGGTGACTTGACTGCCTCCCACCATGGTCTGTTACCCAGAATCCCTTGCAAACGTAAAAAATTGACAAAAAAAACACATTTTCCCCACATTTCTGTGATGGAAAGTTCTGGAATCTGCGTGGATCCACAAATTTCCACCCACCCCGCGTTCCCCAAAGTCCTACGAGAAAAATGGTACCTCACTTGTGCGGGTCGGCCTAGTGCCCGCGACAGGAAACGGCGCAAAACGCAACGTGGTTTTGGAGTGAAAAATGACCCTTTTTTTGGCAAAGTGACTAGCTGTAGATTTTGTACCCTAGCCCTGCCGGCACCTAGGGAAACCTAGCAAACCTATACATTTCTGAAAACTAGACACCCAGGGGAATCCAGGATGGGGTGACTTGACTGCCTCCCACCATGGTCTGTTACCCAGAATCCCTTGCAAACGTAAAAAATTGACAAAAAAAACACATTTTCCCCACATTTCTGTGATGGAAAGTTCTGGAATCTGCGTGGATCCACAAATTTCCACCCACCCCGCGTTCCCCAAAGTCCTACGAGAAAAATGGTACCTCACTTGTGCGGGTCGGCCTAGTGCCCGCGACAGGAAACGGCGCAAAACGCAACGTGGTTTTGGAGTGAAAAATGACCCTTTTTTTGGCAAAGTGACTAGCTGTAGATTTTGTACCCTAGCCCTGCCGGCAACTAGGGAAACCTAGCAAACCTATACATTTTTGAAAACTAGACAGCCAGGGAAATCCAGGATGGGGTGACTTGACTGCCTCCCACCATGGTCTGTTACCCAGAATCCTTTGTAAACGTAAAAAATTGACAAAAAAAACACATTTTCCCCACATTTCTGTGATGGAAAGTTCTGGAACCTGCGTGGATCCACAAATTTCCACCCACCCCGCGATCCCCAAAGTCCTACGAGAAAAATGGTACCTCACTTGTGCGGGTCGGCCTAGTGCCCGCGACAGGAAACGGCGCAAAACGCAACGTGGTTTTGGAGTGAAAAATGACCCTTTTTTTGGCAAAGTGACTAGCTGTAGATTTTGTACCCTAGCCCTGCCGGCACCTAGGGAAACCTAGCAAACCTATACATTTCTGAAAACTAGACACCCAGGGGAATCCAGGATGGGGTGACTTGACTGCCTCCCACCATGGTCTGTTACCCAGAATCCCTAGCAAACGTAAAAAATTGACAAAAAAACACATTTTCCCCACATTTCTGTGATGGAAAGTTCTGGAATCTGCGTGGATCCACAAATTTCCACCCACCCCGCGTTCCCCAAAGTCCTACGAGAAAAATGGTACCTCACTTGTGCGGGTCGGCCTAGTGCCCGCGACAGGAAACGGCGCAAAACGCAACGTGGTTTTCGAGTGAAAAATGACCCTTTTTTTGGCAAAGTGACTAGCTGTAGATTTTGTACCCTAGCCCTGCCGGCACCAAGGGAAACCTAGCAAACCTATACATTTTTGAAAACTAGACACCCAGGGGAATCCAGGATGGGGTGACTTGACTGCCTCCCACCATGGTCTGTTACCCAGAATCCCTTGCAAACGTAAAAAATTGACAAAAAAAACACATTTTCCCCACATTTCTGTGATGGAAAGTTCTGGAATCTGCGTGGATCCACAAATTTCCACCCACCCCGCGTTCCCCAAAGTGCTACGAGAAAAATGGTACCTCACTTGTGCGGGTCGGCCTAGTGCCCGCAACAGGAAACGGCGCAAAACGCAACGTGGTTTTGGAGTGAAAAATGACCCTTTTTTTGGCAAAGTGAATAGCTGTAGATTTTGTACCCTAGCCCTGCCGGCACCTAGGGAAACCTAGCAAACCTATACATTTCTGAAAACTAGACACCCAGGGGAATCCAGGATGGGGTGACTTGACTGCCTCCCACCATGGTCTGTTACCCAGAATCCCTTGCAAACGTAAAAAATTGACAAAAAAAACACATTTTCCCCACATTTCTGTGATGGAAAGTTCTGGAATCTGCGTGGATCCACGAATTTCCACCCACCCCGCGTTCTTCAAAGTCCTACGAGAAAAATGGTACCTCACTTGTGCGGGTTGGCCTAGTGCCCGCGACAGGAAATGGCGCAAAACGCAACGTGGTTTTGGAGTGAAAAATGACCCTTTTTTTGGCAAAGTGACTAGCTGTAGATTTTGTACCCTAGCCCTGCCGGCACCTAGGGAAACCTAGCAAACCTATACATTTTTGAAAACTAGACACCCAGGGGAATCCAGGATGGGGTGACTTGACTGCCTCCCACCATGGTCTGTTACCCAGAATCCCTCGCAAACGTAAAAAATTGACAAAAAAAACACTTTTTCCCCACATTTCTGTGATGGAAAGTTCTGGAATCTGCGTGGATCCACAAATTTCCACCCACCCCGCGTTCCCCAAAGTCCTACGAGAAAAATGGTACCTCACTTGTGCGGGTCGGCCTAGTGCCCGCGACAGGAAACGGCGCAAAACGCAACGTGGTTTTGGAGTGAAAAATGACCCTTTTTTGGCAAAGTGACTAGCTGTAGATTTTGTACCCTAGCCCTGCCGGCACCTAGGGAAACCTAGCAAACCTATACATTTCTGAAAACTAGACAACCAGGGGAATCCAGGATGGGGTGACTTGACTGCCTCCCACCATGGTCTGTTACCCAGAATCCCTTGCAAACGTAAAAAATTTACAAAAAAAACACATTTTCCCCACATTTCTGTGATGGAAAGTTCTGGAATCTGCGTGGATCCACAAATTTCCACCCACCCCGCGTTCCCCAAAGTCCTACGAGAAAAATGGTACCTCACTTGTGCGGGTCGGCCTAGTGCCCGCGACAGGAAACGGCGCAAAACGCAACGTGGTTTTGGAGTGAAAAATGACCCTTTTTTTGGCAAAGTGACTAGCTGTAGATTTTGTACCCTAGCCCTGCCGGCACCTAGGGAAACCTAGCAAACCTATACATTTTTGAAAACTAGACACCCAGGGGAATCCAGGATGGGGTGACTTGACTGCCTCCCACCATGGTCTGTTACCCAGAATCCCTTGCAAACGTAAAAAATTGACAAAAAAAACACATTTTCCCCACATTTCTGTGATGGAAAGTTCTGGAATCTGCGTGGATCCACAAATTTCCACCCACCCCGCGTTCCCCAAAGTCCTACGAGAAAAATGGTACCTCACTTGTGCGGGTCGGCCTAGTGCCCGCAACAGGAAACGGCGCAAAACGCAACGTGGTTTTGGAGTGAAAAATGACCCTTTTTTTGGCAAAGTGACTAGCTGTAGATTTTGTACCCTAGCCCTGCCGGCACCTAGGGAAACCTAGCAAACCTATACATTTCTGAAAACTAGACACCCAGGGGAATCCAGGATGGGGTGACTTGACTGCCTCCCACCATGGTCTGTTACCCAGAATCCCTAGCAAACGTAAACAATTGACAAAAAAAACACATTTTCCCCACATTTCTGTGATGGAAAGTTCTGGAATCTGCGTGGATCCACAAATTTCCACCCACCCCGCGTTCCCCAAAGTCCTACGAGAAAAATGGTACCTCACTTGTGCGGGTCGGCCTAGTGCCCGCGACAGGAAACGGCGCAAAACGCAACGTGGTTTTGGAGTGAAAAATGACCCTTTTTTTGGCAAAGTGACTAGCTGTAGATTTTGTACCCTAGCCTTGCCGGCACCTAGGGAAACCTAGCAAACCTATACATTTTTGAAAACTAGACACCCAGGGGAATCCAGGATGGGGTGACTTGACTGCCTCCCACCATGGTCTGTTACCCAGAATCCCTTGCAAACGTAAAAAATTGACAAAAAAAAACACATTTTCCCCACATTTCTGTGATGGAAAGTTCTGGAATCTGCGTGGATCCACAAATTTCCACCCACCCCGCGTTCCCCAAAGTCCTACGAGAAAAATGGTACCTCACTTGTGCGGGTCGGCCTAGTGCCCGCGACAGGAAACGGCGCAAAACGCAACGTGGTTTTGGAGTGAAAAATGACCCTTTTTTTGGCAAAGTGACTAGCTGTAGATTTTGTACCCTAGCCCTGCCGGCACCTAGGGAAACCTAGCAAACCTATACATTTCTGAAAAAAGTGATTTTTTGGGCAAAAATTGAGGTTTGCAGGGGATTCTGGGTAAGGAAACGTTGGGGGATCCACGCAAGCCATACCTCCCTGGAAGCCGCCGGGTGTCTAGTTTTCAAAAATGCCTGGGTTTGGTAGGTTTCCCTAGATGGCCGCCGCGCACCGGGCCAAAAACCAAAGTGACCCCCCTTGCAAAACCAGGTGGTTTGGCGATAGGCCATCTTGATGTCGCCTCACTACGTTTGGGGCCCTTGCCTGCCGCGGGTACTTGGGCCTCCCACACAAGTGAGGCACCATTTTTACCGGGAGACCTGGGGGAACGCTGGGTGGTGGTAAATTTGTGTGAGCCCGGTGATGCCACTACTTTCCCACCCCAAAATGTGTGAAAAAAGTGATTTTTTGAGCAAAAATTGAGGTTTGCAGGGGATTCTGGGTAAGGAAACATTGGGGGATCCACGCAAGCCATACCTCCCTGGAAGCCGCCGGGTGTCTAGTTTTCAAAAATGCCTGGGTTTGGTAGGTTTCCCTAGATGGCCGCCGTGCACCGGGCCAAAAACCAAAGTGACCCCCCTTGCAAAACCAGGTGGTTTGGCGATAGGCCATCTTGATGTCGCCTCACTACGTTTGGGGCCCTTGCCTGCCGCGGGTACTTGGGCCTCCCACACAAGTGAGGCACCATTTTTACCGGGAGACCTGGGGGAACGCTGGGTGGTGGTAAATTTGTGTGAGCCCGGTGATGCCACTACTTTCCCACCCCAAAATGTGTGAAAAAAGTGATTTTTTGGGCAAAATTTGAGGTTTGCAGGGGATTCTGGGTAAGGAAACGTTGGGGGATCCACGCAAGCCATACCTCCCTGGAAGCCGCCGGGTGTCTAGTTTTCAAAAATGCCTGGGTTTGGTAGGTTTCCCTAGATGGCCGCCGCGCACCGGGCCAAAAACCAAAGTGACCCCCCTTGCAAAACCAGGTGGTTTGGCGATAGGCCATCTTGAGGTCACCTCACTAAGTTTGGGGCCCTTGCCTGCCGCGGGTACTTGGGCCTCCCACACAAGTGAGGCACCATTTTTACCGGGAGACCTGGGGGAACGCTGGGTGGTGGTAAATTTGTGTGAGCCCGGTGATGCCACTACTTTCCCACCCCAAAATGTGTGAAAAAAGTGATTTTTTGGGCAAAATTTGAGGTTTGCAGGGGATTCTGGGTAAGGAAACGTTGGGGGATCCACGCAAGCCATACCTCCCTGGAAGCCGCCGGGTGTCTAGTTTTCAAAAATGCCTGGGTTTGGTAGGTTTCCCTAGATGGCCGCCGCGCACCGGGCCAAAAACCAAAGTGACCCCCCTTGCAAAACCAGGTGGTTTGGCGATAGGCCATCTTGAGGTCGCCTCACTACGTTTGGGGCCCTTGCCTGCCGCGGGTACTTGGGCCTCCCACACAAGTGAGGCACCATTTTTACCGGGAGACCTGGGGGAACGCTGGGTGGTGGTAAATTTGTGTGAGCCCGGTGATGCCACTACTTTCCCACCCCAAAATGTGTGAAAAAAGTGATTTTTTGAGCAAAAATTGAGGTTTGCAGGGGATTCTGGGTAAGGAAACGTTGGGGGATCCACGCAAGCCATACCTCCCTGGAAGCCGCCGGGTGTCTAGTTTTCAAAAATGCCTGGGTTTGGTAGGTTTCCCTAGATGGCCGCCGCGCACCGGGCCAAAAACCAAAGTGACCCCCCCTTGCAAAACCAGGTGGTTTGGCGATAGGCCATCTTGATGTCGCCTCACTACGTTTGGGGCCCTTGCCTGCCGCGGGTACTTGGGCCTCCCACACAAGTGAGGCACCATTTTTACCGGGAGACCTGGGGGAACGCTGGGTGGTGGTAAATTTGTGTGAGCCCGGTGATGCCACTACTTTCCCACCCCAAAATGTGTGAAAAAAGTGATTTTTTGGGCAAAATTTGAGGTTTGCAGGGGATTCTGGGTAAGGAAACGTTGGGGGATCCACGCAAGCCATACCTCCCTGGAAGCCGCCGGGTGTCTAGTTTTCAAAAATGCCTGGGTTTGGTAGGTTTCCCTAGATGGCCGCCGCGCACCGGGCCAAAAACCAAAGTGACCCCCCTTGCAAAACCAGGTGGTTTGGCGATAGGCCATCTTGAGGTCGCCTCACTACGTTTGGGGCCCTTGCCTGCCGCGGGTACTTGGGCCTCCCACACAAGTGAGGCACCATTTTTACCGGGAGACCTGGGGGAATGCTGGGTGGTGGTAAATTTGTGTGAGCCCGGTGATGCCACTACTTTCCCACCCCAAAATGTGTGAAAAAAGTGATTTTTTGAGCAAAAATTGAGGTTTGCAGGGGATTCTGGGTAAGGAAACGTTGGGGGATCCACGCAAGCCATACCTCCCTGGAAGCCGCTGGGTGTCTACTTTTCAAAAATGCCTGGGTTTGGTAGGTTTCCATAGATGGCCGCCGCGCACCGGGCCAAAAACCAAAGTGACCCCCCTTGCAAAACCAGGTGGTTTGGCGATAGGCCATCTTGAGGTCGCCTCACTACGTTTGGGGCCCTTGCCTGCCGCGGGTACTTGGGCCTCCCACACAAGTGAGGCACCATTTTTACCGGGAGACCTGGGGGAACGCTGGGTGGTGGTAAATTTGTGTGAGCCCGGTGATGCCACTACTTTCCCACCCCAAAATGTGTGAAAAAAGTGATTTTTTGAGCAAAAATTGAGGTTTGCAGGGGATTCTGGGTAAGGAAACGTTGGGGGATCCACGCAAGCCATACCTCCCTGGAAGCCGCCGGGTGTCTAGTTTTCAAAAATGCCTGGGTTTGGTAGGTTTCCCTAGATGGCCGCCGCGCACCGGGCCAAAAACCAAAGTGACCCCCCTTGCAAAACCAGGTGGTTTGGCGATAGGCCATCTTGATGTCGCCTCACTACGTTTGGGGCCCTTGCCTGCCGCGGGTACTTGGGCCTCCCACACAAGTGAGGCACCATTTTTACCGGGAGACCTGGGGGAACGCTGGGTGGTGGTAAATTTGTGTGAGCCCGGTGATGCCACTACTTTCCCACCCCAAAATGTGTGAAAAAAGGGATTTTTTGGGCAAAATTTGAGGTTTGCAGGGGATTCTGGGTAAGGAAACGTTGCGGGATCCACGCAAGCCATACCTCCCTGGAAGCCGCCGGGTGTCTAGTTTTCAAAAATGCCTGGGTTTGGTAGGTTTCCCTAGATGGCCGCCGCGCACCGGGCCAAAAACCAAAGTGACCCCCCTTGCAAAACCAGGTGGTTTGGCGATAGGCCATCTTGAGGTCGCCTCACTACGTTTGGGGCCCTTGCCTGCCGCGGGTACTTGGGCCTCCCACACAAGTGAGGCACCATTTTTACCGGGAGACCTGGGGGAACGCTGGGTGGTGGTAAATTTGTGTGAGCCCGGTGATGCCACTACTTTCCCACCCCAAAATGTGTGAAAAAAGTGATTTTTTGAGCAAAAATTGAGGTTTGCAGGGGATTCTGGGTAAGGAAACGTTGGGGGATCCACACAAGCCATACCTCCCTGGAAGCCGCCGGGTGTCTAGTTTTCAAAAATGCCTGGGTTTGGTAGGTTTCCCTAGATGGCCGCCGCGCACCGGGCCAAAAACCAAAGTGACCCCCCTTGCAAAACCAGGTGGTTTGGCGATAGGCCATCTTGAGGTCGCCTCACTACGTTTGGGGCCCTTGCCTGCCGCGGGTACTTGGGCCTCCCACACAAGTGAGGCACCATTTTTACCGGGAGACCTGGGGGAACGCTGGGTGGTGGTAAATTTGTGTGAGCCCGGTGATGCCACTACTTTCCCACCCCAAAATGTGTGAAAAAAGTGATTTTTTGGGCAAGATTTGAGGTTTGCAGGGGATTCTGGGTAAGGAAACGTTGGGGGATCCACGCAAGCCATACCTCCCTGGAAGCCGCCGGGTGTCTAGTTTTCAAAAATGCCTGGGTTTGGTAGGTTTCCCTAGATGGCCGCCGCGCACCGGGCCAAAAACCAAAGTGACCCCCCTTGCAAAACCAGGTGGTTTGGCGATAGGCCATCTTGAGGTCGCCTCACTACGTTTGGGGCCCTTGCCTGCCGCGGGTACTTGGGCCTCCCACACAAGTGAGGCACCATTTTTACCGGGAGACCTGGGGGAACGCTGGGTGGTGGTAAATTTGTGTGAGCCCGGTGATGCCACTACTTTCCCACCCCAAAATGTGTGAAAAAAGTGATTTTTTGAGCAAAAATTGAGGTTTGCAGGGGATTCTGGGTAAGGAAACGTTGGGGGATCCACGCAAGCCATACCTCCCTGGAAGCCGCCGGGTGTCTAGTTTTCAAAAATGCCTGGGTTTGGTAGGTTTCCCTAGATGGCCGCCGAGCCCTGGGCAAAAAACCAAAGTAACCCCCCTTGCAAAACCAGATTACCTATTGTTACTACAGCGTGAGAATTTAGGAATAATACTGCAAAGAAAATGTGGCAGACAATTTGAGGTTTACAGGACAATGGGGATAAAAAATATTTTTCAAATCACTAGAGAGACATCACCATGAACTCCCAAAGGTTTTCGACAATATCTACAGTTGGTGGGTTATTCTTACATGGAAAGTGTACCTTGGCAGAGAAACAAAAAACAAAGATTCCTGCACAACCATCTATTCCTCAAACACACACACATACTGGTTGGATTTGGCACGAGGGCAAGTCATGGTTCAGTGTATTAAATTTTATTAACAAGAGATTTCACAAAAATGAAATGCACTGTCAATAATTAAATTCACAAAAAACCAAACCAATGACTTGCAGCTCGTGAGCTGTAAAGCCACGTCAAGGCACCAACCGCTTTACAGGCCATTCACACACCTTTCATACGTGATACAAACAAGACCATTCGCACCACCAGGTACAAAAGCAACACAGTACAAAAATCACCAAAAAGGGACAAGGTACACCCTGGTTCAGAAAGACAAATATTACTGCACAGTCATCTAACCCGCAAGCACACACACATACTGGTTGGATTTGGCACGAGGGTGAGTGATGGTTCAGTAGATAAAATTGTATTACCAAGTGATTTCACAAAACATGAAATGCACTGGTAATAATTGAAAGGGCAAGAAACTGAACCATTGACTCACAGCTCGTGAGCTGTAAAGCCACGACAAGGCACCAACCTCTTTACAGGCCATTCATACACCTTTCATACGTGTGAGACATACAAAACCATTCACACCGCCAGCCGCGGGCCCATCACATAACAAAACTCACACCAGCACACAGCGCCATTCAAGGGCCCATCACTTTCACACGCCCACAATCCAGACACAGCAACTACACAGGCTGAAGGATTGCGTGGAGTGGCACTCAGCTAGCAGTGTGTGTAGTGACCAGCAGAAAGTCACTACTCACACACAGCCAGCCAAGCACCAGTCGACACACACCGCTAGCCAAACGCCAGTCCACGCACACCGCTAGCCAAGCGCCAGTCCAGGCACACCGCCATCCAATCGCCAGTCCAGGCACACCGGCAGCCAATCGCCAATCCACCTACACCGCCAGCCAAGCTCCAGTCCACGGACACCACCAGACAAGCACCATTCCACGCACACCGCCAGCCAAGCTCCAGTCCACACACACCACCAGACAAGCTCCAGTCCACGGACACCACCAGCCAAGCTCCAGTCCACGGACACCACCAGCCAAACACCAGTCCGCACACACCACCAGTCCACACACACTGCCAGCCAAGTACCAGTCCACGCACAGCGCCAGCCAAGCACCATTCCACGCACACCACCAGCCAAGCACCATTCCACGCACACCGCCAGCCAAGCACCATTCCACGCACACCACCAGCCACGCACCAGTCCACGCACACCGCCAGCCAAGCACCATTCCACGCACACCACCAGCCACGCACCAGTCCACGCACACCGCCAGTCCATGCACACCGCCAGTCCACGCACACCGTCAGCCAAGCACCATTCCACGCACACCACCAACCAAGTGCCAGTCCACACACACCAACAGCCAAGCGCAAGCCTACACACACCGCCATCACATTTTGGATTTTTTTAGAAAAAAATAAAAACACAAACAAATTGCAAATAGATACAAATCTTCTAACAGTTAATCAGCAACTAAATACATTGCACTAACACCAACATTGAAACAGAATCAAATTATCCAAAGAATACAGACCAGGCAGTTCACTTTACCACTCAAGAATCCTCCCAAAAATTCTTTCGCGTGTGGTACGCTCTAAAACAAGCAGAGAGACACAGTGCAGGATGAGAGGGACAATCGGGGCAGTACATACGACTCTCCTTCCGCAAACCTCTTCGCCAACAGACTCTACATCTCCTACTGGGAAAATCTTTTGCGGGTGTGGGAGGAATGTGATCTGGAAAGTGGCGTTCTTCAAATCTAGCAACATCCTCCACCAGTCCAACTCTAGGAACACTTGCCTGTTCCACTACAACAAGGCTGCCTATTACAGACTCCTGAAACTTAGCAAAAGTCATCTTTGACTCAGGGCAAGAATCCTGGAACACAACAAAAGCATTAAACATTGCCAAGTGGAAAAGATGGATAGCCAACTTCTTGTACCAAATGTAAGCCTTACGAAGAGCAGTGTAAGGTTCCAACCTCTGATCTACTCTGTCAACACCACCCATGTACCTATTATAGTCTAAAACACATACAGGTTTGCGCGCTTCAGCGACCTGACCCCAAACAGTCACAGGTGCAGTGCTTTCATCATGGATGGAAGTCAGCATGTAGACATCTCTCCTGTCTGTAAACTTCACAGCAAGAAGCTCCTGGCAACGCAACGCACTGCACTGTCCCCGCACAAGCTTTTGACAAACAAGTTCTTTCGGAAAACCTTTACGGTTACAGCGGACTGTGCCACATGCAAAAGTGTCCACTTTGGCCAATTCCCTGAACAACCGTACACCAGTGTAGAAGTTATCTACATATAAATGGTGGCCTTTGTTAAAAAATCCTCTTCCAAGTTCCCAAACAATTTTCTCAGTCACTCCAAAAGTGGACGGACAACCAGGGAGGTTAAACCTAGATTCCTTACCGGTGTACACCCTGAAATTAGAGACATATCCAGTCCTACTGTCACACAGCATATACAGCTTTATTCCATAGCGTGCCCTCTTACTAGGAATGTATTGCCTAAAAACCAAGCGGCCCTTGAACAACACCAAAGACTCATCCACTGCAATTTCTCTACCAGGGGCATAAATCTCAGAAAATCGATCAACAAAGTGATCAAAGACAGGCCTAATCTTAAAAAGACGGTCACAATCAGGGTGATCTCGTGGCAACGCTAAACCATTATCTACAAAGTGCATCATCCGAAGCAGAAGCAAATACCTGTCACGACTCATGACTGCCGGAAAAATAGACGTTGCCATCAAGGGACTGCTAGACCAATATGAAGCCAATGATGGCTTCCTTAGCAAGCCCATCAAAAAAGTTAAACCCAAGAACTTCTTCATCTCTTCAACATTTGTGGGAGTCCACCGGGTAGCTCTAGAGTGTGGCTTAAGACTGGCACTGTTGTCCCTCAAAAACTGTTCGGCATACAAATTAGTCTGCTCAACAATCTCTGCCAAAAACACATCGTCCATAAACAACTGAAAAAAATTTACAGGCAAAAAGTTCTCGGTATTCACTCTAGACCCTGGAACACCAGTAAACTCAGGAAATTCCGGCTGCACCATGCCAGGGGCAACCCAGAGGTCATCACTTTCAACGGGAAGACTTGCAGCCCCAGCCTGCAGCCCAGATGTCTCTTGCCGCACTACACCAACGGAAAGGCTTGCAGCCCCAGCCTGCAGCCCAGATGCCTCTTGCCGCACTACACCAACGGGAAGCCTTGCAGTCCCAGCCTGCAGCCCAGATGTCTCTTGCCGCACTACACCAACGGGAAGCCTTGCAGCCGCAGGCTGCAGCCCAGATGCCTCTTGCCGCACTATCGGCACATCAGTCTCCTCCTCTAACACAGGCACTTCATCCGCACTAAGAGTATCTTCATCATCCGATGACCCCATACGGAGAGAAAACTCACTGCCAGAATCGTCCCCTGCCCCCTCTCCCTCAGAAGCAGAGTCAGTCTCTGACCCAATATCAGAGGAAGACTCAAACAGCAAACCAACAACCTGCTGAGCAGTCATCCTGCGGCTAGCCATTATACCTACTAAGATGGAAGACTGCACAAACAAGTCAACAACAACCAACAATGTGCAAACCAAGTAAGTAAAGAAATGTGTACCTTATATCAATAAGATCAATGTACTCAAAAACTATACAATCCAAAATCAAAAGAGACAGCTACACTCACCAGAAACAAACTCTGCAGTGACACAGCAAAGACCAACGATATCAAACTAGAATGAAGAAAAAAAACCAAATTACTCACAAGACAACAAAATACACATCGTGCACCAATGCAAAAAGTTTTTGAAACTCAAAAACCAAACATACTGCTATTATTACACCATTTGCAAAAAAAAACAGGCAGAGAAATCAAACACATTTGCATTGTACAAAAAAACAGTCTCTTACCAAACTACACAAACAGCAAAACCACCAGAACCAAAACGTCACCGTGAACAGAAGAAAAGCCTTCACCTAGAACAAAAAAGTAAACAAAAAAAACATTACAATTGGAAATCACAAAAAATATAACAATAAACATTATAACATGCCATGTCACTACCCAAATGGTCAATCGGTTTGTGTGCCAGGTCAGGCAGAAAACAGCAGGAAAAAAAAGGCTATTCAGTCCCGGGGCAGGTGAGCCAAATACATATAACAAATTGCACCCTGGAAGCGAGGGGTCACTTCTATTTCTAATTGAACTAATTCCCTGGTGTCTAGTGGGCTTTTCTGCCTCCAATGGGAGCAGAAACGGCAAAAAAATAAAACCGATCTGCCCACAGAGGGGGCAGAAAAGTCTTCAAAACATTTAGGGGCCCAAGGAAGCGACCCTTGCCCAAGGGGTCGCTTCCTACAATAATATTTATATCCCTGGTGTCTAGTGGGCTTTTCTGCCCCCCCCCAAGGAGCAGAAACGGACAGAAAGACGACCAATCTGCCCCCAGGGGGGGCAGAAAAGTATTCTAAATAATTAGGCCGCAAAGGAAGCGACCCTTGCCCAAGGGGTCGCTTCCTACATAAAGAAAAAGACATCCCTGGTGTCTAGTGGGCTTTTCTGCCCCCCCTGGGGGCAGAAACGGGCAGAAAGATGACCGATCTGCCCCCAGGGGGGGCAGAAAAGTCTTCAAATTATTTGGCCCCCCAAGGAAGCGACCCTTGCCTAAGGGGTCGCTTCCTACATAGCATAAACGACATCCCTGGTGTCTAGTGGGCTTTTCTGCCCCCCCTGGGGGCAGAAACGCGCAGAAAGCGGACCGATCTGCCCCCAGGGGGGGCAGAAAAGACTTCCACAAATTTTGCCCCCAAGGAAGCGACCCTTGCCCAAGGGGTCGCTTCCTACATAGTAAAAACGACATCCCTGGTGTCTAGTGGGCTTTTCTGCCCCCCCTGGGGGCAGAAACGCGCAGAAAGCGGGCCGATCTGCCCCCAGGGGGGGGCAGAAAAGACTTTGCCAAATTTTCATCCCCAAGGAAGCGACCCTTGCCTAAGGGGTCGCTTCCCAAACTCAAAATACAAAATCCCTGGTGTCTAGTGGGGCATCCCTACTCCACGATCGCGACGCTGTGCGCGATCGTGGAGCAGGAATGCCCTGTATTGAGACATCGGGGGAGAGGAAATACTCTTTCCTCTCCCCCGATGCCTCAATACTACAGATTTCACCGCCGCGGCCCCCACCAGACGACAAACACCTACCTCTGCTCCCCTTGGACGCGCTGGAAGAAATGGATTCCAGCGCGTCCAACGCTTCCTGATGACGCCGGCGCGCGCTGTGCGCGCTGACGTCATCAGAAAGCGTGGGGGGGCTCGGGGGGGGTCGGGGGTGGCAGCGGAAGCTCTTCCGCTGCCACCCCCGTAAAGGGGGGCAAGATCGAGGCACAAGGGGGGGAGCGCCAGCGCTTCCCCCGGGGGCTGTCCTCATGACGGAACGGTTCCGTCATGAGCACAGCCCAACCGATGCTCATGACGGAACCGTTCCGTCATGAGCATCGAAGGGGTTAATTCTTTTCAATATTTACGCCCATCCAAATGCCCAAAACAAATCAATGACATTTAAAAAGTTAATACACAAAATATCCGAAGTAAGATATAATACCCCTATTTGGGAAATAGTCATTACAGGTGATTTCAATACCCATCTTATTAACACACCGGACGAAGACGAACAGCTAACAATATAAAATGAAATTTGGTCGGTGAACCATCAAACGGCCCAACCCTGGAGAAACCCTAATAATGCAGGTAAGGAACTGGTCACCACTCTACAACATTTTGGTTTGAGAGTAATTAATGGGAGAACACCGGATGATAATCTTCCAAGTTTAACATATTATGGACCAACGTCTGGGTCTGTAATTGACTATACTATTCTTTCCCTGCCACTAATTCAGCAATTAAGTATGTTTAAAATGAAGTGTACAACGGACAGCGATCACTCAATCCAGCAAATAGCAATAAATATACATCCGGATAGATATCAGTCTGTTCAAACAATCGACAAGGGAAGTACAGTAACCACTCATAAACGAGTGAATTGGTCATCTCATCGACTTCCAGAACTTGCAGGCAAAGCCAAAACAATATTGGAGGATAGTATAGCGTTATCTTATACCATATTAAATGCCTGGACAAAATTTGTGATTGAAATAATGAACCAGAAATCAAATTCAATATCGAGACGAACCAAAAGCTATATTCACCCATCATTACAGAAAATTCAAGAACTGAAAAAAGAAATGAGAATAGAAATAAGGAAAGTAAACAAACAAGGTAACCAACCAGATGCATGGGGTAAGTTAAAACAACTAAGAAGGAATTTAAGAGACATGTTTGCAAGAAAAAGAAAAATAACAGATGAGTTCTGGGCAAAGTTGGTCTATAACTGCAAACAATCAAATAGCAAAGCTTTGTGGAAAACAATAAATGGCTTAAATAACATTAACAAAGTAGCAATATCATCAAATGTTACGGAACAAGATTGGGTAGTGTATCTGAAAAAACTTTTCATTGACGAAGATCAGCTTCGAGTAAATAAAATTGATAAAACTAATACATCTATTGAAACTGAATTAATAACCAGGATTAAACATGGCCATATTGAGTTTGTACCCACTTCAAATAATTGTGTACGTTTACAAGGGTTGAACATGTGATCAAATCAGGAAGAAGTGACAGTGCTCCATGACCAAATGGCATTCCACAGGCCATATTTAAATTTGACCCAAAATACTGGGCCAATCCGATAATGCTACTATTTAAAGAGGTGGAAAACAATGGCACAAACCCAGATAGTTGGAGGGGATCAATAATATTTTTAAGGGTGGAGACAAAACCAAACCATCTCATTACAGATTAATAGCCCTCATTGACTCAGAAGCAAAATATTATGCATCATTATTATTAGAAGATCTAATAGAGTGGTCAAATTCTAAGAACCTAATTCCACCTCAGCAAACAGAATTTCGGAAAGGGTATGGTACCTCAATTAATATGACAATAGTAGCCTTAATTGCGGAAAAGAGCAAACGTCTAAAGAAAAAACTGCAACTCTGCTTTATAGATATGAAAGCAGCTTTTGATTGGGTGGATCGACCACTTCTTTGGGCTAAACTAAGACGGTGGGGTATACAAGAAAAAATGTTAAGATCAATTGAATCGCTATATAAAGAAACATGGATTCAAATCAAGGTTGGGGATGGGACCAAACTATCAAGGAAAATACCAACCGCAAGGGGTCTCAAGCAAGGATGTGTGCTATCTCCACATTTGTTTAACCTCTTTACGGTGAATTTATCCACCCACCTGGATCTAGTCAACTCACATGCACCAAGGTTAGGCCCACTAACGATATCCCATTTATCATACGCTGATGATATTGTGCTCCTGAATCACAAAGAAACTGGATTTCGAAGATTGATCAAAGAAACTGCGGCCTATACAAAACTCAACAAATTGGAAATTAACATTGCCAAGACAAAATCCATGCTTATTGGGAATAATCCCCATGCCTCATTAAAGATCAAGCTTGCTAATGTGATCATAGAAGAAGTCAGTACCTATAAATATATGGGTTTTAATTTTGATAAAAATTTCAACTTTCAAGCACACCATGAGTATATGGTTAGGAAGAACAATGCTTTAATACATTAATTCAGCTTGCTCGCAAAAAAACTAGACGTCCCTCCTACCAACCACTTCTCTCTGTTATTAAAGCAAAATTGCTTCCATCTCTAACCCTACGCAAGTACGGTGATGCATGGTAGGGATTCCAAAATGTTGGACAGAATACAAATCAAAACATACAAATAGGTTTTTCATTTGTCCTGTAATGCTTACCCTGCTCAAATCCATTTGGAATTTGGATTGACCCAGCAAAACAAAGCAAGAAGGTACCATTTTATTAAATCCATGCATAAAATATGAAATAATCAGTCTAGCCCACTAATCAGCGCTTTGGGGGTAATCCAAGACTGACAATGAGAATTCAAGTTACAATAAATATTTGTTTTTCATCTTTACAACAAACCAATGAGGGTGACTTGTGGGACTTGAATTTGCCACATTCTACCTTTTGTTAAGCCATGAATAAAGCAGCAAAAATTCATTCTCTAGTCAATGATAAAAGTACATTTTCACGGCAAGCCCATGCATGGACAATTTAAACGTATGTCACATTGCAACCGGCAACTTATCCACATCTAACCTATCTGGGGTATTTCAAGAAAAAACGATTGGCCATGCGCTTAGGTGATCTGCCGTCTTTGTCAGACAAACCAGTGTGGCGTTATAAAGGTCCAAAAATGTGCAGACTATGTGATGCCTCAGACAAGGATTTTGTGCACTTGGTCTGCATATGTCCCAAACTGAACAATGTGCGCTGTGCATTTTTAAAGCGCCTATTTAACGAGAGAGGGATTCGAACATGTAGAACAGCCATCATGAGAAGTCTGGATTCTTCAGATCCTCAGTTAAACTGTAAACTTCTGAAGGTTTTACAATTTCATGACAAAGCTGTAAAATAGAATTACAAGTAGCATACAACAGCATAAAGAAACCTCTCCATTCATAAGAGCATAAGATGATGATAAAATAGTCGCAGGATGTTGATATTTGGAGCTGTGGAATTATTTATAGACGCATATGCTACTTTATCACAACTGTGAAGTGTACACACAATCATGAATTGAATGAATTTTATAATGTTCTATTTTATAAGTCCAAAATATATTTTTGTGTTGCACCAATATTAATCAATATTTTTAAGAAAACTGATCATTTTAAAAAGGATTTCTTTTATATGTATCTAACTTGTATTGTGATGGTTTTTCATAACTAATAACAAAAAACAATAAACGGAACTGAAACTGAAGCGTAGTGCCATTCACTGTGATTTACAGCGAGTGACCAACTCCTGCCACTAAAAATCAGTGCAAGCAGCGTGACTTACCACAGTGTGCCGTAGCGTAGCAGAGTTCTTCAGCACTTTGCGGAGTTCCGCGGAGCATAAATCAGAGAACTCCACCAAGGCCTAATAATCACTAAAGCTAAACTTCCATGCTATAATTGCCATAGTAAGAGTTTCATCCAACCAGTCACTACAAAACGTGTTAAAAAAACAACTTTTGCATGTAGATAGATGGATGTAGCAAAAGAAAGGGGTGAATTTATCAAGGACATTCTGTGACATGATCTTCATCCAACAAATGCATTATTTGATGGAGATGCTACAACCAAACCAGGGAAGCTCAAGCTCACACAGGAGCCTGAAAAAAACTCTCACCTGAAGAATTTCAATTCGAAAAATGTGTACTCAGTGAAAACTGCTGTTGTTGTTGACTATTTGACACAATTGCGAATGGTCAAGATTTCAGCCATGCAAACTTTCGGAGAGGTCGTTCAGACTGTTCTACAGATATCAAAGTCAATGTGTACATAGAGGGAACTGTACATTGTCTTTGACAGTTATCTTGAACTATCTGTAAAAGAATGTGAGAGAATCAGACAAATGTCTACAAGTTGAACAGTTGACCTTGCCTGCATCAAAAATTTGACACCTTGAATGATTGTCTTTAAACTTTATTTTCTATATTTATCATAAGAATACAAGACAAGTCGTGGCATCAGAATAAACATACTTAAATACATACATATACAGCTTGAGTGGAGACATGATGTTGCCAAAACAAAAAAACAAAAAAATAGATAAATACAAAAATAAAAAAAATAAAAGAAGAAAAAAAACCAGGACTCATTAATAACATATAGAGATTTCTCAGTTCTTAAACCATTCCTCAAAAGGGGCCCATATTTTAGAGACCAACTCCCTCCTTCTTCTGCCCCTTAGTAGATACACTGAGGATTCCAAGTTATACAAAGCTAACATGCTAGCTCTCCAGTTCCAAAATGTAGGAGCTTCCACACTTAACCACTGGGATGTGATGCATAACCGAATCATTGCCATCACTATAAATAGGAAGGCAACCATATGTCTGGGTCTTACGACAGTATCGATAGACGCACATCCCATTATAACCAGCCCTGGGGAGATCGCAACCGGCATACCCAGCACCTTATTTATAAAAACCTCAATGTCACAGAGAAAATCCCTCAAATTTGGACATGAATAGAACATGTGGATTGAATCGGCCGCTTGGAGACCACACCTGGAGCAACAATCTCCCTTCTGCCCCCCCCATTTTGCAGTTTTCGCAGGTGTATAATATAAATCAAACATTGCCATGTAACTTTGAGTTCGTAAACTACCTGAAACAAGAACATAGTTAGCTAATTCTAACGCAGGCCTTAGATCCACACCTAACTTACACAATGTCCCCGCCCACTTGACATTTTGTGAGTCCAGATCATCCATAAGGCCTAATAAAAGATGTTAATAGAAAGTACCTATTTTAGCCCTCCTTTGAGTCAATTCAATTAAGATTAACTTATCAAATATTGCAGGGGTATTGTGATAATATTTACCAACAAAACTCCTAATTTGGAGATATTTAAAAAAATCTTGCGTCTGTATATTAAATTTTTCCTTTAAAAAAGGAAAAGAGGATATGTGCCCACCTGAGCAAAGGTCACCTATAACTTTCAAACCCAAACTCTGCCATTTGAAGGTAACTTGATCCTGAAAGATAGGAGGTGAAACACCTACAGCATTGAAGGGTGTACAGATATTAACTTTTGGGATAGTATATTTCCGGCGGATTTTCTGCCAAACTGTAAATATATACCCAATGACTTTGAACCTAACTTTTTAAAAGTAGCTAGGTTCCAGTACCCGCATTAATATGAACTTAGCCGCCTCCCCCAAGGGTATCTCATAAATAGATGGCCTGTTACAGAGTGGGACATCTGCCCTGTCACCCAGCAGCAGCGGCCCAAAGTGTTGCAACATGGCTGACCAATAATAGAGTAAAAAATTGGGGACCGCCCAGCCCCCACGATCCCTAGGAAGACATATCCACTTGGCGGCTCTGCGTGATCGGCGATATCCCCAGAGAAACCTTAAACAGATCCTCTCGGCCATTTGCCAAGGTTGCTTGCGAAAGCTCCAAAGGGATAGTCCTAAACAGGTACATAAACTTCGGAAGGAACAACATTTTTAGTACATTAGAACTGCCGTAAAGTGACAGATGCAGATAATCCAATCTCTGCAATTTAGTGTTGACAGAGTCAACCACTGGGAGAAGATTTAAATCAGGAATTTTTCCTACTTCTGCCGTAATTTTGACACCCAAGTACAATGCTTCAGTGACTACAGGAACTTTAGAAGGGGGCATAGTCGCTGACTGGATGACCTGCATTTTAGTGATATTTAGCTTATAGCTGGATAATAAACCATATTGTAGAGCTAGTGTCTCTACTGCTGCAAAAGCGGGTCCGACATCGCTAGTTAAGACCACGATATCGTCAGCATAGGCCAATGTCTTGTATTATACTCCCCTATTACTAATTGGCGATATATCTGTGCTCTCTTCAATTTTACTAAGTAAGGGTTCAATATAGAGCGCAAAGAGCAAGGGGGAGCAGGGGCATCCTTGTCTGGTCCCCCTGCTGATGTTAAAGCGCCCTGACTCCTGCCCTGAGATCCGGATTGTTACCACTGGAGAGATATATAATGACTGAATAGCCTGGATAAAATATAGATTAAAGCCCTTCCAGCGTAGCACTGCCCATACAAACTCCCAAGAGACCCTGTCGAACGCCTTCTCGGCGTCCAACAGGATCACACCGAGGGGAGACCCTATATTCTGAGCCCAGTCCAGTAGGGCGATGACCCGACGAACGTGGTCGGCAGTGTCCCTACCCGGAATAAACCCATGCTGACGCAGAGAGACCGGCGGAACAATTACCTGCGCAAGTCTAGAAGATTATATTTTTGAGTATATTTTACTATCAGTGTTTATGAGTGAAATTGGTCGATAAGATGCGGGATTTAAGTCAGATTTGTCTTTTGTTTTTAATAATATAATCGTAGTTTCAAGCCAAGAATCCGGTATGGCGCCACACTGTGCTGCCCTGAAAGTTAACAGCATATCCTGACCAATTACTGATAAAAACTCCTTATAGAATTCCAAAGGGATGGTGTCTGGGCCAGTGGCCTTCCCATTGGCCAAGGATTTGATTGCCCGCTCCACCTCTTCCAAAGTAATTGGAGCTGAGAGTACCTCATTCTGCCCTGATGTAATTTGCAACGTATTGATTTTCTGGAGAAAACCATCAACCAAGATTTTGCTCTGGAATCTAACCCTCTCCTCCTCATACAACAAAGAAAAAAAATTCTTAAAGACATCGATAACCCCGTCAGGTGTGTCTTGAATAGAGCCGAGCTGATCCTGAACTCTATCGATCCGATTTGCCATGCTTTTCTGTTGCAATCTTTTGGCAAGGACTAGTACATCATAGTGCGGTACTGCACATACTTTGCGGCTAAATCTTGACCAAATTTTTTTTGGGTTTTTGGTTATAGTCACCGCCGGCTGACTCTGATCAACATTGTAGCCATACTGAATATAACGTGTTAATTCTACCTCGGCCACCTGGAGCTCGTCAAAACGGCCCTTAATCTGTGCCTGAATAATCTTCCATCGATGGGCAGAGAAACTTTTGGTCTCGCCACGGAGTGCTGCCTTGAATGTATCCCAAACAGTGCAATCGGATGCCGTTCCCCTGTTGATGTTTAAAAATTCAGTTATCCACTTTTCCATGTGTCCTCGATATAATTGATCTAGAAGTAACTTTCTTTTGAAAGTCCATGATCTAGGAACTTTACCCAGCCTCCGCCAGGGGGGATTCCACTATCAATGAATTATGGTCAGATAGGGTTCTTGGAGATACTACAATAGAGGCTGCCCCTGCCATCTGATCAGAGATGAAAAAATAGTCCAACCGGACCATTTTGTTGTGAGGGGCAGAGTAAAATGTATAGCCATTATCATCTTTGTTATGTCGATACCAGAGATCAATCAGCCCATGTTGTAAAACTAGCGTCTGGAGAGCCTTAAACACACGAAGTTTCCTACCAGAATAATTTTGATCGCTTGTCAAATTGAAATTACTTGTCAGATTAATGTTCAAGTCCCCACATAAAAACATAGGATGTGGCCATGCTGCTAGTTCTAAATTTAGACATTTTAAAATTTCTGCTCATCTAAATTTGACTTGTGTATGGTACAGACAGATAGGGGCCTATCATTAATTACAATTTCCGCAATAGCCCACCTGCCTGCAGTATCCTCTCTAGCTCTCTTACAAGATCCTACCCCTCGCTTTAACATTATAGCAACCCCTCTAATCATTGATGTCTGCCGAGAGCCGGCAATAAGATCATAACCAGGAATTTTCAAACACTCTCGTTTTCCCCACGGTATATGTGTCTCCTGAAGACACAGGACCTCAACCTGCATAGTTTGAACAATTTTAGAGAGCAAGGCCCATTTTTTCCGATCATTCAAACCACAGATGTTCCCATGAGCTTAAACGTAATCTATCCTGCGGCATTCAAAAATAACATACCTCCTGATCTCCACTCAAATAAATTCTTTTTAATGATAAAGTCTGACATAGAACCACCTCTGTTACCACTAATACTACAACCAAAAATTAGACAGAAGATCTTACTCACCCCCAAGAGCCCCCAGCCCCCAACCCAGTGCTAGCTCTACCCACCCCCACCCCCACTCCCCCAGCCACCCCAGCCCTTCACCCCCTTATGAGACATCAGGACCAAGGTCCTAGTAATGGAATAGATTGGTCCCTCCTATTCTCCCCTAGATCCTACCTCCCATTTGACCGAAAATTGAGGATCTGAGCCGGGCATAGCCAAGACAAAACCATATAAACAACCAAGAAGATTAACTCGGCTCAGTCCCCCTCCGAACATGTCCCCTCCCCCAGAATGATAATCCAAAAAAAACACAAATATTGTTAACTAAATTGAATTCAGAAACTCCTTTGCCTGGATTTCCGATACAAAAAATCTAGTCTGGCCCTGATAAATTACTTTCAATTTAGATGGATAGAGCAGGAAGGATTGAACTCCCTTTGCCTGAAATGGAGCTATAAGCTGGCGGAGCTGCCTCCTCCGCTCAACAGTTGCTGGTCAAAAGTCTGGTCTTACAAAAAAAGAGCAATCCTTCCCCACCCTCTTCTTGTCCGGTCTAGCTAAATCATAAACCTTCTCTCTGGCCAAAAAGTTATTTAGACAGATTCGGATTGCACGCGGCCTATCGCCAGCCAGGCCAGGATTCTGCTTCTGTGTAAAAGGGAAGCGATGCGCACGTTGGATTTTGAGTTGCCAATTCCACTGTGTAACCTCCGGGAAGGCTTCGGAGAATAGATCCACAACAAACTGTCTAATGTCTGAGCCTTCCCTACCTTCCGGGATTCCCAAAATCCTTAAGTTATTTCTCCTGGCCCTATTTTCCATGTCAGTTAGTTTCCAAAGCATGTCCTCACGTTGTACTTTAACTGTTTCCGCAAGTGCCTTCTGAGTAACCATCACATCCTCAAGACTGGAAATCCACTCGTATTGAGTTTTGCATCCTACGGCACGCCCTCTGTGTATGAGCACTCTCAAGTCGGGTCTCCTAACGGTGTGCCATGATAGTTTGGTAAATGACTGACAAAGTTATTTCACCAGGCGGCACCTGTGGATGGGGGGCTGCGCCAGCTCCAGAAACAGAGCTATCATTGCCAACTAAGCCAGGCTGTGCAGAAAAGGAGTAGTCCCAGATCATGGAGCTAAGAGACCCTGGATCCTTACTTGAAACCATATCACCTTTCATAGCTTTACGGATCGTGTGGGGATCATGCAATGAGATCTCGTCTTTAGATACTTCCATTGAGCGCCAATCTGCAGGATCGCTATCATCATCTGTCCATTCTTTATCTGGAGCAAAAACCAAAGGAAATGATGGACGGAGTGTTGAACATTGCAAGCACTCACCCCCAGTCAACTGATCTGGGTTTAATCCATCACCGTTCTTTAGCCCACTCTGCCACCCCAGTTCAGACATGGCCATATGCAAATCAGTCTGAACCTGTGCCTTATGGGAACAGTCCAGCCCGAACTGCCAAGCCATGTCTTCCCTGGACCGGAAACAAGCTTCCTAGGACCGGTTTCTGGCATTTCAGCCGTCTTCAGCCAGGCTTGCTTGAATCCAGTGGCAAAGTGAGCAAGGGACTCACGTCTGAGCATACCCTGCCAACTTATGGCGAACAAAGCAAAAACCAAAGGAAATGATGGACGGAGTGTTGAACATTGCAAGCACTCACCCCCAGTCAACTGATCTGGGTTTAATCCATCACCGTTCTATAGCCCACTCTGCCACCCCAGTTCAGACATGGCCATATGCAAATCAGTCTGACCCTGTGCCTCATGGGAACAGTCCAGCCCGAACTGCCAAGCCATGTCTTCCCTGGACCGGAAACAAGCTTCCTAGGACCGGTTTCTGGCATTTCAGCCGTCTTCAGCCAGGCTTGCTTGAATCCAGTGGCAAAGTGAGCAAGGGACTCACGTCTGAGCATACCCTGCCAACTTATGGCGAACAAAGCAAAAACCAAAGGAAATGATGGACGGAGTGTTGAACATTGCAAGCACTCACCCCCAGTCAACTGATCTGGGTTTAATCCATCACCGTTCTTTAGCCCACTCTGCCACCCCAGTTCAGACATGGCCATATGCAAATCAGTCTGACCCTGTGCCTCATGGGAACAGTCCAGCCCGAACTGCCAAGCCATGTCTTCCCTGGACCGGAAACAAGCTTCCTACGACAGGTTTCTGGCATTTCAGCCGTCTTCAGCCAAGCTTGCTTGAATCCAGTGGCAAAGTGAGCAAGGGACTCACGTCTGAGCATACCCTGCCAACTTATGGCGAACAAAGCAAAAACCAAAGGAAATGATGGACGGAGTGTTGAACATTGCAAGCACTCACCCCCAGTCAACTGATCTGGGTTTAATCCATCACCGTTCTTTAGCCCACTCTGCCACCCCAGTTCAGACATGGCCATATGCAAATCAGTCTGACCCTGTGCCTCATGGGAACAGTCCAGCCCGAACTGCCAAGCCATGTCTTCCCTGGACCGGAAACAAGCTTCCTAGGACCGGTTTCTGGCATTTCAGCCGTTTTCAGCCAGGCTTGCTTGAATCCGGTGGCAAAGTGAGCAAGGGACTCATGTCTGAGCATACCCTGACAACATATGGCGAACAAAGCAAAAACCAAAGGAAATGATGGACGGAGTGTTGAACATTTCAAGCACTCACCCCCAGTCAACTGATCTGGGTTAAATCCATCACCGTTCTTTAGCCCACTCTGCCACCCCAGTTCAGACATGGCCATATGCAAATCAGTCTGACCCTGTGCCTCATGGGAACAGTCCAGCCCAAACTGCCAAGCCATGTCTTCCCTGGACCGGAAACAAGCTTCCTAGGACCGGTTTCTGGCATTTCAGCCGTCTTCAGCCAGGCTTGCTAGAATCCAGTGGCAAAGTGAGCAAGGGACTCACGTCTGAGCATACCCTGCCAACTTATGGCGAACAAAGCAAAAACCAAAGGAAATGATGGACGGAGTGTTGAACATTGCAAGCATTCACCCCCAGTCAACTGATCTGGGTTTAATCCATCACCGTTCTTTAGCCCACTCTGCCACCCCAGTTCAGACATGGCCATATGCAAATCAGTCTGACCCTGTGCCTCATGGGAACAGTCCAGCCCGAACTGCCAAGCCATGTCTTCCCTGGACCGGAAACAAGCTTCCTAGGACCGGTTTCTGGCATTTCAGCCGTCTTCAGCCAGGCTTGCTTGAATCCAGTGGCAAAGTGAGCAAGGGACTCACGTCTGAGCATACCCTGCCAACTTATGGCGAACAAAGCAAAAACCAAAGGAAATGATGGACGGAGTGTTGAACATTGCAAGCATTCACCCCCAGTCAACTGATCTGGGTTTAATCCCTCACCGTTCTTTAGCCCACTCTGCCACCCCAGTTCAGACATGGCCATATGCAAATCAGTCTTACCCTGTGCCTCATGGGAACAGTCCAGCCCGAACTGCCAAGCCATGTCTTCCCAGGACTGGAAACAAGCTTCCTAGGACCGGTTTCTGGCATTTCAGCCGTCTTCAGCCAGGCTTGCTTGAATCCAGTGGCAAAGTGAGCAAGGGACTCACGTCTGAGCATACCCTGCCAACTTATGGCGAACAAAGCAAAAACCAAAGGAAATGATGGACGGAGTGTTGAACATTGCAAGCATTCACCCCCAGTCAACTGATCTGGGTTTAATCCATCACCGTTCTTTAGCCCACTCTGCCACCCCAGTTCAAACATGGCCATATGCAAATCAGTCTGACCCTGTGCCTCATGGGAACAGTCCAGCCCGAACTGCCAAGCCATGTCTTCCCTGGACCGGAAACAAGCTTCCTAGGACCGGTTTCTGGCATGTCAGCCGTCTTCAGCCAGGCTTGCTTGAATCCAGTGGCAAAGTGAGCAAGGGACTCACGTCTGAGCATACCCTGCCAACTTATGGCGAACAAAGCAAAAACCAAAGGAAATGATGGACGGAGTGTTGAACATTGCAAGCACTCACCCCCAGTCAACTGATCTGGGTTTAATCCATCACCGTTCTTTAGCCCACTCTGCCACCCCAGTTCAGACATGGCCATATGCAAATCAGTCTGACCCTGTGCCTCATGGGAACAGTCCAGCCCGAACTGCCAAGCCATGTCTTCCCTGGACCGGAAACAAGCTTCCTAGGACCGGTTTCTGTCATTTCAGCCGTTTTCAGCCAGGCTTGCTTGAATCCAGTGGCAAAGTGAGCAAGGGACTCACGTCTGAGCATACCCTGCCAACTTATGGCGAACAAAGCAAAAACCAAAGGAAATGATGGACGGAGTGTTGAACATTTCAAGCACTCACCCCCAGTCAACTGATCTGGGTTAAATCCATCACCATTCTTTAGCCCACTCTGCCACCCCAGTTCAGACATGGCCATATGCAAATCAGTCTGACCCTGTGCCTCATGGGAACAGTCCAGCCCGAACTGCCAAGCCATGTCTTCCCTGGACCGGAAACAAGCTTCCTAGGACCGGTTTCTGGCATTTCAGCCGTCTTTAGCCAGGCTTGCTTGAATCCAGTGGCAAAGTGAGCAAGGGACTCACGTCTGAGCATACCCTGCCAACTTATGGCGAACAAAGCAAAAACCAAAGGAAATGATGGACGGAGTGTTGAACATTGCAAGCATTCACCCCCAGTCAACTGATCTGGGTTGATTCCATCACCGTTCTTTAGCCCACTCTGCCACCCCAGTTCCGACATGGCCATATGCAAATCAGTCTGACCCTGTGCCTCATGGGAACAGTCCAGCCCAAACTGCCAAGCCATGTCTTCCCTGGACCGGAAACAAGCTTCCTAGGACCTGTTTCTGGCATTTCAGCCGTCTTCAGCCAGGCTTGCTTGAATCCAGTGGCAAAGTGAGCAAGGGACTCACGTCTGAGCATACCCTGCCAACTTATGGCGAACAAAGCAAAAACCAAAGGAAATGATGGACGGAGTGTTGAACATTGCAAGCATTCACCCCCAGTCAACTGATCTGGGTTTAATCCATCACCGTTCTTTAGCCCACTCTGCCACCCCAGTTCAGACATGGCCATATGCAAATCAGTCTGACCCTGTGCCTCATGGGAACAGTCCAGCCCGAACTGCCAAGCCATGTCTTCCCTGGACCGGAAACAAGCTTCCTAGGACCGGTTTCTGGCATTTCAGCCGTCTTCAGCCAGGCTTGCTTGAATCCAGTGGCAAAGTGAGCAAGGGACTCACGTCTGAGCATACCCTGCCAACTTATGGCGAACAAAGCAAAAACCAAAGGAAATGATGGACGGGGTGTTGAACATTGCAAGCACTCACCCCCAGTCAACTGATCTGGGTTTAATCCATCACCGTTCTTTAGCCCACTCTGCCACCCCAGTTCAGACATGGCCATATGCAAATCAGTCTGACCCTGTGCCTCATGGGAACAGTCCAGCTCGAACTGCCAAGCCATGTCTTCCCTGGACCGGAAACAAGCTTCCTAGGACCGGTTTCTGGCATTTCAGCCGTCTTCAGCCAGGCTTGCTTGAATCCAGTGGCAAAGTGAGCAAGGGACTCACGTCTGAGCATACCCTGCCAACTTATGGCGAACAAAGCAAAAACCAAAGGAAATGATGGACGGAGTGTTGAACATTGCAAGCACTCACCCCCAGTCAACTGATCTGGGTTTAATCCATCACCGTTCTTTAGCCCACTCTGCCAACCCAGTTCAGACATGGCCATATGCAAATCAGTCTGACCCTGTGCCTCATGGGAACAGTCCAGCCCGAACTGCCAAGCCATGTCTTCCCTGGACCGGAAACAAGCTTCCTAGGACCGGTTTCTGGCATTTCAGCCGTTTTCAGCCAGGCTTGCTTGAATCCAGTGGCAAAGAGAGCAAGGGACTCACGTCTGAGCATACCCTGCCAACTTATGGCGAACAAAGCAAAAACCAAAGGAAATGATGGACGGAGTGTTGAACATTGCAAGCACTCACCCCCAGTCAACTGATCTGGGTTAAATCCATCACCGTTCTTTAGCCCACTCTGCCACCCCAGGTCAGACATGGCCATATGCAAATCAGTCTGACCCTGTGCCTCATGGGAACAGTCCAGCCCGATCTGCCAAGCCATGTCTTCCCTGGACCGGAATACCCTGCCAACTTATGGCGAACAAAGCAAAAACCAAAGGAAATGATGGACGGAGTGTTCAGACGTGAGTCCCTTGCTCACTTTGCCACTGGATTCAAGCAAGCCTGGCTGAAGACGGCTGAAATGCCAGAAACCGGTCCTAGGAAGCTTGTTTCCGGTCCAGGGAAGACATGGCTTGGCAGTTCGGGCTGGACTGTTCCCATGAGGCACAGGGTCAGACTGATTTGCATATGGCCATGTCTGAACTGGGGTGGCAGAGTGGGCTAAAGAACAGTGATGGATTAAACCCAGATCAGTTGACTGGGGGTGAGTGCTTGCAATGTTTAACACTCCGTCCATCATTTCTTTTGGTTTTGCTTTGTTTGCCATAAGTTGGCAGGGTATGCTCAGACGTGAGTCCCTTGCTCACTTTGCCACTGGATTCAAGCAAGCCTGGCTGAAGACGGCTGAAATGCCAGAAACCGGTCCTAGGAAGCTTGTTTCCGGTCCTGGGAAGACATGGCTTGGCAGTTCGGGCTGGACTGTTCCCATGAGGCACAGGGTCAGACTGATGTGCATATGGCCATTTCTGAACTGGGGTGGCAGAGTGGGCTAAAGAACAGTGATGGATTAAACCCAGATCAGTTGACTGGGGGTGAGTGCTTGCAATGTTCAACACTCCGTCCATCATTTCCTTTGGTTTTTGCTTTGTTCGCCATAAGTTGGCAGGGTATGCTCAGACGTGAGTCCCTTGCTCACTTTGCCACTGGATTCAAGCAAGCGTGGCTGAAGATGGCTGAAATGCCAGAAACCGGTCCTAGGAAGCTTGTTTCCACTCCAGCGAAGACATGGCTTGGCAGTTTGGGCTGGACTGTTCCCATGAGGCACAGGGTCAGACTGATTTGCATATGGCCATGTCTGAACTGGGGTGGCAGAGTGGGCTAAAGAACAGTGATGGATTAAACCCAGATCAGTTGACTGGGGGTGAGTGCTTGCAATGTTCAACACTCCGTCCATCATTTCCTTTGGTTTTTGCTTTGTTCGCCATAAGTTGGCAGGGTATGCTCAGACGTGAGTCCCTTGCTCATTTTGCCACTGGACTCAAGCAAGCCTGGCTGAAGACGGCTGAAATGCCAGAAACCGGTCCTAGGAAGCTTGTTTCCGGTCCAGGGAAGACATGGCTTGGCAGTTCGGGCTGGACTGTTCCTTGAGGCACAGGGTCAGACTGATTTGCATATGGCCATGTCTGAACTGGGGTGGCAGAGTGGGCTAAAGAACAGTGATGGATTTTACCCAGATCAGTTGACTGGGGGTGAGTGCTTGCAATGTTCAACACTCCGTCCATCATTTCCTTTGGTTTTTGCTTTGTTCGCCATAAATTGGCAGGGTATGCTCAGACGTGAGTCCCTTGCTCACTTTGCCACTGGATTCAAGCAAGCAAGCCTGGCTGAAGACGACTGAAATGCCAGAAACCGGTCCTAGGAAGCTTGTTTCCGGTCCAGGGAAGACATGGCTTGGCAGTTCGGGCTGGACTGTTCCCATGAGGCACAGGGTCAGACTGATTTGCATATGGCCATGTCTGAACTGGGGTGGCAGAGTGGGCTAAAGAACAGTGATGGATTAAACCCAGATCAGTTGACTGGGGGTGAGTGCTTGCAATGTTCAACACTCCGTCCATCATTTCCTTTGGTTTTTGCTTTGTTCGCCATAAGTTGGCAGGGTATGCTCAGACGTGAGTCCCATGCTCACTTTGCCACTGGATTCAAGCAAGCCTGGCTGAAGACGGCTGAAATGCCAGAAACCGGTCCTAGGAAGCTTGTTTCCGGTCCAGGGAAGACATGGCTTGGCAGTTCGGGCTGGACTGTTCCCATGAGGCACAGGGTCAGACTGATTTGCATATGGCCATGTCTGAACTGGGGTAGCAGAGTGGGCTAAAGAACAGTGGTGGATTAAACCCAGATCAGTTGACTGGGGGTGAGTGATTGCAATGTTCAACACTCCGTCCATCATTTCCTTTGGTTTTTGCTTTGTTCGCCATAAGTTGGCAGGGTATGCTCAGACGTGAGTCCCTTGCTCACTTTGCCACTGGATTCAAGCAAGCCTGGCTGAAGACGGCTGAAATGCCAGAAACCGGTCCTAGGAAGCTTGTTTCCGGTCCAGGGAAGACATGGCTTGGCAGTTCGGGCTGGACTGTTCCCATGAGGCAGAGGGTCAGACTGATTTGCATATGGCCATGTCTGAACTGGGGTGGCAGAGTGGGCTAAAGAACAGTGATGGATTAAACCCAGATCAGTTGACTGGGGGTGAGTGCTTGCAATGTTCAACACTCCGTCCATCATTTCCTTTGGTTTTTGCTTTGTTCGCCATAAGTTGGCAGGGTATGCTCAGACGTGAGTCCCTTGCTCACTTTGCCACTGGATTCAAGCAAGCCTGGCTGAAGACGGCTGAAATGCCAGAAACCGGTCCTAGGAAGCTTGTTTCCGGTCCAGGGAAGACATGGCTTGGCAGTTCGGGCTGGACTGTTCCCATGAGGCACAGGGTCAGACTGATTTGCATATGGCCATGTCTGAACTGGGGTGGCAGAGTGGGCTAAAGAAAAGTGATGGATTAAACCCAGATCAGTTGACTGGGGGTGAGGGCTTGCAATGTTCAACACTCCGTCCATCATTTCCTTTGGTTTTTGCTTTGTTCGCCATAAGTTGGCAGGGTATGCTCAGATGTGAGTCCCTTGCTCATTTTGCCACTGGACACAAGCAAGCCTGGCTGTAGACGGCTGAAATGCCAGAAACCGGTCCTAGGAAGCTTGTTTCCGGTCCAGGGAAGACATGGCTTGGCAGTTCGGGCTGGACTGTTCCTTGAGGCACAGGGTCAGACTGATTTGCATATGGCCATGTCTGAACTGGGGTGGCAGAGTGGGCTAAAGAACAGTGATGGATTAAACCCAGATCAGTTGACTGGGGGTGAGTGCTTGCAATGTTCAAAACTCCGTCCATCATTTCCTTTGGTTTTTGCTTTGTTCGCCATAAATTGGCAGGGTATGCTCAGACGTGAGTCCCTTGCTCACTTTGCCACTGGATTCAAGCAAGCCTGGCTGAAGACGGCTGAAATGCCAGAAACCGGTCCTAGGAAGCTTGTTTCCGGTCCAGGGAGACATGGCTTGGCAGTTCGGGCTGGACTGTTCCCATGAGGCACAGGGTCAGACTGATTTGCATATGGCCATGTCTGAACTGGGGTGGCAGAGTGGGCTAAAGAACAGTGATGGATTAAACCCAGATCAGTTGACTGGGGGTGAGTGCTTGCAATGTTCAACACTCCGTCCATCATTTCTTTGGTTTTTGCTTTGTTCGCCATAAGTTGGCAGGGTATGCTCAGACGTGAGTCCCGTGCTCACTTTGCCACTGGATTCAAGCAAGCCTGGCTGAAGACGGCTGAAATGCCAGAAACCGGTCCTAGGAAGCTTGTTTCCGGTCCAGGGAAGACATGGCTTGGCAGTTCGGGCTGGACTGTTCCCATGAGGCACAGGGTCAGACTGATTTGCATATGGCCATGTCTGAACTGGGGTGGCAGAGTGGGCTAAAGAACAGTGATGGATTAAACCCAGATCAGTTGACTGGGGGTGAGTGCTTGCAATGTTCAACACTCCGTCCATCATTTCCTTTGGTTTTTGCTTTGTTCGCCATAAGTTGGCAGGGTATGCTCAGACGTGAGTCCCTTGCTCACTTTGCCACTGGATTCAAGCAAGCCTGGCTGAAGACGGCTGAAATGCCAGAAACCGGTCCTAGGAAGCTTGTTTCCGGTCCAGGGAAGACATGGCTTGGCAGTTCGGGCTGGACTGTTCCCATGAGGCACAGGGTCAGACTGATTTGCATATGGCGATGTCTGAACTGGGGTGGCAGAGTGGGCTAAAGAACAGTGATGGATTAAACCCAGATCAGTTGACTGGGGGTGAGTGCTTGCAATGTTTAACACTCCGTCCATCATTTCTTTTGGTTTTGCTTTGTTTGCCAGAAGTTGGCAGGGTATGCTCAGACGTGAGTCCCTTGCTCACTTTGCCACTGGATTCAAGCAAGCCTGGCTGAAGACGGCTGAAATGCCAGAAACCGGTCCTAGGAAGCTTGTTTCCGGTCCTGGGAAGACATGGCTTGGCAGTTCGGGCTGGACTGTTCCCATGAGGCACAGGGTCAGACTGATGTGCATATGGCCATTTCTGAACTGGGGTGGCAGAGTGGGCTAAAGAACAGTGATGGATTAAACCCAGATCAGTTGACTGGGGGTGAGTGCTTGCAATGTTCAACACTCCGTCCATCATTTCCTTTGGTTTTTGCTTTGTTCGCCATAAGTTGGCAGGGTATGCTCAGACGTGAGTCCCTTGCTCACTTTGCCACTGGATTCAAGCAAGCCTGGCTGAAGATGGCTGAAATGCCAGAAACCGGTCCTAGGAAGCTTGTTTCCACTCCAGGGAAGACATGGCTTGGCAGTTTGGGCTGGACTGTTCCCATGAGGCACAGGGTCAGACTGATTTGCATATGGCCATGTCTGAACTGGGGTGGCAGAGTGGGCTAAAGAACAGTGATGGATTAAACCCAGATCAGTTGACTGGGGGTGAGTGCTTGCAATGTTCAACACTCCGTCCATCATTTCCTTTGGTTTTTGCTTTGTTCGCCATAAGTTGGCGGGGTATGCTCAGACGTGAGTCCCTTGCTCATTTTGCCACTGGACTCAAGCAAGCCTGGCTGAAGACGGCTGAAATGCCAGAAACCGGTCCTAGGAAGCTTGTTTCCGGTCCAGGGAAGACATGGCTTGGCAGTTCGGGTTGGACTGTTCCTTGAGGCATAGGGTCAGACTGATTTGCATATGGCCATGTCTGAACTGGGGTGGCAGAGTGGGCTAAAGAACAGTGATGGATTTTACCCAGATCAGTTGACTGGGGGTGAGTGCTTGCAATGTTCAACACTCCGTCCATCATTTCCTTTGGTTTTTGCTTTGTTCGCCATAAATTGGCAGGGTATGCTCAGACGTGAGTCCCTTGCTCACTTTGCCACTGGATTCAAGCAAGCCTGGCTGAAGACGACTGAAATGCCAGAAACCGGTCCTAGGAAGCTTGTTTCCGGTCCAGGGAAGACATGGCTTGGCAGTTCGGGCTGGACTGTTCCCATGAGGCACAGGGTCAGACTGATTTGCATATGGCCATGTCTGAACTGGGGTGGCAGAGTGGGCTAAAGAACAGTGATGGATTAAACCCAGATCAGTTGACTGGGGGTGAGTGCTTGCAATGTTCAACACTCCGTCCATCATTTCCTTTGGTTTTTGCTTTGTTCGCCATAAGTTGGCAGGGTATGCTCAGACGTGAGTCCCTTGCTCATTTTGCCACTGGACACAAGCAAGCCTGGCTGAAGACGGCTGAAATGCCAGAAACCGGTCCTAGGAAGCTTGTTTCCGGTCCAGGGAAGACATGGCTTGGCAGTTCGGGCTGGACTGTTCCTTGAGGCACAGGGTCAGACTGATTTGCATATGGCCATGTCTGAACTGGGGTGGCAGAGTGGGCTAAAGAACAGTGATGGATTAAACCCAGATCAGTTGACTGGGGGTGAGTGCTTGCAATGTTCAAAACTCCGTCCATCATTTCCTTTGGTTTTTGCTTTGTTCGCCATAAATTGGCAGGGTATGCTCAGACGTGAGTCCCTTGCTCACTTTGCCACTGGATTCAAGCAAGCCTGGCTGAAGACGGCTGAAATGCCAGAAACCGGTCCTAGGAAGCTTGTTTCCGGTCCAGGGAAGACATGGCTTGGCAGTTCGGGCTGGACTGTTCCCATGAGGCACAGGGTCAGACTGATTTGCATATGGCCATGTCTGAACTGGGGTGGCAGAGTGGGCTAAAGAACAGTGATGGATTAAACCCAGATCAGTTGACTGGGGGTGAGTGCTTGCAATGTTCAACACTCCGTCCATCATTTCTTTGGTTTTTGCTTTGTTCGCCATAAGTTGGCAGGGTATGCTCAGACGTGAGTCCCGTGCTCACTTTGCCACTGGATTCAAGCAAGCCTGGCTGAAGACGGCTGAAATGCCAGAAACCGGTCCTAGGAAGCTTGTTTCCACTCCAGGGAAGACATGGCTTGGCAGTTTGGGCTGGACTGTTCCCATGAGGCACAGGGTCAGACTGATTTGCATATGGCCATGTCTGAACTGGGGTGGCAGAGTGGGCTAAAGAACAGTGATGGATTAAACCCAGATCAGTTGACTGGGGGTGAGTGCTTGCAATGTTCAACACTCCGTCCATCATTTCCTTTGGTTTTTGCTTTGTTCGCCATAAGTTGGCAGGGTATGCTCAGACGTGAGTCCCTTGCTCATTTTGCCACTGGACTCAAGCAAGCCTGGCTGAAGACGGCTGAAATGCCAGAAACCGGTCCTAGGAAGCTTGTTTCCGGTCCAGGGAAGACATGGCTTGGCAGTTCGGGTTGGACTGTTCCTTGAGGCACAGGGTCAGACTGATTTGCATATGGCCATGTCTGAACTGGGGTGGCAGAGTGGGCTAAAGAACAGTGATGGATTTTACCCAGATCAGTTGACTGGGGGTGAGTGCTTGCAATGTTCAACACTCCGTCCATCATTTCCTTTGGTTTTTGCTTTGTTCGCCATAAATTGGCAGGGTATGCTCAGACGTGAGTCCCTTGCTCACTTTGCCACTGGATTCAAGCAAGCCTGGCTGAAGACGACTGAAATGCCAGAAACCGGTCCTAGGAAGCTTGTTTCCGGTCCAGGGAAGACATGGCTTGGCAGTTCGGGCTGGACTGTTCCCATGAGGCACAGGGTCAGACTGATTTGCATATGGCCATGTCTGAACTGGGGTGGCAGAGTGGGCTAAAGAACAGTGATGGATTAAACCCAGATCAGTTGACTGGGGGTGAGTGCTTGCAATGTTCAACACTCCGTCCATCATTTCCTTTGGTTTTTGCTTTGTTCGCCATAAGTTGGCAGGGTATGCTCAGACGTGAGTCCCGTGCTCACTTTGCCACTGGATTCAAGCAAGCCTGGCTGAAGACGGCTGAAATGCCAGAAACCGGTCCTAGGAAGCTTGTTTCCGGTCCAGGGAAGACATGGCTTGGCAGTTCGGGCTGGACTGTTCCCATGAGGCACAGGGTCAGACTGATTTGCATATGGCCATGTCTGAACTGGGGTGGCAGAGTGGGCTAAAGAACAGTGGTGGATTAAACCCAGATCAGTTGACTGGGGGTGAGTGCTTGCAATGTTCAACACTCCATCCATCATTTCCTTTGGTTTTTGCTTTGTTCGCCATAAGTTGGCAGGGTATGCTCAGACGTGAGTCCCGTGCTCACTTTGCCACTTGATTCAAGCAAGCCTGGCTGAAGACGGCTGAAATGCCAGAAACCGGTCCTAGGAAGCTTGTTTCCGGTCCAGGGAAGACATGGCTTGGCAGTTCGGGCTGGACTGTTCCCATGAGGCACAGGGTCAGACTGATTTGCATATGGCCATGTCTGAACTGGGGTGGCAGAGTGGGCTAAAGAACAGTGATGGATTAAACCCAGATCAGTTGACTGGGGGTGAGTGCTTGCAATGTTTAACACTCCGTCCATCATTTCCTTTGGTTTTTGCTTTGTTCGCCATAAGTTGGCGGGGTATGCTCAGACGTGAGTCCCTTGCTCATTTTGCCACTGGACTCAAGCAAGCCTGGCTGAAGACGGCTGAAATGCCAGAAACCGGTCCTAGGAAGCTTGTTTCCGGTCCAGGGAAGACATGGCTTGGCAGTTTGGGTTGGACTGTTCCTTGAGGCATAGGGTCAGACTGATTTGCATATGGCCATGTCTGAACTGGGGTGGCAGAGTGGGCTAAAGAACAGTGATGGATTTTACCCAGATCAGTTGACTGGGGGTGAGTGCTTGCAATGTTCAACACTCCGTCCATCATTTCCTTTGGTTTTTGCTTTGTTCGCCATAAATTGGCAGGGTATGCTCAGACGTGAGTCCCTTGCTCACTTTGCCACTGGATTCAAGCAAGCCTGGCTGAAGACGACTGAAATGCCAGAAACCGGTCCTAGGAAGCTTGTTTCCGGTCCAGGGAAGACATGGCTTGGCAGTTCGGGCTGGACTGTTCCCATGAGGCACAGGGTCAGACTGATTTGCATATGGCCATGTCTGAACTGGGGTGGCAGAGTGGGCTAAAGAACAGTGATGGATTAAACCCAGATCAGTTGACTGGGGGTGAGTGCTTGCAATGTTCAACACTCCGTCCATCATTTCCTTTGGTTTTTGCTTTGTTCGCCATAAGTTGGCAGGGTATGCTCAGACGTGAGTCCCGTGCTCACTTTGCCACTGGATTCAAGCAAGCCTGGCTGAAGACGGCTGAAATGCCAGTAACCGGTCCTAGGAAGCTTGTTTCCGGTCCAGGGAAGACATGGCTTGGCAGTTCGGGCTGGACTGTTCCCATGAGGCACAGGGTCAGACTGATTTGCATATGGCCATGTCTGAACTGGGGTGGCAGAGTGGGCTAAAGAACAGTGGTGGATTAAACCCAGATCAGTTGACTGGGGGTGAGTGCTTGCAATGTTCAACACTCCGTCCATCATTTCCTTTGGTTTTTGCTTTGTTCGCCATAAGTTGGCAGGGTATGCTCAGACGTGAGTCCCTTGCTCACTTTGCCACTGGATTCAAGCAAGCCTGGCTGAAGACGGCTGAAATGCCAGAAACCGGTCCTAGGAAGCTTGTTTCCGGTCCAGGGAAGACATGGCTTGGCAGTTCGGGCTGGACTGTTCCCATGAGGCAGAGGGTCAGACTGATTTGCATATGGCCATGTCTGAACTGGGGTGGCAGAGTGGGCTAAAGAACAGTGATGGATTAAACCCAGATCAGTTGACTGGGGGTGAGTGCTTGCAATGTTCAACACTCCGTCCATCATTTCCTTTGGTTTTTGCTTTGTTCGCCATAAGTTGGCAGGGTATGCTCAGACGTGAGTCCCTTGCTCACTTTGCCACTGGATTCAAGCAAGCCTGGCTGAAGACGGCTGAAATGCCAGAAACCGGTCCTAGGAAGCTTGTTTCCGGTCCAGGGAAGACATGGCTTGGCAGTTCGGGCTGGACTGTTCCCATGAGGCACAGGGTCAGACTGATTTGCATATGGCCATGTCTGAACTGGGGTGGCAGAGTGGGCTAAATAAAAGTGATGGATTAAACCCAGATCAGTTGACTGGGGGTGAGTGCTTGCAATGTTCAACACTCCGTCCATCATTTCCTTTGGTTTTTGCTTTGTTCGCCATAAGTTGGCAGGGTATGCTCAGACGTGAGTCCCTTGCTCATTTTGCCACTGGACACAAGCAAGCCTGGCTGAAGACGGCTGAAATGCCAGAAACCGGTCCTAGGAAGCTTGTTTCCGGTCCAGGGAAGACATGGCTTGGCAGTTCGGGCTGGACTGTTCCTTGAGGCACAGGGTCAGACTGATTTGCATATGGCCATGTCTGAACTGGGGTGGCAGAGTGGGCTAAAGAACAGTGATGGATTAAACCCAGATCAGTTGACTGGGGGTGAGTGCTTGCAATGTTCAAAACTCCGTCCATCATTTCCTTTGGTTTTTGCTTTGTTCGCCATAAATTGGCAGGGTATGCTCAGACGTGAGTCCCTTGCTCACTTTGCCACTGGATTCAAGCAAGCCTGGCTGAAGACGGCTGAAATGCCAGAAACCGGTCCTAGGAAGCTTGTTTCCGGTCCAGGGAAGACATGGCTTGGCAGTTCGGGCTGGACTGTTCCCATGAGGCACAGGGTCAGACTGATTTGCATATGGCCATGTCTGAACTGGGGTGGCAGAGTGGGCTAAAGAACAGTGATGGATTAAACCCAGATCAGTTGACTGGGGGTGAGTGCTTGCAATGTTCAACACTCCGTCCATCATTTCTTTGGTTTTTGCTTTGTTCGCCATAAGTTGGCAGGGTATGCTCAGACGTGAGTCCCGTGCTCACTTTGCCACTGGATTCAAGCAAGCCTGGCTGAAGACGGCTGAAATGCCAGAAACCGGTCCTAGGAAGCTTGTTTCCACTCCAGGGAAGACATGGCTTGGCAGTTTGGGCTGGACTGTTCCCATGAGGCACAGGGTCAGACTGATTTGCATATGGCCATGTCTGAACTGGGGTGGCAGAGTGGGCTAAAGAACAGTGATGGATTAAACCCAGATCAGTTGACTGGGGGTGAGTGCTTGCAATGTTCAACACTCCGTCCATCATTTCCTTTGGTTTTTGCTTTGTTCGCCATAAGTTGGCAGGGTATGCTCAGACGTGAGTCCCTTGCTCATTTTGCCACTGGACTCAAGCAAGCCTGGCTGAAGACGGCTGAAATGCCAGAAACCGGTCCTAGGAAGCTTGTTTCCGGTCCAGGGAAGACATGGCTTGGCAGTTCGGGTTGGACTGTTCCTTGAGGCACAGGGTCAGACTGATTTGCATATGGCCATGTCTGAACTGGGGTGGCAGAGTGGGCTAAAGAACAGTGATGGATTTTACCCAGATCAGTTGACTGGGGGTGAGTGCTTGCAATGTTCAACACTCCGTCCATCATTTCCTTTGGTTTTTGCTTTGTTCGCCATAAATTGGCAGGGTATGCTCAGACGTGAGTCCCTTGCTCACTTTGCCACTGGATTCAAGCAAGCCTGGCTGAAGACGACTGAAATGCCAGAAACCGGTCCTAGGAAGCTTGTTTCCGGTCCAGGGAAGACATGGCTTGGCAGTTCGGGCTGGACTGTTCCCATGAGGCACAGGGTCAGACTGATTTGCATATGGCCATGTCTGAACTGGGGTGGCAGAGTGGGCTAAAGAACAGTGATGGATTAAACCCAGATCAGTTGACTGGGGGTGAGTGCTTGCAATGTTCAACACTCCGTCCATCATTTCCTTTGGTTTTTGCTTTGTTCGCCATAAGTTGGCAGGGTATGCTCAGACGTGAGTCCCGTGCTCACTTTGCCACTGGATTCAAGCAAGCCTGGCTGAAGACGGCTGAAATGCCAGAAACCGGTCCTAGGAAGCTTGTTTCCGGTCCAGGGAAGACATGGCTTGGCAGTTCGGGCTGGACTGTTCCCATGAGGCACAGGGTCAGACTGATTTGCATATGGCCATGTCTGAACTGGGGTGGCAGAGTGGGCTAAAGAACAGTGGTGGATTAAACCCAGATCAGTTGACTGGGGGTGAGTGCTTGCAATGTTCAACACTCCGTCCATCATTTCCTTTGGTTTTTGCTTTGTTCGCCATAAGTTGGCAGGGTATGCTCAGACGTGAGTCCCGTGCTCACTTTGCCACTTGATTCAAGCAAGCCTGGCTGAAGACGGCTGAAATGCCAGAAACCGGTCCTAGGAAGCTTGTTTCCGGTCCAGGGAAGACATGGCTTGGCAGTTCGGGCTGGACTGTTCCCATGAGGCACAGGGTCAGACTGATTTGCATATGGCCATGTCTGAACTGGGGTGGCAGAGTGGGCTAAAGAACAGTGATGGATTAAACCCAGATCAGTTGACTGGGGGTGAGTGCTTGCAATGTTTAACACTCCGTCCATCATTTCCTTTGGTTTTTGCTTTGTTCGCCATAAGTTGGCAGGGTATGCTCAGACGTGAGTCCCTTGCTCACTTTGCCACTGGATTCAAGCAAGCCTGGCTGAAGACGGCTGAAATGCCAGAAACCGGTCCTAGGAAGCTTGTTTCCGGTCCAGGGAAGACATGGCTTGGCAGTTCGGGCTGGACTGTCCCCATGAGGCACAGGGTCAGACTGATTTGCATATGGCCATGTCTGAACTGGGACGGCAGAGTGGGCTAAAGAACAGTGATGGATTAAACCCAGATCAGTTGACTGGGGGTGAGTGCTTGCAATGTTCAACACTCCGTCCATCATTTCCTTTGGTTTTTGCTTTGTTCGCCATAAGTTGGCAGGGTATGCTCAGACGTGAGTCCCTTGCTCACTTTGCCACTGGATTCAAGCAAGCCTGGCTGAAGACGGCTGAAATGCCAGAAACCGGTCCTAGGAAGCTTGTTTCCGGTCCAGGGAAGACATGGCTTGGCAGTTCGGGCTGGACTGTTCCCATGAGGCACAGGGTCAGACTGATTTGCATATGGCCATGTCTGAACTGGGGTGGCAGAGTGGGCTAAAGAACAGTGATGGATTAAACCCAGATCAGTTGACTCGGGGTGAGTGCTTGCAATGTTCAACACTCCGTCCATCATTTCCTTTGGTTTTTGCTTTGTTCGCCATAAGTTGGCAGGGTATGCTCACACGTGAGTCCCTTGCTCACTTTGCCACTGGATTCAAGCAAGCCTGGTGGAAGACAGCTGAAATGCCAGAAACCGGTCCTAGGAAGCTTGTTTCCGGTCCAGGGAAGACATGGCTTGGCAGTTCGGGCTGGACTGTTCCCATGAGGCACAGGGTCAGACTGATTTGCATATGGCCATGTCTGAACTGGGGTGGCAGAGTGGGCTAAAGAACAGTGATGGATTAAACCCAGATCAGTTGACTGGGGGTGAGTGCTTGCAATGTTCACCAGTCCGTCCATCATTTCCTTTGGTTTTTGCTTTGTTCGCCATAAGTTGGCAGGGTATGCTCAGACGTGAGTCCCTTGCTCACTTTGCCACTGGATTCAAGCAAGCCTGGCTGAAGACGGCTGAAATGCCAGAAACCGGTCCTAGGAAGCTTGTTTCCGGTCCAGGGAAGACATGGCTTGGCAGTTCGGGCTGGACTGTTCCCATGAGGTACAGGGTCAGACTGATTTGCATATGGCCATGTCTGAACTGGGGTGGCAGAGTGGGCTAAAGAACAGTGATGGATTAAACCCAGATCAGTTGACTGGGGGTGAGTGCTTGCAATGTTCAACACTCCGTCCATCATTTCCTTTGGTTTTTGCTTTGATCGCCATAAGTTGGCAGGGTATGCTCACACGTGAGTCCCTTCCTCACTTTGCCACTGGATTCAAGCAAGCCTGGTGGAAGACAGCTGAAATGCCAGAAACCGGTCCTAGGAAGCTTGTTTCCGGTCCAGGGAAGACATGGCTTGGCAGTTCGGGCTGGACTGTTCCCATGAGGCACAGGGTCAGACTGATTTGCATATGGCTATGTCTGAACTGGGGTGGCAGAGTGGGCTAAAGAACAGTGATGGATTAAACCCAGATCAGTTGACTGGGGGTGAGTGCTTGCAATGTTCACCAGTCCGTCCATCATTTCCTTTGGTTTTTGCTTTGTTCGCCGTAAGTTGGCAGGGTATGCTCAGACGTGAGTCCCTTGCTCACTTTGCCACTGGATTCAAGCAAGCCTGGTGGAAGACAGCTGAAATGCCAGAAACCGGTCCTAGGAAGCTTGTTTCCGGTCCAGGGAAGACATGGCTTGGCAGTTCGGGCTGGACTGTTCCCATGAGGCACAGGGTCAAACTGATTTGCATATGGCCATGTCTGAACTGGGGTGGCAGAGTGGGCTAAAGAACAGTGATGAATTAAACCAGATCAGTTGACTGGAGGTAAGTGCTTGCAATGTTCACCACTCCGTCCATCATTTCCTTTGGTTTTTGCTTTGTTCGCCATAAGTTGGCAGGGTATGCTCAGACGTGAGTCCCGTGCTCACTTTGCCACTGGATTCAAGCAAGCCTGGCTGAAGACGGCTGAAATGCCAGAAACCGGTCCTAGGAAGCTTGTTTCCGGTCCAGGGAAGACATGGCTTGGCAGTTCGGGCTGGACTGTTCCCATGAGGCACAGGGTCAGACTGATTTGCATATGGCCATGTCTGAACTGGGGTGGCAGAGTGGGCTAAAGAACAGTGATGGATTAAACCCAGATCAGTTGACTGGGGGTGAGTGCTTGCAATGTTCAACACTCCGTCCATCATTTCCTTTGGTTTTTGCTTTGTTCGCCATAAGTTGGCAGGGTATGCTCGGACGTGAGTCCCGTGCTCACTTTGCCACTGGATTCAAGCAAGCCTGGCTGAAGACGGCTGAAATGCCAGAAACCGGTCCTAGGAAGCTTGTTTCCGGTCCAGGGAAGACATGGCTTGGCAGTTCGGGCTGGACTGTTCCCATGAGGCACAGGGTCAGACTGATTTGCATATGGCCATGTCTGAACTGGGGTGGCAGAGTGGGCTAAAGAACAGTGATGGATTAAACCCAGATCAGTTGACTGGGGGTGAGTGCTTGCAATGTTCAACACTCCGTCCATCATTTCCTTTGGTTTTTGCTTTGTTCGCCATAAGTTGGCAGGGTATGCTCAGACGTGAGTCCCTTGCTCACTTTGCCACTGGATTCAAGCAAGCCTGGTGGAAGACAGCTGAAATGCCAGAAACCGGTCCTAGGAAGCTTGTTTCCGGTCCAGGGAAGACATGGCTTGGCAGTTCGGGCTGGACTGTTCCCATGAGGCACAGGGTCAGACTGATTTGCATATGGCCATGTCTGAACTGGGGTGGCAGAGTGGGCTAAAGAACAGTGATGGATTAAACCCAGATCAGTTGACTGGGGGTGAGTGCTTGCAATGTTCACCACTCCGTCCATCATTTCCTTTGGTTTTTGCTTTGTTCGCCATAAGTTGGCAGGGTATGCTCAGACGTGAGTCCCTTGCTCACTTTGCCACTGGATTCAAGCAAGCCTGGTGGAAGACAGCTGAAATGCCAGAAACCGGTCCTAGGAAGCTTGTTTCCGGTCCAGGGAAGACATGGCTTGGCAGTTCGGGCTGGACTGTTCCCATGAGGCACAGGGTCAGACTGATTTGCATATGGCCATGTCTGAACTGGGGTGGCAGAGTGGGCTAAAGAACAGTGATGAATTAAACCCAGATCAGTTGACTGGAGGTGAGTGCTTGCAATGTTCACCACTCCGTCCATCATTTCCTTTGGTTTTTGCTTTGTTCGCCATAAGTTGGCAGGGTATGCTCAGACGTGAGTCCCGTGCTCACTTTGCCACTGGATTCAAGCAAGCCTGGCTGAAGACGGCTGAAATGCCAGAAACCGGTCCTAGGAAGCTTGTTTCCGGTCCAGGGAAGACATGGCTTGGCAGTTCGGGCTGGACTGTTCCCATGAGGCACAGGGTCAGACTGATTTGCATATGGCCATGTCTGAACTGGGGTGGCAGAGTGGGCTAAAGAACAGTGATGGATTAAACCCAGATCAGTTGACTGGGGGTGAGTGCTTGCAATGTTCAACACTCCGTCCATCATTTCCTTTGGTTTTTGCTTTGTTTGCCATAAGTTGGCAGGGTATGCTCAGACGTGAGTCCCTTGCTCACTTTGCCACTGGATTCAAGCAAGCCTGGCTGAAGGCGGCTGAAATGCCAGAAACCGGTCCTAGGAAGCTTGTTTCCGGTACAGGGAAGACATGGCTTGGCAGTTCGGGCTGGACTGTTCCCATGAGGCACAGGGTCAGACTGATTTGCATATGGCCATGTCTGAACTGGGGTGGCAGAGTGGGCTAAAGAACAGTGATGGATTAAACCCAGATCAGTTGACTGGGGGTGAGTGCTTGCAATGTTCAACACTCCGTCCATCATTTCCTTTGGTTTTTGCTTTGTTCGCCATAAGTTGGCAGGGTATGCTCAGACGTGAGTCCCTTGCTCACTTTGCCACTGGATTCAAGCAAGCCTGGCTGAAGACGGCTGAAATGCCAGAAACCGGTCCTAGGAAGCTTGTTTCCGGTCCAGGGAAGACATGGCTTGGCAGTTCGGGCTGGACTGTTCCCATGAGGCACAGGGTCAGACTGATTTGCATATGGCCATGTCTGAACTGGGGTGGCAGAGTGGGCTAAAGAACAGTGATGGATTAAACCCAGATCAGTTGACTGGGGGTGAGTGCTTGCAATGTTTAACACTCCGTCCATCATTTCCTTTGGTTTTTGCTTTGTTCGCCATAAGTTGGCAGGGTATGCTCAGACGTGAGTCCCTTGCTCACTTTGCCACTGGATTCAAGCAAGCCTGGCTGAAGACGGCTGAAATGCCAGAAACCGGTCCTAGGAAGCTTGTTTCCGGTCCAGGGAAGACATGGCTTGGCAGTTCGGGCTGGACTGTTCCCATGAGGCACAGGGTCAGACTGATTTGCATATGGCCATGTCTGAACTGGGACGGCAGAGTGGGCGAAAGAACAGTGATGGATTAAACCCAGATCAGTTGACTGGGGGTGAGTGCTTGCAATGTTCAACACTCCGTCCATCATTTCCTTTGGTTTTTGCTTTGTTCGCCATAAGTTGGCAGGGTATGCTCAGACGTGAGTCCCTTGCTCACTTTGCCACTGGATTCAAGCAAGCCTGGCTGAAGACGGCTGAAATGCCAGAAACCGGTCCTAGGAAGCTTGTTTCCGGTCCAGGGAAGACATGGCTTGGCAGTTCGGGCTGGACTGTTCCCATGAGGCACAGGGTCAGACTGATTTGCATATGGCCATGTCTGAACTGGGGTGGCAGAGTGGGCTAAAGAACAGTGATGGATTAAACCCAGATCAGTTGACTGGGGGTGAGTGCTTGCAATGTTCAACACTCCGTCCATCATTTCCTTTGGTTTTTGCTTTGTTCGCCATAAGTTGGCAGGGTATGCTCACATGTGAGTCCCTTGCTCACTTTGCCACTGGATTCAAGCAAGCCTGGTGGAAGACAGCTGAAATGCCAGAAACAGGTCCTAGGAAGCTTGTTTCCGGTCCAGGGAAGACATGGCTTGGCAGTTCGGGCTGGACTGTTCCCATGAGGCACAGGGTCAGACTGATTTGCATATGGCCATGTCTGAACTGGGGTGGCAGAGTGGGCTAAAGAACAGTGATGGATTAAACCCAGATCAGTTGACTGGGGGTGAGTGCTTGCAATGTTCACCAGTCCGTCCATCATTTCCTTTGGTTTTTGCTTTGTTCGCCATAAGTTGGCAGGGTATGCTCAGACGTGAGTCCCTTGCTCACTTTGCCACTGGATTCAAGCAAGCCTGGCTGAAGACGGCTGAAATGCCAGAAACCGGTCCTAGGAAGCTTGTTTCCGGTCCAGGGAAGACATGGCTTGGCAGTTCGGGCTGGACTGTTCCCATGAGGCACAGGGTCAGACTGATTTGCATATGGCCATGTCTGAACTGGGGTGGCAGAGTGGGCTAAAGAACAGTGATGGATTAAACCCAGATCAGTTGACTGGGGGTGAGTGCTTGCAATGTTCAACACTCCGTCCATCATTTCCTTTGGTTTTTGCTTTGTTCGCCATAAGTTGGCAGGGTATGCTCACACGTGAGTCCCTTGCTCACTTTGCCACTGGATTCAAGCAAGCCTGGTGGAAGACAGCTGAAATGCCAGAAACCGGTCCTAGGAAGCTTGTTTCCGGTCCAGGGAAGACATGGCTTGGCAGTTCGGGCTGGACTGTTCCCATGAGGCACAGGGTCAGACTGATTTGCATATGGCCATGTCTGAACTGGGGTGGCAGAGTGGGCTAAAGAACAGTGATGGATTAAACCCAGATCAGTTGACTGGGGGTGAGTGCTTGCAATGTTCACCAGTCCGTCCATCATTTCCTTTGGTTTTTGCTTTGTTCGCCGTAAGTTGGCAGGGTATGCTCAGACGTGAGTCCCTTGCTCACTTTGCCACTGGATTCAAGCAAGCCTGGTGGAAGACAGCTGAAATGCCAGAAACCGGTCCTAGGAAGCTTGTTTCCGGTCCAGGGAAGACATGGCTTGGCAGTTCGGGCTGGACTGTTCCCATGAGGCACAGGGTCAAACTGATTTGCATATGGCCATGTCTGAACTGGGGTGGCAGAGTGGGCTAAAGAACAGTGATGAATTAAACCAGATCAGTTGACTGGAGGTAAGTGCTTGCAATGTTCACCACTCCGTCCATCATTTCCTTTGGTTTTTGCTTTGTTCGCCATAAGTTGGCAGGGTATGCTCAGACGTGAGTCCCGTGCTCACTTTGCCACTGGATTCAAGCAAGCCTGGCTGAAGACGGCTGAAATGCCAGAAACCGGTCCTAGGAAGCTTGTTTCCGGTCCAGGGAAGACATGGCTTGGCAGTTCGGGCTGGACTGTTCCCATGAGGCACAGGGTCAGACTGATTTGCATATGGCCATGTCTGAACTGGGGTGGCAGAGTGGGCTAAAGAACAGTGATGGATTAAACCCAGATCAGTTGACTGGGGGTGAGTGCTTGCAATGTTCAACACTCCGTCCATCATTTCCTTTGGTTTTTGCTTTGTTCGCCATAAGTTGGCAGGGTATGCTCGGACGTGAGTCCCGTGCTCACTTTGCCACTGGATTCAAGCAAGCCTGGCTGAAGACGGCTGAAATGCCAGAAACCGGTCCTAGGAAGCTTGTTTCCGGTCCAGGGAAGACATGGCTTGGCAGTTCGGGCTGGACTGTTCCCATGAGGCACAGGGTCAGACTGATTTGCATATGGCCATGTCTGAACTGGGGTGGCAGAGTGGGCTAAAGAACAGTGATGGATTAAACCCAGATCAGTTGACTGGGGGTGAGTGCTTGCAATGTTCAACACTCCGTCCATCATTTCCTTTGGTTTTTGCTTTGTTCGCCATAAGTTGGCAGGGTATGCTCAGACGTGAGTCCCTTGCTCACTTTGCCACTGGATTCAAGCAAGCCTGGTGGAAGACAGCTGAAATGCCAGAAACCGGTCCTAGGAAGCTTGTTTCCGGTCCAGGGAAGACATGGCTTGGCAGTTCGGGCTGGACTGTTCCCATGAGGCACAGGGTCAGACTGATTTGCATATGGCCATGTCTGAACTGGGGTGGCAGAGTGGGCTAAAGAACAGTGATGGATTAAACCCAGATCAGTTGACTGGGGGTGAGTGCTTGCAATGTTCACCACTCCGTCCATCATTTCCTTTGGTTTTTGCTTTGTTCGCCATAAGTTGGCAGGGTATGCTCAGACGTGAGTCCCTTGCTCACTTTGCCACCGGATTCAAGCAAGCCTGGTGGAAGACAGCTGAAATGCCAGAAACCGGTCCTAGGAAGCTTGTTTCCGGTCCAGGGAAGACATGGCTTGGCAGTTCGGGCTGGACTGTTCCCATGAGGCACAGGGTCAGACTGATTTGCATATGGCCATGTCTGAACTGGGGTGGCAGAGTGGGCTAAAGAACAGTGATGGATTAAACCCAGATCAGTTGACTGGGGGTGAGTGCTTGCAATGTTCACCACTCCGTCCATCATTTCCTTTGGTTTTTGCTTTGTTCGCCATAAGTTGGCAGGGTATGCTCAGACGTGAGTCCCTTGCTCACTTTGCCACTGGATTCAAGCAAGCCTGGTGGAAGACAGCTGAAATGCCAGAAACCGGTCCTAGGAAGCTTGTTTCCGGTCCAGGGAAGACATGGCTTGGCAGTTCGGGCTGGACTGTTCCCATGAGGCACAGGGTCAGACTGATTTGCATATGGCCATGTCTGAACTGGGGTGGCAGAGTGGGCTAAAGAACAGTGATGAATTAAACCCAGATCAGTTGACTGGAGGTGAGTGCTTGCAATGTTCACCACTCCGTCCATCATTTCCTTTGGTTTTTGCTTTGTTCGCCATAAGTTGGCAGGGTATGCTCAGACGTGAGTCCCGTGCTCACTTTGCCACTGGATTCAAGCAAGCCTGGCTGAAGACGGCTGAAATGCCAGAAACCGGTCCTAGGAAGCTTGTTTCCGGTCCAGGGAAGACATGGCTTGGCAGTTCGGGCTGGACTGTTCCCATGAGGCACAGGGTCAGACTGATTTGCATATGGCCATGTCTGAACTGGGGTGGCAGAGTGGGCTAAAGAACAGTGATGGATTAAACCCAGATCAGTTGACTGGGGGTGAGTGCTTGCAATGTTCAACACTCCGTCCATCATTTCCTTTGGTTTTTGCTTTGTTCGCCATAAGTTGGCAGGGTATGCTCAGACGTGAGTCCAGTGCTCACTTTGCCACTGGATTCAAGCAAGCCTGGCTGAAGACGGCTGAAATGCCAGAAACCGGTCCTAGGAAGCTTGTTTCCGGTCCAGGGAAGACATGGCTTGGAAGTTCGGGCTGGACTGTTCCCATGAGGCACAGGGTCAGACTGATTTGCATATGGCCATGTCTGAACTGGGGTGGCAGAGTGGGCTAAAGAACAATGATGGATTAAACCCAGATCAGTTGACTGGGGGTGAGTGCTTGCAATGTTCAACACTCCGTCCATCATTTCGTTTGGTTTTTGCTTTGTTCGCCATAAGTTGGCAGGGTATGCTCAGACGTGAGTCCCTTGCTCACTTTGCCACTGGATTCAAGCAAGCCTGGCTGAAGGCGGCTGAAATGCCAGAAACCGGTCCTAGGAAGCTTGTTTCCGGTCCAGGGAAGACATGGCTTGGCAGTTCGGGCTGGACTGTTCCCATGAGGCACAGGGTCATACTGATTTGCATATGGCCATTTCTGAACTGGGGTGGCAGAGTGGGCTAAAGAACAGTGATGGATTAAACCCAGATCAGTTGACTGGGGGTGAGTGCTTGCAATGTTCAACACTCCGTCCATCATTTCCTTTGGTTTTTGCTTTGCTCGCCACAAGTTGGCAGGGTATGCTCAGACGTGAGTCCCTTGCTCACTTTGCCACTGGATTCAAGCAAGCCTGGCTGAAGACGGCTGAAATGCCAGAAACCGGTCCTAGGAAGCTTGTTTCCGGTCCAGGGAAGACATGGCTTGGCAGTTCGGGCTGGACTGTTCCCATGAGGCACAGGGTCAGACTGATTTGCATATGGCCATGTCTGAACTGGGGTGGCAGAGTGGGCTAAAGAACAGTGATGATTGATTGATTGATTGATTGATTGATTGATGGATTAAACCCAGATCAGTTGACTGGGGGTGAGTGCTTGCAATGTTCAACACTCCGTCCATCATTTCCTTTGGTTTTTGCTTTGTTCGCCATAAGTTGGCAGGGTATGCTCAGACGTGAGTCCCTTGCTCACTTTGCCACTGGATTCAAGCAAGCCTGGCTGAAGACGGCTGAAATGCCAGAAACCGGTCCTAGGAAGCTTGTTTCCGGTCCAGGGAAGACATGGCTTGGCAGTTCGGGCTGGACTGTTCCCATGAGGCACAGGGTCAGACTGATTTGCATATGGCCATGTCTGAACTGGGGTGGCAGAGTGGGCTAAAGAACAGTGATGGATTAAACCCAGATCAGTTGACTGGGGGTGAGTGCTTGCAATTGTTAACACTCCGTCCATCATTTCCTTTGGTTTTTGCTTCATTCTTTATCTGGGCCATCATCTTCTGAGGATCCAGTATGGGGTGACATTGAAAAGAATTTGTCTCCCCCCTCAGGCTCCTTTATGTCACCATTAGAACCAGAAAGGGGGTTTAAACGCACCCCTTGAACATCTAGGCTTCGACCTTTAGAGCACTGAATAAATGACTCGGGTGTTTGTAAGACTACAGTTCCCATAATGCTCCTCACAGGGAGAAGAATACCTGGTTGGGAATGATTAATACCGCCATTAACAACTTCAAGAGGTTTTTTCACCCCCCCCCCCCAGCAAACAAAGCACTGTTATCAGGACCATTAAGATTCAATATGTTAGGCAGGATATGTTCCTGAGATCCAGAGCTAGTCTTCACATAGGGGAGAGTCACAACACTGCTACCCTCAGCAAGACTGGAAACCAGTGGCTTAGCAATAGGCGCTGCCTCTTTCACCTTCAAACTCACATCCTTAGGGATTTTAGATGACATTGACAGCTCCCGTTTATTGCCCCCCGCCTACTGGTGTCTTTACTTTCCCTGTTTGTAACTTGAACAAAGCAGGCAGGGTTTGCTTCCCCTTACCACCCGCTGGGAGGGCTGGTTCCTTGGCACCTGCATCTCCAGCTGCTGGTTCATCGCCATCGCGAGCAGCGTTTCCAACACGCAACTCCTTTGTTCCATTGTGCACTCTGCCGGGACTAATCGGTCGCGCGATCGAGGCCCGTGCCTTCCCGGTCGCGTTTCTTGCTGCTGCTTTCGGGGCCATAGTAACACCGGAGCAATGAGGCAGACGCCGACACTGAAAACTGAGATAGATTTGTGCTGATCCAAGCCAGAGCCACAATATTTTATCGGTGAGTCTTTTGTGCAGCTGTGCGAGTCGTCTCAGCATGGCATAGCTTTAGTTAGCACAGTTGAACATCCGAGCTGGGGGGCGTCTGATTTGGGAGGAATTACCTAGGGAAGCTCACGGCACCAACCTACACAGCCAGGAGACCGGCCGCCATCTTGCCTCGGACCTTGAATGATTGTCAATGAGGAGTTGGTGCCTGCAGAGATATATTCAAAAGGTACGGGCTATATTGTTCAAGTATTTAACAGCAAATTAGAGGAAGCTGACCTTCGTGTTGTGCCACATGTTGAGTGGGTTGTTCGAAATGGTTCCAATTGAATCGCTGTACTATCAAAAAAACACAGGTGTTATTATTGTGCTACTTAGATTTGTTGCAATGTTCATAAGTCAAGCATTGTCTGACTTATGAATACATTATGGAATGGACAAAAAAAGGCACTTAATCCCTCTTAATATTCTGTGCAAGAAACTTGACCCGGAGACGCCAAGTGTTCTTAATAAGGCACGGGTGATCGCACTATGAGCAAAATTGGAACAAAGCTTGGAACTTTAACTGCTAAATCTGTGAAGTTAATAAAAGGATTGGTGGAAACAGAAGAGGACTGTGACTTTAAAGACGTAGAAAAATACCTTGTGCATGCGTGAAAAACGAGTTTTGACTGTCACACATTTGATGATCTTCGGTACAGTGAGTCAGTGAGTTCAAGAGACCAGTCCCGCTAAGTGACCTTCCACCGACACCATATTCTGTGTGTGTGTATACATTAAAAGAGTGTTTGACTTGATCAGAAGATTTGTAAATGTTTTGGGTCATGACATGTAGAGAATCATCCATGTGAATTTGGTTGGGAAGATATTGATGGGGTGCTAAAACCTACAAATTTTCTAAAGCCTCTACCCACAGAACTTGCATGTACATGTACTTGCAAAACCTGTGGTACAAAAAGATATCCCTGTCACTATGCTCTTCTCAAATGTTCAACATTCTACAAATGTGCCACAAGTGATCGCCGGACGAAGTAATAATGTCAGCTATGAAAATGTGCCTAAAACAGGTGTGATAAACTCTTTTCATATTCAGATCATAAACATTGTTTGGAGTATACATAAAAGGATTAAAAAACATTATTATTCATTTCATTTCTATATATGTCTCTTCTTTGTCTATCATACCTGCCATTTTGGAAAATGTCAGAAGGGTTGCTCTGAGGAATTATTGTCTGTTTCACAAAGACTACTTGACCCCCAAAACCTATGTTTTGACACAAAAATTAAGTATATAGGTCTCATGGTTCCTGAAATATTACAATATCACTGCAACATTTTAAAAACGTCATCCAGGAAAATTCGGCCTGGATCTACCCCAGCTAAATTACTTCTCTAATGATACAAAAATACAATTCAAAAATGAAAATCTCTATACAACAATTTTTTTATGGAGGAGTATCAGGGGGCCAGGATTAGCAAGTCAGTGTATCTATTCCAATGTTACCTGGATTTGACCACAGTTTACTCAGTTTGTGTGCCCATGTCTTGAGCTAAATAGTAGTCTTTTACATCAGGGGATCATGAAGCCTGGTCATGGCAAACTCAATGGATTTCATTAGATGGAGATATTGAGCAATCTCCCCAATCTAGTGTACATGTAAAAAGTCCAGTACCTCATGAATGTAGCTCAACTGCTATCCGTTAAAGCCACGAGGAGGCCTGGTTGTTGGGTCTCTAGTCATCCATAGTGAAACAAATTTCACTTTAATGGCACTGTAAGAGTCAAGCAGAGTGCAGACTTCTGCTGTAGAGAAACACAAAAAACACATAAAGCCCTGTCAGGGGACACGTGACAAGGGTTCTCAATGTAGCATAACATTACTAGGCTAATCATAATGCTGAAATGAGGATAATGGAACATGTCAGTCACACCAGTGATACTCAACCCTTCAGCACTTGCACATGAAATTCCTCACTTTTTAAATGTGCTCAGCAGAGTTCAAGAGTTTTATTACTTTATGTTAGACTTGGCTTTTTCAACGGGTTTACCCCCAGACTCTTTACTTTTTTGCCTCCTGTTTTTGACCCTGTTTTTGTTGGGTTTAGAACTCTGGGCACTTTACCACTGCTATTCAGTGCTAAAGTGCATATGCTCCCTGTGTAAATTTTTATTATTGGTTAGTGTTTCCATGTTTTTTTTAATTCATTTACTAAGAAGTCCCTTGTATAGTGCACTATATGTGTTCAGGGCATGTAAATCAAATGCTGCTAGTGGGCCTGCAAAACCAAAAGAAATGATGGACGGAGTGTTGAACATTGCAAGCACTAACCCCCAGTCAACTGATCTAGGTTTAATCCACTACCGTTCTTTAGCCCACTCTGCCACCCCAGTTCAGACATGGTCATATGCAAATCAGTCTGACCCTGTGCTTCATGGGAACAGTCCAGCCCGAACTGCCAAGCCATGATTTCCCTGGACCAGAAACAAGCTTCCTAGGACCGGTTTCTGGCATTTCAGCCGTCTTCAGCCAGGCTTGCTTGAATCCAGTGGCAAAGTGAGCAAGGGACTCACGTCTGAGCATACCCTGCCAACTTATCGCAAACAAAGCAAAACCAAAAGAAATGATGGACGGAGTGTTGAACATTGCAAGCACTCACCTCCAGTCAACTGATCTGGGTTTAATCCACCACCGTTCCTTAGCCCACTCTGCCACCCCAGTTCAGACATGACCATATGCAAATAAGTCTGACCCTGTGCCTCATGGGAACAGTCCAGTCCGACCTGCCAAGCCATGTCTTCCCTGGACCGGAAACAAGCTTCCTAGGACCAGTTTCTGGCATTTCAGCCGTCTTCAGCCAGGCTTGCTTGAATCCAGTGGCAAAGTGAGCAAGGGACTCACGTCTGAGCATATCTGCCAACTTATGGCAAACAAAGCAAAACCAAAAGAAATGATGGACGGAGTGTTGAACATTGCAAGCACTAATCCCCAGTCAACTGATCTAGGTTTAATCCACCACCGTTCTTTAGCCCACTCTGCCACCCCAGTTCAGACATGGTCATATGCAAATCAGTCTGACCCTGTGCTTCATGGGAACAGTCCAGCCCGAACTGCCAAGCCATGTCTTCCCTGGACCAGAAACAAGCTTCCTAGGACCGGTTTCTGGCATTTCAGCCGTCTTCAGCCAGGCTTGCTTGAATCCAGTGGCAAAGTGAGCAAGGGACTCACGTCTGAGCATACCCTGCCAACTTATCGCAAACAAAGCAAAACCAAAAGAAATGATGGACGGAGTGTTGAACATTGCAAGCACTCACCCCCAGTCAACTGATCTGGGTTTAATCCACCATCGTTCTTTAGCCCACTCTGCCACCCCAGTTCAGACATGACCATATGCAAATCAGTCTGACCCTGTGCCTCATGGGAACAGTCCAGCCCGAACTGCCAAGCCATGTCTACCCTGGACCGGAAACAAGCTTCCTAGGACCGGTTTCTGGCATTTCAGCCGTCTTCAGCTAGGCTTGCTTGAATCCAGTGGCAAAGTGAGCAGGGGACTCACGTCTGAGCATACCCTGCCAACTTATGGCAAACAAAGCAAAACCAAAAGAAATGATGGACGGAGTGTTGAACATTGCAAGCACTCACCCCCAGTCAACTGATCTGGGTTTAATCCACCACCATTCTTTAGCCCACTCTGCCACCCAAGTTCAGACATGGCCATATGCAAATCAGTCTGACCCTGTGCCTCATGGGAACAGTCCAGCCTGAACTGCCAAGGCATGTCTTCCCTGGACCGGAAACAAGCTTCCTAGGACCGGTTTCTGGCATTTCAGCCGTCTTCAGCCAGGCTTGCTTGAATCCAGTGGCAAAGTGAGCAAGGGACTCACGTCTGAGCATACCCTGCCAACTTATGGCAAACAAAGCAAAACCAAAAGAAATGATGGACGGAGTGTTGAACATTGCAAGCACTCACCCCCAGTCAACTGATCTGGGTTTAATCCACCACCGTTCTTTAGCCCACTCTGCCACCCCAGTTCAGACATGACCATATGCAAATCAGTCTGACCCTGTGCCTCATGGGAACAGTCCAGTCTGAACTGCCAAGCCATGTCTTCCCTGGACCGGAAACAAGCTTCCTAGGACCGGTTTCTGGCATTTCAGCCGTCTTCAGCCAGGCTTGCTTGAATCCAGTGGCAAAGTGAGCAAGGGACTCACGTCTGAGCATACCCTGCCAACTTATGGCAAACAAAGCAAAACAAAAAGAAATGATGGACGGAGTGTTAAACATTGCAAGCACTCACCCCCAGTCAACTGATCTGGGTTTAATCCACCACCATTCTTTAGCCCACTCTGCCACCCCAGTTCAGACATGACCATATGCAAATCAGTCTGACCCTGTGCTTCATGGGAACAGTCCAGCCCGAACTGCCAAGCCATGTCTTCCCTGGACCAGAAACAAGCTTCCTAGGACCGGTTTCTGGCATTTAAGCCGTCTTCAGCCAGGCTTGCGTGAATCCAGTGGCAAAGTGAGCAAGGGACTCACGTCTGAGCATACCCTGCCAACTTATGGCAAACAAAGCAAAACCAAAAGAAATGATGGACTGAGTGTTGAACATTGCAAGCACTCACCCCCAGTCAACTGATCTGGATTTAATCCACCACCATTCTTTAGCCCACTCTGCCACCCCAGTTCAGACATGACCATATGCAAATCAGTCTGACCCTGTGCCTCATGGGAACAGTCCAGTCTGAACTGCCAAGCCATGTCTTTCCTGGACCGGAAACAAGCTTCCTAGGACCGGTTTCTGGCATTTCAGCCGTCTTCAGCCTGGCTTGCTTGAATCCAGTGGCAAAGTGAGCAAGGGACTCACGTCTGAGCATACCCTGCCAACTTATGGCAAACAAAGCAAAACCAAAAGAAATGATGGACGGAGTGTTGAACATTGCAAGCACTCACCCCCAGTCAACTGATCTGGGTTTAATCCACCACCATTCTTTAGCCCACTCTGCCACCCAAGTTCAGACATGGCCATATGCAAATCAGTCTGACCCTGTGCCTCATGGGAACAGTCCAGCCCGAACTGCCAAGCCATGTCTTCCCTGGACCGGAAACAAGCTTCCTAGGACCGGTTTCTGGCATTTCAGCCGTCTTCAGCCAGGCTTGCTTGAATCCAGTGGCAAAGTGAGCAAGGGGCTCACTTCTGAGCATACCCTGCCAATTTATGGCAAACAAAGCAAAACCAAAAGAAATGATGGACGGAGTGTTAAACATTGCAAGCACTCACCCCCAGTCAACTGATCTGGGTTTAATCCACCCACCACTGTTCTGTAGCCCGCTCTGCCAACCCAGTTCAGACATGGCCTGCAGCACTGATTGTGCCACCTACACAAGCAGCCTTTCAAAGGGTTCTCAGACCTGCCGCTGCAGTGTCTGCGCACAGTTGTGACTGTAATGCCGAATTGGCAAGTGCACCCGCTTGCCAAGCCCTAACCGTCCATTTTATTACATGTGAGTCACCGCTTAGGTAGGCCCAAGATACCCCTATGGACAGGGTGCAGTGTATGTGAAAGGTAGGCTATGCCCTGGTGTGTGTGACATGTCCTGATAGTGAACTACAGTTGAATTCAATTTTCACTGTTGAAAGGCTATCTGTCTATAGGATAGAATGGGGAATACTTGGTGACATGTTACGAGTATATCTTCCCATTGGGACAAGATAGAGACATAGAGTTTAATATGCCTGAACTTAGAATGTAGAAATGCATCTTTTAGTAAAGATGATTTTTATGTCCTGTGTTTGAAAATACCACTTTTAGAAAGTAGGTATTTTCTTGTTTAGCCATCCTGTTTGCCTGTGCTGGGTTGTGGATTGGCTGTCTGGCTTTGGAGTGACAGGGACTGGGAATGTGCATTCTCTTCAGACAGCCAATGGGGGGTTGCGGTGTGCCGTGCCTTTCCTGGATGATTCAGGGCTGGGCTTAATAGATCTGGGCTGCATTTAAATTAGTGGTAGGAGATTTCCTGGGCCTGGTCTGCCCTGGACAATGCTGTCTCTACCTCCTGCCGGGAAGCTGGGCCAGAGAGGACCAAACTGGTTTGGACTGAGCACAGACATTCTCTGCCCAAGAGAGCAAAGAGAAACTGAGTATAAATATTGATGCCCAGACCCCAAACTTTAGAGCATGGTTGGATCAAGAACCTGCCAAGAAGGAGAGCTGGACGAACTGCCAGGAGGATTACTGCCCCTTTGCTGTGTCGTTGCTTTGTTGGGTTGGCCTGCAGTTGCTGCTTCTTTCTTGGGTAGTGAAAGAACTGGACTGAACTTTCTTCACTTGTCGCTGAGTATCTCCAAGGGCTTGAAATAGATCTTGCCTCCTGTTCATGAAGTCTCAAGGACAGCAAAGACTTCACTTACCTCTGGTTACTGCCTCTGGAACCGGGGGTTTCAGTGGCCACCGAGGGGAAAAGCAGCCAATATGTCACCAACACCGCTGCTGGCCTCGTGTCCTGTAGGCACCGCAGAGGGCACCTCCGCATTTTGCACCGCAACCCTGGTCTCACTGATGATGATGTCTGCCGCTGCTGCCACCGCTGCAACCAAGCCTCTGCTTGCACCGCAACCTGTGTGCACCGCACTTTGCACCGCCTCACTTTACTCTGCCACCCTGGTCTCACCAATGATGTAGCTGCCTGCTGACCTTGACACCTGTGGCCGCACTGTGGTTTGGGGGCACCGCTCATAAGTCACAAGTTGCACTGCCCAGTCCCACAGCGTAGTCTGGGCCGACTGACGCCAGCTCCCATCAACCGGCACTGTTGCTTGCACCGTGAACTGTCAGCACTGCCACTGCCTGACCGTCACCGAGCCACTGCCTGCACCACAACTTGAGGGAACAGCATGCTGCATCGCTACACTTCACATCGAAACCTCGACGGTTGCCATTTGACTAGCCAACATCGACACGGTCGGCCGGAACCAAAAGTACTGTTTACGATTCTTCTGACACTAACGCCAGTCCACACCGATGCAGTTGGCCGAATCTGTTGGATTCTGTTGTTCTCAGCAGAGAGGTAGCTCTGGATGGAACTGACCGCTTCAAGGAACTGCATTCTAAAGTCATTCTTACAAAGTGCATATATTTGATTACTTTATGTTGGTCTTTTATCATTTTGGTCTGGTTAGCACAGACAAATATTGGTTATTTTTCTAAAAACTGGTGTGTCGTCCTTTTGTAGTGTTTTGATTGTATTACTGTCGGTTATGTGCAAATGTTTTACACACTTCCTCTGAGATACGCCTGACTGCTCGTGCCAAGCTACCAAGGGGGTGAGCAGAGGTTATTTCTGTAGGATTTACCCATATCCTGACAAGAAGGAAGGTCCTAATTTGGACAAAGGTGCAAACCATTGCCAACTAGAGACCCCCATTTCTAACACTATAGATGGCTCATTTAATTTTATTTTGACATTATCCATGTCTCTTCAAAGTTGTGATTTATTATGATGAGAAGATTTGTTGCAACAACTGGCCAATAGTGCCATCAGATTTACTGCAAACAAAAACATACTCTTCAAATCTAGTCTCAAACTTTTGTTAATAGGCTGGTGAATGGTAATGTTATTCTATAGAAAACAAATCCTGAATTTTGTGTTTTTTAAAAAAATTCCATTGTAGCAATATCTACTAAACAAGCCATTGAAAAGGCAATAGTTTTCAGCTTTTGGACCTACTTGCTTTGTCAGTGATGTTTGCTTATGCAGTACAACATCAGTAAAAAGCATGTTTACACAGCTACTCTACAGCAGGAAAGGAATGACCCAGCCTCTGGCTGTATCATTTCATAGCGGTGCACATGAATGATGACATAGGCATGTGCACGCGTCATGATGAGAATGCTTGCCTGCATCACTGTGCTTGCATATACCTATGATATAAAGCAGCCACAATGTTTTCTTACTGTAAACAAAATTCATTAATTTACAACTGCAAAAGCACTTTTTTAAAGGGGAAGTGCCAGCATTAATTGCCCAGTCCTTTAAAAAATATATATTTTAGAAAAAGGACTAAAAGAGTGGGAAACAACGGAGGAGCACTTGTGAGAAGTAGGTGGGAAGAAGCAAAGGAGAGTAGAATAAAATAAAAAAATTAGATGGGTGGGGGAGAAGGGGAAAAGCAGCACATGAGGGACAGAGGAAAACAAAGGTGGGATGAGAAGAGCATGAGGGCGAAAGCAATATGGTGCGCAGGTGGTGGGGGAGTTTGGCAGGGAGAAAGTGAATAAGCAGCACATGAGGGCGAGAGCAATCTGGATTATGGGGGATATTTTGCAGGACAGCACACGAACGGAGAGAGATGGAAAACACATACAATTTCTTGTAGCATTTACCCAATAAGACAAAACAGTTCCCTAAAAGATAAATGTGGAAGGCCGTAAGTCAGACTAAGAAAAACATGATAAGTAGGCCTTGTTCTTTGGTTGACAAACACAAGCAGCGGAAGACACCACCAAGGAACAGAAAGCAAGCCAATGAGATTGACAATAAAGCCAATCAATGGTAAGCAATGGGCTTTCTATAACCCCTCTGTACGTTCTTTATAATTTCACAATGGGTCTTTCTCAACCAGACGTATGAACTATCTCTTAGGCAAGAGAATTTCAAGTGCTTCCTGAAACTCTGTAGGAGGTCTATGAATTGGCATTCCCCATCTCAATATGATATGTAGATATTTAAAGAAATTTGAAAATTATTGCTAATATGCTTTATGATTGCACTACACTCTTTTCACTGTCAAATCCTTTTTTATTCCCCATGCCTGAAGAAAACAAACAAAACTGGATTGGGAATTAAAGGCATTTCTGCACAACATTAAACAAAACTAATTTAGCACTGTATAAGTGAAAGTAGAAAGCAAGTTATATTTTCCTCATGGATCTCTGTAGGTATGTTCCTTCACAGGCAATTTTTGAATACGTAGGCTAAAAAGCTGTAGCTCGCAGCAAAACCTTCTAAATCTATTTGCTCAAAAGAAAAGGCATGGCTTAGCAGCAGTAGTGAAGTGGAGCTAATGAAATATTCCATTACTTCACTATCTGCAAGAATAACCAGAAGCAATATTTCTCCAAAGCTTAAAATCGTGTACTCGCCTATTACAAAATAATATACCAACCACAGCAGCACTTCGACAAATATTTGTGCCAGATGAGATAGAGTGTGAATCTAGGAATATATACACATCATAAGTGAAATAGCACCAGCTTTATATTCTGTGTCAGGGTGACTGTATGCCAGAATAGACAAAAATACTGGCCTAGAATATATATATATATATATATCATCGAAAATCATAGTCATATGTTTTGACAAGAAAAGAACATGTCCCCCATTCTGTTAGCGTAAAGCGAAATAAGTATGGAGATTGATTTAACCTCCTCTCTTATATTTTACTATCTTTCTATTTTTCTTTTCCATGAGTGATCCTCTTGTTTTGGACTTTGAATGCCCATTCAGGGCTTGATGGTGTGACAAAGTAGTCCCATTTTCTAAAAGTCGTGTAATGGATATGTCATATATACAACAATGTTATTTTAAGAACAGAAAAGAAAAATATTTCATACGAACAGAAAAAGAGAGAGAAATATTTGTCTCTCACTAAATATTATTTTATTTATTTTCTGTACATATGACTATTTTTGAAATAGGGATATTATTTGTCTTGTTCCACATACATTGAGGAAGAAAAATAATGTTCATGATTTCTTCTGATAATGCTGCACCATATGTTAAGATGGCCGACATGAAGACATAGCATTCAGCATATATTCTGCCGTCTTTTGTGTTTACCATTTTCTTTCATTTGCACTTGCACTTTTTTAACTTTAAAAGGGTGGTACTTCTGTCTCTGATCCTGAAACGCTGTGTAACGCAGCTCACCACCGCGTACAGGAGGCACCCAGGGCGTGTGGCTGCGACGACGGTGAAACTCTGTGTCTACATATATATATATATTCACTGAAAAGACCATAGGTTTCAGGCATGTTATAGTTAGGAATTAGCATTTAAAAAACCTTAGAAATTCACTGAAAAAACCATAGGTTTCAGGCGCGTTATAGTTAGCTGGACATTTCACTCGTACAAAACCATTGAAATTCCCCCGTTATAGTTAGTTCAGCTAACTATAACTCGTGCGCCCGCAATGCACTGCTGATGATGTCACATATTACATCACTCTTGACATGGTCAGTGACATCACTCATGACATCACTGATGACATCCAAATGACATCACTGATGACATCATCCAGTGAATGTGTGTTTTTCTGAAAATTAAATAAGTTTTGTATATGTATATCTCAAGGTCGGTGGAAGAATAAATGGATATATAAGTGTCTAAATGGATGATTTTTGTAATGAAAAATTGATTGTATAACTGACTGATTAAGTGTATCTTAGTGAATACATGGGTTAGTGAGTAATGTTTAAATATATAAATATCTGTATCAGTCTCTCACTTTGTGTATAAGTGGCTGCATGGTTTGGTGAGTAGCTACATTAGTGTCTATATGGGTTATTACTTGGTTTTTCGAGTATCAGTATGAGTGTGTGAGTGTCTCTATGGTTCTGTGGGGGGTATTACTTAGTGTATACATGCATGAATGAGTGAGTCACTATTTGTATGTGTTGAAGACAGTATGTGTACAGGACTGTATGGGTGGATGAGTGTGTGTATGGGTGTGTTAGTAAGTGAATGACTGTCTCAATAGTGTCTTTATAAGTAACTACATACATTTTATACAAGTTTATGTGAGTATTGGTGTATATAAGTGAGTGTATGTGAGAGTGAGAGATTGGAAGAGTTCCTGTATGAATAAGTATGTGTTTCTATAAGTGATTGTTCAAAAGACTAAGTAGGTGTAAGTTTCTGTAGAAGTAAGTGTGGTGGTGTGTGTATAACTGTATATGCAAGTAAATAGATGTTTCATTCTTTATTAGCATGAGTGACTATGTGTGTGAGTAATAGGGGTGAGCGGAATTTGTGAAATTCACTTTTGCAAACTATCGCAAAAATGTTGAAAATCTCCGCAAACACGCCGGAAATATCGCGAAGACGCGGACGTTTTTTTCCCGCCTGTTCGCGGTATTTTTTGCCTGATCGCGACTCGCCAACTTACCCATGCGTTTGCTCACGGGTGCGACCATCTTGTTTTCACTTGTCTCGCGATGCTTACTTCCTGTTCCGGGTCGCATGCTTGCGCCCGTTCGCGGTAGATATTTCCTGTTCGCGAACGCTTTTACTTGTTCGCGTTGCTTTTTGCTTGCTCGGGGAGAAAATATCACGCGAACTTGTGCACGTGGTCGCAATGGGCGCGGCCATCTTGTTTCTCACTCTATTGCATGGTTCTGGGGCCTGATTTTGAATCCTCCCTGCATCTATTCAATCCTTTGTTTGAAGCCACTTTTTTTGATCTTTTTTTTTATTATTTCTCTAACTATTTTCCTGCTTCTATATTTTTGGTTTTTTTCTACTTTTTTTGTTTTTTAGCTACTTTTCACTCTTTCTATTGCCTGCTATTTATTTCCTTTACTTACTTTTTAAATTTTATTACCTTTTCTTTCCCGTCCCGTCCCAGAACCATGTCAAAGGGTAGGGCTCGTCGCAGCCAGAGCCGCGACCGCCTTCCTTGCGGAAGGCGGCGCCCACAAGGGGTGCAGGCACGGGCCTTATTTGGGGAGGTGGAGTTGGCTGCACTCATTTTCTTTGTGCAGCTCCACCTCCCCTCAACCCTGGCAGCAGGTGGCAGGCCTGGGTCCAGGTACGGCCTCCAGGAGCGTCGACAGCGGTGGGGGAAGGTGCGCCGGGCAGTCTTGAGTCTTTGTTAATATTGAGGCTTCGACAATTCACAGCAATAAATGCCCAACCAGATTTATTACTATTTTGATATGATAGCCTATAGGACATACTACTACTGTTGTAGGGATCTTGCACATACAGACCTTTGCACAAGAAAATAGGATGTTGGTGATGGTAGGTTGGACCTTACTCACACACCTCAATCAGAAATTCAGAACCCACCACAATCCCCTGCCCAACTATAGTACTGTCTTGTCATAACTATTAGGTTTCCGAACCCTCCCCCCAAGATACCCAACAAGTAGACAACCCAGAACATAACACACCCAACCTCTCAGTCGTGGAAGCAATGTACATGCACACCCTTCCTTTAATTTGCTCACTCGTGTAAGTCCACACCAAATACCACTAAGTCTATGTAAGTTCAAAATGTTTGTTTTGAATTGAGAAGCTCTGTACATTGTTCTATTATATAATGCAGCACCAACCAGAAAATCAATAACATTAAAAGAATAAACATTGTTACACTTACTTACAGTAGGGAATTAAATCATGCTAACTGAACAGTGGTGGAAGGCAGCACCACCATCCCCTAGGAATTTAGTTTATATAAATTTATAAATGAAGATCTCTGAGTGAAGGGACCCCTCACCTTAGAAGAACCTAGTACTGGTAGTTGTTGCATCATTCATAAGCTCTGCAAAGCTCTGGTTCGTAGAAGGGAATCTTCCGTCTGTAATGCAAAAAATGAAATGGTGCGCGTTAGTATATTGCAACTTGCAAGAATTTCTCAGCTGTGCCAAAAAGTGTAGCATTTATGGATAAGCAATATGAACTAACAGTACACCAGTACTTCATAAAAAAGTGGCTTGTTAATGTTTTTGTTGACCGCTTGTACGCAGCGTGTAGACAGTAGCAGTGTGAGGCAGGTCATGTGGGCTCAAAGGTGTCTTATACAAAAAGCTGCAAGGTAACGTCACATGTGCAAAAATAAAAGACACAAAGGTAAAATGGTTGCATGGCTCGGGCTAACTAAGCAAAGGCTAGAATGACCCTAGGGGGGACCATATATAACTATTAGTGTCTACTCTACTACTACCTGATTTGTACTAGTGATGTATGTTATATACTATTAGCTCATTTTTCAATCTTGCTACTGACCAATAGGGGGAGGTGTATATGACGCCTAATAAATGTGTAATGTTTTCTAGGCGCACTACCGACCACCATTGCCGGGGCCAGCGAAGGCGACGCGGAGGGAGAGGATGCGGCAGTTGCTGCCGATACTGATGATGGAGCGGTAGGGGGAGTGCCAGCACCAGTGGCGGGCGGTGGTAAGTTAGATTCATAATCCTTAACTATTGTTGACAGTACACTCACTGCAAGGGTTTACTGTATGTATACTGTACTGTTGAGACTTAGGGCCCCATTAGGATGGCGGGCGGATTGACCCCGCCGGGCCGGCGGTAGTCACCGCCGACCCCACAGGGGCAAACCTCCCGCCATCCCTGTAGAAAAGAGTCAGACCCCCCACATGTCGACCAGGCGGAAAAGGGTTCAATATGGTGGTGGTGTCTCTCTGAACACACCGCCAGCCATATAATCTGCATTTTGGAATGCCTTTGCGTGGCGGCATTGCCGGCCGCCATGGAAAGGCATGCAGAGTATGCTTGGGAGCCCCCATGGAGGGTACCTATGCTATGGTACCCCCTGCCTTTCAAAGCAAAACGTGACAGGCTCCGCGCGGGGCCTGTCATGTTGTGCTTGGAAAAGCACAACATGTATTTTTAGCATTGCTTTCGGCACCGCCCACTAGAATGTAAAAAAAAAGGATGCGCCCGCCACTGTGCCGGGCGCATCCTCCTAATTGTCTCCACGGGACCCCCACCCTTTTTAGAGTGAGGATGGCGGCCGGACAAAGTCCGCCTGCCATCCGATGTCTTAAGTAAGTATGAGTTGTTGTGACATTTGAAGAGTGAACTAGACTAGACACCCTTTAATTGGTATAGGGGCGGGAGTATTGAGTAACCAATGGCCTCATCTATCTGATTTCAACTCCGCTTTGAAAGTTTTATGGAGAAGAGCACCTGGTGAACTGTTCAACTAAAAAGTGAAAGACGGGTGGAAGGAAGAAGGACGGGCGAGATTTAAAATGTTATGTACTGTGCTTTATAGTGCTACTCTACCATGCCACTATGTGTATAATTAACTTGTCTTACTGTTTTTCTAAGAGTATATTTTACAATTGTCTTGTTTTTTTCTTTTTGATACACAGCTACTCCTTCCATAGTCAATCGGAAGGCGTTGGCCGTCAAGGCACGGCGCCGGAAGCTGGAGGCAATCCAGCAGGAATATCGGCGGCTCGTGGTCTTGGCAGAGGAGGAAGAGGAGACTGCAGCAGCACTTGAAGCCTCCTCCAGTGCCCCGGGCCCCAGCCACCGCCCTCCAACAGTACGGCGCCACCGTCTGGCGACTGCCCGCCGCCACCACAATGCCATTTCTGGTGCCCCCCCTACTGTGGCTGCAACTGCCGTGTCCTCAGACGCCGCGTCGCCCGTCTAGAGGAGCAGATGCATGTCCTCCTGCAATCCCGCCCCACACCTTAGTCCCTGTCTTCTGCCCCGTTTTTAATTCTTGTTTGGGTGGGTGGGAACTGGTTAGGGCGTTGGGTTTTTGCTTTTTGGACTAGTATTTTCTGGACTTTCTTACGGACATTGGTTGGGGTTAGGGATTGGGGCTGGTCAGCTTTTGTGGGTTTTTAGTTTATTTTTGTTAGGGTCAATTAAATATATATTTCTACGTTACATGCAATGTTGTTAATGTTTTGTAGGTGGGGTTACTGTTTTACATCACACTGTTTCCTTGCTGGTGCAGGCCCGCCCATAGCCAGTGTTTGATTTAAATAATTGGCCGACTGTGTAAGACACAGATAGATGCGACACCCCTCACTGATTGACTTGTCCAACTAGTACTTTCAGTCTCTCCTCTAGTCTATGCATTCTTTATCTGGACTCAAAGGGGTGTGTGAAATTGAATTCATTGAAAACATGTCCATTATTAATTCTGCCTCCCCCAAACTTCTCTTACCTTTGCTTGATGTTTAACTTAGGCACAGCAATGGCTGCATGGTGAAGATGGTTTCCTTTTTCTAATATGCCATGACTGGGGTGGTGGTGGTAGTATAGTAGTAGTAGTAGACACTGGCAGGGTAGCAGCATTTGCAAAAAAAGAAAATGAGACAGTCAATCGCCTTTGAGAGACTGTTTGAGGAGTAGTAGAATTAAGTACAGTACAGAACTTACCGAGCAACAATAATATGCTAAAATATTTTACAACAAAACATAATGGTGGTTGGGATAGCCTACTAGACAGAGTTACAAACTATAGTTGTGTTGAGTCACTTGACTAGGCCTAGAGCGTAACAGTTAGTGCTGTGTATGAGGAATGACAACAAATCCAATCAATGCTGGCAATTAATGCTGAGGTATATGTTCCTTTGTTAAATAAAATTACCTCTAAAATATACTGCTCATGGGTGAGCAAGCAGAAGAAGATCAACGCTCTGCCTTGAAATTGAAGTACTTTTGCTTTCGCCACATCCGCCCCAGCAAGCGTGTGATTAAGTATTGGTGTACATTTAATTTAAACACACCTCGACAATAAGTCACACAGCCCGGGGGAAGAGGGTTAGGGTTTGTTGAATGGATGGAAAGGGGGTTTGGGGACAGGTTTGACAGTGAATAACAGTATGTATGGACAAACAAACGACAATCTTTGAAGACTACCATATTCATATGTTAAGGGAGAAAAAGGAAATGCATGCATGATGATGAGAGACCCGGATTACATACACTTCTTGTTCTGTTGTTCCGGCCTTAATACTTTTACAGATAGCAAATAGAAATTTTAAATATTGGTCGGGAAGAATCGTAAACAGAGAGCAAACCTAATGATGATAATAACAACAACAAGAACACACTGTTGTAAAGATTGTATACAAAAAAATCAATCAAATTATTTATAAGATGAAAGTTGATACTGTTACTGTGTTCTCCTGGTCAAAAATGCAGACTGGATTTGCATCTCGGCATTCCACTTGGTCCTCCCGTCTATCAATCTTGGGTGTCGCCACTCGCCACTGCCCGGCTGGAAAAAAATGTCGATTTACTGGTAAGGTAAGTGTGCATTGTAATGTTTTCCCAAGTATAGGGCAAGGCCCGGCCTGTAATTGTAGATGGAAAAAGAAAGGGGATATTGAGAAACAAAGTTGAAACAAATGCACAAGTTATGGTGTAGTGCAACAAGAACACTTTCCGAGGCGGCATGTATGCATCCTCTCTACTCTAGTCTGTTTCCAGCATTGACCTTCAACAACAACAGGAGAGAGCAGACCCACAGTGACAGGCCTGACGGTACGTTGCTTAGCAGTAGCACATCCTACGTTTAGAGTACTTTTTTTTTTTTTGTAAGAGTTGGACAAAGGCAAAGCACATTATCCATGATTCCATTCCAAACATAGCATTTTACAGTTTAAGTTACTAAATCAATGCACCGCAGTCATCCCACCGCTACACTCGACTCCACTTCTACACAGACATTTGTGTCTGCTGTGGTTGTTGTTGACGTGTTTACCTTTAGGCTTTTATGCCACTCATGAAACGTCCTCCTGACTTGTTATTATTCCATCAATCATCTCCGATACTTGTACTGACTGACTGTGAAGATCGGCCTGCAGTAGAAGTAAAATTGTGTTATTACACAACAAGAGTAGAAATATTATTGACTTGAGTCACTCTTTAGTGTGTACAGTAAGACTACTAGTACACTTTGACTTCACTTCGTGCACAACAAACAAACAACGAAAACACAAACACCAATCGCCAGTCAGGTGTCCAATGCATGCCATTAATTGTCATTACCTGTTCCTTCTCATCTTAAGTTAACGGGCCGTCTTTTTCGCCATCATCATCATGGACGGTGCTGTTGTCAATCATACTCAGTGCGCAGATTGAGTCCCCTTCCTGTATTGAATTAAAAGCAATGTATCAAGCTGCAGGAGAAGTACAAATTTCTTATTTGCAAGAAAGGGGAAAATTCACCTTGAGTTACGTTTAGTGTGTACTGTAGAAAGATGATTAGTGCACAATGACATAACTTCATGCACAACAAACACAACAAAATCACTCAGTCTGTGACTCTGCGTCCAATGCATGGCATCAATCATTACCTATTCCATCTCATTTTCAGTTAATGGGCAGTCTCTCTCGGCTCGGAAAAGAGGATAGCTATAGTAGTCATCTGATTCATGCTCCACTTCTTTTGGCGGGACTAGGAAAGTTTTAATTTTTTCTTCTATTTTCCATTATCCAATCATCATTCATGAGGGCAATGGATTTAGCAGGAGATTCAGTATGATGGAGCGGAGGAGCTGGATTCGGAGGACTGTACTGTCAAACTGCAGACACCTGAAACTTGTATATTAAATAAGAAGAGTAGAAGACGGTGGTAATGGATTTGTTGTGATTCACAAGTTTGTAACCGGAACAACAGACACACAAATAAAGGGGAAAAAAGAGGGAGGAAGACAGTAAGTGGAAGCCTAATTGTCAGGGAAGTATAGCTCGTCCTCAAACTCTGGGAGTTCAGCCAGTAGTAGGTAATCATGTGACACACTACTTCCGTCACCTGAGCCGCTGTCCTCATCTTCCTCCATTGCTTCATGTATTGTGTAACTCGGTGGTATGAAGTGCTGATTCATTTTGATCATTGATAACCTCTCCACATTTTTGGGTGAGAGACTGGTCCTTCTCAATATTACAATGGAACCAGCAGCACAGAAAACACGTTTGGAAGAGACACTTGCCACAGGGCAAGCCAGATAGCTTATCGCCAGCCTGCTGAGCAGTGGCCATTCAGACCTTTTCCTATACCAATACTGCAATGGGTTTTGATCAATGTACTTATTAATGCCTAACTGTGCATACCAATCGTCTAACGATTCTACTGGGCCTAATGATCCAGTTATTGTTGCTGTTGTCAATTGTGATGGTGAGTGTTGTGATCCAAATGCACTGCCCTCAGCCGACGAAGTTGCACTTGTGGGTTGATCTTGCGGGCTTTTAATTAGCAGCCGTTCGTTTTCCAATTTACAGGCTGCCTCAGCTATGCAAGTTTTGTAGCGGGCAACATCAATCTCTGAAAAAGCAAAGAATGTCTTCAGTCCAAATTTTGCACATGGATCCAGAATTGTGGCACAAATGTAATGTTCTTGTGACAAAATTTTATTTTCTATCCTTGTATTTTCAGCTAAGCGACGGGCTAAGCTCTCCACCAAGTCATAGGCTTCCCGTTTGTCCTCTACACCTTTGTATGATTCAGACACCTTCTTCAGCTGATGCTCTAGCATTTGCAATAATGGGATAGCTTGGCCCATTGTACAGTCCTCCTTGCTGACTTCACGTGTGAAGACCTCAAAAGGACGAAGCATCTCAGTCAGGCATTTAATTAGGCTCCATTTCTCCATCTGAAGGTTCATGCCTTTAACAGTAGCATCCCCTCTTTTCCAGACATATTCATTGAGTGGCCTGTACTGCTCAAACAGACAATCAAGCATGTAATGCGTTGAGTTCCAACGTGTTGCCACCTCCTGGATGAGTGCTTTGACTGGCATCCTATATTCACGTTGAATGATCCTCAACTGCTTCCGAGCTTTTAAAGAATGGCTTAAATGAGTGCGGATTCTTCGGCAGATGGCCAGTAAGTTGCTGACTATGGGTTATTTTTCAGAAAGTCTTGAACTATAATGATTATGCAGTGCGCCAAACACGGAACCCTGAAATAGGAACCAAGATCCATGGCCTTAAGTACATTACTGCCATTGTCTGTGGCAACAAAACCAATACTAAGCCTTCTTGGGCGCAGCCATTCAAAAACCTTGCTTTGAAACTCTTGCAAAATGTTTACAGCCATATGAGATTTCTCCATGCCGAACATGGCTACAGTTGCATGTTTCCGAGTACCTTTAATAATCGCAGCTGTGTCAACAGCACCTCGTGCAGATAGCTTATCTGTAACCCCCACAAAAGAGACCCAGTGTGCAGTGATGCACATGTAATCTGTGGCTTGGCAACTGGTCCACATGTCTGTTGTCAGGTGGATATTGTGAACAGCACTCTGCTGCAAAGCTTGTCCAACCAATTCCAGCACATCATGATGTAGTGCCGGAACAGCAATTCTTGTGAAATAGGACCGGCTGGGAACCTTCCATTTAGGGCAGATGGCTGACACAAATTCAAGGAAACCCACCCCTTCCACAAATGAAAAAGGAAGAGGGTCCAGCACTAACATTTTAGCCAGCTTCACATTGTACAACCGTGCCGTTGGGTGGTTGCGTTGGAACTGCCCCTCCAACCTAAGCATGCTCTCAATGGTAGGCTGGATTACTTTCCTTTGTGGTGCTGTTGTTTTCATTAACCCACTTAGGCTCAACAACACAGTTTGTCTCATTGCGGTACTCGGTCGCCTTGGTGTCTCAGCCTGACTCTGAGCATGGCTCTTACTGCGGTACCACTCAGATGTTACAGAGGAGGATGTGGGTGGTACCACTACACTACTGGGGACAGGTCTAGAAATGCCTCCCTCTTCTTCACCTCCCACCACAATAATATCGCCACCTGAGTCTTCCTGACCAACTTCAATGGGTTGAGTTTTTCTACTTTCTTTTAACTGAAGTAGGTGATTCTCCCACACAATAGTGTGGTGTATTCTGAGATGACTTGCTTGGCCTCCGGTACCATAGTTAGTACCAAGCTTACCCCACCGAACACCTTGTCGACAATTGAGCATATAGGAACATTCTCCTCCTTGGCGCTAACAGAAAAGAAGTCCCAAACTGGGGAGGAGAACTTTCTGGCACTGCTGGATGTGCCACTTTCAATACCAGATGAACTGGAGGGTGTGCTTGGAATGTGACCCTGTGCAGCTACACTGTGACTTTTACTACCACTACCTACTGAGATGGTTCATCTGGATGTAGGTCCCTGCCGGGCCTTGGAAAATATGGCAGCTGTAGGTAGAGGTGGTGTAACCTGTGTTGGTGATATCCGTGCTACATCCCGCTCAGTAGCAGCCTTTCTGGATAGGGTAAGAATGTTGGTCTCCAATCCCTTTGGGGCGGGAGTGATGTGCGTGATGACTGGCTCATCTTCATCAACATCACCCCCCTCTTCTACATCTACCACCATAACTCTAAGTTTTTCTGGGACCTTCCTTTTCAGAAGCATTGTCTTGTGGCATGCATCACCCTCAGACTGAGCTGGTGGATGCCAAGTGGCATCACGATCATCAGAAGCGGGGCTTGAAGAAGAAGATGATGGACTAAGCCTCCTTTTCCTTGCTGGTGGTCTGGAAGACAATAGATCTTCTGAAACAGTGGTTTGCTCCACTTTGTCTGCAGGAAGCTTGATTTCCTGAAATGCCCCTACGCCAGGAGCAACAACTACTATGGTGGGATCTTGTTGCGGCTGCTGCTGTTCTTGTTGCGGCTGCTGCTGTTCTTGTTGAGGCTGCTGCTGTTCTTGTTGCGGCTGCACACTTATCTTCTGAGTTTCCGCCTGCTTTGATTGTGTACTACTTTGCGATAATGACATTTCAACATCGCTGCTCGTTAGTAGACTGGCTACCTCTGCGACACTAAAGCCCTTGGGCCTAGGATGGTGGGGTTGGACCGCTGGTGCCAAAAAAAACATTGGCCGGCACACCAGTCGTGGTTAATGGCACTTCCTTTTTCTGTTTCTTCTTCTCACCAGCAACTTTCTTGGTACTGGACCTAGTACCTTTCTTTGGGGCCATCTTCTTCAGATGTGAGGCAGGATGCAGATGCACAACAAGTTCTGGTCACACGTGGATGTAATGCGCAGCAGGACTTCTGTCTGGCTGGCAGTACAACGGGTAGCCGGGTGATGCTGATGACACCTCCTCCTCTGGCTTTTTGTGCACCTAAAAGCAAATAAGCCAGGAGAAGAACATCAGTGAAATGTTGCATTTGTTGTTGTGGTTCAGTTACTTACTTACTACTGTACTAGTGCAAACAAAAGATATAGTCTAGCCATTCATGACTTTATTTCAACAAGGGCTATGTTATACTACTGTGTACAGTCACACACTACACTCTCAGGAAGGATAGGAAAGTTAATAAGAACCACCAAAATAAAAATGTAATGGAAGTGGGGTGGACCCTATTTGCCATTAAATTATTTGAGCATCTCAGCATCCATGGAGCTGCTGCTGGCAAAGGGGGTGGATGGATGGAAGCAGTAAGCCAATAGGAAAACCATGCAGGCCTATATGGCAAAAGCAGGACACTAATAACTCCCAACACAAAAATAGGCCACTAGCCACATGGACACTCACAAATCACAAACAAGCAGGGGGCCTCGGAAAGACCAGGAGCTGACAAAAGGCCTATAAAAGCCAGGTAAAGGACGCATACTAAAGCACACTGCTCTGCCTTTTTAATGCAACAAAATGCAAATACGAACATTCACAGGCCCCAAAAAGGTCTGCAGGGTGCATGCATTGCCCACCAACACACACCAGACACACACAACAAAAGCATGTCTTTAAGACAACCAACATCAGAAAGTCCACCCCCAAAAAACACACTTGCCAACTCAATCCAATGCCATCCATGCCCTAAATGATGTCTAAATTCAACAGACCACACAGAAACACTTGAGTAATACAGCTGAGGCTACCTGCTCAGCCTCTGAGCCTACTGGATGAAAGCAGGCCTGTTGTTGGCAGACAAGGCCAGGCAAGCTTGCAGGCCTAGGCTTCAAAATGGCCACCAGCCACATGGCCAGGCCCAACAACATCAGAAAGCCCACCCCAAAAAAACACACTTCCCAACTCAATCCAATGCCATCCATGCCATAAATGATGTCTAAATTCAACAGACCACACAGAAACACTTGATTAATACAGCTGTGGCTACCTGCTCTGATCCTACTGGATGAAAGCAGGCCTGTTGGCAGACAAGGCCAGACAAGCTTGCAGGCCTAGGCTTCAAAATGGCCCCCAAGCCACATGGCCATGCCCAACAACATCAGAAAGCCCACCCCAAGAAAACACACTTCCCAACTCAATCCAATGCCATCCATGCCATAAATGATGTCTAAATTCAACAGACCACACAGAAACACTTGATTAATAAAGCTGTGACTACCTGTTCTGATCCTACTGGATGAAAGCGGGCCTGTTGGCAGACAAGGCCAAACAAGCTTGCAGGCCTAGGCTTCTAAATGGCCACCAGCCACAAGGCCAGGCCCAACAACAGAAAGCCCACCCCAAAAAAACACATTTCCCAACTAAATAAATCCAATGCCATCCAGGCCCTAAATGATGCTTGAAAATGAAATACATTCAAAAAACACCAAAGGAACAGTTGCTTCATCATGCACACACCCATGAGGCCATGACTAGCTCGGGCCTACTACTGACTACTACTACCCACAACATTTTAAAAAAAAAGGAATGATGATAGTTACCAAAAATAAATTGTAGTTACAACAACTGCAATGCCCCCAATCAAACAGACACAACAACCACTTACTTGTAAAATATCCAATTAAAAAATCCTCAAATCCAATTGCATTGATGGAGCAGACAAAAAGAGTGATCTTTCCAGCTCAAAATCCAAAGGCAGAATGAGCAGATGGACAAAGCACTGGGAGGAGCCTGCTGGACAGGAACAGGAAGTTGGAGATTCTGTGGCACTTCCTCCCTCTCCCCATTTTTTTAAAAATTGACTCCTTGCACAAAAAAGGACAGCCAAATGTCAATCTGAGGAGTTGTTTTCATCCAAATCATCATTTGCAGAAGGTTTCATGCTGCTAGAGCTGATATTCTTCTACAAATTGAAAATTTTACATGTTCGAGTTCTCGAGCTTCACATTACTTCCGTCTGATGTCGATGGCATGTCCAAAATGACTTGATCGCGTTCTCTTGCTCCCTGTCGCGTTGGATATGACGTGTTCGGGGTCTCTTTCTCCTTTTCGCGTTCGATATGACGTGCCCGCGTCTTCACGCTCTCTCTCGCGGTGGAGAATGACGTGTTCGAGATCTCAATCTTCTCATTCTCTCGCGGTGCATGATCACGAGAAGAAAGACGTGATCGCGCGACAAATGACGTGTTCAGGCGACAAATGATGTTAATGCGGGCGCGAACTGTCACGAGACAGCGCAAAATGGCTACCAACATCCAACATCTCGTGGAGAACGTGACCGGGTCGAGAAAACTTGTCGGCGAACGCAGGGATTCAGGTAAGGCGATCGCACGCACGCGAGAATTAATTTTTTTACAGCGCGAGCAAGAAACAAAATTACCGGTAAGATGCGGATTACGGAAATTTTGACATTTTCGCGCTTTCCGCGGAACGTGAAAAAATGCCAAATTATTGCAATTTCCGCGAGCGGAACGGAATTTTGGCCCAGGCCTAGTGAGTAACTGGATGAGTGGCAGTGTGTAACAGGATGTATAGGTGTATGAGTACATATGATGAGTGAGTACATGTATGAGTGACTATATAGGACTGTTGGTGAATGAGTGGATGTGTATGTAGATCTTAGAATTACTGAATTGGTTGTTGTAACTGGTTTTGGTATGTCCATTGTTTTGAAAATGTTAGTTTCTATTTCTGAACGTGTGTATCAAAGGTTATATTAGGGTGAGAGGAGGTCTGCCACTCTATCACAAGGATGATGTCATCAGTGATGTCATCAGTGATGTCATTTGAGATGTCATCAATGAGGTCATGAGTGATGTCACTGACCATGTCATGAGTGATGTAATATGTGACGTCATCAGCAGTGCGTTGCGGGCATGCAAGTTATAGTTAGCTGAACTAACTATAACGGGAGAATTTCAATGGTTTTGTACGAGCGAAATTTCTAGCTAACTATAACGCCCCTGAAACCTATGGTTTTTTCAGTGAATTTCTAAGGTTTTTTAGTGCTAATTCCTATCTATAACGTGCCTGAAACCTATTGTTTTTTTAGTGAATTTCAATGGTTGTTTAAATGCTAATTTCTAACTTTAGCATGCCTGAAACCTATGTTTTTTTCATTTAATTTCTAAGGTGTTTTAAATGCTAGTTTCTAACTATGCCTACAGAGTTGGGACATGTGAAGAAAGAAGATAAATGCACAGAAAGGAAAACAAGAAATGCAGAAAGAAGCAACAGAAGTCCTCAAAGACGAACAAAAGTGCAGGAAGAAGGAAGATGTGCAGAAAGAACAAACAGAGGAGCAGAAAGAAGCCTTGTTGCAAAATCATCCTGTACCCTCAACTTTTTCAGACACGTACTGGTGGTAACTGACTCTGACTAACCAGTCCTAGAGCCAGTGCTATGCTAAAAGACACTTAGAATACAGTGAAAACACCTATATACACTAGGGAACACTATGCGTTGGGGTATCCTTGTGATTAGCATGACCTCCTCTGTAAGCCCCTAGTATATAATAGGGCAGAGGGATTAAAACTACCTCTTAAAACGCGCCACAGGGTACGTTTGGACACTGATGAAGGGAGGGGGGCCTGAGGTGATATGTGTGCAAACTAGCCCTATGGGCGTTTTAATTTGGTGGATAAAGTCCCCTTGAATCCTAAAGCTCACTAGGGGCCAACTAATCCACCAGGTATGTCCACTAAGCGCCACAGAGCTGCGTTGCAGTCAGTTGTAAAAAGGGGCAAGGCCTCGGACCACCTCTCTGCAACGCAGCGCAGTGGCGCTTACTGGAAGCACCTGGTGGGCTAGTTGGCCCCCAGGGTCCCTCAGAATTGAAGGGGAATTCTTTCCCCAACTTAAAATGCGCCACAGGGCGTGTTTGCACACGTCCTCTCAGGCCCCGTTTCCTCCCTTCATAACTGTGTAAACGCGTCCTGTGGCTGTTCTGAGTTGAGAGATTAAATCCCCTTTAAACCTAAGGCTCCCTAGGGTCAAACTAGTCCACTAGGTACCTCCAGTAAGCGCCACAGAGCTGCTTTGCAGAGAGGTGTAAAAAGGGGCGTGGCCTCTCAACACCTGTCTGCAACATAGCTCCCTGGTGCATACTGGAGATATCTGTTGGTCCAGTTGGCCCTCAGGGACCCTCAGTATTAAAAGAGAATTAATTCCCCAACTTACAACTCGCCACGGGGTGCTTTTGCACAATGGTGAAGGAAGGGGGCGTGGCCTGAGGTGACATGTCTGCAAACATGCCCTGTGGCGTGTTTTAAGTTGGAGAATTAATTTGTCCTCAATCCTGAGAGTCCCTGGGGGCCAACTAGCCCACCAGGTACCTCCAGTATGCGCCGGAGAGCCGCATTGCAGAGAGGTGTTCAGAGGCCACGCCCCTTTTTACAACACTCTGCAACGCAGCTCCATGGCGCTTACTGGAGGTACCTAGTGGGCTAGTTGGCCCCCAGGGACCCTCAGGATGGAAGAGGAATTAATTCCTCAACTTAAAACACGCCTGTACCTGTATTATGCGCATCCCAGAGTACCCTATTCTCAATTTACCTCCAAAATTCCACAAGGACATCTGTAATCTGCCGGGGCGACCCATAGTCTCCTCAATAGGATCGCTATTAGAGAACACATCGAGATTCATTGACTACCATTTAAGATCTTATGTAGTGGCCCTACCTTCTTACCTTAGAGACACGACCCATTTTTTAACTATTATTGATGGAATACATTGGGAAAGTAATTTCACCTTAGTTTCCCTCGATGTAAGTAGTCTCTATACGAGTATCCAACACGATCTAGGACTTCAGGCCATCCGCCATTTTTTCAAAACCAGGTCTATTTCATTATTCCATCACTCACAGATGATAGTGACTATGATTGAGATCTGTCTAAAGAACAATTTTTTTATCTTTGATGACACCATATATAAGCAGTCACAGGGCACAGCCATGGGAACCTGCTTCACCCCCAGCTATGCAAATTTATTCATGGGCTGGTGGGAGGAGCAGGTTGTCGCTGAAATGGCAGAATTTAACAACGTGGCCCTGTGGCTGCGCTATATCGATGATATTTTCTTTATATGGTGTGGTGATGAGGAATCAGCTAGAGTCTTCATTGACAAATTGAACAGAAATAGACTCAACCTACAGTTTACAGAACACATCAGTAAGAACTCAATGGAATTTCATGATGTTCTTTTGGAAGTCAAGGATAATCAGTTGACAACCAAATTATTTCGAAAGAAAACTGCAGGGAATAGCATCTTCAGTGCAAGCAGCAGTCATCCAAGGAACCTGGTGCATAGCATCCCTTATGGAGAGCTGTTGCGCGCTAAGAGGAACTGCAGCACTGACAGTGCTTACAAATATGAGGAAACGATCATGTGCCAAACGTTCAAAGGTAGGGGGTACAGTAAGAAAACCATCAATGAAGCAATCTCCATTGTAGAGATGAAATCTAGAAATGAATTGATATACCCCAAGAAAAAAGAAGAAAGTAATGAGTGTATCAGATTAATTACCACATTCTCAGAACAGGCGAGTGAGGTATGCAAAATATTTAAAAAACATTGCCATGTATTACTCACTGATGATCATCTTAAAAACAACTTGGGAAGTAATCCACAGATCACCTTTAGAAAAGGACGTTCATTAAGAGATGAACTCAGTCATAATCACATAACAGAACAAGACGTAGGTACATTTATGGGCACACCTGGCTTTAGATGTTGCCGGAGTTGTAAAGCATGCAGAAATAGCATTGATTGTAATAAACTGCTTGTAACTAACTCCAAGTGGGAGTTTGTAATTAAGAAGAAACTAACATGTAATACCACGCACTACATATATGTCTTGATCTGTCCAAGTAACAAGTGGTACATTAGCAGTACCAAACATGAAGCCAAGAAACGAGTATTGGAGCACCTCCGTGCCTTACATAACAACAATAGGCAGTACCCTATAGCTCACCATTTCCATGAGAATCATATGCAGGACGATACATTAGTCCGCATGGTGGTGATTGATACTGTGAATCTGGGTGTGAGAGGCGGCAATAGAGAATTGTCGTTAAGAAAATTGGAATCTCGATACATTGTAGATCTGGAAAGTCTGGCACCCAAGGGGTTAAGAATTGGCAATACATCTGTATGACTAATCAAATAGAGAAGAAGGTCTGCATATTAGTCTGTTTTTAAGAATTTTAAATTTTGTTTTATTACAGATGGGGCACTTCTTTTGCAACTGTTGAAATATCTGTAACTTAAGGAAGAAACACTGGATTATTCAAAGGCATCACAGAATTACATATGGACATTTATTGGAATCTTAATTTTATCATAGGGTTATCATATAGAATTTGGATATTTACTGTATGCATGTATATACAATCATAAATTGAGAATGTAGGATATGATGCGTTAGCCAGCCCACTTGGGCAGAATTGCGGCCATAGTTTCATTAATGCGCACCTTATAGCGCTGAAAGCTGAGAAATGGTATATTTATGCCCACTTTGGCAGAATAGGTTAAGCTTTGGATATTATATCTTTATTAACCAATGTTAATAAAACATATATTCAAGTGATACGGCTAGAGCCTATAAATTTGATCGTACTTATTCATGTCACCTGCTTTAGCAAATCAACGCGCTGTATACATTGTGCAATGGATTAAAAGTCGGGGTATGATGTTTTAACACAATATCCATCTTAACGTCATCATGATTATTTATGATTTTGATTTGTGGGATACACATGCACATTATTTGAAATCCAATGTTTACCGTGGTTATCAGTCCCGCACATTTCAAAGCGGGTCAAATATGTGTATGAATTGTACCATTGAAGAACAACAGGTGCGGAGTTGCCATTGACAGTTACAGTATTGATTTTCACCTAATTGTGGGTGCTATACGGGATATCTAATGGGTTATGCGATATTCTAAGATGGCCGCAACAGTTGCGATTATATTTTTGCACTTGTGTGCGTGAGTCCGTATTCTAAAATAGATGGGGAGGTGTATTTAAACATGGTTTATTTGTATTTGTATGAGCATGATCAAGCCGTAAAGGTGAAAAGTGTTGTTTTTTACTTGCCAAATAAATCAACTGCATTCAAACTGGGCGTCCGAGTGTTTCCTGTTAATACGGGGACTTGTGGAATGCATACTAATGAGTTCCGGTATCTTGGCTCAGACCGTCCATGACTGCACCACATTTCATTACCGGAGATCGTGGACTGAATATATATATATATCTATATTCACTGAAAAAACTATAGGTTTCAGGCACGTTATAGTTAGGAATTAGCATTTAAAAAACCTTAGAAATTCACTGGAAAAAACCATAGGTTTCAGGGGTGTTATAGTTAGCTGGACTTTTCAATCGTACAAAACCATTGAAATTCCCCCGTTATAGTTAGTTCAGCTAACTATAACTCGTGCGCCCACAATGCACTGCTGATGACATCACATATTACATCACTCATGACATGGTCAGTGACATCACTCATGACATCACTGATGACATCTCAAATGACATCACTGATGACATCACTGATGACATCATCCAGTGAATGTGTGTTTTTCTGAAAATTATATATGTTTTATATATGTATATCTCAAGGTCGATGGAAGAATAAATGGGTATATAAGTGTCTAAATGGATGATTTGTTTTTGAAAAATTGATTGTATAACTGACTGATTAAGTGTGTCTTAGTGAATACATGGCTTAGTGAGTAATGTTTAAATATGTAAATATCTGTATCAGTCTCCCACTTTGTGTATAAGTGGCTGCATGGGTTGGTGAGTAGCTACATGAGTGTCTATATAGGTTATTAGTTGTTTTTTTGAGAATCAGTATGAGTGTCTGAGTGTCTGTATGGTTCGGTGGGGAGTATTACGTAGTGCATAGGTGCATGAATGAGTGACTCACTGTTGGTATGTGTTGAAGACAGCATGTGTGCAGGACTGTATGGATGGATGAGTGTGTGCATGGGTGTGTTAGTGAGTGAATGACTGTCTCAATAGTGTCTTTATGAGTAACTACATATGTTTTAAACTAGTATATGTGACTATTGGTGTATATAAGTGAGTATATGTGAGAGTGAGAGATTGAAAGAGTTCCTGTATGAATAAGTATGTTTCTATGAGCGATTGTTTAAAAGACTAAGTATGTGTAAGTTTCTGTAGAAGTAAGCGTGGTGGTGTGTGTTTAACTGTATATGCAAGTAAATGGATGTTTGATTCTTTATTAGCATGAGTGACTATGTGTGTGAGTAACTCTTTGGATGATTGGTGTTGTGTAACAGGATGTATAGGTGTATGAGTACATATGATGAGTGAGTAAATATATGAGTGACTGTATAGGACTGTTGGTGAATGAGTGGATGTGTATGTGAATCTTAGAATTATTGAATAGGTTGTTGTAACTGGTATTGGAATGTCCATTGTTTTGAAAATTTTAGTTTCTATTTTTGAATGTGTGTATCAAAGGTTATATTAGGGGGAGAGGAGGTCTGCCACTTTATCACAAGGATGATGTCATCAGTGAAATCATTTGAGATGTCATCAGTGATGTCATGAGTGATGTCACTGACCATGTCATGAGTGATGTAATATGTGACGTCATCAGCAGTGCATTGCGGGCGCGCGAGTTATAGTTAGCTGAACTAACTATAACGGGGAAATTTCAATGGGTCTGTACGAGTGAAAAGTCCAGCTAACTATAACGCCCCTGAAACCTACGTTTTTTTCAGTGAATTTCTAAGGTTTTTTAAATGCTAATTCCTAACTATAACGTGCCTGAAACCTATGGTTTTTTCAGTGAATTTCAAAGGTTTTTTAAATGCTAATTTCTAACTATGCCTACAGAGATAGGACATGTGAAGAAAGAAGAAAAAACGCACAGAAAGAAAAAAAAGAAATGCAGAAAGAAGCAACAGAAGTCCTCAAAGACGAAGAAAAGTGCAGGAAGAAGGATAACGTGCAGAAAGAACAAACAGAAAAGCAGAAAGAAGCCTTGTTGAAATATCAGCCTGTACCCTCAAATTCTTCAGACTGATACTGGTGGTAACTGAGTCTGACTAACCAGTCCTAGAGCCAGTGCTATGTTAAAAGACACTCAGAATACAGTGAAAACACCTACATACACTAGGGAACACTATGCGTTGGGGTCCCCCTGTGATTAGCATGACCTCCTCTGTAAGCCCCTAGTATATAATAGGGCAGGGAATTAAAACTACCTCTTAAAACGCGCCACAGGGCGTGTTTGCACACGTCACCTCAGGCCCCGTCCCCTCCCTTCCCCACTGTGTAAAAACGCCCTGTGACCGTTTTAAATTGGTGATTAAGTCCCCTTGAATTCTGAGGGTCCCTAGGGTCCACCTAGACCACAAGGTAGCTCCAGTAAGCGCCACAGAGCTGCGTTGCAGAGAGATGTAAAAAGGGGCACGGCCTAGACCACCTCTCTGCAACGCAGCGCATTGGCGCTTACTGGAAGCACTTGGTGGGCTAGTTGGCCCCCAGGGTCCCTCAGGATTGAAGGGGAATTATTTCCCCAACTAAAAACGCGCCACAGGGCGTGTTTGCACACTTTAACTCAGGCCCCGTACCCTCCCTTAATCACTGTGTAAACACACCCTGTGGCCGTTTTTAGTTGGGAGATTAAGTTCATTTGAATCCTGAGGGTCCCTAGGGTCCAACTAGCCCACTAGGTACCTCCAGTAAGCGCCACAGAGCTGCGTTGCAGAGAGGTGTAAAAAGTGGCCAAGCCTGGACCACCTCTCTGCAACGCAGCTCAGTGGCGCTTACTGGAAGCACCTGGTGGGCTAGTTAGCCCGCAGGGGCCCTCAGGAATGAAGAGGAATTATTTCCCCAACTTAAAACGCACCATAGGACGTGTTTGCACACGTCACCTCAGGCCCCATCCCCTCCCTTCCCCACTGTGTAAACACGCCCTGTGGCCATTTTTTAAGTTGGGAGATTAAGTCCCCTTGAATCCTGAGGGTGCCTAGCGGAAAAATAGCGCACTAGGTATGTCCAGTAAGCACCATTACAGAGAGGTGTAAAATGGGGCACGGCCTGCACCACCTCTCTGCAACGCAGAGCAGTGGCGCTTACTGGAAGCACCTGGTGGGCTAGTTGGCCCCCAGGGTACCTCAGGATTGAAAGGGAATTACTTCCCTAACTTAAAACGCGCCACAGGGCGTGTTTGCACACGTCACCTCAGGCCCCGTCCCCTCCCTTCACCACTGTGTAAACGCACCCTGTGGCCTTGCTAAGTTGAGAGATTAAGTCCCCTTGAATCCTAAGGGTCCCTAGGGTCAAACTAACCCACTAGGTACCTCCAGTAAGCGCCACAGAACTGCGTTGCATAGAGGTGTAAAAAGGGGCGTGGCCTCAGAACACCTGTCTGCAACGCAGCTCCCTGGCGCATACTGGAGATACCTGTTGGGCTAGTTGGCCCTCAGGGACCCTCAGTATTGAAGGGGAATTAATTCCACAACTTACAACTGGCCAGGGGGCGCATTTGCAGAGTGCTGCAAGGAGGGGGCGTGGCCTCCGGCACGATGCCAGTCTTTTATTTATTTTATTTTTTTAAGAAGGAGGGCTGTGTGGCCCCCCTACTTTTTCTAATTTATTGGCCCTGGGGACCCCATCCCCCAGGGCCTGCACCCTAATTATTTTTGTTGAAAAAAATTAATTTGGCCCTCTCAAGGCCTTAATCGGCCCCGGGGACCCCAACCCCCGGGTCATGGCCTTTTTTTAAAAATTCTTTAAGAGGGGGCTGCGTTGCCCACCTCCTCAGGCCACTTATGGCCCCGGGGACCCCATCCCCCGGGGCCGGCCTTTGTTTTTTATTATTTTTAAAAAATATATATTCATAGAAACACCTAGGACATGCTGGACAAACCGTATGTACCTATCACCATGACGATTTGCATGATATTCATTAAAAGGCGACTCTGCATACAATGAATCCACGTGGAATGTATTTACACCGCTAGTGAAGCTCTGACGTGTCTGACTCCCTACGGTGCCTAATCCTGGCGCCCCCGCCGGTGGTTACTCTCCAAGTAGACACCCTTGTTGTTTATTTATACAAACATGGGTAGCTATTGATGGGCACATTTAATACACACGCACACCAAGCCATTCAAAGGGGATTCGACAAAAGTTCGACCAAACTATGCAAGAAACCCCCCTCACGGTTAATAAAACACACATCCACCGCCATATGTGTAATACTTTTTATTTTACTCTCTGGAAAGGAGACGAACCTCACTTGAGAGTCACAGCGTGCTCCTGGCTGAGCCCAATGCCGAGTGCCACACACCTCTGTGTTGTATTCCACCAGCTAGTGCGTATGCTATGACACTCTCTAGCCCATGTGCACTGTAACACCACCCCGTGTCATGCCACACTTGCCTTCGCACGGGTTATATTGCCCCATCTAATGTGCCTTCCTCGATGCCTATGTTATAAAGCACAGCGCTATGCCATACATATTACAATCTGGGATCCATATCTTTGTCACAGTGCATATGCAACATTACACTCCCCAGCACATATTTTATATTACAACTGTAGAAACTAGTTAGGTTACACAACACTGCCCTGTGCATATTACACTCCAAGGCGCATATTGCATAGCACGCGCTAGTGCCTGTGCGTATCTTGCGCGCTCCAATGAATCTGTCATTGCGCACAATGTATTGCATATTATATTTCACGCCCCGGTTCATCTTATATCACACTTTTTGGTGCATAGTTTATACTAGTTTTCATTTTCAATCTCTCAGGACTATGCTCTATATAACACTGCGTCCACCTACCCTTTTCACGGCATTACATTTAGCGATGGGGGTGGAGGGTCAGGGGGTGTTTCTGCCAAGTGAGCCCGGAGTCACAGTCACAAACGTCCTCTTCTTTCTGAATAAAAGTGAGATTATGCTGCATACTTGTTCATATTTTAAGTAGTTCGCACAGACACACTTTAAAAACAATAAAGTTCCTAATACCCACCTTCTCTGAACAGGCAGCTTGCTGCCCCATCCACCTCCTCCCTATCCTCTGTTGTCTGAATCCATGGACTAGCCTTCTCCCTCCTGCCATGCATGGTCTGATGTGCTGCCACTGCCCTCCATTTAGCATGATGTACCAGTCCACTCCTCCTGCCCTCCATTTCCCAATTCTATGGCCCATCATTGACCTCCTGCTTATTTATTTATTTATTTATTGCAGAGTTTTATATAGCGCGAACTTGACCCGAATCCAATCAGGTATCAGAGCGCTTTACATAGCACCAGTTACGTTACACAAGGAACCATTCATTTTTGGTAGGCACGGGGAGATTAAGTGATTTGCCCAGAATCACAGGATGTTTTAGCGACATTGCCGAGACTCGAACCCAGACCCCCAGGTCCGAGGTCGAGCGCCCTAGCCGTTAGGCCAACTCCTCTCCCCAAGCCTCTGTGCTTATCTTGCTGCCCCTATTCTCCTTCCCCCTGCCCTCCGATGTCTTTGTGCATGCCCCTGCTCCATCCTTTTTGCTCACCATGTTCCATGGACCTGCCACTCCTATCTATTCTGAGTGTTCTGTTGAGCTGCTACTCCCCTCCCACCTGCCTAGCATTGTCATATGACTGTAACCTGTCCCTGCCACCTCCACCCTGCCTGTCCACATGCCATGCCCCTATCCCCTTCCTCCTGTCCTCCATGGTCCATTTTACTGCCACACCCTTCTGGCCTCCCTGGTCTGATGTGCTGCAACTGCTCCTCCTGCCAGCCCGCGCGGTCTGTTGTGAGGCCCCTTCCCCTGAACTCTCTTGTCTGTGCCCAGGTCCTGACCCTCCCTTCTATCCTCCATGGTCCTTTGTGCATGCCCCTGCACCCTCCTTCTTGCCAATCATAGCCATTGTGCTGCCACTAACCCTCCCGCTTGCCATGCATGCTCTTCTGTGATGCCATGGCCCCTCCCACCTACCCTGTGTGGTCAGCTAGCTGCCCCTGACCCCCTCCCACCTTCCCTCCTTTGTCTGTGTGTATTCCATCATAGTCTCACTGTTGCTCTCCATGGTGTGTCTTGTTTCTAGTGCCCATCCTGCCTGACCTCCATGGTCATCTTGCTGCTCCTGCCCCTTGCCCCCAGCCCTCTGTTTCCATGTACAGACCCCCATTCCCTCCTTCCTGGCTTGTCTGTTCCATTGTAATGCCCCTGATCCGTCCCTTCTGCCTTTTATGGTCTGTTATGCTGCAGCTTACTCTCCTGTCTGTCCATTATGGTCAGCTAGCTACCATTGCCTCTTTCCCCTCTGTTGTCCATGTGCATGGTCCTGTCCCCTCCCTATTGCTTTCTATGGATTGTTGTGCTGCACTCCCGTCCCGCATGCCCTGTGTGATGTATTGTGCTGCTAAAAACCCTGATGCCTGCCCTGTAGGGTCAGTTTGGTGCACCTCTCCATGTCCCTCCTGTCCTCTGTTATCCAAGTCCATGTCCTTACCCCAATTCCTCCTGCCTACCATGATCCAATGTACCATACTTGCAAACATTTTGAACTTGGTAAGATGGAGATTTTGAAAAAAAACTGGGGTATTGATTTTCCCCTTTGAGTTATATTGGAAAAGAGGAGATTGTAGACAGGAGACAGATCAAATAAAGCCCATTTGAGCTTAAAAACATTGGACGTTTCCTGGCTGAAAGGGTCTGTTGGCATGTATGGTTGTACTACACTGCGTCTTCCTTCTGCCCACAATGGTCTATTATATTGCCACAGCCTCTCTTGCCAGTCCTGTATTGTTGGCTTGTTGCCCCTGCCCCCCTTTCCACTGCCCTCCATAGTCTGTTGTGCTGCCACTGCCCTTCTTGCCTGCCCAGTGTGGTCAAATTGTTGCCTCTGCACTCTCCTACCTGCCTTCAATTTTCAGAGTCCGTGCCCCTGGCCTCTGCCTCTCAACAGTATCCCAATGAACAACTAGATTGCTAACATTATATATTTATTACAAAAGTGTGGAACGCCTGACGTCATCTTGATGTAATCAAAACTGTAATACATAGAGCATTTCCTTTAGAAATGACATATATGAGAGGGTCTTATTTGCATCAAAATTATGGTTAGTGCTCTAAAAAACTAAAATGAGGACATATTTTCTGAGTTTTCAAATAGCGACCAAGAACTTTTAAATTATTTGTAATCTTTATGTTTTTTTATCCAGTTGACCACTTGATTGAATGTTGCACCTAGGGGAGAGGATGTGGTGTTACTTCCAGAGCTGCAGACTTTGCAACTGGGGAACCAGGTTGGAGTTTCTGCTTCAGGTCAACATTCTGTGATTCTGGTCAAATCACTTAATCTCCCCATGTCTACAACCAAAATGAATTAGATCTTGTGTGATGTAACCAATGCTCATGTAAAGCACTCCAATGCCTGACAAATATGCACTATATAAAACTGCAAATACACCAAAAATAAGTGTTTTGCAACGGTAGCTTCGGGCTCAAGGAAGCAGTTTGAAAAGTCCCATAGAGGGGAGCAGGGTTGCACCCCAATCAGAGCAGACATTTATTTATTTGTTTTATTTATCTAAGGCATTTTTATAAAGCGCGGTGAAAATCCCCGTCTCTAGGGCGTCGAAGCACTCCAACCGGTGCGGGTAATCTACCTGCTTCCTTGTTTGCTTGGCGCATTCAACCGGACCACAACCAGACTTACGCCCTGCGGAATTAATTGTGTTACTGCTGAATTTCAGTTACCTCGCTTCTGACATAAAACTCCGGATCTTCACCCCCAGCGGCAAGTAAAGACTTTGTTTTGTTGTTCCTTTCTTTATTTAGTCAGACATCGAACGTACTGATTACATTTGATATCAATCCTCCTACAGGCTTAGGACTTATCTGAAGATACTTTCCGTTGAGTATGAAACCTAATACCTCAGCGGATTTCATAACAGATATCCTAGTGAAATCCACCTCAGCTCATTCCGAGCACGACCGGAGCAGTCTTCAAGCACAGGAGCAGCCTCTCGAGGCTAATTAGCACCGCTGTCCGGCTAGGAAGCCCCAGCACATCCCGCAGCCGCAGAGGAGGGAGAGGCGCTGGCCCCGGGACTGCGAGGACCAGCACACAACAGCTCCAGCTGGTCCTCTTCCCGTGCGAGCCGCGCCCCCTCCCAGTGCCACGCCCCTATTTACAAACCACAGCATAAAGGCAATCCCTGTAACGCGTATTGCGTATCGCGGGACGCGTGCGGGGCGCAGTCCGGGACGAAGACCGGACAAAGAGCGGGCCGTTTGAGGCCGTTCGAGGACATAGAGGACTGGCCTGGCCCACCCCCCCTTATTTGGTTCCTGCTAATTGTTTCGTCCCTTCTTCATCAGTAAGTACATTGTGGGCATTGTAATTGACATATTATGAGCACACGGGGCAGTCGCAGTAAAACTGCAATGGGGCTGAGCAAGCCCACCGGGACACTAGATGACTTCCTTGTTAAGACCAACTTAGCAATTGATGCTGAAATCACCAAAATGCAAAAGAGGGTGTCAGACGAGCTTGATGCGGCACGTAGGCTTTCCCAGACTTTTTCTAACTCTAAAAAATCTTCCCTAGGGAAAATAGCGTTTGCTGCATCTCCACAACATGTTTCTTGTCCTTCCCCATTGATAATCTTGGCAGATGTTCATCATGCTTCCCCACCATCTTCCCTTCCATTGGACGCAATATCTACAACATCAACAACTGGCCTCTCAAAAACTCACGAGGGAGTTACTCCCATTGGTCCTGGAACCGTCATGGTTTTGGCGGATAGTCCTCACCACCCTGACCCCTCTCCCCCAGCAGCACAAAACAAAAACAAAATTGGTTCAACTCTTAAAAAGAAAAATAATGCAAGATCTGCCTATGCCCGCAAAAAACAAAAAATTGCAAGGTCACAGTTTTTTAATAATAGGCGTACACTACCCACCACTGGGGGGATCACACAAGCCCCAAATTTGGTTAATCAATTAACAGGGGTGGATAGCGAACATAGCAACCTTAACGCAGTCCTTGACCCTATCCAAGGGCCTTTCCCCACATATGGTGAGAATCCTATTCAGGGAGGGCAAAGTGAGTTAGGGAGGGACAGAGACAAGGGGGGTGACGACGAAGACTTTCTTAAGATAGTCTGGGGTACATTAAAACAACTACTGTCACCTCTGGAACTTAGGCTTTCTCGTATAGAGAACAATCTCCTCGAGATGGACAAGACCTTAGTCTCCCTGGCCACTCTTAGCCTAAAACAACTGGAAGCAATTTATCCTCATATTGCTGAGAGTACTTCTCAGGAGAATGACGATGCCATTCACCCGGTACCAGAAACTAATGCTAATGCTAGTTCCCTTGCTCCTGAAATTCCAGCGTCGGCCTTGTCCCCACCCCTACCAAAGCCAATCACAATATCCAAACCCTGTCTTAAGCCAACTGTTCCCTTTCCCCCATTACCAAAAACTCCAATATCAGTGGTAACAGGCTCCGAGAATCAGCCCTTATCCAACCCTATCCCTAAGGCCGTATATAAGTCCAATAAGACTAATGTTTCCCCTACTGCGTGCATAACTAATCAGTACCATGGCCGCCAGAATTTTCATGGGGGTTACATTGATCTTCCTCCTGATGCCGGGCCTTACGTCGTTATACTGGCTGGTGTACCACCACTTGATCCACCTTCTAGGGAGACCCAGTGGTCCCTAAAGAATAAGGTGATCCACTGGCTTAATACCAACAGGCAGCTCCCCAACACCGTCAGGACGAGGGTTCTAATGGTCAGGAGAGTGCCTTGGGTGGGGCGTACCCATAAATCTATCCCAGGTGACTGCATAGTGGTCTCATTTGCAGACCCTCATACAGCCCAGTATATCACTACCTGGGATTTACAGGACACTGATCAATCTATTGTCATCAGACCCCTTAACTTTTTCTATCCCCCAAAACAGACGGTTGAGTTACCTGGGGCCTGGTCAATAGTCCATAATCGCAGACGGAAAGGACATGGGGACGGTTGGCAACCTTTTAATAACTGGTGGGAAGGAGCATCCACCATGAACAGGTTCGAATGTCTGGATCAGGTGGATTGACTGGGAATTAGTGCTGCTATAATCCCTACCAACCCTAAAAATCCCCTAATGGAAACCGCTCCGAGAGCAAAATCAATGTCCACACCCCTAGTCCCAACTCATATTGGGATAGATCTAAACCCCCCTGTACAGCGCCCTCTTGTACCACAGGGCAAACTACCGGCAGACTCTGTACATCTGCAAGCTCGGATAGGCATTACTGGGAACGCGGGCCGTCATCCACAGGAAATTAGTAATTCAATGCATTCTCTCCTTTCTTGGAATGTCGCAGGCCTCGATAGTAAGATCACCCACAAGCCTTGGTTGGAGATTGTGCAGAAGTATGGCATCCTATGCCTACAAGAAACTTGGCTTATAGAGGAAGCGCATATGTTGGGCTATCGAACCTTGCATACCCCAGCGGCGCCATCAGCCAAGGGTCGCAACAAGGGGGGGTTTGTGTACATATATATCCAATGTAGGGGACGTAAAAGTTTACGACTTTCAATCTAATCAGTACTTCCAAATTATATCATTTAAATGGGGCACTTCGCAAAAGGTGATTCTTGTGAATTTTTATAATAATTTACTAATTGGTGAGGTGGAACCAACTTTGAACGTTATGATCCATCACATTCACAAGTTGAGAGATCAAGCCTTGGGGGATCTCATAGTGCTGTGGGTGGGTGACTTCAATTGCCCCGTCTGTCCGTCTTCTGAGTTAGGTTTGTGCGGCCTTGCAGATCCCGGGGAGGACGGGCCCCTGCACTTTTCCCACACCAATATGGGGTCTCTCCTTAACAATGTTATATTTACCTTTGACCTCACCTTTATTAACCAGGTATGCTCGCCCCCGGTTCCCTTTGCCCCAACGTACCATGGAAGAGGTTGTAAATCTACAATTGATTTCGCCTTGATATCACCCACCTATCCTGATTTTATAACATTCTGGGAAACGGGTGATGACCCCACGAGCGATCATTACCCTATTATCTTCGGGGTAAATCTCATGGAGGGCAAAGTAAAGGAACCTAGTAGGGCTTTATATCCATTTGAGGTTACCCTATCTAAGACCAACGGGTATGTAATTAAATGGGAGAAAATAAATGCAACATCTTTTTTTCAAAACTTTTTATCCTCCTGCTCCACGGATATACTTGCCTGCTTAGAGGAAGATACTGATCAAAAGAGCATCATGGTAGCTTTTTCCAATATTCAGTGCCACATAAAAAATGCACTGACTAGGAACTCCAAAGACCAGGGGAGGCATACTCGGGGCTGGTTTGACTCTAGATGTACATCAACATTGAAAACCTTAAAGAAAGCTTTGTCTGCCGACCCTAAAGATAGAGTTCAAATTCGTCGAGCGAGACATGATTATAAGCTGGCAATTAAACAGCGGAGGGCGAAATTGAAGCAAGAGGCCTGGGAAGCCCTGGGGGAAGCTGCTGGGAATAAGGGCAGTAATGCCTTTTGGAAAGTTATAAGGTCTGTTTATAACTTAAAAGACAGAGATAACTCTGTAGAAGTGGCCATAACGGCTGAGCTCTGGGCAGAACACTTTGGTAACCTCTATTCCAGCAACATACAGGGTAATGCCTCGAACCCAGGCAATGTGAATTTACCACCAGATGGCATCACCCAGGATAGCAATCTTACTGTTTCCCCAGCTCCTCCCTACCCTATTGAACTGGTATTCACCACACTAGAAGTGGAAGATGCCCTTAGAGAAAGTCCCTTAGGCAAAGCTCCCGGCCCTGACCACACCCCAGTGGACCTCTATAAATCAGAACCGGACTTCTGGGTTCCCTTGTTAACCAACGTACTTAACATGGGAAATAAATGCGGTTTTATCACCACCTGGTCGGATGCAATTGTAGTCCCCATTTTTAAAAAAGGAAATAGGGACGACCCTGCTTGTTACCGTCCTATATCGTTATTGGACGGTCTCATGAAAGTCGCTGGCAGGATCGTCCTCAAGAGGATACAATACTGGGAAAAAGAGAAGAAGGTTATCTCGGAGTTCCAATATGGGTTTCGAAAGAGACTAGGGACATTGGAGCAATCTTTAAATTTGTCCCTATTAGTCTCCAAATATACACAGGCCAAAAAAGGGGATCTATTTGTCACCTTTGTCGACCTCAGCTCCGCATTTTATTGTGTGGATCATGCGATGCTCTGGTCGACACTGGAAGATATCGGGGTGGACACAGCTATCCTTATATTTATTAAAGAATTATATAGAGAAGCGGGGGCCAGAGTAAGATTTGGGACCCAGGGGCAATGCTCACAAAAATTTGCTATAAACAGAGGGGTGAGGCAAGGATGCATACTTGCGCCCTTGCTCTTCTCATTTTACATAAATTCTATCGCGGAAAGCTTAATAACATTGGCAAGCGATTATCCGGCTGTTAAGGGTAGCCCTGTACCCATCCTTTTATATGCTGACGACGCGGCAATCATGTCTAGGACAAAAATAGGTTTGCAGAGAGCAGTAAATGAATTTTCATCCTACATGCATAAAAGAAATTTAAAGGTGAATATTTCCAAAACTTTCTCCATGCCCTGCTCTCAAAAGAACAATAGACCATCATGCTCAATATACTTAGATCAGCAAAAGATTGCTATTACTGACACCTTTTGCTATTTGGGCATTGTGTTTGACAGGTGGGGAAGGTGGAAACACGCAGTGTCAGCTAGGAAACTCGCCTTTAGCCGTGCCATAGGTGCTTTAAGAACCTTTGCAGCTAAAATTGGGGGTAAACCCATTCAAGAAATGCTACAGGTCTACCGCGCAAAGTGTATAGCAACGGCCACATATGGCGCAGGTCTCTGGGGTTTTGAGAATGTGTCTGTATTACAAACCTGTGAGAACATCTTCATTTGTTACTTACTAGGTGTGCCCAAAACCACGTCGACTTTTATGACTCACGTTGAGACCGGCGTCAAATACCTCAGCGACATTATAAAAATATCACCTTGTCTGCTTTGGTATAAGATCTGGACCACAGAGGAGTGCTATCTGAATAGAGATCTCATAGAAGACTGCATGGGTTTGGACGGTGTTGCAAAAATTAAGTGGCTGCGACACGTACAAGCGATGTTTACTAACATTGGACACCCTGAATTTTACAACGAGCCAGAGACCCTACAAACCTTGACTAGACCGGCCCTCAAAAAGCTATTATCTACACACCTAGAGAGCGCTAGATGGGATACCGAGAAACTCAAAGGCACAACCCTGAACTATCAGCAAATTACCCCCACTGAAGGCCTACAATTTTATCTTGGAACTGAAAAGGCACCCTATGCCCGCATGCTCCTAACTAGGCTGCGCCTAGGGAATTTCTTCCGCTTGGTTGCTTTCCCGAAACAGAATGACTGGGCCTCATTGAAATTAATATGTCCATGCGATGACCATTCCACACAAAGTAACATTCACATCATGTTCTTTTGTAATTTGTACACCAGTCCGAGGAAATTATTCCTCTTACCCCTTCTTAAACGCTGGGGGATAAGAACATGTAAATCGGCATACTTAAAAATTTTGCTTTTAGAAGATGTGGATGTTATTTGGGTTGTTTCTCGCTTTTTAATGTCTGTGATGAAATTTAGAAACTCTATGAGTTAACTAACACATGTCAATCTTGACTGATTAATTCAAATTACTGTTGTACTTTTTTTTTAACTCTTGCGAGTAATGTTTTTTATCCATTTTGGTAATTTGTTTATATGGAAAATGTTTTTTAACTGTCTGCATAAATTGTATCTGTATGCTTTTATGATTTTTAGATAAATCGAATAAAGCTATATAAATTCAAATTCAAGTGTTTTGCACTCTTCTGTCATTGGGCTACATGTGGGCGACATCTGGGTGCTATTTGTGCTGCATTTGGGCTCTTTTGTCTCTGGTGGCCATCTTGGGAGATTTATTTGTTATGAAGTTTCCTAATTTCCTCATTTACTGCAGTCTCCTCAGTAGGAAATGGTTTCAGTTTTTGACTTTGATTCCATCAAGAAGGTATGTCACACATTTGCCATAAATTCTGAATGTTAGCACTCTAGTTGCTCATTAGATCACTGTAGTAAAGCTACTGCTCACCACGGAAGTCCGCTGCTGGTATTAAAAGTGCATGTTTCAGTCTGCATATCAGAAATTTTAATGAAATAGAAGAGGATTTGAGAAGTCACTCAAAATGTGCCCTAATTTTTCTTTCTTCAGCACTAATCATAATTTCTATGGCAAAATGAAAACCCCCTCATTGTGTTCCTGTTTAAATGAAAAAGTGTTACCAGTTTATTCCAAACAAGATGGCTTCAGGTGTGCCATACTTTTGTCATAAGTAAGACAGTAAGTGCTCTAGTTGTTCTTAAGAACCCTCTGGGACATTCGGTCATTGGGCTATACCTGGGCTACATCTGGGTGATATTTGGGCTACATTTGGGCTCTTTTGTCTCTGGTGGCCATCTTGGGAGATTTATTTGTTATGAAGTTTCCTAATTTTCTCATTTACTGCAGTCTCCTCAGTAGGAAATACTTTCAGTTTTTTACTTTGGTTCCATCAAGAAGGCATTCAGATGTGTCACACATTTGCCATAAATTCTGAATGTTAGCACTCTAGTTGCTCATTAGATCAATGTAGTAAAGCTACTGCTCACCAAGGAAGTCTGCTGCTGGTATTCAAAGTGCATGTTTCAGTCTGCATGTCAGAATTTTTTTATGAAATAGAAGAGGATTTGAGAAGTCAAAATGTGCCCTAATGTTTCTTTCTGCAGCACTAATCATAATTTCTATGGAAAAATGAACCCCCTCATGTTGTTCCTTTGTACATTAAATGTTTTAAGTGTTACCACTTTATTCCAATCAAGATGGCTTCAGGTGTGCCATACTTTTGTCATAAGTAAGACTGTTAGCGCTCTAGTTGCTCGTTAGAACACTCTGGGACATTCTGTCATTGGGCTATACTTGGGCTACATCTGGGCGATATTTGGGCTACATTTGGGCTCTTTAGTCTCTGGTGGTCATCTTGGGACATTTATTTGTTATGAAGCTTCCTAATTTCCTCATTTACTACAGTCTCCTCAGTAGGAAATACTTTCAGTTGTTTACTTTGATTCCATCAAGAAGGCATTCAGATGTGTCACACATTTGCCATAAATTCAGAATGTTAGCACTCTAGTTGCTTATTAGATCACTGTAGTAAAGCTACTGCTCACCAAGGAAGTCTGCTGCTGGTATTGAAAGTGCATGTTTCAGTCTGCATGTCAGAATTTTTTAATGAAATAGAAGAGGATTTGAGAAGTCACTCAAAATGTGCCCTAATTTTTCTTTCTGCAGCACTAATCATACTTTCTATGGCAAAATGAACCCCCTCATTTTGTTCCTTTTTAAATTAAATGTTTTAAGAGTTATCACTTTATTCCAATCAAGATGGCTGCAGGTGTGCAATACGTTTGTCATAAGTAGGACTGTTAGCACTCTAGATGTTCTTTGGAACACTCTGGGAAGCTGCAGTAGAACACAAAGGAATCAACTGACAGTCTCTGCCCTTGTTGGATGTACATGTTTTACTGAGAATGTCAGACTTCATTCTCACATGACTGAGAAAGATAATGTGAATTTACAGAAAATATGCTCTCAGTTTAGCTTATAGATCACCTTCCAAACCTCTGTGGGAAAAGCATGAGAAAATAGTTTTCTCTCAAACATGATTCATGATATCACAGCAGAAGGCTTTTTCACATCGTAAAATCACCTTAGAACACACCACAATTCCTAAAATGAGTATGGTACCATCAACAAATGATTTATAATGTAAATAAAGTCTTAAAACCTTCTATTAACTGCAATGCTTTTTAATGAGGTGCTATCATGTATATTGGTCCCAAGATGGCTGCCAACACTTCTTGGATGAAGTACTGACAGGCAATCAGATCTCACGATAAGATGTGTGGTTAGGCTCCGCCCAGATATATCTATCTTTTTAACTCTAATTTTGTCAGGAACTACAGAACGGATTTACACCATTTAAGCAAAAGGCACGAGTCTGAACTGAGGACTACCTCTTTGCCAAATTTGGTGTAATTCCGTTCCGCAGTTCGGGCTGTAGCTGCGTCAACAGGTCCTATGGGAAAATGCATGGGGAAAACGCGTTTTGGTACCCCCTTTTTTCTCGGCCCCTGCTTGACGAATCACGGTGCGGACCGGATCTGGTCAAAAGTTTGGGAAATTTCGCGAAGATTCGTCAATCGGCGCCAACGTTATTCCAAATAGAATGTAGCGGATTTTCTATGGAAAATAGGTCCTAACTATAACTACCTACTGGCGACTGCCAGTTGGTAATAGATATATATATATATATATATTCACTGAAAAAACCATAGGTTTCACACATGTTATAGTTAGCTGGACAATTCACTTGTAAAAAACCATTGAAATTCCCCCATTATAGTTAGTTCAGCTAACTATAACTCGTGCGACCGCAATCCACTGCTAATGACGTCACATATTGCATCACTGTATTCACTAAGATACTGTTAATAAGTCAGTTTTACAATAAATTTTACAAAAAAAACCATCCATTTAGACACTTATTTACCCATTTATTCTACCATTAACCTTTAGATATACATATATAAAAAATATTTATTTTTCAGAAAGACACATATTCACTGGATGATGTCATCAGTGATGTCATCAGTGATGTCATTTGAGATGTCATCAGTGATGTCATGAGTGATGTCACTGACCATGTCATGAGTGATGTAATATGTGACGTCATCAGCAGTGGATTGCGGTCGCGCGAGTTATAGTTAGCTGAACTAACTATAACGGGGGAATTTCAATAGTTTTTTACGAGTGAAATGTCCAGCTAACTATAACATGTGTGAAACCTATGGTTTTTTCTGTGAATTTGCAAGGTTTTTTAAATGCTAATTCCTAACTGTAACGTGTGTGAAACCTATGGTTTTTTAAGTGAATTTGCAAGGTTTTTTAAATGCTAATTTCTAACTATAACGTGTGTGAAACCTAGGGTTTTTTTAGTGAATTTGTAAGGTTTTTTAAATACTAATTTATGTATGTATTATTATATTTTTTATATATTTATTTTACCATAAACTACCTATGTATATAGCTATAGATTGACTGTATCCTGTAATATGGAATGGCTCAGGCCATTTTTTTTTTATTTGGATAAAGTTGAACAACATAGTTAATATCTTCTATAAACTTATAAACAGTTTAAAAAGCTTTTTTTTTTTAAGGGTTTTTCACGGTGCGCACACCCCGCGATTTTTTGAAAAAAAATAAAATGTTTTTTTTACACTTCGGGGTCCTTCAGGGACCCCCTGACAAATGCTAGGGGGTCAGGAACTCTCTACCCTGCCCTCTTTTCACGTTCTCCACCTTTCCTTTTGACTGTCACACACAAAATGGCGTCCGACACTTCCTGATTTCGACCGATTGGAATGTTGACTGACATCTAACCACCAATCAGAATTACATTCGCGGACATTTGGTGCGCGCACCGTGCCCGCACGGTGCGCGCACGGTGCGCGCATATAGATATTTATGTACTTTACGTGCAATTTTCTCAGGAACTACTGAACAGATTAACACCATATATGCAAAAGGCACATGCCTGACCTCAGGACTACCTCTTTGCCAAATTTCAAGTAATTCTGTTCAGCCGTTCGGGCTCTACCTTCGACTAAAGGTCCTATGGGAAAATGCATGGGGAAAATGCGTTTTGGGACCCCCCTTTTTTCTGAGGCCCTGCTTGACGAATCACCCCGAGACTTTCAGGGTAGGAGCTGAACGGAGCACCCCATTAGTTTTGAAAATTTCACGAAGATAAGTCAACCGGCGCCAAAGTTATTCAAAATAGAATTTTCAGATTTCCTATTGGAACTCGGTCCTAACTATAACTATCTACTGGCGACCGCCAGTAGATAATATATATATTTATATATATTCACTGAAAAAACCATATGTTTCAGGGGTGTTATAGTTAGCTGGACATTTCCCTCGTACAAAACACTAGATATTCCCCCGTTATAGTTAGTTCAGCTAACTATAACTCGCGCCCCCTCAATGCACTGCTGATGACGTCACATATTACATCACTCATGACATGGTCAGTGACATCACTGATGACATCACTGATGACCTCTCGAATGACATCACTGATGACATCATCCAGTGTCTGTGTGTTTCGGTAAAGTTTAAATATGTTTATTATATATAGGGAAAGGCATATTGAAGAATGAGTGGGTGTATAAATGTGTGAATGGATGATTTTGTAGGTGCATGACTGACTCTATAAGTGAGTGATTAAACGCATCTTACTGAATGCATGGGTTAGTGACTAAACTGTGTGAATGTCTGTATCCGTCTGTCTGCTGGTGTGTAAGCGGCTGCATGGGTTTGCAAATAGCTACATGATTGTCTATATGGGTTATAGATTGGTTGTCTGAGTATCTGTATGGTGCCTGAGTGTTTGTGTGGGTGGGGTGTGTGTGACTCTGTGCATAGATATGTGAGTGGGTGATTCACTGGGTGCAAGGTTTCAAGAGTGCATCTGTGATGGACTGTATGGGTGGGTGAGTGTGTGTATGGTTGTGTTAGTGAGTGAATGTATATTTCAGTAGTACATGTGTGATTAGCTACATATGTGAAAGGAAGTATATATGTGTGTTGGAGTACATAAATGGCTGTAAGTGAGAGTGTGTGATTGTGAGAATGGCTGTATGGATGAGTGTGTGCTTGTATCATTGATTGTATAAGAGCGTAAGAATGTGCTAGTATTTGTATGAGTTATTGAGCTGGTGTGTGTATAACTGTATAGGTGAGTAAATGGCAGTTTGATTAATTATTTGCATGACTGAGTAGGTGTGTGAGTACCTCGATGGATGAGTGGCGGTATGTGAGTGTCTATATAGGTGTATGAGTGCATATGATAGTCCTGTACTGAGTGACCATAAGTATGAGTGACTGTACGGGTGAGTGAGTGGATGGGTGTGTAGACCTAAGAATTAGTGAGTGGGTATGTACTTATTGGTGTTGGAGTGTCTATGGTTTTGAGAATGGCAGTCTGTAATTTGGAGTGGGTGTATCAAAGGTTATACAAATCAAGAAGCCAAGGTGCACCACATATGTACAATGATGGACAATTAAGACAATATATATAGTCTCATTCCAATTATAAGACAAAAAAGTATTCCTTAGTTTCGTTTCTTTATTCCAAGTTCATAAAACATTTACAGTGCGGCACAGCCGACGCGTTTCGTCCTAAGACAGGACTTCTTCAGGGCTGTTAAAAATACATAGACATACAATTACAAACATGTATATACAACAATGAACAGTGTCACATTCTAAATATCATCATATCAATACACACAAAAAAGAAACCTACACAAAGACAGATATTTTCACATAAATTTTGATTTTGGAGTTTTTAAATATGTCCAAAAGTATACATAGTTAGTACTGCATCAGTTGTCATACAGTCCATATATACATGAAGGGCCATAATACAGGAGTGGACTATTCAGGGTAATAAAAAATGTTCTCCCATTACAATTATTTCAGGGACATATACCGATTTTTCAAGAAGAAAGAACAGGAGTGAAATGAATAATAAGATAGAAAGTTCTTATTGTCCTGGTAAGAATTATACACTATATATGTGGTAATTAAGTATGGATTGGTGGAAGTTCAAGGAGTGTTCCACATTATGTCAGGTAGAACGATATGACAAAAGTAGGTACAAACTACACCTACCGGTTTATAAGAGAGATCTGTTGTAAGTTCCAAAATAGATAATAGTATTATGGACAGTAGTTCCTCTCAGAAGTTTTCTTCCTTGTCAGGGAATCTGTAACATGAGACCGTTCCTATTATTATCCGGTAATTACACAAATCCATAGAGAGCTTATCAGTTAAAGCCAAAAAGAAGGGGGAAGCAAGAATGGCCATAAGCTTCCAACCGAAACATGCAACCATTTCTGTTGTTAACAGTATAGCGATTATGTGAGAGGCTTATCCGTTTAAGCCAAAGGAAAAGTAAAAAGTGAACATAAATATCCACCTTCCATTGGTCCCATATGTACACATAATAAGACCATCGGTTATAGGGAGATATAGTGTCTACGTTAAGCTCGCCCCACTCGGACTTACTAAAGGTGGGTGATATATCAAGTGCTATTGACAGTCCATTATCAGACGTCATTGTTAATATATGTCCCCAGGATATAGAGAAATTACAGACGTTTTTATGGCCGATATCCTTCTTTTTGAAATAATACATCGTGGGACCATGATACTTTGGACAATTATGGGATCAAGTGAAGACTTTGGTCTCTGTGAGAAACCACTATATCCTCACTCCCAGTGTTTAATGGAGAGTGCAGGACAAGATGGCTGTCACTTGCCTTGTGTCCACCATGTAGCCGTAGGAGGACTCTTATCACTAGTGAGCATGCTATGAAGCTGTATTTTATGCTTTTTCAATTTATACGTTTATTTTTTTGTATTCGTGACGCTTCTACCAGAATCTTTATAGCCTTATTGATTCCAAAATTTCCTTAAATTAAATGATACCTATATAAGAAATGATGGCCGCTATATTTTTAGTGCATACACGTGATATTGGGAGTCGACTCAATTTTACGCCTGCTCGTAAGCAATGGTGATTCTGTAAACGAAACAATATGAAGTGTGTAGATCTTTATTCAACCAGAATCCTTATAGCCTTATTGATTCCAAAATTTCCTTAAATTAGATGATACCTATATAAGAAAAGATGGCCGCTATATTTTTAGTGTATACACGTGAGATTGGGAGTCGATTCAATTTTGCGCCTGCTTGTAAGCAATGGGGATTCTGTAAACGAAACAATATGAAGTGTATAGATATTGGTTCTACTACAAAATACACAAAAATATATAATCTATGCACCCATTACGAAGTAGTTCTTTCATTTTCTTATCTTGAAAATATTAAGCAATGGGGTCACGGCCACACGCAAAGATGGCCGCGATACTTACAGCAATTATCATGTGACTCATAGGGGGCGTTTCTCGTCTGCCTAACACAGGTGTTTCAGGTCGGACTAGATATCTCACGCTATAAAAAGTAAGCATGCCTATCAAAGCCATATCGTATTGGAGGACTTTATTGGGAGCCGATCTTTGTTTCCAACTGCAACCAGCATATTGCGGTGAGTTTGTCTCCAGGATCGTTACGTTAGGGAATACGTTAGGCATATGGGACTAGGGTCTGCTTCAAATTTGGCAGGAGTATGTCCAATGGAATGACATAGAGGGTGATCCACGCTTAGAACAGTTAATTCTTCTTAATTAAAATGGTGAATGGTAGCTTTCTATGTGGGAGCATGGACGTTGCCAGACCTGGGTGCTATAGGTCAGGGTTCAACGCTCGCGTAATACCTAGGAGATCACACTTAGGATGGGGAGAGCGGAACTTGCTTGCCCTTATCAGGTTTCACTTGACACCAGATAACAATTCTAATAGGGATAGACTGGAAGAAGTTAAATTGGAATTGATTTTGTTTTTCTTTATATTTTTTTAGGTTGGTAAAAATTCCTTTTAAATATATTTCTGATAATATCGCCAGCCAAACAGAAGTTAAAATCCCGGTCTTGGACATATTCACTATAGGGAAGGTAGGTTATATATTACCCACTATACGGCTGCACTTCCTTCCTACTCTCAAATTTGAAAGTAACTCTATACACTTACATGTCTTTGTCGCCTGTTATATGGCGTGCCCCCCACCTTTAGTAAGTCCGAGTGGGGCGAGCTTAACGTAGACACTATATCTCCCTATAACCGATGGTCTTATTATGTGTACATATGGGACCAATGGAAGGTGGATATTTATGTTTACTTTTTACTTTTCCTTTGGTTTAAACGGATAAGCCTCTCACATAATCGCTATACTGTTAACAACAGAAATGGTTGCATGTTTCGGTTGGAAGCTTATGGCCACTCTTGCTTCCCCCTTCTTTTTGGCTTTAACTGATAAGCTCTCTATGCATTTGTGTAATTACCGGATAATAATAGGAACGGTCTCATGTTACAGATTCCCTGACAAGGAAGAAAACTTCTGAGAGGAACTACTGTCCATAATACTAATATCTATTTTGGAACTTACAACAGATCTCTCTTATAAACCGGTAGGTGTAGTTTGTACCTACTTTTGTCATATCGTTCTACCTGACATAATGTGGAACACTCCTTGAACTTCCACCAATCCATACTTAATTACCACATATATAGTGTATAATTCTTACCAGGACAATAGGAACTTTCTATCTTATTATTCATTTCCCTCCTGTTCTTTCTTCTTGAAAAATCGGTATATGTCCCTGAAATAATTGTAATGGGAGAACATTTTTTATTACCCTGAATAGTCCACTCCTGTATTATGGCCCTTCATGTATATATGGACTGTATGACAACTGATGCAGTACTAACTATGTATACTTTTGGACATATTTAAAAACTCCAAAATCAAAATTTATGTGAAAATATCTGTCTTTGTGTAGGTTTCTTTTTTGTGTGTATTGATATGATGATATTTAGAATGTGACACTGTTCATTGTTGTATATACATGTTTGTAATTGTATGTCTATGTATTTTTAACAGCCCTGAAGAAGTCCTGTCTTAGGACGAAACACGTCGGCTGTGCCGCACTGTAAATGTTTTATGAACTTGGAATAAAGAAACGAAACTAAGGAATACTTTTTCGTCTTATAATTGGAATGAAACTATATATATTGTCTTAATTGTTCATCATTGTACATATGTGGTGCACCTTGGCTTCTTGATTTGTCTAATTAAGTTCCCTAGGGAACTAGCATTGTAACAGTGGGTGCTGTTCAGAGTGCACACATATCCCTAATATATGTGAATAACAATTGATTGGGGATTATACTTTGGGAGTAACTTTAGGACAGGTGCTGCAAACTAGAAGATTCCACTGTTAGTCTCAATAGTACCATTGTATCAAAGGTTATATTAGGGTGTGAGAAGATGCATGAAATTATCACGTGGATGATGTCATCAGTGATGTCATTTGAGATGTCATCAGTGATGTCATGAGGGATGTCACTAACCATGTCATGAGTGATGTAATATGTGACGTCATCAGCAGTGCATTGCGGGGGCGTGAGTTATAGTTAGCTGAACTAACTATAACGGGGGAAGTTCTAGGGTTTTGTACGAGGGAAATGTCCAGCTAACTATAACACCCCTAAAACCTATGGTTTTTTCAGTGAATTTCTAAGGTTTTTTAAATGCCAATTCCTAACTATAACGTGCATGAAACCTATGGTTTTTTCAGTGAATTTCAAAGGTTTTTTTAATGCTAATTCCTATCTATAACTTATCTCTAAAGCTATGATGTTTAATGATTGTCATTGGATTTCTAATTTTTTCTATTTCAGTGGGTCAATTCCTTTAATTATGTTTTTTTAAAATAGTTGTTTCACCATTTTTTAACTTCAATTAATTATTTTAAAAATTAAAAAATATTATTTGTTTTTAATGTTTTTTTTAATTGTAAATTTGGAAAAAAAATGTAAATATTTTGTAAACTATATTTTCAATACTTTATTATTTTTTTTATATATTTTTGGGGGATTCGCGCACCCTATGCGCACCTTTCTCGATCCCTGCGTGTAAGTTTCCGCGTACGGAATGCGTTGTGTACGTATTTTTGTGCGCGATTGCAATGCGACCGGTATGCGACTCCAAGCCTATACGCGATACGTACAATGCACGTTACGCGATGCTTCCGTGCTTCCGCGATACGTCATGTGCGTGTATGATGCGGTGGGTGCGCGAATCCCGCAAAATATTTTAAATGTCAAAAAACATATATATATGTATTTCATGTGAATATTAATTGAAGACGACCTCTAAACTACTCATAAAAGTAATATATTTTTACTTCTAATCCTATATTCCTTTTGAATTCAATTTCGGGGATTCGCGCTCGGTGTGTGCTGCCTAAGTTCACGGTGCGTGGATCCAATGTGACCTGAAAAAAAGAGATTTGATTGGTTCATTACACTTCCTATTCTAACTATTGAAAGACCCAGCCCATTTCAATCATTCTTCTTTGACCTTTTTTGGAGGAGCATCTCTCTGCCGAGAAGAACCTTTTTTGGACTAAGTTTACACTTAGCTCTAATTTTTTTTTTAAAACAATGGCTTCAGGGCAGGAGGCATCTCCAGGATCTCCTCATTCCTCTGTTGATGATTTTTTGGAAGAACCACCAATCCCACCAAGATATTCATCTGTGGTGTGGAAATTCTTCACTTTTCCTGAGGGGCAAACCAAAACCAATGCCACCTTAGTTACCTGCAAGATCTGCCAGTGAGTTCTCTCCCGTGGGGATCCCAACAAAAAATATTCTTGCGGAACAGCAAGTATGATGAAGCATCTGAGGACCCTCCATCCGGTGAACCTTGCTCGAGAGGAATGCCGCAGAATGAGAGTTCTTTCAGCTCCATCAGATCCATTGCAGCCAAGCACTTCAAGGGTGGATCTATCTGTGCAAAATTTGGACATCCGTCCACAGTTTCAAACCCTAGAAGTGCTCTGCATTAAATGCATTGCTGTATTATGCTATGGAGAGCAGTTGATTGATCTTATCTGTCGTAAGCAAGAAAATCATCATTGCTAGTTTTTTTTTGTTTTTTTCCCCTGAAGTTCATTGTTTTTTTCCTCCAGTTCTGTTTTTTCCTTTTTTTTTTCAAGAAAGGCCAAAAAAATAAAAATTGTTCAAAAAAACAAAAAAAATATAAAAGAAGAAAAAAAAAAGTTCTTCTAAGAACTAACTTTCCTGGTTTAAAAAAAGATCTATATTTGTTTGTTAGTGTGTGAAAGTTTAGATGAATGTATGTGTAGTATGTGATTGACTGAATGAATGCATTAGTAGCGTATGGTGAATGTATAAGTGCAGAACTATGAGGAAGTGCTGCAGCATCACACAGTAACCTCTTTATCTGCAGTGTGCTGTAGTACTTCCGAAGCACAGGGATGCAACATATGTACATAAATATGTTGCAAATCTATGCTTCTCTCTGCACGGCTGCTTAAACTGCAGCCATGTGGTGACACAGGCACCCTTGCACCATGGTGCAAGGATATCTGTGTCATGTGGTGTTTGTTTTTGTGCAGGAAGACACACCTTCCTGCACAAAAACAATCAGAAAACGCATTTTTCTCCTTCAATGTATGCTGAACATTTTAGCATGCACTGAAGATTAAAAAATGAGGAGAAATGAAAACAAATCTCCTTGTTGTGCTTTCCTACACCAATTGGAGAATGGTGCAGCATTCACACACATATCGAGATGTATGATTTCTGATAAATCTGGAGATATGTCTTCTTCTATGATTATTCAGTGCAATCACGCACAACAACACTTATACAACACCCTTTCAACGCAAACTGGTGTGTATGATGAGGTTGTATTTACATGGAGTAGAAAAAGTACACAGAGTGCGTTTTGCTCTCTTTGTAAATATGAAAGAGTGTCTTGCGCAATAACTATGTTACAAAAAGTGACATATTTCTGTTTGGAAAATTGCTTGCGAATGATAGAAGGTAAGCAGAGAGTTTTGTCTGCAAAGATGCTCAAAGAAGAATGATTGAAATGATTGCGGTCCTTCAATAGGTACAATGGGAAATATTATGAACCACTCAAATCTATTTTTTTGGAGGTCGCATGATATCCGATGACATAGAGATTTCAAAACTACATAGGTATAAACAGAGTGTTTTTAAAAACGTGTTCAAACTTTGTAACTTCTTGCAGATCTGCCCATTCTGCATATTAATACTTAGTTAAACTTACCTTCACAGTAATAGAAATTAAAAATGGTACACATTTTTTTCAGATTTTTTTTGTAATGTAAATTGGGGTAAATTGCTTATTTTAGAATTAGGATCTGTGAAAGAAAAGAAAAAATAGTTATAACATGTAATAATTTTACAACACACATAATTTGAACAAAGTAATTTGTTTGTCTTTTTTGCTGTTCTCAGTATATATTGAATTTCACTAGAAATAGTGATTTCAATCGTACTCATCACTTAACAGTGGGCAAAAAAAAAAACAATCAAAAAGATTGTTTAAAAAAAAACAACATGCTATTCTCAGTAAAATACCAGAAAATACAAATCACACATATATGAAATGCTTATGGCTAACAACATTTTCTAACTTTAACTTATAAAAACTGTAAATGTTGTCACTTTAAAATATTCAATGAGCACAAAAAAGTCCATAATTCAAACATATACCTTTCCTTGAGACCAAATGGTAATTTTACACGCCTTTTTATGTAAATTGTCCAATAGTAATCCTATTAAATTATAATAATAAGTTCCTCAGAGAGTCAATTATCTTCCTAAAACTTTGACTTTAAAATATTATGTAGGAATTTGGTAATTCCCTAGGCAAACGTTGTTTGAAAACCAACTGGGAATCATTACAAAGTGTCCAGCCTTTGTCACATTTTAGATAGGCAGTGTAATGTCCAGATGTTGTGGAAGGACCATCATGGAAAATGATTGCAATTGCTACAAAAGTCCTTCATTATATTGATAGGTGTGTTGCTACAAATTGCTTTATTAAAGTATCCAATTTTCTTCCATCAGCTGTACAACGTTGCATCATTAAAATTATGTATTGTCCATATTTTGTTAAAAATAATGTCGATAACATTTCTGATTTACATTGGCTACACTCCATGTTTTGATTTGCACCTTTAACTAATTTATTGAAAGACACTGATTTACAGTCTGGTAATGTTAAATACAGAAATCTTTCATTGTCTACATTAGTGCTACATGTATACATGCAATTTTTACAATGATGTTCCCATTTGTAGGAAAGGCCAAAAATATTTTCTATTTCTACACCTTCATTTTCAAAAATGGTAAGCATATACATTAAAAATTCCTGAGCAGGTTGTTGGATATTTTGTGTAAATTGTGTAGAACCAGAACACACATCCAAAAGATTATGAACATCTGAAACAGATTGTATTTTACTTGTATCTGTTATCAATTTTTCATAAACAGAATGCAACAGAGAACAAAATCTTTTTTGCTGATTCTGCATAATTTGTTCTTGCAAACCTTCAAGATAAAAAACAACCTTGACCACTAGATTAGCATAGCAGTTGACACCTGAATTATTTTCAAACTGATAACCTACAATCTCTTCAATAGTGTCCGTTTTCTTTTTACTTGCAATCACACTATCTTGTTCTTTTCCCTTCTCTACACCTTCAGTACAGATATTCTCAAACCTTCTTTTTCGACCAACCACACGCTTTTCAAATACAGGATATTGCCCTAAATTGGGAGCATACGCCCTTCTTAACCTATTATACTCTTTTACACAGTTTGCATCTGCAGTAACCTTTGTCTCATCAAAATCAATCAAAAACAAACCAGATAATGTTCAGACTCGCGACAAAGCAACATATGGCATACCCTCTTTAAATACGGTAGATCCAATGTTCACCAATGCACTGTCTGCACTTAATCCTTGAGATTTATGAATAGTCACTGCATATGCCAGAGAAAATGGAAATTGTTTCCTACGGGCATATAAACCTTTAACAAACAAAAAACGAACTGAACAACGACCAATTTCTTTAACTTCTACAATCTGATCAAATGTAATTTTAAAAAATTCAATTCCTTCTTTTTTCTGATAATAACAAAATCCACCACTTTACCCATTGCTCCATTAACTAAACCTTTTTCTACATTCAAATTATGCCTTAAAATTACACGACAGTTTACACATGCATATAGTGCCTTTTCTAAACCAGCTGTTTTATATATTTTTTTTCTAAAGAATCCAGTTTTGTTTTCAACTTTCCCGTCAAAATAATAGTGATTCCTTCATGCTCTATTTTATCGATGGCTTCCATTTTTATAATGTCTTCATTTTCCAGTTTCAATAGTTCTTCATTGAATATAGAACACTCGCGCAGTGTTGGCATTAAGCAGATCACTGATTTATTTTCTGCAATTTTCATGTACACTTTCTCTGGAACTACATTTTCATTTGGAAACAAATTGCAAAGCAATCGACACTCCAAAACGTGTTTGCCATGTTCTGTCAGAATTCCAATTCTTATATCTTGAAGAATACTTCCATATTCAGCATCATTTGCCTGTCGCATATTTGTTGTCAGTTCTTTGTATTCAAAATAGGTTAAAATGTTCACGTTACCAACACTACTAAGAGTCTTTCTGGTATCTTCATGTGCAAGTGTTTTAAATACCGGTTGTCCTTGTACCGGAGTCAGTTGCAGTAGATCTCCAAAAACTATGACGTGTTTTCCTCCAAATAAAATGTCATACTCTGTTTTAGGAATTTGCTGCATTCGTAAATGCAAAAAGGCAAGCATCAAGTTTGAGACCATGCTTACCTCATCAATAATAAGAAGTTTCATTTTCTTCAGGACTCTTGAAACTTCACAACAAACTTCTCCAGATAGCTTGTGCTATTCCAATTTGTTCTCATGCTCTACTGGTAGCATTAGTAAACAATGTAAAGTAATTCCTTTAATGTTATGTGCTGCCAACCCAGTTGGAGCAGTGACAACACAAGACAAATGCGACTCAGTTGTTGTCTGCAGATAACTTGTAATTACTTTAATTAAGAAACTTTTTCCTGTTCCAGCTTGACCACTCACATACATTGGGGTAGGTTGAAATGATGTACATGAGCCTCCTTTCTTTTCATGAAGTAATCCATGGTCAATCAGCTCTTTCACTTGTTGATATATTTGTTTCTGTTCAACATTTATTTGTTCTTCCAAGTTTCCTAACTGTATTACATCTTCTTGAGCTTGATACATTGCTGTTTCCACCTCATTCATGGCAACTGCTGCTTCATTTTCAACAATTGGTTGTCCTAGTGGATCTTGACTCAGTGCAGCAGAACTTTGACAGACTTGAGAACTGTCTCTAGCAATCTCAGCTGCAATTATAGCTTCTTGATCAATTTCATCATTCAACATTTTCACATAATTGGCAAAAGCACTGCATTGTATGCTATCCTTACAAGCATTAAATGAATCTTCATAGCTCTGAAAATCTCCAAGTAATTCCAGTTCTGAACGCCACGGTTTGAACATTTGCAAAAGGGCTAAATAGTAAAATTCCCTTTTGTCAGCAGTGTCGCAACTCAGTTTCCTGTGATTAATTACATTTCCTTTCCTTTGGTTCACCAGACATCCTTCGGAACCAATCACTGCATATTTTCCATCATTGACATTCTCTGCAGTATTCCGTTTAAAAGTGTAGTTTTGCAGCACTTCATAGAGACACATGTTCTCAAGATGATGACTTCTGTTTGGGTAATATGTGTCCAACATATTCGTTTTCAAAATATCTGTACTTTTTCTGCTAAATATTCAATTTCTTGAACAGATTTTAGTACCAGATTTCGCATTGCTGCAAGACCTAGACTCACCCGAATGATTCTTCTACTTTTGGAATATAGACTTGTAGAAGATAACCGATCTGAGCATTCATATGCTCCAATTTCACGATGCGATAACATCTTCAAACTGAAACTGTATAATTTCTTACTTAGAGTCTTCTCGTGAGAAATCTCTTCCCACATTTCTTTCAAATCCGTCTTTTCTGATTTAGTAATGTAGGACGTTACATATCGAGCAACAACCACGGAATTGTCCGCAACATACTGAATATCCATGTTAGCGTTCCACATGGATAAAATAACTGGATTGTAGTCATTTATGTATTTTGATTCTTCGCTTCTTCTTAAGTTGTAGGTATTTTTTGGAGACTTTCTTGTGATGGTATGTCGCATAGCTGACATAAAACTGTTCACTCTTTCTTTAGATAATACAGGACGTGGAAATCCAAAACGACATTTGGTATAGAACTTATCCTTTGACTTGTACTTTCTTTGACTGTATTTTCCACACCTATGGCTTTGGAATCGTAAGACTTGTTGTTTTAAGTTTGTATCTTCTCTGCTATTGGGTACAGCACATGTGGCATAATCTTCAATGAAAGACAAACCAGTTTCATCTGAATCTGTTCTAAATTTGGGGGTGTCCTTGATCCATAACAACATATGTATATGAGGAGCACCTCTTGGTTGATACTCCTTTCTCCGAAAGAAATCCACAACTTCTGCAAGACGAGGATTCTTTTTATTGCAGATGAAAGACATCATAGCTTCATATCTATGATTGAAATATCTGCATACATTAACAGGATCCAAAGAGCACAATTCTCCAGGTGTCTTGTATTCAATATTTTTTATATTGGATTTTGCCTCTCGAAGAAATTCAAGTAAATCATCCCAAGCATACTCAGCACAGCTTAGTGTAACAAACCATGTAAGAGTTCCCAAGTTCCGCAGCATACATTTCAGTTCTCCATGACGACGGTACCAATATTCATTAGTCCCACGCTGACATGCCATCAGATTAATCAACTGAGATTCTAAATGATCATCTCTCTGATGCACTTTATCCATAAAATCCTTTGCAGTTACATTTTGCAGATGCATTCCAGTTTTTAAAATGTGATTTACTGCGTATGAAAGTCCAGACAAGTCACTTTCAAACAGAAGATGAAACATATAAGGGATACATTGTCAAAATCTTGGATCTTCTGCATATAATCTTGTTGTCCAATATTCAGATGCAGGAATCTGCACAGGACGTTCATCATATCGTCCACCTTTTCCTGTTGGAAACAACTGCGGGAAACAACGAGCTTCCAAGCTCTCTTCCCATACACTCATGGGACTTCCTCTTGCTTTTTTCATTTGGAACAACTCAATTGTATTCCCCATCACCTCTTTGGAATGAAGTGGATGTACACTGTAATGTTCATAGATTTCTTCACATCTAGACATGTCCACTTTTTCAATTTGTCCACTTAATGTTTCAGTATCTTCTGCTAAATCTATTTCTTCTTCTCCTACAAACACATTTCTATGGTACTCATTATTTTTTATCAGATACAATGATGCCTTTTGCACTTTTCTAACATCCACTAACTCTTGTCAGATTTTCTTATTCTTAGTAGGAACACCCTTAACTAGAATGACTAGTGGTTCATTTTCTGCATGGTCTACACCAATAGTTTCAACATTTTTCTTTAAATCTAACGGTAAATACACAACTCTTCCTTTCAATCCTCTTTGTAACTCTGATGGAGGTAATTTACCTGTTTTAGGCTCCATACGAACAATAGCCTGAAACGGGTGCACACATTGAATGAGAATAGACTCATACGTATATAAATCTATCAGCTCTGGAGGAATAGCAACCAACTCTAGATTATTATGAACAGCTCTAGCAGGCATTTTATTCTCATCTAATTTGTTATAACAATATTTGCAAATATGCTGCTCATATCCCAAATCAAAACAATGCTCTACCAACAAATAAGTTGCAAATTCCTTCCACTTATCATTATCTTCTATTTCACTTTTTAAATACAGATTGACACCTCTAGTCTGATTTTTATAGTGACTTCGCCGATAACAAATACAAGAAACATTTGGTCTTTCACCTGAAATTACCTTAAACTTTGTGATTTCATCCTCAAAATATTTTGTAATCACGGGTTCTACATTGTCTTCAACATTTTGTTCTACTAATGTGTCAGTTTCTGCACTCTCTTGCTGAGGACCAAAGTAACAAAACTCAATATCATCACAAACCTTCTTCACATCTGATACTGACCCACGCAAAAGAGCACTGTTCAACTCATTTAACTTTAGTGCTGGACTTTTTGCATAATACAATCTTCTCACTAACTTCCGCATTTGAGTATGATGTACTGCCAACATCCTGAAATGGTGAAAAACACTTTGACAAACTTTCCTAGAAAGTAAAGCCAGAGAATGACCTTGCAAACCAGTGTTTTTTCTCACTCTGCAAGGGTCTGGTCCTTGCAATACCTTAATCTTTTGTTTAACACTTTTTTTACTATATGCTCGTAAAAAACGACATAATTTATCAATAGATTCTTGTCGTACACTACAAATACGACTGCAATCCCAAGTGTACACAGGGTGTTTAGGACGTCTCCCTAGAACTTCATCAGCTATCACTTCTTCTGCATTTCTTTCGACCAGTTTCTCTTTGTCAATTGGACAACCATCTCTAACCTCATAACCTCGAGCACTGGTGTCAACTGCATATAATAATTTATTGCTCTGTAAATAACTCTCTTCATTAAAGAAAGGCTCTGAACTGGAACTGTGTTTCCATTCTCCCAAAAAAACATCACGAATGTGTTTTCTATCAATTACTCTTTTCCTCCTACTTTTGGCCTTCATTAAATGGATTGGTTTATCTAGTGATCGAATTCTGTTTAATACTAAAATGAATAGTTTCCTTTTTACTTCAAAAGCCTTTTCAACAATGGTTTCAATATGCTTCTTCTTTTTATAAAATAGAGCTCCCTTTTTTTGTATTCCTTCACATCTTTCAGCAAATTATGTACTACTCGCGCCAAAACCCAAAAACTTAAAAGATGTATCCAGGCACTCTCCTTGCAGTACTCTAATGATTCAGTCAGTACCCAGGTACTCATGCAGTGACCCACGCCTTAGCCCATTGAGTGCTTCAAATGTCTGTCCAGTATGCATGCAGGCCTCTAGTCACCTACACACTTGTCTTTCACTTTTTCAATTAACTAGTCAGTATCTATAAACTCCAGTAAACACTCCTCTTTCAGTCCACTTCCACACCTCTACCGACTCATCTGGCACTATGTAGTAATCTATTCACTGCACCAAAACACAAAAACTTAAAAAGATTAACCCAGGCAATCTCCTTGCAGTAGTGTAATGATTCAGTCAGTACCCAGGTAATCATGCAGTGTCTGAGGTCTTAGCTCATGGATTGTTTAAACGTCTATCCACTTTGCATGCAGGCCTCTAGTCACCTACACACTTGTCTTTGACTTCTTTAATTAACTAGTCAGTATCTATATACTTCAATAAACACCCTGTCACTCATCTTGCACTCATCCAGTGACTGATCCAGTACCATGTACTAATCTATTCACGGCGCCAAAACCCCAAAACTTAAAAGTTTTACCCAGGCACTCTCCTAGCAGTAGTCTAATGATTCAGTCAGTTCCCATGTACTCATGTAGTGAACCAAGCGTTACCACATGGACTGCATTTTCGCTACCAGAAGGTATCCAAGGGCATTTAGGAACATTTCTTTAGGGGAGACTCAGCGGAGCATCTCCGCGAAGATGTCAGTCGGGCGCCATCTTGGCTCTGAAAAAGCAAATTTCAGTGTTATTAAGGCTTTAGTTTGCAAACATATCTTCACTTTAACTGTGGGTTTTTCCAGTGGTTATAATTTTGCAAAGCACAATTATGCATTTGGACAATTCCTTTTGTGTACTAAGCAAACTTGCCTCTCCTTGCATGGGACAAAATAACTCCACACCCCATGACATTGTTTAGTTGTTGGGTGTGCTGCAAAATCTTTAATTTACCTGATTGTTATGTTTTTCCACAGGGTCGACTGGGAGGCCCTCACTCCATGGAGGAAGTGAGGTTGCTTCACTTTGGTTGCCCTGTGCATTCTGTGTAGATTTACATTGCACATTGCCTCTTTAGTTTGCTTTTCTGGTGACTGCTAGCACCTAAAACAGGGTATTGGTTTTATGGTCCCGTTCGCAGACCATGGATACTTATGCACAGTTCCACTATGGAATCAAATGCCATTTAGCATTATGAAAAAATCTTAGCAGTGTATGTAAATACATATTGTATTCCTCATTAAAAAGCACAGGCCATTTTCCATTATGACCTATTGATTGGACGCTTTTGTCCATTGCAATGTTCCCACATTATTATGACACTTCGTATTTTGAACACCTAATAGCAGAAGAAATATCTTATTTTATCACAAAATCATGCTAGTACACTTACAAAATAAGCGAGATGCTTAATTTATTTGGCTTAGATAATGTATGTCTAGTTGATGAGGACAGAATAACAGATATTTTAAAAAAGAATACATTTTATAATTATGCTTCATGTAACAATGTTTTTTAAAATAAACAATCAATATGAATAAGTAGCTAATTGACAGATTTATTTGTGTCTATCATATATAGACAGAGCTGGAGGGTGTTTTGTTTAGACAGCAAAAGGCATATGAGTCGTAAAATATTCAGAAGTCAATTACTGGAGGCCGGAGCACATGGACCCCTCTTAATCAGTATTATAAAGAAAAAGGAAAAGGGGTGCTAATACATGTAACTACACTAACGGAAGGTTTTAAGTCCAACAATAAAGGACAACAGGCCGCGTGATGCTGCAAAAACTGTGTGAAATTTCTTCAAGTAGTTAATGCATCACTGAGCTGGAAGATTAAGAGTCCATCAGCCCACCCTGGTTGGCGGAGCTTCGTCATTTGAGACTCTAAGGGATCAATGTCTAAGCCCACTAATTCAAGCCAGCCGGCCCTGCTGTGTGCCCTAGTCAAAGATCCCAAGATTGATAAATCTCCTGCCACAGTGTGCAGTATAACTTTTGAAGACTCAAAAGAACAACAAATGCAGTGCTCTAACGTGAAAAGTGTTTAAAAATGATTACGTGGTCAAAAAATATGTTTATTCAAAATTGACCAGGTGTCATATCTAAAACCAAAATAGTCATAAACAACTCTGACTATTCCCTGTCTTGGTCTCGTGAGGTCAACATGTTTCAGCCATCAGGGTCAGCTGACCCGGCTTTCTTCAGGACCTAATTTCGAAGATATTAAAGGCTACTGCAGGATTTATTCAGTGAAAAATAGTGTAAAAGAAAACTGTGTGAAAACAGTGTAGAGAGACAATGATTCTCAAAGATAATTTATGATATTTGTCATAAAAAGTAAGTGTGTGGCCAGAGCCACCCTACCAGACTAGCAAGGTTTTTGCTTAGGTACTTTTATTTTATCTTCTTTCCTGAAAGGAATAATGAGAATCAGCCCATTAAAAATATTCCATACACAGACAATGACAGCATTCGCGACCTTCGTCCTACAGTGCCTATTTGTGCACTATACTCATTATAGATAACCCAAAGCGTGGTTTACAGATCAATAAAGTTATTTTTTTTTACAAATAGAACTTAAATTAGACTCACCCAGCTTTCTGTGGGAGGAAAGCCTCACCTCACCTGGCTGACTGCTCGGTGAAGGAGGCACCGCTCTGTTGAAATGTAAGGATAAAGAAAACCAAGTTGCACACGGATACTTGTTCCCTAGAAGTCCCTACACAAAATTCAACATCTAAAACTTATATACTCTTGACTTTAGAAAACATCCCCATCATGCGTCAAGGACCAGGTGTAGCAGGCCAATTGTAACTTATATCCCATCTCAATATACAGTTTCTGATGTTACTAAGAGAAGACAAGGGACCTCAACCCCTTTCATACACTGCATAAAATGTCTATGCCAAATTTAGCCCATCCATTTACGGGCACAACCAAAAGCCCATTCCTTCAAAAATTCGCTAAATGATCTTCCAGTTAGTTCTCCGAATATCTAACAATCAATCTACAGGTTGGCCAGAGAACCTAGTAGTAGCGAAGAGCCTCGGTGTCCCCTTCCTTACCTGTCCGTCGATTCCTCGAGCTTGACTGCGAGCAGTCTGGGAGGTGACGGCAGGCAGGAAGGAGATCCTTAAGTACCCGCTCTAATTGGTCGAATTGAAAGTGGGACGTTCTTGCAACAGGTGTGTGTAACTACGTTTTCCCTAGCCTGGGGCGCCCACTCCAAGACACGCATACGCGGAAGCAGCAACGCCGATCTCAGAGCGCACGCGCAGTCCCATCTCAATTCCAGACCCCGCAAAGACGCGGAGGGCAACATCACTCTCTACGCACATGCATGGTCCTCAGTGTTGACGCGCCAATAGTGTCTCTCTAAGGGTTCAGGGCATACTAAGTAATTTGCTTGATTAGTGTATGCCGATGTATCCATACCGCACCCAAACCGAGACTGAGCATCAAACCATGTGCCTATGGCACAACATTTCTCACAATCAACAGCAATGTGCCCACGCTGTGCAAACATTCCTCAGCCGTGCCACACCTTGACCACCGTGCAAAGGACGGCCGAGCCGAGTGGAATGACAATTAGCTGTCGTTTTGTACACTTGTTAGAAATAGTTGAAAAAGACGATCTATTAGAAAAACGATCTATGAAAAAAAGCAAGCGTGTTAATTTCACTCAGGCCAGCTCAAGCAAGATGGTAAGAGGCTGCCGCCTCTATCTACATAATAGATGTAATAAAAAGGTAAAGAGGCACCAAAGGGGGCCATTCGGAGGAGACCCTCGTGTTAATTTTAATATTGTCACTAGCTAAATCCATGCTTTCAACTTCCAAACCGCATGAATTGCAGCTCTTCTAAAAAATATGAGTCCGCATTGGTCGGAAAGTGAGAGTAAGAATGATGCCAGTCAACCAGAAAGTCATGATACCAATATTGATTCAATTCAATAGGATCTACTTCTATCTTTAGAATGTCTTTAAGATATGAAGTATCATTAAAGTTTCAGTATTGCGACCAGGATACCGACCCATGTTGACAGTGTTTATGGGATCTTAGAAGGATATCGGTGGAGTACATTGATGCGGGGCACCCATATTTAAATTCAGGTATATAACATTTGTGATCTAAAGCCCCCCATCCAGAGTTAACAGGGATATGTGGTACTGTCCTTTCAAAGAACAGACTTTGCCTAGAGACGTGGACTATCATCAAACAATGGGATGTCACTACTACTAGGTACTCAATGATGTCGTTCCTTGTCGATTCAATACCAACCCATGTCATGGCTGTCGAAGACACACATTCTCATAAGTGTGGAGTCAAATGGAGGTCCATGGAATGTTGTCATTCAGACCATGTGTGTCCGTTTTTAATTTGAAAATCCACCTTTGTTCCTTGGCAAACAAGAACCTAGAGGTGTCACTAACATGTTGAGGAATAAGAGGTCGTTCAAGCACGATCCACCTTAGATCATCAGCTTGATGTTTTTTGGCCAAAAAATGATCTGTAAGGCAAGTGGATTGTTTCTTACATCGAATTGTGCTTTTGTGCTCACTGATTCGGAGCTTGATTTTGCGTGTAGTGTACCCGATGTAGTGTAGAGAACAAGGGCACGTGATCATGTATATCACGCAATCAGAATTGCAGTTAGTGTGGCTGTTAAGTATCCATGGTCGACTAGTCCCTATATCGACTGATGTAGTCTTGGTCGTCTGGGGGCAAACCGTACAAGATCCACAGGGGTAGTGACCTCAAACCGGGGGTAATGACCACAAGGTGTTGCCAGTGACTGTGGGTTTAGTCGGTGGTCATGTGTGTACTAAACTGTTACGTAAACTTGGGCCCTTCTTAAATGCAAATAGAGGAGATGGAATGTTCTCTGAGGCCACATTGAGAATGTGCCAGTGTTTGCGTACCATCTTTTGTAATCTGTTGGAGAGGGTACAGAAGGTGGTTACAAAAGTAAGCCTATCGTTGGACGTCCCCCTGATACTGTGATCCAACAGCGCATCCCGATTGTTATTGGATGCTCTCTTCCAAGCCTGACGCACTAGTCGTTTAGGATATTGGCGTGACCGGAGTTGGTGTGCCAGTTCTCTAGCATGTTTGTTAAAGAGATCCTTGGTGGAACAGTTCCTCCTAATAGGCAGGAACTGGCCCACAGGGAGATTCTCTCTTAGGGCCCTCGGATGATGACTGTCGAAAGAGAGGAGAGAGTTTCTGGACATCGGTTTTTTGAAAAGTTCACAGTGTAGTTAATCTCCAGCAGAGAAAATGGAGATATCAAGAAAAGACAGACGCTGTTGATCGAACTCAATAGTGAACTTCAGAAAAGCATTTTGCTCGTTGAGCCAGTGATGAAAAGCCTGAATCTGCTGGCTCCAGCCTCGCCACACCACCAGTACATCATCTATGTACCTTTTCCACAAGACAAGATGTTTATGGAAAGGGTTGCTGTCATTCAATACATGATTTGTTCAAACAGGTGGACATAGAGGTTGGCGAGGCTCGGCGCAAAAACACTCCCCATTGAGTTACCAGAGATTTGTAGAAAAATCTGGTCTTCAAATCAGAAAAAATTCTCCGTCATTGCTATCCTCGCACATTCCATGATGAAGTGAACGGGAGTTATGCTGTTCAAATCCCGTGTTTCCAAGAGTCTTTTAATGGAATCCAGAGTTTCTAGTTGCGGGATACATGTGTAGAGAGACTCTACATCAAAACTAGCCAGAATATCGGTCTCGATGTTGAACTCGATATCTGGCAACATTCGTAGGACGTCAGAAGTATCTCGAAGGTAGGTGGGCATTTCAGACACCATAGCTCGTAAAAAGACATCCACGAACTTAGACAGAGGCTCTAAAAGTGAACCAATCCCAGAGATGATGGGACGTCCTGGGGGTGGTCGTTGGCTTTTATGGATCTTGGGGAGGCAGTAGAAATAGGGCATCACTGGATTGTTAGTCACCAGGAATTGAGCCTCTTGCGGTGTAATCCATCCCTCTGCCTCCCCTTCCTCAACCAGATGTTTTATCTCCAGGGTGAGCCTCGGTGTAGGATCTGTCTCTAAGATCCGATAGGATTTCTTGTCCATAAGTTGCCGGAGGCACTCCGTTCGGTAAGTGACAATGTCCTGCAGGACGGTGGCACCTCCCTTATCCACTGGTTTAATGGTAATGGATAGGTCCATACTTAAATTCTGGAGGGCCAATCTGTCTTTCTTAGAAAAATTACAAAATTTGATAGGCCGTGTATCACATAGTGCCATCGCGTCAAAGGTCACTGCTTTCTCAAAAGTGCACACCTGAGAGGGAACCTGGTGTGTCATGGGGATGAAATTGCTTTTAGGACGTAACCCAGTGTTGACAATATTGTCTTCACTGGAGAAGATGGTGTCATCTGGTTCTCTGTTTTTAAAGAAAAAATGAAGTCGGCGTTTCCTAAAGAACTTCTCTAACTCACACCTCAACGTGAAAGGGTCACCTGAATAGGTTGACACAAATCCCAAACCTCTATTTAGGACACTTAGTTCACTGTCTGTAAGGACCCTTGAGCTCAAATTAACTACAAGATCATTCATTGGTTGGTTGAGCCGGGGGTTTGCTGAGGATTGCCCCTCCTGCTCCGAGTGTTCGGAAATGTCGGATCTGGTTGCCAAACGGAGAGGTACGGCAACCGTCCACTGGCAACCAGATCCGACATTTCCGAACACTCTGAGCAGGAGGGGCAATCCTCAGCAAACCCCCGGCTCAACCAACGAATGAATGATCTTGTAGTTAATTTGAGCTCAAGGGTCCTTACAGACAGTGAACTAAGTGTCCTAAATAGAGGTTTGGGATTTGTGCCAACCTATTCAGGTGACCCTTTCACGTTGAGGTGTGAGTTAGAGAAGTTCTTTAGGAAAATCCGACGTTCTGTGTCTTTTGGGGATTGAAGGTGGTATAGTCCTTAAACTAGTTCCCCTTGAACCCCTGTGTATATATTAGTGTTGAGAAGTGCTAATACATGTGCCAAACAAAGTGAGATAAAGTAAAGGAATCCGTCTAACCCCAATCAAGGCCAGACTGGCTGTAGCGGGCACCGGTCATTTCCCTGGTTGGCTGCTAGGGTGGGGGCTGGTTTTGTGCCCTTGCGGGGCTGTTTTTGTTACTGGGGGACGGCAATATTGGCCCTCTGTAACAAATCGGCCATAACCAGCCCTTGCAAACTGCACGGCTGCATTCCCCGAGCCCCCAGGGGGCCCAGACGAGCAGTTTGCCAAGGCCAATTTCTACGTCATAGCTGTAGTCCCACACGTGTTGGGGCAATCGACTGCACACATGTCCTACTAGTGCCCGCTACCGACACTGCACACAATTACTGCAACAGAAAGCACACGCATTCCCTCAATGTGCAGGCAATGGTTGACCACCGGGGAATCTTCACCAATGTCGTGGCCAACTACCCAGGCAGTGTGAATGATTCATACACCTTCCATCTCCAACCGGCACTTCCATGATGGCACCTACAGAAATGCTCTGCTCGTTGGTTAGTACCAACTGAACACACCACACCCCCTCACTCCACAACCATGCAACTTACAACTCTGGCAATGCATACGTCACAGACTCACATACAACATGACAAACAACATGCCCACCCACCAGACACGACAGCACAACTTACTGTGGCAACCTGGGCTAGCCATGTACATGAGCCATCAACGTCATGGCACCTCAGCCACACAATAGCGGAATGTGGTGAGAGGTGGGAACCAGGCATGTGTGAAGGAGGCAGGTGACCCATGAATGAGAATGTACACAATGCCAAGTGTGGCGGAGATGTGCTGCAGACTGCAGTATGCATACCGCAGGCATATCCATGTCTACATGCACTGCTGGTGTTTGGAATGTAGTGGACAGTGGACGCAACCATATCACCCCAGCAAGTGAGGAAGATCGCGGAAATGTAGCTTGTGGCGTCCCCCCTGTAAGCATGTGCATTGTGGGATGGCCCGGCATACGCCAGGCCAGCGTAGGGGTGTGAATAAAAAGCACGTAGCTCTGGACGTGGTTCTCTTCCAGAATGCCCAACGTGTCTGCCAGGGCAGCGACTCCCACCCCGCCATGAGGCTGACGCCGTGAGCGCTGTTGCCTGTGATCCTGTGCGCCTGCTGCACCCCGGGACGCTGGTCCCCGAACATGTCTTGCCCGCCACTGTGCAATCAGGCCTCACTGCTCACCTGCCGACAGCAGCGTGTGTCACAGAGGGCCCACCACGTGCCAGTGCAAGCTCCAAGCCCGAGACCCGTGACCTTGGCAGCCTCCTCAGACCATCACGGTCTCCACGATACAGGCCCACAGTACTCCTTTCTCGTTGACAGACTCTACCGCTGCCTCCGTCCTACACTATGGTCATGTAGGTCACATATTTGGAACTCAGTCTTGATATCCTGATGGCTGAGTTTATATGGTCATGGGACATTTGATGTCACTGTACTCCGTTTGATGTGCTGCCACCAAATCTGTGCATAGCATTCCAACCATACATGTCTGTTGTCCCTCGCTGACTACCACCTTCGGCCCCCACTGCGGGCCAGTAGGTCACACATTTGGAACTGAATCTTGATTTCCCAATGGGAGAGTTCATATCATTGTACGCCAGGAGAGGAGTAAGAGGAAGACGCAGTTCAGTACGGAGCAAAAAAGGATCATCATTACAGAGGTGTCCGAACACTACTGACAACTGCTCTGGTGTCCCTGATTCTGTTCCATGCGAGCAAACGACATGTGACTGTGGGCCCCTGCTGACCACTGCCTCCAGCCTACACTGTGGTCGAGTAGGTCACACATTTGGAACTCAGTCTTGATTTATTTATGGCACAGTTTATGCCATGGTACAGACCTCATCGCAGACTGCATCCCCTTTCAGCTTCGGTGCCACTAAGTCTGTTACCCGACATCCATGGACACTTTCTGGTTGAACTTTGGTGGCAACTGAGTCTATGGACTGGGGGTTGTCTTCATCATCATGTCGGTGATACTGACTTTGTGGCAAAAACAAGGCTGTAGCATTCCACTCCTCCATTTGCCGCTTCATGACGGCATAATGCCCTGGCGGACACCCTCCACTGTCCCACACAACCCTCCGCTACATTCACCTTCGACATTGACGAGGACCCATTCAGCTCACGTGGCCCTACCTATGTGCACCGCAAGTCACCGTCCTGCAGCGGTTTGCCTGTGCTGGCTGCAGTGCATCTGGGGCCACTAACTCTGTGCAGCTCACGATGTGGACCCTGTCTGATAGCATATTGGATGGCCTCTGGGTCGATGTACTGGGGGTCATCAAGGCCATGTGTCTGTGGCCCTGCACTGTCCGCTGCCTCCGGCCTCAACTGCGGTCCCCCTGGGTTCACACATCAAATCAAGTCCTGACCTGCCCGGATGTCACATCACCGCAGGATACACACGCCACCACCGCCTGGACCAACTCCAAACAACAGGTGCCAGAGTCGGAAGTGTCTCACTGCCAGACTATCAGAGTTGCTCACACCTGTCGTGGGTGCCATCATCAGCTTGATACCCTGCTCAGCTCTTCAGGTGCCACTAACTCAGTGCACCACAACTCATGGACCATTCTGGTTGCATATTGGTTGAACACTGTACTTTCTCTGGCTACCACCATGATGCTTCACAGTTGTTTTTGTTATGCTGGTGTTTTCTGTTTCCACTTTAATTGTGATCACTGTTGAAGTTGTTGCCAGCACCAGAGACTCCATGAGGGCTGTCTTTCACTCACCCCACACACATCCAGCACAGGCGTCACTGTACATGTGACCCAGGCAATAAAGGTGACAAGTGCATGTGCCCGTAGCCAGTTCGATAAACTATCTGAGTGTGTCTGTGTGCTCATAAAGTATGCATTAGAGCCCCAGATCCCACAACATTACATTGTGCTATGTACAGCAGACACAGCCATATCACCGCAAGTAGCAGGTGAGACCTTGCACATGTAGCTTTGTTGTCCCCCACTCAATACGTAAGAGGAGTGAACTGGGCTGGCATATGCAGGTCCAGCTTGGGGGTGTGGATGATTATCCCGTGGCTCTGGGCATGGTTCAGTACTGGAAATGTGCAAAGGCACGTGTCTCTGTCACAGTGTAGGTCTTCGTTGGGGAGTGTAAGAGGTCCCTGATGAGACTTACACACCCACATATGTGGTCTAGTTTGGCATCCATGAGGTCGAACCCCACCAGCACCTGTTCGGCCAACCCCTTCTGGCAGTCTAACACCTGGTCTTGGAATGCGGTGTGTTCTTCGGTGGGCTGCTGGGAGCCAGCCGTGGTGGTGGGTGCGTCCAGCTGTGTGGTCTGTGCAGGTGGTGGTATATCCTCGATGCAACTGGGCTGCCCTGCTCCTGGAGGTCGATTGCCTAAGATGTGTATGAACTGTTGTAGGGCGTCGGTGTCAAAAGTGTGGAGGTCCTCTTCAGCAGCACTGTAGAGTTGTCTGGTCTGCTGTGGTGGAGGTGTTGTTTGTCTCTCTGCAATGTGAAGGGAGATGCTGTTTGACATTGTGTTGGCATGTATGTTGACGCATTGTTCAAGTTTACATTCAGACTGCATGACAATGTACATTTTGACTGTTTTAGGGGAGCGGACTATTTGATGCGGGACAGTGGACATTTAGACTACATGACGTAGGTGAGGTTGTACACGTACATTTTCATCTGAGTTTCCTGCTATGTCAGATGTGATAGGCCAGTTTCTACGCACAAGCAGATCCAGTTGTGTCCTCTGTTCTGCAGTGTCAGTGTTGCACTTTGTACCACATTGTCGTCAATATGGATGTGCTGCTATTGCTATGTGTGTGTGCTGCATTGTGGGAGAGTCTCCCCTGTAGCTGTGATTTTGCTGCCCCTTATCCCTTGGAGGCGGTGTGCCTTTGACTTTTGTGCTTTTATGGTGCTGTGATGTTGGCGACTTGGGTCATTTGTGCTCTTGGACAGTTTTGTACTCTTGTGCATTGTTTGTCTGCAGATGTATTATTGACGTCAGTGGTTGTTTGTGCACGTGGATGTGTCAGAGTGTGGCCTGTTCCTTTACAGATGTGGTCCACACTCAGCCACCTCAGTCTCATGGCGTGCACAATGTCATGGTGATTGTACTCCAGCCATGCTGATCGTCATGTAGTGTCACTTGCATTGTCAGTGTGGCTCACAAATACGCATCTTTGCTGTGTTTTGCATGTGTGTGTTGTGGAATTGGTGATGTGTGGGGTGGGACCCCTTTGAGCACATGGTTGACGGGGGCCTACTTGATGTTTGTATGTGTGCTGCAGTGTGCCATGGGGATCAGCGACATGATACAGGGTCATTGTGGGTGTGCGGTGTGCTACACATCGTTGTGCATGTGTGCCATTGTGCCCATCTCCCCTTGTACCCCAGTCCCTGGTCGTTACTCACCCTGTTGATGTTGCGTCAGGTCATGTTGAGCTGTGTCCAGACTCCCAACTCCTTGCACCATCTCCACACTGACGACTGTGGCCACCATTTGCTCCAGCTCCGCCTGTGGCGCCGGACTTCAACTTCCAGTCGCCGTTGCTGCCTTCCTGTTGGCAGCGGATTTCTGCTTTGTTTGGCTTTTCACATCATGCCAGCGCATCTTGATGTCCTTGACACTCCGACTGCATTCACAATGGAATGCCATTTTTCCATCTGTGTTGCCAATGACACAGTGGAGGTGACGAACAGTTGTTGTTAGTATTCGGTCACCTCCGTGATGACAATCCAGTTGGCATGCGGACTGTACCCTGTCTTCCTCTTCCTCTTCTTCTTAGCCTTCCCCAACTCCGAGGTTCCTTGCTGGTGGTCTGTGGGGCTTGTGGGGTTTGCGTTGACCTGGGCACTCGGTCCGGGTGCATCCACGGTGCTATGCAGTTTATTTTGTTTTTGGTGTGTTTTTCTTGTCCTGCTTTTATAGTGCATTTTCCCGCATGATGCATGGAAATTGCAGGCCTGTTGCTGGTTATCGATGTGTTTGTCTCTCGGTTGGCCTCATCGCAACTTGTTTTGCGTTCGTGTTTCGTATTTTTGCTTCATCGCATTGATTTTAACGCGGTCATTTGGCGCGTTATCCTGCTACTATCGCATGGTGCCGCCGGGTTGAGAATACTACGTTAACACAGCGTTGTTTTCCCGCGATAGACTGCGATATGCAAAGTTGAGTTAAGCTAATTTAGCGATGATTATCACACGTTCTTGAGAATATGCCCCGGAGTGTGCTGCTTGTTTGGAGCCGGCCACGCTGGATGTTGGTCACTGCCCCTCACGATCTGACTGTGCTGGTCTATAACTACCTGAAGTGAATGAGCGTGTGCGCAGAGTATTCTGCATGCTGGGTGCTTTCTGGGCACAGCTTGTGGGCGGGATTACCAGAAAGGGAGTTCCCCATAGTGTTGCACCCATTATAGCAGGGGGCTGGAAAGGACTCACGAAATGAGCAAGACACCTGGCGCTTCAAGCCTCATTTGATACTGGCGGTCTTATTATATAACAGCACATCCCAATGAGTTTTATGCATCTTTGGAGGTGTCATTAAAAGTTTGAACATTTTCCTGGGGAAATTGACATAACCCAGTACCATTTTTAAAAGAAAGGTCTTGAAACCAATTATATTGAAATATTAACCATTTTAAAGTTCAGTGTCTCATTTACTTCCTATTGTGAAGGCAAATAAATGGAAATATGCAGCTAGACCCTCCTTTAAAATTCTTACAAATAAAAGGTGACCCACCTACACCCTGGAAAAGATAGAAGGAGGAGTTTCTAATCTATTTAATGTCAATAGATTGTAAAACAATTCCAGATGTGAGGAAAAACAGTATTCTATTGCATTCTTTAGGGTTTGAAGGACAAAAAGTCTTCAGGTCATTGTCTAAAATTGAAAATGAGAACGAAGATGAGGCATTCAATGACTTTGATGAAGCTCTTTTGAGACTAGATGCTCGCTTTAAGCCTACTATCAGTACAAGGCTTGAGCGATAACACTATTATACAAAGAGACAAAATGTAGGAGAATCAATTGATGAATTTCTAACTGCACTGAGCAGCTTATCTAATACATGTAATTTTGGAAACACAACTAATGAGATGATACGTGATCAACTCATGGAGAACACATGGAGGATCCCACCATGGATGAAGTGGTAGCCTCAGCCAAAGCTATAGAACAGTCAATGAACTTGGATAAAAGAGATACATGAAACTTAACAAGGTAAAAAGACAATGAGGTGTGTGCAGTTGCAGGAAGATAGGTGAAACATGATAGTTATGATAGTGGCTCAAGGGCAACAAAATGTACTGCTTTTGATGTTGCGATCCAAACCATTTTGCATGTTCAAGAAACTGTCCTGCACTTAACAAAGAGTACAACAATTGGAATAGAAAAGGTCACTTTTTAAGGATGTGTTGGGATGTAAAAAGACAAACCAAGCATCACATTGCACATCTTTCAGAGAAATTTAAATTGAAGATGGCATAGTCCTGGAGAGAAATGTAATGTTAATGGTACGTGTAAAAGATATGGAAGATGATGTTGAACCCATCAAACTGCCTATGTGCAATTTGCAAGTGCTGGGTACCGAGTTGTCTGTTATGGCAGACTCTGGTTCTCCTTCACAATAGTATCCCAGGAATACTTTGAAGCCAAATTTGAAAATAAAATGCCACTATTGTCACAACTAGTTGTAATAGCTGTCACTTTTGATGGACGATGCATTGATTTCATAAGTTATTTTAGTGCCATGGTAAAGTTCGAAAGAAGGGTGAGCCAGTTGAAGATGTATGTGGCCAAAAAGGAGCAAATGTGCTTGGGTGCAAGGACCAAAGAAGACTAATCATTGAAGTTGATCCTAATGCAGTGGACGCAGTACTGGTGGTAAAGAGCTGCAAGCTAAGGAAAAGATAATTTCCTCTTTCCCTGAAGTATTTAGTATTAGTGGGCGGAATTTGCGAAGTTGCCTTTCGCAACATTTCGCGAAACGGCAAAAAATCTCTGTGAAAACGTGAAATTTTGCATGCTCGCTGAGATTTCGTTGGCGGGGCTTCTTTGCAACTTCACATTCACAATGCCTCTTGTTGTCTCCCGTGACCATGTGTGTGCTACCTCATTGGGTAAATGTGTAGTGCTTTTCCTACACTACAGCTGTGTAAAGGGCCAGAAGAGTTGTCTCCCATGACCATGTGTGTCTGTAATTTTGCCTTTGAGTTTGCTGTCCATCATAGTGAGGAAAAGGTGGGAAGACGTTGCATACCGCTAGGGTGTGTGGGGCGGGGCAAAACGGGTGGGGCATCTATGCGAGTTAACATGCCTCTTGTTTATAAAGGGTCCGAGACCGATCAGAGCAGCAGATGAGGAGAAAGAAGCTCCTGGTCACAGGAACTAAACGGGAATTGCGCTCGAGAAATTCATGGATGCACAGAGCTCCATCAAGGATCACAGCTAATTTTTGAGGATAGATATGGGGAGAAAAGCACACCTGCCCAGCCTCGACCTAGCTCACGAATTATTTTGGCTGATTAATGCGTTACTGAATTTGAGCTTCAACTCGGGCACCGGCTTTATTTATATCTGTAAGTGCTTCCTGTTCAGGTTTAATTTTTGTGACAGGAGCATCGTGCCAGAATAAATCCTGCCCTGCATATTTTTATCCAGGAAGATGTCCCCGAATTCCGTCCCTCTGCGGATCGCGGAAGTTTCTACATTTGCACGTTCCGCGCGGTACGCGAAAATGCCAAAATTTCGCAAGTTACGTGAGCGGAACGCAATTTGTCGCTCACCCTTAGTTAAAAATTGGGGAAATTGTAAGGCTATAACATGAAATTAAATTGAAAAGTGGTGCTGAACCCATCAAACAAAAAGTGAGAATTGTACCATTCAGTGTTAGAAAGGAGTTACAATATCTTTTGGATCAAAAGCTAACAGAGGATATCAACGAAGATATAGAAACATCGGAGTGGATTCCCCCTGTGGGTTTGGGCAAGTAAAATAATAGAAAATCTGATTGTGCATAGACTTGAGGGCCCTTAGTGAAAACATCATAGCTGACAGACATCCGTTGCCAAAATAAATGATCTGCTCTCTATGTTCAATGGAGCCACAGTGTTTTCCACGTTAGACATACATTGTGCCTACCACCAAATAAACTTCGCTGGGAAGTCAAAGCATTTGATGACTTTCATCACACCATTTTGTGTGTACTAATTCAAAGGTATGCCGTTCGGACTGGCGTTAGCATTATCAGTTTTCCAGAGAGCCACGCAACATATGTTCAGGGAAACAGAGAATCAAGTTCGATGCTGCCAGGCCAATATCCTGGAATTTGCTAAAATCGAGGAGGAGGAACATATTGGTGTACTTAAAGAGGTTATAATAATCCAACAAGGAGCTACAGAGGGATGATAAATGCCAGGCCACCCTCCACTCAATTTATAATCCAACAACAAAGACCTGACAGAAGCCGGCATTTTTTATCAGTTTTTATATGTAAATACATAGGATTACTCATAGGGTAATGTATATATCTATTTCCCCTAAATCTGTAGTTCTTTTTATGAACTCTGAAACAATCCCCTGTGCCTTACAAATTAATATTTAGTGATTCCCACAATGTGAAAAAAAACAGCAAAAAGTTAAGTCACTCAACCAGCACCCATCAATCTTGAAAAGTATATATGTCACAAGGATGGTGAGGTGCAAGGAAAAAGTGTAGAGAAATGAGAAAGTATCTCACGTGCGCACCACCAGAGGAGCTGCTGGCAGGTACTCACCAGCTTGCCCACGTACTTATCATCATTGATAACTTTCTCATGAAAAGAAAAATGTGTCCAGTGCAAGAGAAGTGCAAACAAATTTTTTAGAGAAAATATAAGCAAAACCCAAAAGAAAAAAGAGACAAGTGAAGTCTCCAGTAAAATTGGGTCCAACTCACATATATACTTCCAACTTCTTTATTTCACTACGTGAATTATCCCAAGGTTAAAAACACAGCATGTTGTTAACCACATCTAGGATGGCCAACATGTTTCATTGCCTATTTCAAAGATAGCGGCAAATTCATCAGGGCATCTGAGGTCAGCATTCACCTCCCCGGACCTTTCTACTAAAAAACAGAGTGACTGCAAACAAAGAAAAGAAACATGGCTGGTAATTCGTAAGAGACACCGCCCATTCCTATCCAATAATTCAAGACAGGTAGTCATAACAACATAAACTGAATTAAAATGGTAACCATATGACATGAGGTTACAAAAGGTATTTACCTAGTGAGAGCCACGGGCCCACATACCAGCTCTCACTTAGTTGCGGGGATGTGTATTATGTAAACTATTCTCCCCATCTGCAAGCACCTCTGTTGCTCACACCTTCATCTGTGGAGACAGACGCATACATTGAAATAATAGATGCATCAAACTAAAATTCTGTACAGACATCACCACTCCATCCTACATGCCCTACATCACGATAAAGCATAGGATTGAGTTTGAGAATAGTTAAACACCAGAAAATTGTTATCCATCCCTGACTCGTTAAAAATCCCATTCAATTCATCCCTTCTGATATCAAGAACCCGTTTTCACCTTTTCCCCATTTCGTTATTTTCCCCGGGGTCCTCAATCATTCAACTCTGTTTTTAAAAAAAAAACATGCCATAAGCCTTTGCCCACAACTTAAGTATACACACGAACCCTTCAAGCCAACCATATCGCCAAACATGCTCTCACCTTTTGCGCTGTAAATGCGCGCGGTCATTCGTCCCGGCATCAAACCCGGCCAATCCGCATATTCAGTTTTAAAGCATAGCGCGTCCCTTCTCCTTCTGGTTCCCATCATTACGTAAGTAACACGACCGGGATCAGGAGCAAAGCGTCTGATTACGTCTAGCCGATTCAGCGTCCATCTTGGAAGAAACAACCTGATTGTAAACACAGGGCTAATGTGGATGAAGCAGGATACCATTTTGCATACACCACATCCACCTCCGAATATCAGCACAGCATGGTAATGTCCCATAATATTATGCTAGAATTCAAATAAAATTCCTTTTATAAAGCCACGGTATTTATAACCACCAAACAGTTGCGAGTAAAACAGCACAACAGAACCAAGGCTGTTTTCTTGGGAGAAAAATGTAACCGTTTATGAACCAAATCAAATAGATGGCAAAAGTCAGTGGGCATACAAAGGCTTGGAAAATGTAGACATCCTGAAAACTGTATGCCTTCATACAGCCCAGAAAGTTTGTTCACAATACTAGGGATACATCATTATATGACACAACATTATTGACCACAAAGGAGCAGCGCTATATATGATATCATTTTCTATCTAGTAATATTATTCCCTTCAATTTGGTCTTTAAGACCAATTTGGTCCGCCTTCTCAGAGTAAATCCAACTCTCAGTTTGAGGTGCTATCATGTATATTGGTCCCAAGATGGCTGCAAACCATTCTTGGATGAAGTGCTGACAGCCAATCAGATCTCACGATGAGATGTGTGGTTAGGCTCCGCCCAGATATATATGTGATTTTACTTTTGATTTTCTCAGGAACTACTGAATGGACTTACACCATTTAAGCAAGGACCCCCAGGGCCACAAAAAAAATTTGTTTTAAATAATTTTGGCAGAATTCACATTGGGGCCGCGAATCCAGACAAAATTATTTAAGAAAAACTAAGCTCCGGCTCCTGCGCTTCGTTTTTCAAAGCCCCCAGGTGGTCCAGGTCCCGGGGGCACTCGCCAAATACTTGTGGTGGCTTGTGGGGGCCCCCCTACAAAATATGCATGGGGGTCCTACTGGTCTGTAATATGGTTTTGTAGGGCATAGTTTAAAAACGTTATGTAGTGTAAACTCTGCTTTTCATTCATGGAGCGCCTTGTTTCGGATATATTTTAGTACTTTTATCTTCAAGTTGTGCAATGCTAGGTGCTTTGGTTGTTCTGTGTTGTCACTTCCTGGTGTGAGACTGTACAAGCATTAACCCCTCCTCTCTCCCTGCAGCCACGGCCTCCAGTGAAGGTTACTCCAGGTGCCTTCAGGACTCTCTGCACTTCCTCTCCCTCCACGGAGCCCCCACAGAGACCCGGATGAAGCTGCTGCTTGCCCTCCACAGACGTGCGACTGCAGCAGAGGCGGTGTGTCTTTCTTGGCCTCTGTCCTGTCCCAGCAGCACTAAAGAGCCCGCCCAGGACAGCGACAGAGCCCTGTGGAGACCCTGGTAATACGGGGACTGGGACCTGGACTTTTCATCAGGCTTCTTTAGAGTCCTAGGCAGTGGTCGAAGTGGGCGGGAACGGCAGGGCCCCTACTTCTTTAATTCTATAGATTCCGTTCCCCTACTTTTTTATTTTGAACATGCGTCCCGGGACGTAAGAAATATCCACGGCCTTGAAGAGGGCTCGGTATTAGTGGCTGTTCGGGGACGTGCGGGGAGCAGAGAAGGAAAAGGTCTCCGTCTCTTGCTTCCTGCCCAGACAAGACATGGAAGGTGTCCGCTTCTGCTCTGCCGCTGGCAGCTGCCCCCTCACCCACCCACCCTCTTTCTTACTCATATTCCCTCTCTGTCTGTCTAACTCCTCCTCACTTACCGAAAACCATGACTCAAGAAATGGTTCTCACCCTCTCTTTCTTCCTGTCGTTCATTTGTTCGCCTGTGAAATGGATGCAAAAACAAAAACTTTTGCTGGAAATGCCGTTTTGACATTTTTCTATTCCAAAGTGCAGCCTCGGAAATAAAAGGTTCAAAATGTGAAAAATCAATTTTAAAAAAACAAGACGGAGTGTTCTTAAAGTGGCCTGATTGTTTTAATTCAAACCCCAAAAACATTAACGTCACTTTACTGAGTTTGCCAGTGAAGCGCTGTTTTCCCCTGGTGGGGAAGTGCGCCAAACCTGGAGATATTGCAATACCTGGTTGATGGGTGGATTGGAAAACAAAATGTATACGGCGGCTGTGCCCTTGAGAATAGTAGCCCATGTTCTGGTGTCAACATGGGCTTCTATTGGAATTCTCTGCGGCATATTATCAAGCCCATTATCGCCACTTTAGCTAAAGCGGCGATAATTTTAACGCCGTGCTTGATAATATGCCCCACAGTCTTTTTAAACCATACTGCTTACGTTTTGTAAGCATATAAGCAGTGGACATTGAAATGGGTCCTTTCTGGGCCCTGTAGTTTTCAGGCAAAAATACTCGTTGATTTCTGCATAAATGTAAAAGCGTTAAGGTCACCATGTTGTTTCTGCTTACATTTCACATTGCTTTATTTAATCTTTCATTCCCTATGAGTGTTTGCTTTTTCCAGGATGTTGTTTCTTTTTCTTTTCGACAGTATATTGCTCTTGCCTAGTGCGTAATTTGAATTGAGTCGCATCCAGTTGTTTATAGCAGGTCTAATTGGAATAGTTGAAGGCAGTGTGAATTTCGCTCAATGGGGCAGTATGGTGTTCAGTGAGGGAGCGGATGTAGAACTGGGGGCAGAGCTGCCGAATTTAGAACTAGGGAACCAGATTCAGCCTTCATGACCAGTCCACCAGACCATTCTCCTGAGGGAGCACATGCCCATGCTAGACCTTAGAAGGCCCTGCAAAACCGGAAAAGCCCTGGTGTCTTAGCACCAGTAGGTGGACCCTAGCAGTGGCAAGTGTGGGTTCACCTTGAAGGCTTGCCCACCACAATCCATACTGAAGTTCACCTCCAGTCTTGTGGGCAGGCCTACGAAGTAGCAGACCCTAGAGCAACAGTGACTCTGTCACTGAGGTCACAGGACCCCTGAGAAGAGCCGGCTCTAGGGCAGTGCGACCGGTGTGAGTGCAACAGGTGCTGACTTTGAGTGGGAGCGTTGTAAATTATGGTTTTAAAAAAGCCCTTGCTGCCTCCTTCCTGGCCTACAACAATTTTCGGCAATAATAAAAATGTCATGATAACTCAGGTGAATAAACTTCTTCCTAGAGAAAGATCGGAGTTTTGTCTAGTGGAAGTTTTGACTCATGGAAAGATAGCGCAGAGGGTTCATGTGTCTGCTGCAAAGAAAATGTACAATGCACATCACAAAGTGCACATATTGTAAATAGGTCAGTGGGTTACTGCTTTTGTCAGTAAGATCCTTTTGTTACTTGCAGTTTATAAGTTAAAATCCTAACAAAGAACAGTGAGCTATTAACTTTCATCTAAGAGCTGCAAGCAATCTGCAAGGTATAAACTAGAGCTTTATGGTTTTTTCCCTAAGCCTTTGATTATCCTAATGTTGCAAAAAGTGTTCATTTGGATAGAAATCAATAATGATTATTAAAGAGAACCCCCAATCATGGTATTAACTTTAAAATTCTGAGTTTGTGTTTCTCCAGATCAATCACTATTAAACTCTACGGCCTACTGATATGGTTGTCATGTGACTCCTACATCTTGTAGTCCTTTGTCTTATGTAACATTTCCTATACAGTGATTACACACATAAAATTGATTGTCTCTATATATATTGCTGACGACAGAAAATCCATGGCTCGGAAACAAATGACGTGTGCTTTCATTTTTAAGCATATTTGGGACATTCTGTGATTAGAAACATATCCCTTTTTGTGAATTTATTTTAATGTCAATAACCCATATTAATCGTTAAATAATCATGTGTATCCATTGGTTGAATTACATAACATAATAAGCAGTAACTGGTCAGTGACATGCCAAACAAATACTAAAGATTGAGATGTTTTGCCAATGCTGGCCACACCTCTAACTCCGCCCACTGACCCCATCCTCGGGTTATTCCCGCCCTCTGATTCTCCGACCACAGTTCCCCTACTTTTTTTCCCCACTTCGACCACTTGCCCTAGGTCCTCTCCGAGAGAGAATATTCATTCTTGTGTCTGGAGTGGCCCTACTGTGCAGGGTGGAGTTTACGGCACTTCAAAGAGCGGAGCGAGGAGTGAGTTGTATATCGTCACAGGATGGACAAAGTGAATATTATATGCATGTAAAATAGAGACGTCACTATCATATCCTCACAGGAGGAACAGGGTGTGAATACTATTCCTCTGAGGTGGGGCGCTGCTTGCAGTGCGATTTTAGTGAACATTAGTTTACAGATCTGCAACAATCCCATATACAGCTGGCATCAGAACTCCGATGCAAGTTCAGTATGTGTTTAAACATTAACTTTTCTTACCACCTGCACATTACATGATTGTGAATTATTGAGTCCATCGAGTGATTTGTGGCACAGAATAGCTTATATCAGTTTTGCTATGTATGTATTTTCAATGGAAAATGTATCACGAAAATGACTATGAGGAGTGAGTGTAGGCCCAGAAATTGATATTTTTGCAATTTAAATGAGCGCCTGATTTTAATAGGATCAAAGCACAGAGAGCATGTCTCACCACGCTTCGGTGTCTGCGATGGAAACCTAAGGTAAACCTCAAGCTATTGAAAGGCGCTGCGATGCATTTATTGAGTGCTATACAAGCCCCAATTAAGAGTAATGGAAAGGGGGGGCTCTTGGCCCCCCCGCCTGCATGGCAGTGCGGCGACCTCCCCCGGACTTCTCGGTGGTGAGGCGTGTTCACTGGGGGCGCGCCCTACCACCGATTGGCTGCCTACGTGACCCGGATGTCGTTAATCGACATCCGGGTCGGAGGGGAGGGGGGGCGGGCCACTGGGGGGGGATAAAGCGGCGGGGAGCGCCCAGGTGACCCCCTTGTTCCCTGGACGCTCCCCCACAAAGGACGTGCCCCGGCGCTCAGGGCGGTAAATTTTCCTTTTCTTTTTTGTCTTGCAGGTCCGCTGGCTGAATCGGGACTCCTCGGCGCTGGATTGCCCGGGGGCTGGAGCGTGCCGCCTGCTTGGAAAAGCTGTTTCGCCCGGCTGCGCATGCGCACACCTGTAGGGGAGGCGCAGCTAGTAGGACCTGACACCGGTTAGCAACCTTGCCATATGGCCCAGAAATGTTAGTATACAAAAATGCAGAGGAGGATGTTAGACTCGGTTAGGAAACAATCTGTATTAGAGTCTTTGTTAAGGATAGTCACTCACACCTGTTGACAATAATGTATCTAATGTCCTGCTGAATTTTTGTATAACTGTTTATCATGCAAATTTAAAATTTATTGTTTTGTACTTAATAAATACGGCCGGGGGGTCTCGCGACCTCCCGCCTTCCAAAGATACCACGTCTAGGTGCTGTGTCCGGGGGTGGTGTGGTCATAGGGGGAGGGCGGTAGCCAGTCACTGACCATGTGGAAAGGGGGGGCTCTTGGCCCCCCCGCCTGCATGGCAGTGCGGCGACCTCCCCCGGACTTCTCGGTGGTGGGGCGTGTTCACTGGGGGCGCGCCCTACCACCGATTGGCTGCCTACGTGACCCGGATGTCGTTAATTGACATCCGGGTCGGAGGGGAGGGGGGGCGGGCCACTGGGGGGGATAAAGCGGCGGGGAGCGCCCAGGTGACCCCCTTGTTCCCTGGACGCTCCCCCACAACGGACGTGCCCCGGCGCTCAGGGCGGTAAATTTTCCCCACCCACCATCCCTGGAGTACGTGGTTGATGCGTTGCTAGTCCAACTAGCGGGCATTGGGCGCGTGAAACTGTTATGAGATGTTAGTTTCTGATGAGGTTTTCTTTTAAGACTTTTTCTCCCATTGTAGTGATCAATATGGTATTGTGCAGTTATGTTCTTGACTATGCTTTCTTGTAGGCCTTTTTCTCCCAAGGTAGTGAATGATACTGTATTATGTGTAACTGATGCAGTCGTGTTTAGGCCTTTTCTTTCCCTTGTAGCTTTATGGTGTTATACATGACGTGTGATTTTAGTCAGTGTAGTTGTCCTTTAGAATTTTCTCCCATAGGTCGTCGTATTTATTAGGTATGGGGGCATGCGGTAAGGTCATGACCGGTGAGCAACTATTTGAAGGTCTGAGGGGGCGGGCATCATCCTACGGAGGTGCCCGCCCAGGGGGAGGGGCCATTGGCCCCTCCTAGAACTTCAGGGGCAAGGTAACTGGTGCATCAAAGGGGCGCGGGTTGGGGAGTCACGCTTTCCTTAGGCTGGTAGCCACCCCGCGCGCGCATACTCATGACATCACCGGATGGCGCAGAGTAAGGGCCCTCCTTTAGTGGGTAAATGAAGTTCACGGCGTGGACCGGGTAATTACCGGGCCCGGCTGCGCATGCGCACACCTGTAGGGGAGGCGCAGCTAGTAGGACCTGACACCGGTTAGTGACCTTGCCATATGGCCCAGAAATGTTAGTATACAAAAATGCAGAGGAGGATGTTAGACTCGGTTAGGAAACAATCTGTATTAGAGTCTTTGTTAAGGATAGTCACTCACACCTGTTGACAATAATGTATCTAATGTCCTGCTGAATTTTTGTATAACTGTTTATCATGCAAATTTAAAATTTATTGTTTTGTACTTAATAAATACGGCCGGGGGGTCTCGCGACCTCCCGCCTTCCAAAGATACCACGTCTAGGTGCTGTGTCCGGGGGTGGTGTGGTCATAGGGGGAGGGCGGTAGCCAGTCACTGACCATGCGTGAAATGCGTCATCATGTATAATTTATTTCAGGTGATCCCAACGCATCCACTCTCCAGTTACACCTCAAATTAGTGAGGGGTAAAGTAGTAAAGGCCCAGTGCCCCTATTACATCACCCTGACTCTTGTTCAGTGGCACGCGCGACTGACTGCGCTTCACGTGCATGTGCGGAGGGAACATGATCTGCTGGGGGTCTCCGAGCACAGAGTGAGCGCTCCTTCAAGCACCAGGGAGAGGGGTCCTGATGACGACAGATTGTTCTCTAGTGAAAGAGTGTGAACACGTGTTTCACAAGCAGCTATGAGTTCTGACACCCACTCGGATGCTCTGAGTATACACATCCACGGAGATCTGGCGCCTGGAGGTGCTTTGATGGGGGGAGGGGGGGCTGCCAGCACTCCGGGTAACACCCTGTCCGTTGGGCACGCTTACACCTACACAAGTTGATGTGGTATTTTAGGAATGTACCAAAATGATGTACACGGCAGAGAATCACAGTTACTGTCCTAAATATACTGCAGCGGCCCGGCAGCTTTAATGTCCAAATAAAGTATGGCAGACATCACAATAAGTAATGGAATTGTCCATCTGAATTGAGAGCATCTCGGCTGAGAAGAGTTTTTATCTCCTCTCGTATTAGAGGCCGAACCATTAGTGCGGTGCTATCCAATTATAAATAATATAGGCCTGTAAAGAAGGGACGTATCTGTGTCTTTCTAGATATCGCCTGCTGAAAAGTGCCAGTTTTGTCCCCTAAAACGTAGAGGAGCTCCGCTACAGGGAAAACAGCATGTTTTAGAAACTTGAAGGTATAAACATTACAATTGTGTCTTTATTTCACGTATTCTTCTGCCCCGTTTACTCATAACTACAGTATATACATAATTTAAAAATAAACAAAAACAAGGCTGGAAGATGGGGTCACAGCCCCCCTCCCCCCCAAAAGAAAACAAAAAAAAGGAACTGGAAATTCGCGGGAGGCCCCTCCCCCTACCTGCACCACTGTGAAAACGTACCCCGTGGTGCGTTTTAAGTTGAGGAATTAATTATCCTTCAATCCTGAGGGTCCCTGAGGGAGAACTAGCCCACCAAGTACCTCCAGTAGGCGCCACAGTGCTGCGTTGCAGAGAGGTGATCCGAGGCCACGCCCCTTTTTACACTTCTCTGCAATGCAGCTATGTGGTGCTTACTGGAGGTACCTGGTGGGCTAGTTGGACCCCAGGGACCCTAAGGATTGAAGGGAACTTAATCCCCCAATTTACAACGCGCCAGGGGTATTATTTTTTTTAGTAATCCACTTCCTTGTTTAATAAATGTTTTACAATCAATTGAAGCATGTTGTAAATTATTTTGGTTTGTTTGCAAAGTCTATGTTCAATTTGGGAACAGATTGCACCTTTCTTGGTTGTTGGCAGCTTTGAACTTTTTGAAGTGAAATTTGCCCAGTGTGGACTGGAAGGAATTGTGCAATCCTTCAACTGCATTCTTTGTTTTGGCTTCCTGTGCCAAGGTGCTATCATAGATATTCCACCATGGTATATGGAATTTAAGGTGGTGTCTGTGACCAGAGTGATGTAGTCTTAGTTTCTGTTTGTGTTGTTGGTAGAAAGGGATTTATTTCTATTAGTAAATTGCAGTGGTTAGCTACCCCTGTGTCAGGGACCTAGGCTAGTGATCTGATTTTCTTTTCAAAGGCAAATTGACTGTTTGTAGCATATTCCACATTTAGGGCCAGATTACGATGCCGGTCAGGCAGGCTTCCATGGTCCTGTTGGAGGCGGTCCAACTGCCGTGGTCTCAATGGAAGCGGTCAGCCCGACCGCTGGATTACGATGCATGCATTCTGTACTCCAACCGACCACTGAAAGACCGCCAACTTTAATAGCCTTTCTCTGACAGCTGAGATGGCGGTCAGAGAATAACACCATCCATAGGGCAGTACTGGAATCTCTGGGTTTACGATGATCCAACCGTGGCAGTCTGACCGTCTGACTTGAGTCATCGGAAACAATGGATTTGGGGTGCATACTCTCTCAAAGTTGCATCTCTCTGACAGTATCTAGCGTGGATCTCTTTCTCCAGGTCCCCCCTACACTGTGGCAGCTGAACTCCGAAGACTATGACCCTGTGGGTGCCGTAATGCAGGTAAGTCCGTAGGTGGCATGTATCTCCATTGACTGGACTGTGAACAGATTGCCACACTCCAGCAATGGGGTACATGATGCACAAGGCATATACCCAAATATGTCATGCATGTATGTACATATCATGTTTCCTATGATTTTGCAAGAACTTGTAACAACATATTTGGGAGTATGTTCACTGCCCTAGATGAGACGGTCATGGTAGCAGCAGTTGCATTGTAATGCGGCAAAGTGAAGTTTCCCGGCCTCGAGGGTCTGAATCAGATCGCTGCCTCGGATGGTCGGTCGGATTGGCATCGTAATCAGGCCCTTAGTGTAGATTGCTGGATATGTCTTCATATGCTTTGATTGAAATAGTAGTAACAGCCTTCAATGGCTATGTGTGGGTGACCTTTTATGTTTTGAATCATAGCTTGTTTAAAGTCTATCATTTTGTTTTTAATGTAGTAGTTATTTGCTTTATGTTTAACGTGGTATGAGTCCGTAGTAAATGATGCTTTGTTTATTTTGTAGTAAAGCATATATAGAAGGGATATTTATGGTGTATATCTGAGTGTATGGTTTGGGGCACATTGTGAAGGTCCCAACCATCATCCAGGTCTGACAATGGCTTAGTTTTAGTGAGTTATCTGCTGTGGAAAATATTTCGATTTATCATTGTTTAGGTTGTCATTTATCAGGAAGGGTTTCCGCACTATGGAAGTCCTTGTACCATCATGGGACAGACCATCACCTGGTCTGACCCCCTTTTTAGGATGCGACTGAAGACTGTTAGGTTGAACGCCTTCATTTTACTATGGCAGTATTCATTCCGGCTGTAAACCAGCCATAATACATGCTCCCATAGTGAAATGGGAAGTGCAGTTCATCCCTGCACCCCGTGGCACGCACCTCAAAGTGCCTGCCACAAGGTCCAGGGATCAACAGGGGGACACTATTGGTGCCCCCTCGGCCTCCAACCACAGGCCGTGCACCCAAGGGGGCCCTGCATGAGGCCCCCAAAGACGCTTTCCGGCACGGTTTCCATGTTGGACAGGCCGGCATGGAAACCATTTCGGAAACAGTCATCGTAATTTCATGCCAGATTCCAACTGGCAGAGTGGCTCTCCAAGCCCATCAGAAGCCAGCCATACTGACCAACTGGTTTCCTTTCCGACCACCTCTATCATCATGAGGCGTTTAGAAAGGAATCCGACCGGCCCATTACGATGCGGCCCTAAAGGCTCTGACCAAAGGTCGTAGCCTTTACAAGCTGTATCGTCATCGTCCCCTAAATGTAATTTTTAAGTTTTCAGAGATTTCTGTGTAGTAGTATCTTCTAGGAGCTGAGGGGTGTCGCTGGTTGCTTTTTTAGTTCACACAATTGAACTTTTAAAAGTAGGTATAGGTGGTAGTTGACATGTGACGAGTTTGTTGACTTTAGTGATTATATCGTTTAGGATTTTTGACGTGGGCTCCAGGGAGCTAGTGTTTGCCTCTCTAATATCCAGCAAAACCCCCCTTACTTCTATTTCTGTTACATTTGGGGGTGGTAGTGTTCCCTTACATAAATCACAATTTAATTGTCTGCAGTTACCTTTGCATAGCACACATTAGAGTAATATTTAGTAAATTTCCAATTCACAATTTCCATTGATGTACTTGGCTGCAGGTGTAGCCCATGTGAATAATTCCTTTCTTTTCTGTGATGTTATATATCTTGCTCTTTCTGTCATTATGTTTGAAAATAGTGTAATTGTATATAGAATTACAGTTTAAAAATGTTTATACAATTGTTATTTCTGTGTAAAATTATGCAACTAGTTTTCTTATATATACTTACATATATGTTGTTCTTAGATGTTTCACACTTTTTAAAAGCTTTTCTGTTGGAACAGGTGCTTTCTTTTCTGATGGTAGAAAAATTAATATCAGTTTCATTTGAAATATTCATTCATTCGTAGTTTGTAGAGGTTGAAGTTGTTAGATTTATTTTTTTCTGTTTTGGGGTGAGTTTCTGTTTTATGATAATTTCCATTTTAGTGAAAAGTTAGTTTTAGTTTACATCTAAGTTTTACTTACTTTGCAAGGTAGTTTTTAGTAGTTGTTTTATATAAATATATATCTATATGTATACATATATCTATATTATCTACTGGCGGTCGCCAGTAGATAGTTATAGTTAGGACCGTGTTTCCATAGGAAATCCGCAACATTCTATTTGGAATAACTTTGGCGCCGGTTGACGAATCCTCGCAAAATTTTCAAAATAGGTGGGGCGCTCCGCTCCGCTCCTACCCTCAAAGTCTCGGGGGGATTCGTCAAGCGGGGGCTGAGAAAAAAAGGGGGTCCCAAAACGTGTTTTCCCCATGCAATTTTCTGTTATGGCAGACTCTGGTTCTCCTTCACAATAGTATCCCAGGAATACTTTGAAGCCAAATTTGAAAATAAAATGCCACTATTGTCACAACTAGTTGTAATAGCTGTCACTTTTGATGGACGATGCATTGATTTCATAAGTTATTTTAGTGCCATGGTAAAGTTCGAAAGAAGGGTGAGCCAGTTGAAGATGTATGTGGCCAAAAAGGAGCAAATGTGCTTGGGTGGAAGGACCAAAGAAGACTAATCATTGAAGTTGATCCTAATGCAGTGGACGCAGTACTGGTGGTAAAGAGCTGCAAGCTAAGGAAAAGATAATTTCCTCTTTCCCTGAAGTATTTAGTATTAGTGGGCGGAATTTGCGAAGTTGCCTTTCGCAACATTTCGCGAAACGGCAAAAAATCTCTGTGAAAACGTGAAATTTTGCATGCTCGCTGAGATTTCGTTGGCGGGGCTTCTTTGCAACTTCACATTCACAATGCCTCTTGTTGTCTCCCGTGACCATGTGTGTGCTACCTCATTGGGTAAATGTGTAGTGCTTTTCCTACACTACAGCTGTGTAAAGGGCCAGAAGTGTTGTCTCCCATGACCATGTGTGTCTGTAATTTTGCCTTTGAGTTTGCTGTCCATCATAGTGAGGAAAAGGTGGGAAGACGTTGCATACCGCTAGGGTGTGTGGGGCGGGGCAAAACGGGTGGGGCATCTATGCGAGTTAACATGCCTCTTGTTTATAAAGGGTCCGAGACCGATCAGAGCAGCAGATGAGGAGAAAGAAGCTCCTGGTCACAGGAACTAAACGGGAATTGCGCTCGAGAAATTCATGGATGCACAGAGCTCCATCAAGGATCACAGCTAATTTTTGAGGATAGATATGGGGAGAAAAGCACACCTGCCCAGCCTCGACCTAGCTCACGAATTATTTTGGCTGATTAATGCGTTACTGAATTTGAGCTTCAACTCGGGCACCGGCTTTATTTATATCTGTAAGTGCTTCCTGTTCAGGTTTAATTTTTGTGACAGGAGCATCGTGCCAGAATAAATCCTGCCCTGCATATTTTTATCCAGGAAGATGTCCCCGAATTCCGTCCCTCTGCGGATCGCTGAAGTTTCTACATTTGCACGTTCCGCGCGGTACGCGAAAATGCCAAAATTTCGCAAGTTACGTGAGCGGAACGCAATTTGTCGCTCACCCTTAGTTAAAAATTGGGGAAATTGTAAGGCTATAACATGAAATTAAATTGAAAAGTGGTGCTGAACCCATCAAACAAAAAGTGAGAATTGTACCATTCAGTGTTAGAAAGGAGTTACAATATCTTTTGGATCAAAAGCTAACAGAGGATATCAACGAAGATATAGAAACATCGGAGTGGATTCCCCCTGTGGGTTTGGGCAAGTAAAATAATAGAAAATCTGATTGTGCATAGACTTGAGGGCCCTTAGTGAAAACATCATAGCTGACAGACATCCGTTGCCAAAATAAATGATCTGCTCTCTATGTTCAATGGAGCCACAGTGTTTTCCACGTTAGACATACATTGTGCCTACCACCAAATAAACTTCGCTGGGAAGTCAAAGCATTTGATGACTTTCATCACACCATTTTGTGTGTACTAATTCAAAGGTATGCCGTTCGGACTGGCGTTAGCATTATCAGTTTTCCAGAGAGCCACGCAACATATGTTCAGGGAAACAGAGAATCAAGTTCGATGCTGCCAGGCCAATATCCTGGAATTTGCTAAAATCGAGGAGGAGGAACATATTGGTGTACTTAAAGAGGTTATAATAATCCAACAAGGAGCTACAGAGGGATGATAAATGCCAGGCCACCCTCCACTCAATTTATAATCCAACAACAAAGACCTGACAGAAGCCGGCATTTTTTATCAGTTTTTATATGTAAATACATAGGATTACTCATAGGGTAATGTATATATCTATTTCCCCTAAATCTGTAGTTCTTTTTATGAACTCTGAAACAATCCCCTGTGCCTTACAAATTAATATTTAGTGATTCCCACAATGTGAAAAAAAACAGCAAAAAGTTAAGTCACTCAACCAGCACCCATCAATCTTGAAAAGTATATATGTCACAAGGATGGTGAGGTGCAAGGAAAAAGTGTAGAGAAATGAGAAAGTATCTCACGTGCGCACCACCAGAGGAGCTGCTGGCAGGTACTCACCAGCTTGCCCACGTACTTATCATCATTGATAACTTTCTCATGAAAAGAAAAATGTGTCCAGTGCAAGAGAAGTGCAAACAAATTTTTTAGAGAAAATATAAGCAAAACCCAAAAGAAAAAAGAGACAAGTGAAGTCTCCAGTAAAATTGGGTCCAACTCACATATATACTTCCAACTTCTTTATTTCACTACGTGAATTATCCCAAGGTTAAAAACACAGCATGTTGTTAACCACATCTAGGATGGCCAACATGTTTCATTGCCTATTTCAAAGATAGCGGCAAATTCATCAGGGCATCTGAGGTCAGCATTCACCTCCCCGGACCTTTCTACTAAAAAACAGAGTGACTGCAAACAAAGAAAAGAAACATGGCTGGTAATTCGTAAGAGACACCGCCCATTCCTATCCAATAATTCAAGACAGGTAGTCATAACAACATAAACTGAATTAAAATGGTAACCATATGACATGAGGTTACAAAAAGTATTTACCTAGTGAGAGCCACGGGCCCACATACCAGCTCTCACTTAGTTGCGGGGATGTGTATTATGTAAACTATTCTCCCCATCTGCAAGCACCTCTGTTGCTCACACCTTCATCTGTGGAGACAGACGCATACATTGAAATAATAGATGCATCAAACTAAAATTCTGTACAGACATCACCACTCCATCCTACATGCCCTACATCACGATAAAGCATAGGATTGAGTTTGAGAATAGTTAAACACCAGAAAATTGTTATCCATCCCTGACTCGTTAAAAATCCCATTCAATTCATCCCTTCTGATATCAAGAACCCGTTTTCACCTTTTCCCCATTTCGTTATTTTCCCCGGGGTCCTCAATCATTCAACTCTGTTTTTAAAAAAAAAACATGCCATAAGCCTTTGCCCACAACTTAAGTATACACACGAACCCTTCAAGCCAACCATATCGCCAAACATGCTCTCACCTTTTGCGCTGTAAATGCGCACGGTCATTCGTCCCGGCATCAAACCCGGCCAATCCGCATATTCAGTTTTAAAGCATAGCGCGTCCCTTCTCCTTCTGGTTCCCATCATTACGTAAGTAACACGACCGGGATCAGGAGCAAAGCGTCTGATTACGTCTAGCCGATTCAGCGTCCATCTTGGAAGAAACAACCTGATTGTAAACACAGGGCTAATGTGGATGAAGCAGGATACCATTTTGCATACACCACATCCACCTCCGAATATCAGCACAGCATGGTAATGTCCCATAATATTATGCTAGAATTCAAATAAAATTCCTTTTATAAAGCCACGGTATTTATAACCACCAAACAGTTGCGAGTAAAACAGCACAACAGAACCAAGGCTGTTTTCTTGGGAGAAAAATGTAACCGTTTATGAACCAAATCAAATAGATGGCAAAAGTCAGTGGGCATACAAAGGCTTGGAAAATGTAGACATCCTGAAAACTGTATGCCTTCATACAGCCCAGAAAGTTTGTTCACAATACTAGGGACACATCATTATATGACACAACATTATTGACCACAAAGGAGCAGCGCTATATATGATATCATTTTCTATCTAGTAATATTATTCCCTTCAATTTGGTCTTTAAGACCAATTTGGTCCGCCTTCTCAGAGTAAATCCAACTCTCAGTTTGAGGTGCTATCATGTATATTGGTCCCAAGATGGCTGCAAACCATTCTTGGATGAAGTGCTGACAGCCAATCAGATCTCACGATGAGATGTGTGGTTAGGCTCCGCCCAGATATATATGTGATTTTACTTTTGATTTTCTCAGGAACTACTGAATGGACTTACACCATTTAAGCAAGGACCCCCAGGGCCACAAAAAAAATTTGTTTTAAATAATTTTGGCAGAATTCACATTGGGGCCGCGAATCCAGACAAAATTATTTAAGAAAAACTAAGCTCCGGCTCCTGCGCTTCGTTTTTCAAAGCCCCCAGGTGGTCCAGGTCCCGGGGGCACTCGCCAAATACTTGTGGTGGCTTGTGGGGGCCCCCCTACAAAATATGCATGGGGGTCCTACTGGTCTGTAATATGGTTTTGTAGGGCATAGTTTAAAAACGTTATGTAGTGTAAACTCTGCTTTTCATTCATGGAGCGCCTTGTTTCGGATATATTTTAGTACTTTTATCTTCAAGTTGTGCAATGCTAGGTGCTTTGGTTGTTCTGTGTTGTCACTTCCTGGTGTGAGACTGTACAAGCATTAACCCCTCCTCTCTCCCTGCAGCCACGGCCTCCAGTGAAGGTTACTCCAGGTGCCTTCAGGACTCTCTGCACTTCCTCTCCCTCCACGGAGCCCCCACAGAGACCCGGATGAAGCTGCTGCTTGCCCTCCACAGACGTGCGACTGCAGCAGAGGCGGTGTGTCTTTCTTGGCCTCTGTCCTGTCCCAGCAGCACTAAAGAGCCCGCCCAGGACAGCGACAGAGCCCTGTGGAGACCCTGGTAATACGGGGACTGGGACCTGGACTTTTCATCAGGCTTCTTTAGAGTCCTAGGCAGTGGTCGAAGTGGGCGGGAACGGCAGGGCACGGCGTGCCCCTACTTCTTTAATTCTATAGATTCCGTTCCCCTACTTTTTTATTTTGAACATGCGTCCCGGGACGTAAGAAATATCCACGGCCTTGAAGAGGGCTCAGTATTAGTGGCTGTTCGGGGACGTGCGGGGAGCAGAGAAGGAAAAGGTCTCCGTCTCTTGCTTCCTGCCCAGACAAGACATGGAAGGTGTCCGCTTCTGCTCTGCCGCTGGCAGCTGACCCCCCACCCACCCACCCTCTTTCTTACTCATATTCCCTCTCTGTCTGTCTAACTCCTCCTCACTTACCGAAAACCATGACTCAAGAAATGGTTCTCACCCTCTCTTTCTTCCTGTCGTTCATTTGTTCGCCTGTGAAATGGATGCAAAAACAAAAACTTTTGCTGGAAATGCCGTTTTGACATTTTTCTATTCCAAAGTGCAGCCTCGGAAATAAAAGGTTCAAAATGTGAAAAATCAATTTAAAAAAAACAAGACGGAGTGTTCTTAAAGTGGCCTGATTGTTTTAATTCAAACCCCAAAAACATTAACGTCACTTTACTGAGTTTGCCAGTGAAGCGCTGTTTTCCCCTGGTGGGGAAGTGCGCCAAACCTGGAGATATTGCAATACCTGGTTGATGGGTGGATTGGAAAACAAAATGTATACGGCGGCTGTGCCCTTGAGAATTCCAATAGTAGCCCATGTTCTGGTGTCAACATGGGCTTCTATTGGAATTCTCTGCGGCATATTATCAAGCCCATTATCGCCACTTTAGCTAAAGCGGCGATAATTTTAACGCCGTGCTTGATAATATGCCCCACAGTCTTTTTAAACCATACTGCTTACGTTTTGTAAGCATATAAGCAGTGGACATTGAAATGGGTCCTTTCTGGGCCCTGTAGTTTTCAGGCAAAAATACTCGTTGATTTCTGCATAAATGTAAAAGCGTTAAGGTCACCATGTTGTTTCTGCTTACATTTCACATTGCTTTATTTAATCTTTCATTCCCTATGAGTGTTTGCTTTTTCCAGGATGTTGTTTCTTTTTCTTTTCGACAGTATATTGCTCTTGCCTAGTGCGTAATTTGAATTGAGTCGCATCCAGTTGTTTATAGCAGGTCTAATTGGAATAGATGAAGGCAGTGTGAATTTCGCTCAATGGGGCAGTATGGTGTTCAGTGAGGGAGCGGATGTAGAACTGGGGGCAGAGCTGCCGAATTTAGAACTAGGGAACCAGATTCAGCCTTCATGACCAGTCCACCAGACCATTCTCCTGAGGGAGCACATGCCCATGCTAGACCTTAGAAGGCCCTGCAAAACCGGAAAAGCCCTGGTGTCTTAGCACCAGTAGGTGGACCCTAGCAGTGGCAAGTGTGGGTTCACCTTGAAGGCTTGCCCACCACAATCCATACTGAAGTTCACCTCCAGTCTTGTGGGCAGGCCTACGAAGTAGCAGACCCTAGAGCAACAGTGACTCTGTCACTGAGGTCACAGGACCCCTGAGAAGAGCCGGCTCTAGGGCAGTGCGACCGGTGTGAGTGCAACAGGTGCTGACTTTGAGTGGGAGCGTTGTAAATTATGGTTTTAAAAGCCCTTGCTGCCTCCTTCCTGGCCTACAACAATTTTCGGCAATAATAAAAATGTCATGATAACTCAGGTGAATAAACTTCTTCCTAGAGAAAGATCGGAGTTTTGTCTAGTGGAAGTTTTGACTCATGGAAAGATAGCGCAGAGGGTTCATGTGTCTGCTGCAAAGAAAATGTACAATGCACATCACAAAGTGCACATATTGTAAATAGGTCAGTGGGTTACTGCTTTTGTCAGTAAGATCCTTTTGTTACTTGCAGTTTATAAGTTAAAATCCTAACAAAGAACAGTGAGCTATTAACTTTCATCTAAGAGCTGCAAGCAATCTGCAAGGTATAAACTAGAGCTTTATGGTTTTTTCCCTAAGCCTTTGATTATCCTAATGTTGCAAAAAGTGTTCATTTGGATAGAAATCAATAATGATTATTAAAGAGAACCCCCAATCATGGTATTAACTTTAAAATTCTGAGTTTGTGTTTCTCCAGATCAATCACTATTAAACTCTACGGCCTACTGATATGGTTGTCATGTGACTCCTACATCTTGTAGTCCTTTGTCTTATGTAACATTTCCTATACAGTGATTTACACACATAAAATTGATTGTCTCTATATATATTGCTGACGACAGAAAATCCATGGCTCGGAAACAAATGACGTGTGCTTTCATTTTTAAGCATATTTGGGACATTCTGTGATTAGAAACATATCCCTTTTTGTGAATTTATTTTAATGTCAATAACCCATATTAATCGTTAAATAATCATGTGTATCCATTGGTTGAATTACATAACATAATAAGCAGTAACTGGTCAGTGACATGCCAAACAAATACTAAAGATTGAGATGTTTTGCCAATGCTGGCCACACCTCTAACTCCGCCCACTGACCCCATCCTCGGGTTATTCCCGCCCTCTGATTCTCCGACCACAGTTCCCCTACTTTTTTTCCCCACTTCGACCACTTGCCCTAGGTCCTCTCCGAGAGAGAATATTCATTCTTGTGTCTGGAGTGGCCCTACTGTGCAGGGTGGAGTTTACGGCACTTCAAAGAGCGGAGCGAGGAGTGAGTTGTATATCGTCACAGGATGGACAAAGTGAATATTATATGCATGTAAAATAGAGACGTCACTATCATATCCTCACAGGAGGAACAGGGTGTGAATACTATTCCTCTGAGGTGGGGCGCTGCTTGCAGTGCGATTTTAGTGAACATTAGTTTACAGATCTGCAACAATCCCATATACAGCTGGCATCAGAACTCCGATGCAAGTTCAGTATGTGTTTAAACATTAACTTTTCTTACCACCTGCACATTACATGATTGTGAATTATTGAGTCCATCGAGTGATTTGTGGCACAGAATAGCTTATATCAGTTTTGCTATGTATGTATTTTCAATGGAAAATGTATCACGAAAATGACTATGAGGAGTGAGTGTAGGCCCAGAAATTGATATTTTTGCAATTTAAATGAGCGCCTGATTTTAATAGGATCAAAGCACAGAGAGCATGTCTCACCACGCTTCGGTGTCTGCGATGGAAACCTAAGGTAAACCTCAAGCTATTGAAAGGCGCTGCGATGCATTTATTGAGTGCTATACAAGCCCCAATTAAGAGTAATGGAAATGGGGGGCTCTTGGCCCCCCCGCCTGCATGGCAGTGCGGCGACCTCCCCCGGACTTCTCGGTGGTGAGGCGTGTTCACTGGGGGCGCGCCCTACCACCGATTGGCTGCCTACGTGACCCGGATGTCGTTAATCGACATCCGGGTCGGAGGGGAGGGGGGGCGGGCCACTGGGGGGGATAAAGCGGCGGGGAGCGCCCAGGTGACCCCCTTGTTCCCTGGACGCTCCCCCACAAAGGACGTGCCCCGGCGCTCAGGGCGGTAAATTTTCCTTTTCTTTTTTGTCTTGCGGGTCCGATGGCTGAATCGGGACTCCTCGGCGCTGGATTGCCCGGGGGCTGGAGCATGCCGCCTGCTTGGAAAAGCTGTTTCGCCCGGCTGCGCATGCGCACACCTGTAGGGGAGGCGCAGCTAGTAGGACCTGACACCGGTTAGCAACCTTGCCATATGGCCCAGAAATGTTAGTATACAAAAATGCAGAGGAGGATGTTAGACTCGGTTAGGAAACAATCTGTATTAGAGTCTTTGTTAAGGATAGTCACTCACACCTGTTGACAATAATGTATCTAATGTCCTGCTGAATTTTTGTATAACTGTTTATCATGCAAATTTAAAATTTATTGTTTTGTACTTAATAAATACGGCCGGGGGGTCTCGCGACCTCCCGCCTTCCAAAGATACCACGTCTAGGTGCTGTGTCCGGGGGTGGTGTGGTCATAGGGGGAGGGCGGTAGCCAGTCACTGACCATGTGGAAAGGGGGGGCTCTTGGCCCCCCCGCCTGCATGGCAGTGCGGCGACCTCCCCCGGACTTCTCGGTGGTGGGGCGTGTTCACTGGGGGCGCGCCCTACCACCGATTGGCTGCCTACGTGACCCGGATGTCGTTAATTGACATCCGGGTCAGAGGGGAGGGGGGGCGGGCCACTGGGGGGGATAAAGCGGCGGGGAGCGCCCAGGTGACCCCCTTGTTCCCTGGACGCTCCCCCACAACGGACGTGCCCCGGCGCTCAGGGCGGTAAATTTTCCCCACCCACCATCCCTGGAGTACGTGGTTGATGCGTTGCTAGTCCAACTAGTGGGCATTGGGCGCGTGAAACTGTTATGAGATGTTAGTTTCTGATGAGGTTTTCTTTTAAGACTTTTTCTCCCATTGTAGTGATCAATATGGTATTGTGCAGTTATGTTCTTGACTATGCTTTCTTGTAGGCCTTTTTCTCCCAAGGTAGTGAATGATACTGTATTATGTGTAACTGATGCAGTCGTGTTTAGGCCTTTTCTTTCCCTTGTAGCTTTATGGTGTTATACATGACGTGTGATTTTAGTCAGTGTAGTTGTCCTTTAGAATTTTCTCCCATAGGTCATCGTATTTATTAGGTATGGGGGCATGCGGTAAGGTCATGACCGGTGAGCAACTATTTGAAGGTCTGAGGGGGCGGGCATCATCCTACGGAGGTGACCGCCCAGGGGGAGGGGCCATTGGCCCCTCCTAGAACTTCAGGGGCAAGGTAACTGGTGCTTCAAAGGGGCGCGGGTTGGGGAGTCACGCTTTCCTTAGGCTGGTAGCCACCCCGCGCGCGCATACTCATGACATCACCGGATGGCGCAGAGTAAGGGCCCTCCTTTAGTGGGTAAATGAAGTTCACGGCGTGGACCGGGTAATTACCGGGCCCGGCTGCGCATGCGCACACCTGTAGGGGAGGCGCAGCTAGTAGGACCTGACACCGGTTAGTGACCTTGCCATATGGCCCAGAAATGTTAGTATACAAAAATGCAGAGGAGGATGTTAGACTCGGTTAGGAAACAATCTGTATTAGAGTCTTTGTTAAGGATAGTCACTCACACCTGTTGACAATAATGTATCTAATGTCCTGCTGAATTTTTGTATAACTGTTTATCATGCAAATTTAAAATTTATTGTTTTGTACTTAATAAATACGGCCGGGGGGTCTCGCGACCTCCCGCCTTCCAAAGATACCACGTCTAGGTGCTGTGTCCGGGGGTGGTGTGGTCATAGGGGGAGGGCGGTAGCCAGTCACTGACCATGCGTGAAATGCGTCATCATGTATAATTTATTTCAGGTGATCCCAACGCATCCACTCTCCAGTTACACCTCAAATTAGTGAGGGGTAAAGTAGTAAAGGCCCAGTGCCCCTATTACATCACCCTGACTCTTGTTCAGTGGCACGCGCGACTGACTGCGCTTCACGTGCATGTGCGGAGGGAACATGATCTGCTGGGGGTCTCCGAGCACAGAGTGAGCGCTCCTTCAAGCACCAGGGAGAGGGGTCCTGATGACGACAGATTGTTCTCTAGTGAAAGAGTGTGAACACGTGTTTCACAAGCAGCTATGAGTTCTGACACCCACTCGGATGCTCTGAGTATACACATCCACGGAGATCTGGCGCCTGGAGGTGCTTTGATGGGGGGAGGGGGGGCTGCCAGCACTCCGGGTAACACCCTGTCCGTTGGGCACGCTTACACCTACACAAGTTGATGTGGTATTTTAGGAATGTACCAAAATGATGTACACGGCAGAGAATCACAGTTACTGTCCTAAATATACTGCAGCGGCCCGGCAGCTTTAATGTCCAAATAAAGTATGGCAGACATCACAATAAGTAATGGAATTGTCCATCTGAATTGAGAGCATCTCGGCTGAGAAGAGTTTTTATCTCCTCTCGTATTAGAGGCCGAACCATTAGTGCGGTGCTATCCAATTATAAATAATATAGGCCTGTAAAGAAGGGACGTATCTGTGTCTTTCTAGATATCGCCTGCTGAAAAGTGCCAGTTTTGTCCCCTAAAACGTAGAGGAGCTCCGCTACAGGGAAAACAGCATGTTTTAGAAACTTGAAGGTATAAACATTACAATTGTGTCTTTATTTCACGTATTCTTCTGCCCCGTTTACTCATAACTACAGTATATACATAATTTAAAAATAAACAAAAACAAGGCTGGAAGATGGGGTCACAGCCCCCCTCCCCCCCAAAAGAAAACAAAAAAAAGGAACTGGAAATTCGCGGGAGGCCCCTCCCCCTACCTGCACCACTGTGAAAGCGTACCCCGTGGTGCGTTTTAAGTTGAGGAATTAATTATCCTTCAATCCTGAGGGTCCCTGAGGGAGAACTAGCCCACCAAGTACCTCCAGTAGGCACCACAGTGCTGCGTTGCAGAGAGGTGATCCGAGGCCACGCCCCTTTTTACACCTCTCTGCAATGCAGCTATGTGGTGCTTACTGGAGGTACCTGGTGGGCTAGTTGGACCCCAGGGACCCTAAGGATTGAAGGGAACTTAATCCCCCAATTTACAACGCGCCAGGGGTATTATTTTTTTTAGTAATCCACTTCCTTGTTTAATAAATGTTTTACAATCAATTGAAGCATGTTGTAAATTATTTTGGTTTGTTTGCAAAGTCTATGTTCAATTTGGGAACAGATTGCACCTTTCTTGGTTGTTGGCAGCTTTGAACTTTTTGAAGTGAAATTTGCCCAGTGTGGACTGGAAGGAATTGTGCAATCCTTCAACTGCATTCTTTGTTTTGGCTTCCTGTGCCAAGGTGCTATCATAGATATTCCACCATGGTATATGGAATTTAAGGTGGTGTCTGTGACCAGAGTGATGTAGTCTTAGTTTCTGTTTGTGTTGTTGGTAGAAAGGGATTTATTTCTATTAGTAAATTGCAGTGGTTAGCTACCCCTGTGTCAGGGACCTAGGCTAGTGATCTGATTTTCTTTTCAAAGGCAAATTGACTGTTTGTAGCATATTCCACATTTAGGGCCAGATTACGATGCCGGTCAGGCAGGCTTCCATGGTCCTGTTGGAGGCGGTCCAACTGCCGTGGTCTCAATGGAAGCGGTCAGCCCGACCGCTGGATTACGATGCATGCATTCTGTACTCCAACCGACCACTGAAAGACCGCCAACTTTAATAGCCTTTCTCTGACAGCTGAGATGGCGGTCAGAGAATAACACCATCCATAGGGCAGTACTGGAATCTCTGGGTTTACGATGATCCAACCGTGGCAGTCTGACCGTCTGACTTGAGTCATCGGAAACAATGGATTTGGGGTGCATACTCTCTCAAAGTTGCATCTCTCTGACAGTATCTAGCGTGGATCTCTTTCTCCAGGTCCCCCCTACACTGTGGCAGCTGAACTCCGAAGACTATGACCCTGTGGGTGCCGTAATGCAGGTAAGTCCGTAGGTGGCATGTATCTCCATTGACTGGACTGTGAACAGATTGCCACACTCCAGCAATGGGGTACATGATGCACAAGGCATATACCCAAATATGTCATGCATGTATGTACATATCATGTTTCCTATGATTTTGCAAGAACTTGTAACAACATATTTGGGAGTATGTTCACTGCCCTAGATGAGACGGTCATGGTAGCAGCAGTTGCATTGTAATGCGGCAAAGTGAAGTTTCCCGGCCTCGAGGGTCTGAATCAGATCGCTGCCTCGGATGGTCGGTCGGATTGGCATCGTAATCAGGCCCTTAGTGTAGATTGCTGGATATGTCTTCATATGCTTTGATTGAACTAGTAGTAACAGCCTTCAATGGCTATGTGTGGGTGACCTTTTATGTTTTGAATCATAGCTTGTTTAAAGTCTATCATTTTGTTTTTAATGTAGTAGTTATTTGCTTTATGTTTAACGTGGTATGAGTCCGTAGTAAATGATGCTTTGTTTATTTTGTAGTAAAGCATATATAGAAGGGATATTTATGGTGTATATCTGAGTGTATGGTTTGGGGCACATTGTGAAGGTCCCAACCATCATCCAGGTCTGACAATGGCTTAGTTTTAGTGAGTTATCTGCTGTGGAAAATATTTCGATTTATCATTGTTTAGGTTGTCATTTATCAGGAAGGGTTTCCGCACTATGGAAGTCCTTGTACCATCATGGGACAGACCATCACCTGGTCTGACCCCCTTTTTAGGATGCGACTGAAGACTGTTAGGTTGAACGCCTTCATTTTACTATGGCAGTATTCATTCCGGCTGTAAACCAGCCATAATACATGCTCCCATAGTGAAATGGGAAGTGCAGTTCATCCCTGCACCCCGTGGCACGCACCTCAAAGTGCCTGCCACAAGGTCCAGGGATCAACAGGGGGACACTATTGGTGCCCCCTCGGCCTCCAACCACAGGCCGTGCACCCAAGGGGGCCCTGCATGAGGCCCCCAAAGACGCTTTCCGGCACGGTTTCCATGTTGGACAGGCCGGCATGGAAACCATTTCGGAAACAGTCATCGTAATTTCATGCCAGATTCCAACTGGCAGAGTGGCTCTCCAAGCCCATCAGAAGCCAGCCATACTGACCAACTGGTTTCCTTTCCGACCACCTCTATCATCATGAGGCGTTTAGAAAGGAATCCGACCGGCCCATTACGATGCGGCCCTAAAGGCTCTGACCAAAGGTCGTAGCCTTTACAAGCTGTATCGTCATCGTCCCCTAAATGTAATTTTTAAGTTTTCAGAGATTTCTGTGTAGTAGTATCTTCTAGGAGCTGAGGGGTGTCGCTGGTTGCTTTTTTAGTTCACACAATTGAACTTTTAAAAGTAGGTATAGGTGGTAGTTGACATGTGACGAGTTTGTTGACTTTAGTGATTATATCGTTTAGGATTTTTGACGTGGGCTCCAGGGAGCTAGTGTTTGCCTCTCTAACATCCAGCAAAACCCCCCTTACTTCTATTTCTGTTACATTTGGGGGTGGTAGTGTTCCCTTACATTAATCACAATTTAATTGTCTGCAGTTACCTTTACAGTTACCTTTACATTAGAGTAATATTTAGTAAATTTCCAATTCACAATTTCCATTGATGTACTTGGCTGCAGGTGTAGCCCATGTGAATAATTCCTTTCTTTTCTGTGATGTTATATATCTCGCTCTTTCTGTCATTATGTTTGAAAATAGTGTAATTATATATAGAATTACAGTTTAAAAATGTTTATTCAATTGTTATTTCTGTGTAAAATTATGCAACTAGTTTTCTTATATATACTTACATGTATGTTGTTCTTAGATGCTTCACACTTTTTAAAAGCTTTTCTGTTGGAACAGGTGCTTTCTTTTCTGATGGTAGAAAAATTAATATCAGTTTCATTTTAAATATTCATTCATTCATAGTTTGTAGAGGTTGAGGTTGTTAGATTTATTTTTTTCTGTTTTGGGGTGAGTTTCTGTTTTATGATAATTTCCATTTTAGTGAAAAGTTAGTTTTAGTTTACATCTAAGTTTTACTTACTTTGCAAGGTAGTTGTTAGTAGTTGTTTTATATAAATATATATCTATATTTATACATATATCTATATATATATAAATATATGGAAACTGTACAATCCTGACCCACCTCCTTGTCCGGTGGGACCACCCACGTACGAACCACAAAACGAGAAGACTCCAAGTTGCTCTTTCAAATAGCTTTATTCCGATATATAATCCTCAGTGTTCATCAGGCAAATGCCTACCATTGACGCGTTTCGATCGCAGGAACGCGATGTTGATCACATGACACGCCACATGACAATAGACCAATAAATACAGTGCAAGCCCTACCGGTTAGAGAAACTCTTGGGCATGTTAATGAATATGAAAGACAAACTGCACTTATAAGTTGACTTTTCACAACTGACTTTCATTGTCCCATACAATTCAGGTTTAACGCGATATAAATAATGGTACCTAAAAAATTATTTTAGAATAAAAATCTCACAATCATTGCTGAAATACAAATAAATGCACATTTCTAGAAAATAGGCAATATAGGTCATATCTCGTATTATGCAATCAAGTTACCCAAAATAATGTCACAATTTGAATATTTATAGCCAATGCTTCAATACCTTCATATTATAAAGTGCTAGTGCAATTGTAACTAATGCTCATTTCAACAGTACTGAAAAGATAGAACATTTTTCACAATTGTCTGTTATTGTGGAACTATTTTTGATATATTGCTTATAATCAATAGTAACCGATGTAAACACCTAACTACTGACATACAGCAATTTATGATTTTTGTACCTGCTATCGCTTAAGTAACTGGAATCTATAAAATGCAGTGCTTGTATATTCATTAGCTAAAAACCCAGTGTTGAAAACAAGAGTATTTTAAAACCTAATCCCCATAATCTTAAAAAACGGATATGTGTGGCTGCCCACAGGCAAAGTAATGAACCTACCTTCGAATGGATACTATTAAAGTGCAAATGCTAGATCAAACAAGCTCATGTAAACAATTGCCATGTCGGTGAGCGGAGAAACTCAGTTATAATCGGCCAGTGCCAGATTAGAATCATGTTGCAAACAGAACTCATATGGTAAGATCTCTTATATGCAATGTAGCCGGTAAAAGGCCAAAGTTTAATGCTGAAGGAACGGATAGATCAGATGCCGAACTATAAATATATGGCTTACTAGAGGAGTATCCATATGACACAGTAAAACGACAACCTGATACAATCGTTCTGCATAAATGAGAAAGTGCACAACACTCACTTATGAGTGATTATGAGTGATTAGTTGAACTCTGTGATAATGAACATGATAAGATCTTTAAGAAGGACAATATAAAAATACTCACTAGCGAGTTCAAAATAATGAAAGTTGGGACTCAATACAATGTTTGACAAAATAGCATGTTAAATGTACAAAAATGTATGTCTCCTCAATCTTTCAATTTTTGATCAAATTTTTTTTGTAATCATAGCATCATAGCATAATTTGCACATGCTTTGCACTTGATTGAATTAAAAGAGAAAAAATCCAAAAGAAATGCAAAAAACTACATGTACCATTATGCTATGCAAGAAGCAAACAGGAAATGACTGTAAACAGTAGAAAAAATGATGCCTGTTTTGAATCTGAAAAAAACATCCCCTGAACAAGGTTCGAGTGGAAAACCGAAAAGCGTTGGGCGTGGCTATTGCCTTTTGAATTTTAATAAATCATTATTCAAGATCGTGAGTGAGTGCGTCTTCAATAATCCCAGCAACCCGCAGCGATACTTGTGAAATATATATATTATTAGAAAGCAGGTCCGTACCTGCTTTCTAACTCCCCTTGGTGCAATCTGGAGATCAGGACTTTGTTTGTATATATATATATATATATATATATATATATATATATATATATATATATATATATATATATATACACATCGAGAAAGGCAGATTGCCGAAACGCGTCTGTTAGTACGGGTTTTTTTTTGCACAAATAAACAACTTTAATAAGGACCTGCAAGTGCTCTCCTATTTACACCATGGAAATCGCTGTGCGTGTGTATGAATATATATATATATAAGAAAGTAGTAAATTATAATTGAGGGACATTTATGCAAACAAGTGTTATGAATTATTTATTATGCTTTTTCTATTTTTAATATGAACAATATTTCAAGAAATAAATTTGAGAAAATACCCACTGGGGTTTTATTCTTTTAGCATTTTTAGATATTAATATGAATATTTATATTTATACCTCTTTGTATATTTATATTTACATTCTTAAAACTTAATGCATCTCAATGATTTTACTGACTTGTTTTTACAATGACAACTTGTTCCCGTAATGCATTTTTGATTGGTTTAAATTGTTACACAAAATACACCTTTTCATTATGCTATATGCTGACTCGGTAATGGCGATTTGCATGAAATCAAAGAACAATGCTAAGTTGTACTAAAAGTAACAAGATGCCGAGGATGTTTTCTATGTCTATAGTGCCTTTTTTTTCAGTTTAACACGTGGTCATGCACTGGCCCTTTAAAAATGTGGTTCTCCTCTTTACACGTCATGTGATCAAGGCCTCTGGAAGGCCGAAACGCGTACTGGCGGCAGTGCTGGGCGATAAATAAACAGAAATACTTGCACTGACATCTGGGTCTGTTTCGTCTGTTCCCGAGCAACGTGGAAGCTGGTGACGGAGTACACAGCATTCATTTTACTGAGATTGCTTCCTCGGAACCTACAGACCCCTCCTTCTCTTTGGGCTGGCAGGAAGCAGATTTGCGGTTCACCGGAAAAAACTGTCAGTCCTACAAGGACCGGCCGCAGCAGCCCCCGGACTATGTAGCAATCCTCCACGCCTTTGACGAGAGTGACGAAGCCCGAGTCGGAGGACCCAAGTAACGCCAGGGAACTCGCTGAGGTAAAGGGGGAGAATCGTATGGTCTGGAGAAGGAGTGTGCGTGAGCGAAGCCCATGGTATTTGATCGAAGGCTGAGCTCACATTTTTGCATTGTACCCTGAATTAAGCACAATGGCCGCTGTCGTGTTGAGGAGCGGCATGGAGGCGGCAAATGAAATGTTTGAAGACTCACCGGCTGGTGAGCTCCCTCATGCACAGCAAGCAACAGTAACAGTAACTGGCAACCCCTCACTAAGAGAACTATTAAAAAAACTGGTGAAACATATGCACGCAGAACAGGCAAAATGGTGGGAGCACCGATCGCTATCTAGGTATTTAGAAGTAGGGCGGGTACCTAGAGGTTTTCGCATAATGCTCGCGCGAGCTATGAACATCCGGACCCTAACATGCTCAGTGAATGGGCAGAAAGTAATTTGGATTCATCTGGTCGACTAGTAAGTATCTTGGTCAAATATGCAGTGAGCGATCGCGCAGCATTACAGATCAAAATCGATGAAATTAACGCCAAAATTGACAAAATTTAATCATCTGATAATTCAAAACGATATCGTAATGAAATGCTCAGTCGCCTAAAGAAAGAGGAAGAAACAATCAAAAAACTAAAAGCGTTTAAATTCCAAAGAGACAAACTTGACTATCAAAATGGACAAATATTTACATTTGCTAAGAAGTTTGATTCTTTGAGAACCTCAAGTCAGCAATCAGCAGCCGTTCCTCAAATATGTGCAAGCACAAGCGATGTTTTACAAACCTCGTCTTCTTTATCCGATCTTAGCTCAGCAGTTGATAGCGAGTCAGATAATGAGCAACTTTGTCTAGCATCAAGGTTGGGGTTTCCACGACCATCCCTGGCACAAGAAGTGGATTATCTGTGCCAGGATCGACGGTCAACCCTACGACCATGCATGGGAAATGCAAACAAACCCAGCGAACAAACACAAAACGCCGTGAAAGACGACTCTGCAACAACCGGCGACAAACAAAACAACAAAAAGGGGGCATGCAAAAAGAACAAACGCTGGAATCGCAAATGCATAATTCTCTTTCAACTAACGACCCCCAAACAGTCATCAATCTTACATCAACACCGCTAAGTGCAGCAGAAATTCAAGTTTTATCATCAGGTTTGACTTACAGTGCAGCCAATGATTTTAATTATGCCCAGACGCGGATTGATATATATAAATTTACTCGCAAAATGAAATTACGTAAATACCATGCACTCAATAAAAACCAACGAGACAGGCAACCTAAAACGACCTTGCCAGTAACATCTGATTTGAGTGCCAATGATCTGGGAACGCTGCAAAATCTTCAAGATCTGGCAGAAGAAAGTATTGGCAACAATAACAACGGACTGATTGCCTTAAATATGACTGGTAACACACATTTCTAGTCATAATCAACATTTACTCCTATTATGCTTCATGACAATATTGACACGTTTTCTGATTTGGTTACAATTGAATTAAAACGATTGTATAAGTCCATTGGTTATTCTAGGCACAGAGCCACACAACAGAATAACTGCTATTCCCAACTCATTAGAAAGCTTCAAACTAATGGTAACATCATTGTACGCCAGGCAGACAAAGGGGGAAATGTTGTGCTATGGGCCAGAGAGTTATACCTTGATGAGGCATTTAAACAGCTTAATGATCACAGCTGCTACAGGAGAAGTGATATTGGCAAAGTCAAACAAATGTGGTGTGAGTTTTATTTAAAACTGACTGGTTGGAGAAGTGCAGTTCTTATAAGTATTGACGAGTTAAAACTTCTCAAAAATGAGCATCCTGTTATACCAGCTATGTACCTTATCCCTAAAGTGCACACGAGTTTAGAAAGACCCCCAGGTACACACGTTATTTCCGCTAGGAATAGTATCACTGAAAATACCTCCAGGTGTGTAGATTATTTTCTACAGGAGCACGTCAAACAGCTCCCATCGTACATTCGTGATACTAGTGATCTCTTAAATAAAATCAAAGATATCAAATGGGACCCCGGAAATTTACTGATTACTCTTGATGTCACTAGCCTTTATAACAGCATCCACCATCTAAACGGTATAAAGACAATGGAGCACTATCTTGGAACGAAATCTATTCACATGAGCGATCACATCAAAATGTTGGCAACAATGATTAGTACCTGCTTGCAGAACAATTTCTTTCTGTTTCAAAACCAAGTGTATCAGCAGGTCAGGGGAGTTGCGATGGGGGCCTGCTTCTCCCCCAGCTATGCTTGTTTGCATATGGGGCTGTGGGAGGAGCAGGTCCTCAGATCGGCTTTCTCTGAGATACTTAAGACTCATGTGATTTGCTGGTATCATTTTTTTGACGATCTATTTGTAATTTGGAAGGGTACAGAATTACAGGCCACAAATTTCGAAGATCAAATCAATGTCAATACTCTCAATTTGGAATTTACGGCAAACATCAGTAAGGAAACTATTGCATTCCTTGATGTGGAGGTTTATATCTGTGAGGGCCAATTGCAAACTAGGCTCCATAGAAAACTCACGGCTGGGAATTAAGTACTCCATGCTTCCAGTCACCACCCGGGCCACCTGATCCACAGCATCCCCTATGGGGAAATGTTGCGTATCAGGCGTATTTGTAGTCAGCATGAGGAATGTGCAAGCAGAAAAAGATTTCTAGCTAGGGGTTATTCAATAGATAACATTGATCTGGCAATCACAAGAGCCAATCAGATTTCTAGGACAGACATCCTACGAAGTACTTGGGTTGCCTCCACTATCATGTCTAATCAACTTGTAGAACCTACCAGGTTGATATTAACCTATAACCGGCAACATCGCACGATACGTAGAATCATCAAACACAATTGGAATTTAATTTGCAACGATGCTGTTATTGGGGAGCAAATCACTCTGGCCCCCAATATAACATTCAGAAAAGCGCGATCCATGTCTAGTGACTTAGTCAAAAGCAGCCCAGAGATAGTGGTGACTAAAACATGGTTAAACTCCAAAAAAGGGTTTCTTTCGCTGCACAAATTGCAAAGCATGCAAATATGGTGTAAGCACTCCATCATACAGAACTCCTTTTCACATGAATATGAGATGGATCACAAAGCTGCTTACTTGCAAAACGGAGTTTGCTGTCTCCGGGCCCGATTCACATAACTAACTTAAGACAAAATCCTAAACTTACTACCATTTTGGTATTCACAGAAGGCACTTACTCATTTCGGTATTCACAGAAGTTAGGAGTCCTAACTTTAGGACTCCTAAATGCCTTCTGTGAATACCGAAAGTCTTAAAGTTAGGATTTTTCTCAGTTTAGGATTAGTAAAGTTAGGACTCCTAACTTTAGGACTCCTAAATGCCTTTTGTGAATACCGAATGTCTTAAAGTTAGGATTTTTCTCAGTTTAGGAGTAGTAAAGTTAGGACTTCTAACTTTAGGACTTCTATTGGTCACCATTAGGTAGTTATAGTTAGGACCTAGTTTCCATAGGAAGATCGTTTATTCATTTGCCAATCACTTTGCTGTTTTAGACGGATCCTCTTGAAATGTTCAAAACTAGTTCACCACTCACTTCAACTGCTGTTTTGAACATCTTCGGGTGATTCATCAAGAGATGCCGAGAAAAATGGGGCAAACTACAACACATTTTTCCCATATTAATTTACATAGGAAACTTTATGCATAGTACAGCCCGAACTGCTGAACAGATTTACACCAAGTTTGCACGAAAGGTAGCTCTTGGTCCAGAAAAAGTCCTTTTTGCTAAATGGTGTAAATCCTTTTAGTAGTTTCGGAGTTATTTAAATATATTTTGAGTTGCATATACGTGGATCGGCAACCCCTACTGATCTTCTGCTGAGATCTGATAGGCTGTCAACACTTCAAACCAGGAACTGTTGGCAGCCATCCTGTGACTCAGCTTGAAGCAGAGTCACACAAAAACTTTTTTTAAAGAAAAGGGAGCAGGGTAGAGACACCCTAAACCACTAGGCCTCTTGTGGTTGTTCCACAGTGCACACCAGCGCCAAAAGGCTTTTTTTAAATAAAATGTTGGTGGAAGTCATGCTGGATCTGTGAATCCCACTGCAAATAAAAATAAAAATATTCATTAATAAGCCCCCGGGTGGGCCAGATCCTGGGAGCATGTGGAAACATATGAGGGTGATGCACGGGCCCCCCTCCTGAGGCTATTCCAAGCCCTGGGGACCACCACCCCCTGGGGCAGTAATAAAATTGTATGGGGTAGCCTCGCAGCTTCCCCGCTGCCCTGGGGACCACCACCTCCCAGGGGCACAGATTTCAATTAAAGACAATGCTGGGGAGGCCCTTCTGTCTCCACCGCAGCCTCTGGGACCACCTCCTCCCCTGGCAGCAACATAATTATATGCAAGGGAGCCTTGTAACTCTCCAGCTGCCCCAGGGACCGCTACCTCCCTGGGGCACAGATTTCAATTAAAGATAATGCGGGGGAGGCCCTACAGCCTCCTCCGTATGCCCCGGTTACCGCCACCCCCGGGGCAAAATTTAAACAATGAAGGGGGTCTGTTGTGGCCCCTCGGCTCCGAGGACCATGTCCCTGGATAAAACCAGTGGTGGAGGGGTCAGTGGGCCCACCTCCAAGAGCCATTACTGGCCCTGGGGACTGCCTCCAGCAAGGGCTGGCTCCGCTGTGTCCCAGGATGCCCAACCCCGGAGCATAGCTTATTTGCTCTCCCTTGGTGGGAGCCTTACTGATCCTGCGAAGTCAGAGTAAACACTGCTACACCTACAACAAGTGAGAGCACAAAATTATCTTGCTTGTTGAAAGCAGAGCAGAATACAGGGACCCATGCACCCATTCAATGGAAAGGCATATTAGTGCATGAGTGGCTGTATGAGTGAATGACTGGATGTGTGTAGAGCTATCAATCATTGAGTGGATGTGTAAGTACTGGTATGGGTGAGCGAATGGGTTTGAGAATGGTGGTGTGAAAGTTGGAGTGGGTGTATGAAGGTTCTATGGGGGTGTGAGTGGGTGATTTCAGAGATTCTGTGGATGATGTCATTAATGATGCCATTTGAGATGTCATTTGGGATGTTGTGAGTGATGTCATTAGTGATGTTACTGACCATGTCATGAGTGATGTAATATGTGAGGTTATAAGCAGTGCATTGCGTGGGTGTGAGTTATAGTTTGCTCACTAACTATAAAAGCTGAATTTCACTGGTTATTTACAAGTAAAACCTGTCCCTAACTATAACATTCCTGTAACCTTTGTTTTTTTCAGTGATGTTCTAAGGTTTTTTTAAATGCTAATTCCTAACTATAGCATTCCTCTGACCTTTGTTTATTTAGTGAATATATATATGCAGTTTAATATGCAGTGTGATACATTTGAATTCTTTTTATATATACTTATGTGTGTATGTGTGTAGATAGATAGATAGATAGATAGATAGATAGATAGATAGATAGATAGATAGATAGATAGATAGATAGATAGATAGATAGATAGATAGATAGATAGATAGATAGATAGATAGATAGATAGATAGATAGATAGATAGATAGATAGATAGATAGATAGATAGATAGATAGATAGATAGATAGATAGATTGTATTAATGTTTGTAGTTTATGTAAATAGTTTTTTTAATCATGTTGTTATGTTATGTTTTTAGTTATACTTTTATTTGGGTTGTTTTATCATTTCTTAAGTTAAGCAAGATACATTTTGTTAAAACATATGTATATGTTGTTTAATATTTGGTTCAATGTGTTTAAAGTAAAAAGTACGTATTTTATGTGTATTATTGATAATATAATCATTTTGTCGATTTTATTGTAGTCAATCTTGTGTGAAACAACATTTCTTACTAATCATGTTTATTTAAAGGTAACAATATTTTTGGTTCTAATGTTTTTGTTTTTAATATAAGTAAATAAGGATATTTTTAACAGCCATATTTGTGGTTTTGATATTTGTGTTTTTGATATTTGTCTTTTATTAGTTAAGTATAGGAAGGTGAAATTTTTGTAAACAGTATTTAATTTACAATATTTTTGTATATCAATATTGTGTGCATTGATAGTGTCTTACTGAACCTCTTCAAAAAGCAACCCTTCAATACATTTCAGCAACATGAGATTTATATTGCTGTCACAGAAAGTCTTATGTCAGTCTGAATATAAATTAGAGGTAAGATGTCCTGTGGAGAATATGCTACCAGAGAAACAATGCTACAGTGCATCTTTTGCTTTGCAATTATGTCTTCTTTTAGTTTGTCTCTTGTTTCTTGTTCCATTGAAGAGTTACGTTTTGGAAATATCCAGTGGACTAGGCAAAGAGCCCTAACTGAAAACAACCAATGTGCACAAAACTGGATTAACTGTGTGCCTTTTTTTTATAATGTAAGAGATACAGAAGTGATTATAATTCTTGTGAAATTACATTTTTGACAGTATGTTTTTTAAAGTTTTAATGGCTTGCCTTAATAAAAGTTGAATTTTTTTGAATGAACTGTGCGTCATGAGGCTGCTTTGGGTGCAGTGCCATCAAGTTGCTTCGCCACAATTCTAATTGGGTTTTACTTAATCTATTTGCAGAATGGTTTGGAATCTTTGAAGTTCACTCCAAAGAAAGTCAGATCATCTTAAAAAACCTGCCACATCTCTTTGCTTCTTTCTGTAATTCTCACAAGGTGCCTAAAATAACCATTTCATGTTTGTTAGAAATAGAGAATTAAAACTTTGTAATACTGTTTGTTTAAAATCACGCTGCGATATACATCACTGTTAGTCACTCTGACAGAGACAACAATGGGTATCGATTCTCTTGTTCAGCCTCCTGCAATCATGGTAGCCTGTGACCAGGCTTCATTTCTACCTTTGCATCCTAGAGTTCATAATTCCCTCACCATGACTCTCTGACCTTTAATGGTTGTCTCAACTGATTGTCTCAAATTGTGAGGCTAGGCGAACGGTATTAAATTTGATGCTGTGCAATGGAACCCCTAAACATGTTTCGTGAAATCATCCCTAAGCCCGGGAGATGATCCCCTTTCTCATGTCCACTGCACACTCTCAGTCAGGAGGACCTGGGAGAAAGCCAATTTGATTCTTCCAGCTGTGGGTGACTCAGCATTCCGTCTCCTATCTCCATGCTGTTCGAAAGTACCACTGCTCTTCTCTCTGTGCCCAGCCATCTGCTATGTAATAATGCGTGATCTGTGCCACTCCCTTCTGTGCGTCCAATGTGTCTGCAGAGGATTATCCATGTTATAAATCTTTTAAGGAATACTTTCCTGCACAAAAAAAACCTAATAGGTAACTTCCTCTTTCCTTGCGTTGTGCAGAATGCATATTTCTTCTTGCTATGCTATGGGAAGGGTTGCTTAACATTTTGGCAAAATCACAGAATTTCAGTAAAGCTTTGCATCAAATTCCATGGGTGGATGCAATCGGTGGGAACATCCATGCTCCACCAACGGAATGCCGATTATTAGTAAATGTAATGAAACACAACACACGCTGCTGTGTAGCATACCAGTTCATTATATAATCACACAAGGTATCATAAATCACCCCTTGCATGGCTTTGTAAATCTTACTTAAGCCTTTGCCTGAGACTGATAGCCGCAGGCTAGGTGGAACTCGCGCACTGAGAATTGTTTCTCTGACTGTGTCTGGGCATCCTTTTTAAACAAATCGTTTTTACTTTGTGAATTGTGTGTATACCTGGAATCTGTCACCTTTTATGATTGCACGCAGCATTGCTTTGCACACTGCACTTTACTTTCGAGCCAGTCCCCGGTCCACCACGGTCTTTTAGTGGCCGACTGTTGTGGAGGGACGTGACTCCTCCTCCTGCCCCCGTCATTTCCAGACAGGGCACACCATTTAAATCAGATGGGGGCCCGGCCACGCAGCCCATCTGCTCCCATCAGTGTCCCGGAGGTGGCTGGGGCAGGGAACTCTGCCGGTTTCGCACTACAACTGGATAAGGTATTAACCTACAGCAGAGAGACTCTTATGGAGCTGGGCTCCTCACATAAGTCTAAAAATGTAATCGATATGGGGATAGGTGACTCACTACCGCGCTGTCAGTATTGTAGCTGGGGAGCCACAAATCACACTCTGAACTGCACATTAGCACTCAATACGCAGAGAAAGTACATGCCTAATCAGGGTTCAGTGTTAAAGCATCAAGAGCACATTAATGCTCTGCTGCTTCATTGTCGCTCGCTTAATAAACATGATTTACACATATATGACATGATATGTGAGACCAAACCGGATTTCCTGTTTCTGACCGAAACATGGCTATCTGATACGTCGAAGCCAACTATCGCTACAGCCATTCCCCCTGGTTATTTCATTTTGAGGAAGGACCGTGTTGGAAGCAAAGGAGGTGGAGTTGCAATTATGAACAAATTGGCCCTACCCATTACATGCATTCCCATGGAAGAAATTAAAGGGGCGGAGTGCCTCTGTTTTCAGGCTACCCTCTTCCCCCATCAGTGCTTAGCGTCATTCCTTATATATAGACACCCGGGCCATGCAGGGGGATTTTGAAGTCCATCAGCGATGCCATCGTGCCAGTGGCCTCCAGATTTAAACACTTTCTTGTCTTGGGTGATTTTAATGTACATATGGACAAACAGGATATCACTGAGACCGTCTCTCTGTTGGAATCCCTGGAAGCGCTTAATCTTGCTCCATATGTCTTCACCCCCACGCATGTTAAAGGCCACACCCTTGACCAAGTATTTGCCAACTGCAAAATCCTGACAGAGGTTCTCTTACCTTTATTATGGTCAGATCACTACTTGGTGGGTTTTAAGTTACCAAAACTAACGAAGCTTTCACTGACCCAGGTCAAGCGGCCGTCTTTTACATCTAGGCCTTTTCCCAAAATGACCCCAGCTGCCCTCAAATATGAACTCGACCAACACCCTCTTATGCCGAGCTGCAATATAGAGCAGGATGCTGAGGCCCTAGTAAAGTGGGTCTCTCAAGGGACCCTGTCCCTCGCCCCTTTAATCTTGCGCTCTATTAAAATTGCAAGATGCTCAGCCTCCTGGTTTAACGATACCCTGCGACAGTGTAGAAAGGACTGTAAACGTCAGGAAAGAGTATGGAGGAAAGATTTTAACGTGGAAAATAAAAGGAATTACAAAGAGGCCTTAAGAGACTACCGTAAAAGCATACAGGAAGCTAAGAAGAGCTTCTTTGCATCAAAAATTGAGTCTGCAGGAAATAAAAGCAGAGACATTTTTAGTATTGTTAAAAGCTTCTCTTCACCTAGTGCTGCCACAAGGCACTCCCCTCCCTCTGCTGACTGGATTGGAAAGTTAGCTAATTTCTTCCATACGAAGATAACAACAATTCAATCTACTTTCGAGGGTTTAGGTGGGAAAGATGTGATGGCCTCTCCATCGACTGACCCCAGAATCAGGAGGGCAGTGCCTCCCTTTCCCTCTTTCCTCCTTTGTCCCTTGAGACATCCTTGTCAATAATGAAGGGCCGCAAGTCTGGCTCACCTGTGGACCCTTGCCCTGCCAAATTTCTGGCTTCAATGGCATAGATTCTGAACCCCACTGTGAATAGCATTTTGAACGTGTCTCTTCATAGCGGTCAGGTCCCGGTAAGCTGGAAGAGCGTGAAAATAATTCCTCTATTGAAAAAACCTACGGCTGATCCCATGGAACTAACTAATTACAGACCCATCTCTGTGCTGTCTTTCTTTGCAAAGATAATAGAGAAATACGTTCATTCGGTGATCAGCAACTTTGCTGAGACCAACAATCTTTTACATCTGAGTCAGTCTGGTTTCAGTCAGAAGCTTAGCACAGAGACAGCACTGCTGGAGGTCTCTTATTCCATCAAAAATACCCTGGATAAAGGAGGCAAAGCTGTTCTTGTCCTTTTAGACCTCTCTTCGGCCTTCAAGACGTGCCCCACGGTCACCTCCTGCAGATGTAGTGGGAGTGTGGACTTGGAGGCAAGGTGCTGAAGTGGTTCTCCTCCTTTTTGGAGGATAGAAACCAAGAGGTCTGGTTGCCCCCATTTGCAGCCAGTATTCCGCCCTTGAACGTTGGCGTGCCAGAGGGATCTATCTTGAGCCCAGTACTTTTTATTCTGTACATGGCTCCTCTGGCTACTCTGGCAGAAGCGGGTTAGACTATGGTTATATCCTATGGCGATGACACTCAACTGCTGTTCACTTGTAAGAAGGGGGAGGAGTTTAACAGGGAGAATATAAATAAATGTCTGAGATAAATCTTTGGCTGGTTAAGACATAACCATCTTAAATGTAACACGGAAAAGTCTGAAATTATCTTTTTTGGCACCCCACCTCTGGACGCCTGGAAACAATGGTAGCTCACTGATATGTCTCCCCCCTAGTCAGCAGTTAAGATTGTAAAAAACCTGGGAGTGAAAATGGATGACGCCTTATCTATGACACCTCAAGTACAGTCGGTAGCAGGTACTTTTTTTGGTCTCCTGAAAATGCTCCATAGGTTTCTCGTCCTATTACCGACCTTTCACAGAAAAACGGTCTTTCAGGCCCTTATTACCTCCAGATTGGACTATACCAACGTCCTCTAGCTGGGCCTTCCAGAGTTCATACTGAACAGACTGCAAGTCGTGCAGAAAGCGGCAACCAGGGCAGTCTTGAGACTCGAACCTAGAGACCGGATCTCCCACCACCTGAAGAATCTGCATTGGCTGCCTGTCCGATGCAGAATACTCTTCAAAGCACTGGTCCTAGCTTTCAAAGCTCTGCATGGCATGGGGGCGCATTACATCTGCAGAAAAGTTTCATATTACATACCTGGCAGATCCCTTAGGTCAGCACACCAACACCTAATTGTCATTACAAAGTGTCTTAGAGCCCACCGTGGCAGACGTTCGTTCCAAGTACAAGTGGCTAGATTCTGGAACAAGCTGCCTCTTCCACTCAGGCAGGCCATGAATATACTGGCTTTCAGGAAACAACTGAAAACCTGGCTGTTCCAACGAGCAGTATAATGGCCGTCCACCCCGGGACCGTTGTTCCCCTCTGGCCTATGTATCTGTCTGTCTCAGCGCCGGGACACTCTGCTGAGTAGCTGCGCGCTCTATAAATCCATTTAAACATAACATAACATAACATTGTGGTGATGCAAGAATAACCCAAAGGCTTATAAATATGGGCCACTAATATTTGCAACCATTATTTTATTTTGCCATCTGACATATTCAGTTCACAAAGTAGGGACTCATAGAGGGTCACAAAATGACCAACTTAATAAATATTGCAAAAAGCATGGAACAATTTATGATCCCTGCAATTGGCAACAACCTGAGTGATAGATGCCTGCAAGGAGCATCAGAGCCTCACTGTGATAGCATTCCAAAATAGAATACTCTAATGGGTAACTTCCATGAGAGCAGGCAGTCGTCTTTTGGAGCACTCTTTATTCCCTGAGAAGCTGTTACCTGGAATCCCAAAGAGGAAGAGGGTGTAAAGGGAACCCCTTCCCCTTTCCAAATCAGTTACCATCCCAACTAGGGAGTTAGTAAAAAATCACTGGTTTCCAACCAGAATTAAGGTTACAAACTATTGATTTATACCAAACCAGCTCACAATTTGGAAGGAATGCCCATTACACACAGAATCTGTTCTACAGGTCAGAAAACGTTTCCTGACTCTCAAAATAATGTTTGAACATCCCAATAAGTTTTACCATCAGAAAGTCTGTAAGTTACCGAATTGCAGAATATTTGCAATGAATAAACAACTTGGTAAACGTGGTCCCTACTTGTTAACTAATCCTAACAACCTTTACCCTCTACCAGTTGGCATCTCATGCTCCTCATAACTTGGAAATTGAAGTTAAATGCACTTGTGCAAACAAATCACCACACACCATTCAACTATTCATAGTTCTAGACATGACACACACCTGGACTGACTCTCAATGAAGCGCCGAGGTGCCAATATTAAAATGTGTCTGCATAGAATAAAGTTAGTTGTAAAAATATAAAAAGGAGATTTTTTTAAAATTCAATATCAATGTAGCAATAGCATTTAAATATAACATATGTCTGTGGGTCAAACAGAGAAAGCAACTTGGCCAGATATATCAGTACTCAGGATTTGTTTTGCACTTCTAAAATGTGGTACATCCAAGGACAAGCATATGGGGCGCAACCATTTTCTGCGCACACCACGGTATTCGAAACAGACAACATGCAGCTGCAGCCCATGCAGGTAAGAGTGGTGGGACCGGGTTTGAGGGGATTCGACAGACAACCACCATGGAAAAGTAAATAAATATTACATTTTCCCTCATCGTCGTCTGTCGAAATCCCCCCCACCGCTCTTACCTGCACGGGCCGCTGCTGCAAACATAGTATGGTCAAGAGTTTTAGAGTACATGCCACACGCTGGACATAAATCAGGCAACAGATTATTATTCCACTGTTTGCTAAACAATCAAAGGGGCAAACAGCCTGTTCTAAACCTAATAAAAAAGCTCTTGGCCATGGTGGTGTTATATTGTCCATGTAACTTTCAGAAACAGGAGAAGGTTTAATGCCAAGAACTGCTTGGTAAGATGGCCCATAGAGCCCCTGGATGTGATTTCTTTCCACACTAGAAGCTGGCAGGTTGATTTTAGGGCCTGCTGGTCTGCCTTCAGTCGAGTCCCACACTCTGCTCAAACCCAATTTTTTACACCAGTTGCGACCAAACCTTAACCAGAGTTTCTACAAGGCATGGTCCATATTATTTTCATCTCTCAACAATCTCTCTATTCACCTGATTCCGTGGTGATCCTAATATCAATCCAGAATAGTTGTGGCTTTAAATGCACCAGATCAGATACTTTTTTTATCCCAGCGTCAAAATAAAGTGGGACCAAGGGGGTACTTACGGGGATCGAGTGCAATGATCAAACAAATGTGTTCTCCAACACAAACAAGCAACGTCATATCAGTGTAACCCCAAAATTGTGCACCGTACAATGCGCTTTGGGCCTTCGCTTGTTAGGCTTTCAGGGCCAGGGAAATGGAATGCGAGTATGTAGTCTTCTAAAATCTTGAAATGGCCTTAGGTCTATGAGATATCATGAGGGCTCTTTATTTACTTAGTGAACCCACCTAAATATGTCCGACAGGGACACTCCCAAATAGTCAAAACTAAAGTCCCCTTTCAAAATGTCCTTCCATGCCAGTTTTGATCAGCTCTTATTGGCACTCTTACCAAGGACCACAAATTTGGCTTTTGCAGTGTTCAATTCCAAACCCCTGTGATCAAAGAACTCGTTTATCAGATTTTGTAACCCCATCAGGGACTTGGATTTTAATAAAGATTCACCTGCAAACAGAAGTATGAGTGTTTTAGCCCTGTTAAGAGTGGGAGAATCATTAACACTCTTTGTCGGTTCGTTGGCCACATGATTTATATATAAAATGAACACGGTGGGGCCAGAACGCACCCCTGTCGATCCCCTCTTGCGACTGGGATGCGTTCTGTTAACCCACCTCTGTCATCCCACCTGACCTGTGCATAGTTTTTTTTCATTTAACCTAGCTAATAATTCAATGAACCCACCTGGCACTCCCATGTCTGCTACTACTCTTCTAATACTCTTCTAGGATATAAAATGTAATGCAACACTCAGGTCAACAAATGCCACAGAGAGTTTCTGGTTACCCAGCAAGACATATTTCCAATAAAGGAGGGTACATTTAAAAACCTGATCTAAAGTGCTTACTTTAGCAAGAAATCCTACTGAAAATGGAGTTAAATCCAACGATCATCCATCCACTCTTTGTAAGCTCAAACTTTGTTAAAAAAAAAAACAATGTTCCTCAGATTTTTGTGATGGAAAGTTCTGGAATCTTTGTGGATCCACAGACTTCCAACCACCCAGCATTCCCCAAAGTCTTCTGATAAAAATGGTACCTCACTTGTGTGGGTAGGCCTAGTGCATGCGGTAGGAAACGGTCCAAAACACACCCGGAAGCCTTCAAGAGAGGTAGGGACGGTTCTGTCTTTCCTTATCGGTCATTTTCAACAGATACTGGGTGAACCTTTAACATGAGGTGCTCACCCTGTTCTCCTTTTCATATTTTGTTACAGCTGACAGAACTCCTTGAAAACAAGCGACAGCTATTAAGCAGTTCGCATATGTGGTTCTCGTTCGTTATTCCTTGCCAGTAAATAGACTTTCACGCTAAGTACTCCTTATTATTCAACTAATACAGGATTTCCAACTATTGGGCAATTGCCTCTTCGTGAGTCTCTCCTCACAGGGGTAAGTAGAAAGTTTCAGCATTTCTACTATTGTGTATCCTTATAAATATATGTTCTGGCACTAATAGTTTTTCTGTCCTCACATTAATAGTACCCGGCTGGGCCCTTGTGAGTATTTTATTTCACATCGAGTACGGTGACACTGCATATATATATGTTAGATATAATCTACGACGACCAGGTAGAGAGATCAAATATTAATGCTCCAATAATCGTTTTTTGAAAAAAGAGCATTTTATCCTGATAAGATTTTTTCTTTATTATTATTTTCTCTTAGGTGTCCCTATATTAGATTGTCCTGACGAGACCCTCTATTTGTCATAGGGTCGAAACGCCGTTGACGAGAAAGGCGAATCATTCTTTGACACTTATAATGATTAAGTGTTGATAATTGTATTTATTAATTTTTTATGATTGCCTTTGTAATGAAAAATTGAAACCTTTTGTATGTTGCACTTTATGTCACTTTCTTTTGCTTAGGTTAATTTTTCACTGGGACACTCTTTGAAATATGTATAAACATTGTTATTTTGTAATGTGAGTTTGTGTCCACTTCTGATAAACTCTTCCATTGTGAATATAAAAAGAAAAATTTTCTACTAAAGTTCTAATGTGTATGGCTAAACTTTTCTTTCTGACGCCACATTTAACCCTTTTTCTTTTTTTGATTACTATCATGTATTGTATATTATATTAGTAAGTATTAATCCACACGAGCCACTGTTTCCTTACAAGAAATAATACCCAGGCTCCTTGTGGGTAGGGTTTCCTTGTCTCCTAATTAATTATTTAGAGCGGTGGTGGCACCGCAAGGATTTTATCCTTTTACAGGATTTTTTCCTATACCCTATGATTCATAGGGTTTACACGTTTGTTCTGGGTTAAGATGTCAGAAAGAGAAGCTCCCCTATACACCGAAGAATATATTGCTAAATTGACTAGTGGACCTTCTTTATTCTCTAATCAAGTCTCTTCTACCTTAAGTCCCCGTCAATTGTTATTAGAAAAAATAGAAAAAGCGAAGAAAAAACATGTGAGAACAGAGCTACATGCACGCATGTTGACTGAATACTTGAAGGCTGGGATAATTCCCCAAGGTTTGGTGGTTAGAAACGTTCCTGGTATTTTCCGCGACGATCCCAAATTCAAAGGTGGTTTTAGTGGCATTTCCACAACCTACTCACGCCACTGGATGGTACTGGGGGTGGAAACGGCACTTGACCACGCTAAGACAGAATTAAAAGAAATTGAGTAATTAGAAAAAGAACTATTGGGTGCTGACAGTTTAGAGGAAACTAAAATCCTTCTAGACAAGATCAATAAATCAATAGAGGACTTTAATTCATTTAAAATAAAGAAAAAAGCGGATAAAGTGTCAAAAGACATCAAACGCTTTTCAAAAGAAAGGGTATACCCTTATTTAAGAGAGGATTACTATAATACGACTGGCACCCTTAATAGACAGAATACTTGGGGTAGATTTAGGAGGAATCAACCAATTACTTTTTCAGAGTCCTCTGGAGGATCAAGTGATTCTGACGTGCAACCCGGTCCAAGCCGCACGGATAATCACCCTGGTCAGCCTTTTTTAGATCGAGGAAACAAGAGGAGAGGAAGGGGGAGAACATGGCATCAATATGCAAGAGAGCGTCAAACCCTCAACAAACATTATCAATGGGGACCCCAACCATACTAGGGCTAGCGAATAAAGGGACAGAAAGTATTCCCATCTTTAACCTATCCCAGCACCTCCTATCCTCTTCTGAAATTTCATTACTGAGTAAGGGATTATCCTTTGTGATAACTGAACGCACCAACTTTTTCAATCTGAAGACAGAGATCTACCAGTTTTTTCGTAAGATTCGATTGAAAATATTCTTTATGGGAAAAGATATCCCTATGAAAGATTCTGGTACAGGACTTAAACCACCTTCAACTTTTTATCCCAGTAATGGTATGATGCCACCCGAATTGTTAACATTTGAGAAGGTAATTCTGACAGGGATTGACAATTTAAAAGAGAGCAAGCGATTTATCCCATACAATATCAGTTTAGATGAACGTAAAGCTTTGTTGACACTAAAAAATGACAAATCAATTGTATTGAAACCTGCTGACAAAGGGGGCGGGATTGTTGTACAAAACAGAGACGATTGTGACATCGAAATTAGAAAACAAATAGGGGAAGAAAAACATTACAAAAGATTGGATATGAATCCACTTGTTGGAATTAAAAAAGAGATATTAAGAATAACAACAGAGGGCCTAGAAGAAGGCTTTTTAACCAAAAAAGAATTTGAATATCTTAATACCGATTGCCCTAGAACTCCGGTTCTGTATACTCTCCCGAAAATACACAAAAATATCACCAATCCCCCGGGTCGTCCTATACTGTCAGGATGTGGTTCAGTTCTTGAACCTATTGGTCAATACATAGATTTATTTATCAAAGACTATGTTCCTCTACAAGAGACTTCTGTCAGAGACTCCATGCATATGATCAATCTCTTAGAAGATAGACCATACGAATCACAAAAGATTGGTTAGCGACTCTAGGTATTACTTCATTATACACGAACATACCACAACAAGAGTGTATACAGGTTATTCAGGATTTATTAGAGACAAGACCTAAACCTCACCGGGTTCCAACTACTTTTATTATTGCACTCCTACAGATTGCACTGACACACAATTATTTTGTGTCAGAAGGTAAATATTACCAACAATGCTCCGGGACCAGCATGGGGGCAATTTTTGCACCGAATCTGGCGAATATCTTTATGGACAACCTAGAACATAAGTTTGTCCTAAATAATGATAATATATACCATTCCAAGATTACTTGTTGGAAAAGGTATATAGACGACATTTTTTTTATTTGGTCTGACACTATTTCGGAGTTTAATACTTTTGTTCTTTATTTAAATTCTGTCCAACCACATTTGAAGTTCACATCTACCATACATGATTCATGTATTGCTTTTTTAGATCTAAACATATCACATGATGATGGCAAATTGTACACTTCACTACACAGAAAACCCACGGAGCGGAATACATTACTTGCCTACAACAGTCACCACTCGCGTGCACTAAGAGACGGACTACCCCATGGACAGTTTTTGCGATTACGTCGCAACTGCACTAAAAATGAGGACTATATGAGAGAGGCATATATTCTGAGAGAAAAACTGTTATTGAGGGGCTACCCAAAGAAGTTGGTTAAAAATTCTCTGAAAAGAGCTTGGTTCTGCACAAGGGAAACATTACTCATTCCAAAAGTGAAATCTAAAGTAAACAAACTGATCTGTGTTACCACCTTTGGTATACACACTAATCTAATTCGTAAGTTAATCACAAAGAATTGGCACATCATCAAAAGCATAGATTCCAGCATTGATGCTCCGATGTTTGCCTTTAAAAGAGGCAAGAATATTAAGGACCATCTCATCAGGTCATCAATGGAAAATCCATCACAAATTACGAGATCATTGGAATCAGCTTGGGGTTTACCGGATTTAAAAGGCCACTACAAGTGTGGCAATTGTGTGGCTTGCGAATTTACGGTTAATACAAAAAAATTCTCACATGGCAAAGTCGATCAGCAACTAGATTTTTTTGCAAACTGCAATACAAAAAATGTAGTTTACTGTATACTGTGTCCCTGTGGGTTACCCTATATCGGACAAACCCAACAGATTGTGAAAGCACGGATAGGGCAACATCGAAGCAGGATTAAGAATTCGGTCCTTAACGCCCCTCTAGTCAACCACTTCTTAGAGAAGGGCCATACAGCAAATGACATCCGCTGGCAAGTGATAGACAAAGTGGCTGCCTCTAATAGAGGCGGAGATTTATCACAGATACTACAAAGATTAGAATTCCGCTGGATCGAACGCACCAACTCTATAATACAAGGATTGAATTCAGCTGAGGAATGGCGTGGGTTCATTGCCACCCTCACCTAAAATTTCTGTTGGTCTATACACTAAGCTTCTTATCTTTCCATACAGTCTTGAATATTGCCCTGGAGGGTTTTACTTTAATAACATCTTGTTTCCCTAAAATTGAGTAATAATTGCTGTGCGAACCTGGGCTGTGTATATATGAGATGGGATATTTGCATGGCGTGAGATCAACTGAGACATGGTCTGTGTAGAATCAAAGATATTTTTCATTAACGAGTGACTGTTATAAAGAAATACAATATTTTTTTGTATAAGATAACATGTCTTTTGTACAGATAACAAGTGTTGATTGGACATATATCTTTTAATTGTAGGCAGGAAGAAAACCTTTTTGTACCAAACGTCATTTATGAACTAAGTGTCAACCACAATTGAAAATTGTTTATAGTGTACAGTAGGGTAATGTTTTCACATAATCTAATGTAGAATTGATGATGGGCTCTTTAAACAAAATGTTGGTGTCTACGTGCATCTGAACAGAAAAACTAAATATTCACCTCAGCTTTATAATGATTTGCAGATATTTCATTCGCTTATATTTTTATGAGTTGCATCATGTTTAACAATACGAGATTTTCTTTTTCGTTATTGTAAACGCAATGTTTTATTTTTGTTGCCCTATCTTGTTCAAACTCTGTTCCTTAATCACTGAGGTGCCAGAACTTTATTAACAATGACCCACAGACATTTGTACTCGGAACGTATTCCAACAAAATGTATTGGTTACTTAGCAACATGAAACTTTTTCTTCTGCCGTTTTCATTGTAAACTCGAATTCCTGATTGGCCGTTCGTTAGCGAATCACGTTTAAATATTGCAGTCCCCCCTCCAATCACTGTGACCGTACCAAGCAGACTGAACTTTGTTCTCCTGCTCTAGCGCAATACTGGAGATTCGTACACCCGGAAGCCTTCGAGAGAGGTAGGGACGGTTCTGTCTTTCCTTATCGGTCATTTTCAACAGATACTGGGTGAACCTTTAACATGAGGTGCTCACCCTGTTCTCCTTTTCATATTTTGTTACGGCTGACAGAACTCCTTGAAAACAAGCGACAGCTATTAAGCAGTTCGCATATGTGGTTCTCGTTCGTTATTCCTTGCCAGTAAATAGACTTTCACGCTAAGTACTCCTTATTATTCAACTAATACAAGATTTCCAACTATTGGGCAATTGCCTCTTCGTGAGTCTCTCCTCACAGGGGTAAGTAGAAAGTTTCAGCATTTCTACTATCGTGAATCCTTATAAATATATGTTCTGGCACTAATAGTTTTTCTGTCCTCACATTAATAGTACCCGGCTGGGCCCTTGTGAGTATTTTATTTCACATCGAGCACGGTGACACTGCATATATATATGTTAGATATCATCTACGACGACCAGGTAGAGAGATCAAATATTAATGCTCCAATAATCTTTTTTTGAAAAAAGAACATTTTATCCTGATAAGATTTTTTCTTTATTATTATTTTCTCTTAGGTGTCCCTATATTAGATTGTCCTGACGAGACCCTCTATTTGTCATAGGGTCGAAACGCAGTTGACGAGAAAGGCGAATCATTCTTTGACACTTATAATGATTAAGTGTTGATAATTCTATTTATTAATTTTTTATGATTGCCTTTGTAATGAAAAATTGAAACCTTTTGTATGTTGCACTTTATGTCACTTTCTTTTGCTTAGGTTAATTTTTCACTGGGACACTCTTTGAAATATGTATAAACATTGTTATTTTGTAATGTGAGTTTGTGTCCACTTCTTATAAACTCTTCCATTGTGAATATAAAAAGAATAATGTTCTACTAAAGTTCTAATGTGTATGGCTAAACTTTTCTTTCTGACGCCACATTTAACCCTTTTTCTTTTTTTGATTACTATCATGTATTGTATATTATATTAGTAAGTATTAATCCACACGAGCCACTGTTTCCTTACAACAAATAATACCCAGGCTCCTTGTGGGTAGGGTTTCCTTGTCTCCTAATTAATTAACAAAACACAACGTGGGCACATCACATTTTTCCAGTGTATACTAACCCTTTTTTTGCAATGTACCTAGCTGCGGATTGTGAACCCTATCTCAGCCGGCATCTGGGGTAACCTAGCAAAACCTATACATCTTTGATAACTAGACTCCCAGGGAAATCCAGGATGGGGTGACTTGTGTGGCTCTCACCAAGTTATGTTACCCATAATCCCTTGCAAACCTCAAACTTTGTAAAAAAAAAAAGAATTCCTCACATTTCTATGATTGGAAGTTCTGGAATCTGCATGGATCCACAAACTTCTACCAACCCAGAATTTCCCAAAGTCTCTCAATAAAAATGGTACCTCACTTGTGTGGATAGGCCTAGTGCCCTCTGTAGGAGAGTATGATCTGCTTCACATGGGTACCCCCCACTTTTGCTGGTGTTTCACTGTTTTTCGACCTTAGTCTGGCTGTGGCCCTGCTAATCAGGACCACAGCCTAGCTGCTTCCTCTCTAAAATGGTTTGCATGTACATTAGGTACATATCTAATTGGATTCTGGAGTGCCTTATAAGCCCCTAGTACATGGTGTACTATGTACCTCGGGCATAGGTACCTCAGAGGCCTACCAGGGGCTGAAGAACGTATTATGCCACCTCTGGGAAGCACTCCAAAATGGCACCACAGGTCTGCTATTGCAGGCTGGGTAAGGGTGTGCTTGAACCCCTTACAGTGGTATAGGCTACCTATATCACAATCATTGCACACACATATAAAACCTATAAGTCACTCCTATGGCAGGCCTTAACAATCCTGAAGGCCGGGTTGCCTGGTTTTTATGTGAGAGGGTGCCCCTGCATGAGCAGAGCCCCTCTGCAGCATTCGGAGTACCTCCTCTGATGCTGTTTGTGGTGCAGCCTGACCATATACTCTTAAGTGCATTTTAACCTCGCGGTAAATGCTAACTTTGGAATGGCTGCACGGAAACATGTTGTGTTTGGTGTCAAACGCTTTGGAATACTACCCCCCCACCAGTTCTGGCAGCGGGGCTAGCATTCCACCCTTCTAGAGGGAGAGACATGTTCACACTGGTCTAACCCGGTAGGACTTTCTTGAGCCCTGGCATCACAAAACGGATGCCTCTGCCACAGACACGGGTCTGGCCTCCTGCTGCTAACTGAAACTCTGGCAGGGGAGGCCTGGACAATAGGTTTCCTGTCCTAGGGAGGAGTAACCACCTCCCCAGACAGGCAGATGTGTATTGGGGCTGGGCAGGAGCACTCTCTGGTGCTTTGAAGTCCTGCCCTGGGGGCACATTTGGTGTCCCTGTGCATAGTCCAGTTCAAACCACATGCCCCTGCTCTGGCATGAAACTGGATAAAGGAAATGGGTGTAACCACCCCTCTTTCCAGACCCTCCCATAGGTGGGTCCCTAGAGTATGTCCAACCCCCAAACTTAGTATAAGTATGGGAACCCAGTCCTTGCGACTTTAGATTACCCTGGACGAAACTCTGCAATATATATCCTGTACCTTCGACGTTCTACTTTGACTAGAAGACTGAAGAAATCTCCCTTGGGGTCAAGGAGTGATTCCCCTGCTTGGCAGGCACCAAAGAGGCAACTGACTGGTCTGCATCGCTGAAGCTCCCGCCAGACGCCGAAGTCTTTGCATCACCAGAGGTAGATTTCCAGACTTCCCTGAGGCTACCCTGAGTCCACAGCAAAGCTGAGGCCCGTGGCTATCGTGGGTGACGTGGAACCATGACCCCTGGGCACCATGAACTTTTGCAGCAACACTATCTTCTGGGACTTCCTTGAAGTTGTGCTTTGGGCTCCCAGTAGCCTCAGCCTTGAGCATCTCCTGCTCTGAAGATTGCTGGCCTCCACTCCACGAGTGACCCGTGGGCCAGTTTCAAGTGAGACTGCTTGAGGCTCCTTCGCAATCGCTAGCCCGTTGGCTAGTTGGTCCCCACAAAGGCAACTCCTCTTCTAATTGGGCTTTCCTGGTTGCTCCAGATGTGCCCCGACTTACTCTTACTGGGTGAGCCCCTCAGACCTTGCTGGTCTGCACCGCAGTCCTTTCTCTGAACTCCAATGACTTGCCGTTGCCAAGGCTTGTTGGGTCCATTCTGGTCGCCGACACCACAGCACTCGACAGACTTTGTGGGACAGCTCAAATCCAGCTCGTGGACTTCGTTGACACCTCCTGGACCTCGTGGCTGAAGAGTCAAGACACCCATCAACTCACCTGAAGCACCCGACATCTGTGGGCATTGGTCCATCCTGCCCTCGGTCACTGGCTAGTGACCCAGACTCTGTCCCCTCTGCCTTCAGGTTCCTTCCATCCTAGATCCAGGCTTGGATCTCTTCGGACACTTCTCCTCTTCACGGCAGCAGCAGTTCTTCGCCAGCTTACATTGTAATGGACGACATGACCCGACACCAAAAGACACCTCTGCACCTGGCTTCCCTGGGTGAGGTAACTCGAGTACTCTGGTGCTCCCGTGGGTGCAAGCCCTAGAACTTCTTAAGTCCAAAAGCGTTTGGTCCTGACTCGATTCTAAGTGTCCCTAATCTTTAAAATTCCAACAGCGACATTGCCCATAGGAGCTAACGGGAACCCGCGGTTGTGTTTACACACTGCATACAGTCCTCGTGAGTCCCCTGTGTCACTACCTTGGGTAGTTCCTTGAGGTCCCAGCGATTCTACAGGCTCTAGGCCCAGTGCCCGCTGCACGGAAGGGCCCAAAAGGTATTGTGGAGACATCAAAATTACCATTCACAAAATGAACTGGTTTTGCAGGGGGGGCACCTGGGTTTTTGGCCTGGGGCTCGGTGGCCATCTGGGTAAACCTATCCAACCCAGACATTTCTGAAAACTAGACTCCCGGGGAAGTCCAGGGAGGTGTGGCTTGCATGGATCTCCCAAAAGTTTCCTACTCAGAATCACCAGCAAAACTCAAACTTAGCTGAAAAAAATCATATTTTTCTCACATTTCTGTGTGGGAAAGATGTGGGATAACTGCGCTGACACAAATATCTCACCTTGCAGTGTTCCCCCAGGTCTCCTGATAAAAATGATACCTCACTTGTGTGGGAGGGCCAAGTACCCATGGCAGGGAAGGGGCATCTGGGTTTTTGGCCCGGGCTCGTTGGTCATCTGAGGAAACCTACCAAACCCAGACATTTCTAAAAACTAGACACCCGGGGGAGTTCAGGGAGGTATGGCTTGCATGGGTTCCCAATGGTTTTCTACCAAGAATCCCCTGCAAACCTCAGAATTAGCTCATAAAAATTACATTTTCCTTACATTTCTGTGTGGAGTCACCATGCCGGCAAAAATATTCAACCAGACAGCATTCCCCTTAGTCTCCTAATAAAAATGATACCTTATGTATGGCGGAATTACCAAAAATGTGTGTCACCCCGGTGATCCCACAACTTTCCCACACAGAAACGTGTTTTTTTTCTTCCAGCTATATTTGAGGATTGCAGGGGATTCTGGGGAGGAAAACATTGAGGGATCTACACAAGCCATACCTCCCTGGACTCCTCCGGGTGTCCAAGTTTCAGAAATGTCTTGGTTTGGTAGAGTTCCCAAGATGGCTACTGAGTCCGGGGCCCAAAACCCAGGTGAACCCCCTTGCAAAGCCAGATCATTTTGTGATATGTATTCTCGAACGGAGCGATTACATCTACCTTTGAAAATAAGGCAAACATACTGGAAATTTTCCAAATCTTTCTAAGGAGAAAATCATAAACTATGAAGAATGGTAGAATGTGAAACACAGGTAGTCTGTGACAACGTAGCAAGATCTCTGAGAAAACCCACCTACTGTAAGCTGTTCTAACCAGTTTTTGTGTCTGTCTTCATCAGAGTCCTGACTGATCTTGTCTAATTGTCACGTGAACCTATACTAATGCCTTCCATCTCTAGCAAATTGAAGCTCGAGAAATGTTTCTGTCATGCGATATCAATGCTGCACTATGCTGAATTCAACTCCTTCCAGTTTGTGGATGCAAGTTTGGGGGTGTCAGAGTATCCCAGTAAGCCATAACTCGAACTGAGCGAGCATCTCTACCTTTGAAAATAAGGCAAACATGCTGGGGTATATTGCCTAAGTTCCCTAAAGTAATAAGCCAAAAGAATGTCCTGTGGGTCTCATTCACCAACACTTTTACTTTGACAGCGTGAAAGCTCAGTTACTAACTTGCATAATACACAATGGTATTGAGCAAGGGTAAAGGAAACAATATCTTGTATGATGATTGTTTTCACATCTTTAACTAAAGATGTGAAAACAATCTTCATAAAAAATATTGTGTTCTGTATCCCTTTTCAATAACATAGTTATAATACAAGTTAATAATTGAGTTTGCAGACTTTCAAAACAAGTAGAAATGTTGGTGAATAAGTTCCATTGGATATTTGTTTAACCTAATACGCTTACTGCGGTTCTCGAAGGCAATCAGGGTGGTCCTTGTGTAGTATACATAAGATCCTTAACAAGCACTTCAAAATCCAGTCAAACCTTTGACATTTTGCCAAACAGGGTGCTCCATGACAACGTGGTGCACTTTCTGTCCACCAGTATGTGCAGTGTGGGGACTATAATGCACTTGTCAATTGGTGAACAGACAGGGCCAGACTGATAATGCCGGGCACCGGGCAATCCCCCGGTAGGCTGGAAGGGGTGGGGGCTGGTTTTGAGACAGGGGGCCAGTTTTGGTGCTGGGGCCGATTTGGACCCTGACCGTGACCGTCCGACCGACATGAGAGAGTCAGTAGTAGTCTGACTGTGTTGATAGACAGTCAGACTAGTACTCCACCGCCTCTCTCCTCACTTCGCTCAAGGTAGCAACATTCAAGTACAACGATGCTGCTGGTGCTGCACGCACCGTCCCTTTATTTTATTAAAAGAAATCCACCTGGCTGCACCTACATGCCGCGCGCAGCGCTCAGATGTCTCTCCTGCCGCCACCGCGTCTGCGCTCCGCGGTCTTACAGTTCACCCTTAGCAGGGGTGGGTCTGGTGATGATGATCATGCGCATTGGGGCTCGCGCAATAAAATGTTTATTGCGCGAGCCCCAATGCGCATGATCATCACCTCAAAAAGTACGTGTGACTTGCAGAGGCGCAGGCAAGGTCGTGGAGGCAGGCATCTCATGATCTCAGAGGCCAGAGAGACGACAATGAAGAGAGGCACTCCATAATTTAACTACATCTAGACCCCCTGTCTGCCGCCCGCAGGTGAGTCCAGTCGTTTGCATGCAAATATGCAATCCCTGATTATGGCTCTCAGGGGCCGGCCAGGCCGGAATTAAAAGGAAAAGGTTAGGCCCCAAAATAAACAACATTACACAACTGCAGGGAAGTGTCCTCTTTGTCCGATCCATGTGGTTGTGAAACTAAACAAGATACACGAGGTAATAAAATAAAAAATAGACATTTTTAAGTCGAAATTTCTGTTATTTGCAAAAAATAAAGCCCGTGATGACGTTTTTACTTTGAACATTTTGACTCGAGTTTTCTGGACTCTACCTTTGCAAAAACAACATTATTGCTTACAATCATGTACTCTCCCACATTATTGGAAGTTCACTTTTCAGCGTATATAAGCTTGTGCTAATACATTCCGGTATGAAACGCACTGGTAGCTTACATTAAAAAGTGCACAGCGAGGGCATTCTGAAGGTGGAAGGTGGTACACTTGCCAGGTCTAATTAGAATATATTATCACTCAGACATCTGACTATTAAATTAGAAGAATAAATATCCTCTGTGCCCTTCTTGCAGAATTGTATCACAATTGATGACTTCAATTGTATTTTACCTATTGTCACCCAAGCAAAGCAGGCATTTGTAACAGCATTTCTGGTGCATTCTGTAGCCAATCTCAAAAGATTACTGCCGAATACCGTGAGTAGCACAGACGTATCACATTCAATGTGCACAGCGCGGAAGTTAAAGCTGTAAATTGCATTTCTTTCCTTTTCGGTAAAGCAGAAATAACAATGTGTTTCAAAAGATGCAGTTCCATCCAACAGCAAACACACGCTCCATGAAAATAACAATACAACAAGTAATTACAAAACCGCCAATTTAGATTGACAACTTTTTGGCTGCAGGAAAGCTTGCTTGAATAAATGCAAATTAAAAGCAGGCTTCCGTCGTCCACTGCTGTCTGCAATAACAAATTCTGAGGTTGAGATACAGCGGAGTATTATTAGCACTATTTTGAAATACGTAAAAATAAAAAGCCAGATCAGTGCAATATGCATAGCTAGATAATTCAATTCTACGGGGAGAGAGAGCTCATTCAAACATTCATTTAGGGCCAGAGTTCAATAACCTTTATCTGTTTTTGACTGGGGCTGATACTACGGTATCATGATATCCATTTGGGCTTCACTTTTATCACTATTGCACAGTTATCATCACAGTAATCCGTGCCCATCTTTGCTCCAAACATGGCTGCCAGGCTGCAGCTGCTTTTCACCTCAGTTTCCCAGGAGATCACGGTGCCACAGGATGCCTTGATGTGACCCTTGGGTTGGTAGAAAATATAATTGATATACTCTTTTGAGGTTAATATCCCCTCAGATACCTTGGGAGTTAGTCCACTTGACAAAGAGAGACTGCAAACTTCAAAGATCTTCAGGTACTCTTTGTTATAGGGCTCTGGAAAGTTTTGCTGCCATAGTCTAGTGTGCATAAGAGAGCGAAAGCAGGGGTTGGCTGAGCTGTCTATCTTGAAGGCTGCATTAGTTCTGGAACTGTTTCATTCTGTCTTATCTAGTGAATGTCCATATATGTGCTCCAATACCTTGTTTGTGACTTGTGCCCATCAGGATATCCTTGCGTGCTCACTTGTAATCTGGGAGGTGTGTGCTACAGTCTGTAGTCCTGATAGACATCTTCTGATATTGCATTGCTCTACTAACCCATGGGCTTGCCCCATTTTTATTGTTTTAACTTGTAGATGCGGTTTTGATCGCCAAGGCGTGTCAGTCTTTGAATAAGATATGATGACTTCTATTTGTATCCTTAGTAGCTTTTCATGAGCAACTTAACTTCATGCACCACTTGTACAAGCAACAAACGTTCCTTTTCTGTCACTGCATAGCAATTTAGAGACAGCTCCTACTCTTACACAGAGTGATTCTGAAGGGCCACAGTGCAGCAGTCTATCTCTGGCTTCGCCCAAGCTGCACCTCCGATGATTAGAGCCATGAGGGGGGAGCATAGTGCAGTTTGAGGGCTACTCACTCACTGGGGCCCGCCCGCGCAGGCAGGGACACTGCCGCCCATATGATTCATGTGCTGCAAAAATGTTAGTTATCCTGGACGCCCCCCAGAACAATGCTCCTCCTGTTGCTTCATCACTTTCATTAACATGGAAGCTAAAATCTAGGCCAAAATTCTGGCAACTAGATTGTGCAAAGCTGCTCAGTCACTGATACACAGTGACCAGAACGCCATAGCCTTTATACCCGGTCGCAGTATGAGACACTCTTTAGACTAAGACGTCTAATTGTCACCCTAGAATGATCCCAGTACTGCAATAAGAGTGGGCCCTTGTTTTAATTGATTTTAAGAAGGTTTTGACTCAATGCACTGGTTTTGTTCCAACTACCAGCCCGGATGAATTTTGGTAAACTTTTTCAGAGGCATGTGAGGGTCCTCACGAAGGACACCTGGGTGGTGGTCTGGGTTAATAGGACCTTGTCTGTCTTCCCCCTGCCCCATCCAGGGGGGCACAAGGCAGTGGTGCACCCTCCTGCCCCTTCTGTTTACACAGGTTATTGAACAATCAGTCGCATGGGTCCAGTGCTATTGTGTAGATCATTTGTTTCGGTGAAGGGTCATCCAAGGAAGACAGGATTTTGCTAAATGCGGATAATATTTTAATATGCATAGAAGACCCTGAACGATCTTTGCCAAGATATGCATATATAGGATATATGTGTGGACACGTCTGAATTCTTAGTTAAATGGTAGAAAACGATGTATACGCTGATAGCAGGTGACCGTATAGACGTAGAGGAAGTGTCTACCCTTCTAAGGGCAAATTATCATTTTATACCTTGGCAATATGACCACCATCATAATTAAAAATTTTGATTTGGTGCGCGCAGGCATTGTGTCCGCCCTCATAAGAAGTGGAGATGGCTACTACACTTTTATTCGGCTTTGTACGGGTGAGACGGAACAGATCTGCTGGATTGTAAACCCAGATTTTTTAATTGAATGCATTAACACAATGAGTGCATAGGCTGTGCGGTTACTCTCCGTAGTCCCCTCCAGGTTCTTTTGAGAGCCAAAAGGCTACGCACATGCAATGCACATGTAAAGCACATGCCTGTCATAAAGTGTCCTGCAAGTTGTCACACAAGTGAATTGTCACATTAGTGCCCTTGAGTACAACCTATGCTTCATGTTCATGGTTAGGCTAAATGGTTGGTGGTAGGGTCTGTAACTATTTGCTGCTGATACAATGGCAGTGGGATATGCCAATTATTAACTCCTCAAAGTAAATTGACATACGTATCTGCTAATCTGCTTCACATAAAACTGAGAATAGTTTACAAGAACTTTAAAGAATATGCATCCGTAAACTCTCTCCTGTAGTAAACATTCAATGAAAAATGTGTTGAAAAATGCTTCGTTTTGGCCTTTTTTGTCTCCAAAATTATCTTGGGGGCTGGTCTCACTTTTACTTTGTTCTCTCAGATTCATTACTTGTGTCTATTTTTGGTGCTGTCTGAAAGAATGTCAATATGTACATATGACTGGGTAGGTAACCTGGTGCTCTTTAAGGTCATCATCTACTATTTACTGTGCTTTGAAAGTTGATACAATTGAATATGTAATGAAAAATGTGCTGTAAAATTCACCAATTTGGTCTGTCTTTTTCAAAAAAATTCTTGGGGGGGGAACTCCCCCCAAAACCTCCTAGTAGTGGTCGGGTTCGCTCGCTCGCTAAACGCGCCGGACGGGGGCTGGTCTGGCAAAATTTGCCAGGGCTGCTTTCAGTTCCCAGTCCGGTCCTGTGAACAGAACAACTACCACATTCTAAAAGCAGATAAAGGTGTTGAGAAGTCCATGATTTCCTGAAGTATAGGAACAAATATTCTGCGGCTGCTTGCATGGTGAAGGAGTGGCCCACAGACAGTAAGTATTCATTCACACCAATTGAAAGGTTTACCTATTGGCAGCTCCACCTCAGTCAATTTCCCAGTACTTTGCTTCAGTACGATACAACATAAATCAAGAAGGAAAACAGAAGGCGGGCTTATGTGGTTACTGGAGACAGTAAGCATGAGTCTCCTGCCATTTTCCCTGCATCCAGCACACTTTACGACGATGACATGGTCGCTCCTTTGTGGCTGTTGCAGGAATTTTATCAGCAAAGTGTCTCTCCTGCAGCCTTGCCACGTCCTCCAGGACACATGAAGTAGAGGCTGCTGCTACTGTAGCTGTGAGACTTTCAATTACAGACAACTGAAAGTCAAGGAACGGCATAAATCTTGCTGTGGTGATCTGACGATTAATAACATATGCATTGTATGTTCCCATCTGGATCAGGTGAGTAAACAGTTTCTTATTCCAAGTGTGAGTTTTACGACTTGCATTGTATGGCTGAAGATCCTGGTCGTTCGTGTCCACTCCGCCAATGTACTTATTGTAATCAAGTATACAGGTGGGCTTGTGACTTCAGCCATCTGACACCAAACCTTGCTCTAATCATGAATTGTAATGAGCACGTACACATCAATCCTCCCGAAAAATAGACTGTGAGTAGTTCGTTAGAACACAACGCAGTGCTTTGGGATTTCTGGAGCTTCTTGCAAGCAAGCTACTGTGGGAATCCTTTGCGGTGATAACGAATTGTACCTCAGGCCACAGTGCCAGCTTTGTAGAGCTCACTGAACAGCTCTACTCCTGCATAGATATTGTCCACATAAACGTTATAACCTTTGTGAAGGGGTGGCTAGACAAGCTCCGATACAATCTTTCTTGTTGCCCCTAGTGTGGAAGGGTAACCTACAGGGTTTAGAGTTGTTTCCTTCCCTGTATACACTCTCAAGCTGCACACGAAGCCAGTTAGGTTCTCACACATCATGTACATCTTGATGTTATAGCGAGCTTGTTTGCTTGGAATGTACTGCCTGAACAGCATCTGCCCTTTATAATATAAGATCAAGGACTAATCGAAGGCTATATTCTTTCAAGGAGTATAAACCTCTGGAAACGTAGCAGACAAATGTTCCACGACAGGCCACATTTTGAACAACCTGTCATGGTCTGGATGGTCCCAGGGCAATGCAGCAGAATTGCAATTGAAATGCCGCATGCGCTGCAATAGCAAAAACGATCTCTGATCATGTATGGTGTGAAAATGGAGGTTAACCAAACAGTGCAAATAGACCAGTCGGACAGCAAGTATGTTTATGCACTACCCCCATTTTGAGCATGTGCCCCAAAAATATCTACAACTCTCCTAATGAAGTGAGTTTCCACTTGTGAGCCCTAGAATGAGGCCCAACAGTGCCTCCATGCTTCCTCAGAAATTGTTTGGCATGCACATTTGTTTCCTGCACAATTACATAAAAGAAGTCAACATCCAGAAAGATGTAACCGTAGTCAATTGGCAAAAATTTCGCTTTATCAACTTTACATCCAGCGTCGCCAGTGAAAGGCAGAATTTGGCACTGAACTAAATTGGGAGGCTGCCAAGAGTGTGCTCTGTCTGTGCTTGTCACCACAAGTGCCTTCTCTCTTGGTTGCACTAACCTACTACTGGTGTCCCACTGCACAGACTGCGCTTGCAAGGGACTGCACAACTGACATCTTCTCCTTCAGAATCGCTGGAAGCTGAGTCAACGGATGGAATTGCGCTGACTGAAAAATCACTCCCAGATTCTGCTCCATTGTCCTCTCCCTCAGATGCTGTCTCAGTAGCTGCTGTCTCAGTCTTTGATCCTGCCTCAGAGCTGGACTCCAGAACCAGTTTTAGAGCCTGGGCAGCATTCATTCAGTGGCTAAAACCGTCCTTTTAAAACACTATCCTATGTAGAAGGCAGATAGGTTGTTGATTTCAAAGTGTAGGTGTGTGTGTGTGTGTGAGTGATGTGTGCAACAGTCAGGAATGACAAAGTCGCCTTACCTTGACTTTCCAAAATCAGCAGACTCTCCAAAAACACTAATAAAGACAGAAAACGACACAGTATTACTTCACCTTGCCAAAAACCTATCATCGCAGCCTTTGGCGGTGGTGGCAGCCAGCCAAGATGCCTATGGGTGAACGTGTGCTTTACATATGAACACTATGACTTCTTTGCATTCCCTCACTACCATCCAGCAAACATGCCCCTCATCTCTCCATAACCCCTTTCGTTTCTAATGCCTGGCTTTAATAATCCACATTGCTATCTACATAATACAGATGTGTTCTTTCCAACATGCTCTCTGCGTTACTTTATGGTGTCAAAACTGCCACTAGACTAAAGGCCCATATCTCTCTCTCTAGAAGGAACATAAGGGGTCATTAGGATGGCGGAAGGCCTGCCAGGCGGGCCTTCCTTCATCTGAGTGCCTATTTTCCCAGCCACATTACAATGGCGGGGGGAATCGTTCCACAAGCGTTGCGGGCACAAAAACAGCCCGCCACGCTTCTGCCACAGGCAATCGTTACGATTGCCTGGCGGAGCTGACAGGACCGGGGAAATGGTGGCGGTGCGAAGCAGGTACCGTCCGCCAGATCACAATGCTGGCCTGGGCCAGCCTTTCCATGGCGGGGAAACCGCCATGGAAAGGCTGGCGGCGACTGGGTTTGGGGGCTGTTGCAGGCCCTGCTTGTTTTGGGGGAAGGTGTTCCTGCACTGGTGGGTACCCATGGTACTTCCCTGCATTTCTCTGCACTGAGTTAGGCACTGCGTGGTGTCTGCCACGTAGTGCAGGGAAATGCACTGCATGACATTTTAAAATTGCGAACGGTGCTGCAGCTAGCAGCACTGTCCAAAATGATAAATCACAGGGATGGGCCCGCCATAATGGTCCCAGCCACCGCAACGATGGTGGGTGGACTCAGGTCTGCCCGCCATCGTAAGAGCCCCAAAATCACAAACATTATCTTGACATTTTTATATATATAAAGACAGAGAGAGAGCAGGTCCCTATCGGGCTCTCCCTTTTTACTCGTACCCTCAGATAAAAATAAATCTTAACTCTGCAGCAGTACTGCACTTTACTGCCTTTCATGTAACTTCAAAGAGACTCATTATAGTTCTTTCACAGTTTCATCATTTCAGAACTGAAACATTTTCAATATGCTATACAACAAAGTCCTAGTTGTTGCTTTTTTATTTTAAACATCTAACACTGGCAGAACACTAAGCTAAGCACAGATTTTCAGCTTATGTGTTTTAAAGCCACATCCTTATTTAAATGAGCCACACCTCTTTGAGACCCCCCACCTTTTTTCATCCCACGCTAAGGCCTGACACAGAGAGAGATCTGTGGGCCGCCCTCCCCCATTAAATCCCTGGTGTCTAGTGGGGTTTCCTGGCTGTGGATTGCAGCGCTGACGTGATCAATTTTCAGGAAGGCCTCATTTGAAAGGGGAGATTCCCCTTTCAAACGAGGCCTCCCTGAAAGCTGGGGCCATTGGCTGACACAAGTACCAAAAGAGTTAAACTCTGCTTGGCACATATTTATTTAAGATTATCTACTGGGCTAATAGTCCTATAATTTGCAGCTCCTTTTTTAAATATCAGAATTATTTCTGCCCCTCTCCAAGTATCCGTGATCTGTCCACCGCTTGCTATTGCATTATAGAGGATTTTCACATAACTAGTTCACAACACAGGTTCTGATTTGTATAGGATCCAAGGAATGCAATCAGGATCATGGTCTTTAGTGCCTGAAGTCTATTAATAGAAGAGAGGGTATCCTGTAGACTAAAATAAAACTCAACGGTCTTCCCAGTTCTCAGCTTTGTGACCTCACCCTCGGTACACTCCTAAACCCCCTTAGAGGGCTGTTTTATAGATAAAGCCTGAGAGTATAGTTTTGCAAAAGGTTCCTCCTGCCTTTCTGGCTGTATATTATTCCTCTTGGGGTTAAAGCTTCCCATTGTCCCACTAGCAAAAATAGGCCAAAATGTCTGTCCATCATTCATTTTAAGGGCCTGGAACGTGTCATGCCAGTTAGCATCCTCCCACTTCCTTTTTTTTTTTATGTTTGAAATGCTTTATTTGAAGAAAAAGCATAGCGAGCGACAAATACAAGTCATATAAAGAACATTGTCATAGAAAATCAAAAAGAGAAAAAATAATAAAGGGTCATTATGCACTACACCTAAGGAACCTGGGGAAAAATTCAAAAAGCATTTTGTAGAATTTTAAAGGGAACCAGAAGGGAAAGGGGGGAAGAGGAGAGAAAAGGGGAGGAGAGAGGAAAGAAGGGAGAAAAGAAAGAGAAAGGGAAATATGAGGCGTTAGGAGAAGAATAAATGATGTGGTCAGAGAGAAAATAGATAGAATAGAAAGAGCAGATAAGCCAAGAGAAGGGAATAGTGGAAAGGCAGGAAATGAAAATGTAGATGTGGAGGAGATAAAAGGAATAGAGAGGAAGAAAGGAAGAGGAAGGGCAGAGCAGAAGTTTCTCATGGGGGTTTGAAATTCTCAGAGGATAAAGGAGAGATAGATTTGGATTTCAGAGCCATGCGGTCAAGATAAGCTGTGAGAGGCAACCAGAATAGATCCCTATTGAGTGTAGGAGTGGAGGCAGCAGCGAAACGAACATCAAGTCTGTGATAGTGACAGAGGGAATTCCACCAGCATTGTATCGAGAGCTTAGAAAGATCTTTCCAGTTAGAAGAGATGTGCTGGAAAGCCAGAGCCAACATAAGATCCAATAGACCTAAGGAGCGAGAAGGAATATCAAGAGTGTCAGAGATACTGCCTAAAAAAAGAAGAGGGATAGAGTATGGAATAGAGATAGAGAATAGGCGAGAGATATGAGACCACACCTGCTCCCAAAGTGCTAGAACAGAAGGACACAGAAAAAGTAAATGATGCAGATCAGCATTAGGGGCAGAGCAGGTCCAACAGGTAGAGTCCTTATCAGGAGAAAAGCGAGATATAGAAAGGGGAGAGAGATAAAGTCTATGATATAGAAAGAACATAGATTGAGTTAGTGAGGCAGAACGGGAGATTTTTAAGGATCTGGCCCAGACTTTGTCCCAAACAACGATAGACCATTCACAGCCCAAATCAAGTTCCCAAGCAAGTTCCAATTTAGATTTCGGACGGGCCGGGTTTGGGGGAGGAGAAAAATTTATAAATAAGAGAGGCTTTGGGGAGAGTAAGGAGGATCTGAAGAAGCGAGGACTGGGAAACAGAAGAGGAAGACAAGGGGAGAGAATAGTAGACATCAAGAATAATGGCCATTAGGACAGTGAATCTATGGAAAAAAGACTGGGGACAATGAAACAGAAGTCGGAATCGAGGAAAAGAACATGGGAGAAAACCATCGAAAAGCTGGTTAACCCATATCAGCCCCTTTGATCTCCACGCAGTCCAGCAAATAGGACGATTATGGAGGAGAATAAGTGAATTGTACCAAATAGGGGAAGCCAAAAAGGATTCACGGGAGATCGGGTCAGGACAGACCAGAGCATGTAGAAGAGAAGTAGTGTGCTTAAACAGGGGTAGAGGGGTGGTTAAATTCTTAGCAGTGAAATGTGCAATTTCAGATAGGGAAAAAGGGGAGAGGAGTGAGCGTTCAATAGAGAGCCAAAGAGGGGCAAGAGGAGAAGGTGAAAGGACAAGCCAATTAGAAGCCTGACGGAGAGAAAACGATTTATGATAAAGGCGGAAATCCGGAAAGTTGACTCCGCCATTGGACTTCGGTTTACGAAGGGCAACGAGCGCAACTCTCGATTTTTTATTATTCCAGAGAAACTTAGAGAGACAGGAATCAATGCGCTTGAAATAGATATCAGGGATATGAATGGGGAGCATGGAAAAGATGTATATAAGAATGGGAGATATCATCATTTTGATCGAGTCCAGCCGACCCCATCATGAGAGAAAAAGAGGATTCCAAGAAGAGAACAGCTTATCCATGCGAGCTAGTACAGCGGACATGTTCAACCGAATAGATGAAGAAATGGAGTTAGAGAACCAAATTCCAAGGTACTTAATTTTAGAGGGATTCCATGCAAAGCCGGTGGCCGAAAACTGATGAGGGAGACAAAATTTAGTAAGAGGAAGGATCTCAGTTTTATCAGAGTTGATCTTGTAACCAGAAACTTGGGAAAAGGAGTTAAACTCAAGTAGTAAGGCCGGAATGGATTGGTCAGGATCAGAAATAAACAAAAGAATGTCATCTGCATACGCAGAGAGTTTCAAATGAGTCTTGTCATAAGGGAAGCCAGAAATAGAAATGTTGTTTCTAATGGACGTCAGAAACGGCTCTAAAGCTAGGACAAAAAGTAAAGGGGACAGAGGACAGCCCTGACGGACGCCACGTTGCAAAGGAAAGTAAGGGGATACCCGGCCATTAACTAACACAGACGCTTTAGGGGAGGAATAAAGTAAAGAAACAAGAGAGATAAAATTAGGACCAAAACCGTGCCAACGAAGGGAGGCAAATAGAAAGGACCAATCTACTCTATCAAAAGCCTTCTCGGCATCAACTGAGATAGCAGCTAGAGAGAAGTTGAGAGAAGGTACCTTATTGAGAACATTGAGAAAAAGACAGGAATTATCTGAGGTAAGTCTACCCTTTACAAAACCGCATTGTTCCTTACCGATAAGGTGTGGGAGGAAAGGGTCTAAGCGCCGGGCAAGAAGTTTAGCAAATAATTTATAGTCTACATTGACAAGGGATATTGGGCGATAATTTTTGCAAAATTGCGGGTCGCGACCTTCTTTGGGTATTAAGCAGATCGTAGCCTCGTGAAAGGTACCAGTAGCCGTGCCGGAGGTGAAGAAGGATTGAAAGAGGGAGAGAAGTTTAGGGAGTAAAAGATCTGAAAAATGCAGATAAAATTCCACAGAGAAACCGTCCGGCCCCGGAGATTTACCCTTGGTTAGAGATGTTAAGGCGCTGTCTAGTTCGGTGACAGAGAGGTCAAGTTCAAGATCAGGGAAATTAAGATGAGAGGTGGAGGGGGCAGGAATTTTGTCCAAGTAGGAGTGAATGAGAGTAGCCGAAGGGGGGGATTCAGGAATATAAAGAGACTGGTAGAACTGTTGAAATTGGGCGAGTATATCCTCCTCCTTATGGAGGAGAAGGTTATCGTTGGAATATATTGAATCAATCAGGTTACGCTCCTTGCGGGACTTAAGATAGTTGGCCAGAAGCTTACCTGACTTGTTACGACCTCCGTAGTAGCGGGCGCTGCTGCGGAGCAGTGATGAGGATGCATTGTCGGTAGAAATTTTGTTAAACTCAAGTTTGGCGCGTATAAGGTCTGGTACAACCGTTGGAGTAGAAGAGGTGTAGAATTTATGTTCCAGGGATTTGATATGGGAGAGAAGGTCTTTCTGTTTCTTAAGATAAGATTTCTTTTTCTTTGAGACAAAGTCAATCACAAAACCGCGAGCCGTAGCCTTAAAAGAGTCCCAAATAACATGAGGGGGTAAAGAAGGATCAGAATTGAGTAGGAAGAATTCCGTAGCGAAGGAAAGAAAAGAAGAAGAAAAGAGGGGATCCAGGAGGAGAGAATTATTAAAGCGCCAGCGAGAGGATTTGGGATGAGGAGGAAGAAGATCAAAAACGGTGACAATGGGAGCATGGTCTGAGATAAGTATCGGCTCTATAGATGAGGAAAGGAGATTTTGAGAGAGAGACTGAGAAAGGAATATGTAGTCAATCCGGGAGAAAGAGGCATGAGGAGGTGAAAAGAAAGAATAGTCCAAAGAGTCAGGATGGGACAGTCTCCATGAGTCAAGAAGGTGAGATTTGGAGATAGTGTCAAGGAATTGTGTATGTGATTTGTGGGGGGTAAAGCGGGCAGAGGATTTGCGATCAAGAAACGGGTCAACAATTTGATTACAATCCCCACCCAGAATGAACAGGGAATCACTGTATTGAAAACACTTAGAAGTTATTAGAGGCCAAAAGTTACAATCAGGATGTGTGGGGCCATATACATTAAAAACAGTCAAGGAAACAGAATTGATTAACAGCTTAACTAAGACCCAACGACCCTCAGTATCATTTTCTTGAGAAAGAACTTTACATTTTAGCTTCTTGTGACACAAAATGGCCACACCATTCTTTTTGTTAGAGGTAGGAGAAAATAAAACCGTTCCCACCCAACCTCTTTTTAACTTAAGAGACTCCGCCTCAGAGAGATGAGTCTCTTGTAAAAGAACTAAGTCAGGAGTGTAAGAGGCTAGATGGGAAAGCACTCTCTGCCGTTTAATAGGGCTAACAAAACCTTTCACATTCCATGAAATAACTTTGAATTAAATCACAATAAAGTGTGCTAGGAACAGAGAAAAGAGATGAAACCAAAAACGCCACAAAGGAGAATAACGAGCGAGTAAAAGACAAGAGCAGGACAGAAGAAAGTCGAAGGACATAGTGAAAAAAGTACAAGGAGAAAGGAAAGGAAGGAAAGGGGAGGAAGAGAGGAGAAGAAGAAGAGACAGTACATATCCAAAACGGACGACTGAGGAAAACATACCTGAAAGGGGAAGGGAGATAACAAGATGACGACGATGGGGTGTGGGAGGATTCGACAAGAACAGCCCTCCGAGCCGGAGAGCAACAACCCACCGCAACAGGACGGAGTATGAGGAAGACGAATCAAATGGTACGAAGAGGACTACAAGAGGGATGGTCGGACAGAAAATCTAAGGGAAGGAAAGAGAGACATGTTATGCAGAAGTCATGGGGAGGTAAACAGTACACAAAGAAACAATTGTATGCAAAAACAGAAACCCGAACAACAACCATTATACAAACATATCAGGCAGAAGGAGAATCAACCAAGGAGGGAAAGACTCCAGCAAGAACCTGTAAGGAGAAAAAACCAAACAGGTAAATAGTCAACCAGTAGGAGGATTAGATGTATCCATGCCAGCGTTAGTCTGAGTGTGGATGAATTTCTTAAGTTCAGCTGGGTCTTGGAAGGTCCAAGTATTATTTTGATGTGATACCTTGAAGGTACAAGGGTGAAAAAGACCATATCTAGCTCCCATAGAGCGCAGAGGAGCGCGAAGAGATAGAAATTCTTTTCTTCTGGCAGCAGTGACACCAGAGACATCCTGAGAAAGGAAAACTCTCTGACCCATCCAGGACACTTGGCGTTTCGCTCGAGCTGTGGAGAGGATCAGAAGGAGATCCGTAAATTTGAGGAAGAGGATGATGACCCCCCGCGGTTTGGTGGAGGAGGAGGAGCGAGGACCAAGTCTATGGGCTCGTTGGATGCTAAGAGAGGTGGTAGCAAGAAGGTCTAACAATTTCAGGAGGAAAGAAGAGAAGAACGTGACAGGATCATCACCCTCCAAGGATTCCGGCAGTCCATAAACGCGTAGGTTATTCCTCCTGTTTCGTTTTCCCAAGTCCTCAGTGTGTTGTTGAAGGGCGAGAAGAGACCTCTCCAGAGAGGAAATGCGATGGGAATTTGACTGAATTTCTGGGACCTGCTGCTCCACAGAAGAAACACGGGCATCCAAAGTCGACCATTTGGCCTCAAAAAGCTGCATCTTAGTATTAGTCTCCTCCACGAACGGGCGCAAAGCGCGAATCTCCTCAAGAATCAACTCCATAGAGATAGGGGGTGGAGAAGACTCAGGTGGAGGAGGAGAGGAGTCCGGCTTCAAGCGCTTAGGTAAGGAGGCAGGAGGAGAAGACTTACTGGAGGAAGGTTGTGATGAAGAAGAACGGGTGGGAGCTGTTGTCGCCATTTGATCTGTGGAAGAAGGATGAGGAGAATGGCCTGTTGGTGAAGAGGAGGCAGAGGAAGGTGGAGCCTTCGAGGGCACAAAGACAAACTTTGGGTTGCGAAGCTTGCCCATAGAAGCCTAAAACGTGCCAGTGGTGGTGAACAGAAGGCAAAAAAGCAAACCAACACAACAATCTGGGCTCAGAGGCAGGGAATGTCAATATGTCAACATGTCCAGTCTAAATAGCCCAGCGGTTATCAGGAGTAGCAGAGGAGATATCGTGAAGAAACCCCGGACCTGGAGGCAATGCCAGCAGAAATTAGGAGATGTTTCCACACAGAGTTGGTGTTAAAATAACGTTGCCCAGTAGCAGGCTTAGCACCACATAAGAATTAGCTGGAGTATCCTTAAGAGTGTATAAAAGTCACAGAAAGAGAGCCCCTGGTACAAAATCCATCTCCATGCGCCTCCATAGCGTAGAAAACAAATTAGATCACCTCTCTGAAGCATTAAAGTAGGTGTGGCATCCTCAGGGTACAGCAGAAAACTACAGAGGCATTCACCTACCAGGGAAGTTGTAAGGGATCCCTCATGCAGCTATCCCTAAGAAAAGCGCTTGTCAAACAAAAAAAAAAAAGAAAAATATTCCACATTGTCATGAAAAACAGAGCGCGTCTGAGAGCATGAGGAGAACTTACTGCTCCAGGTGCGCGCGCCGGTTCTAGACGAGCAGCGCGGAGGCAACAAAATGGCGGCCGTTCTGAGGAGCGCATTCAGCGCGGCGAAAACAACGCATTCCAGGCGCTAAAGAGTTCATCTTGAGCTCACCAGGCGCACAACACGTTCCGCTAGCTGGAACATCCCAAGAAGCTTGAAGAAGGAACGTGGAGACTGCCGTAAATGATACGGGTCCGTCCCGGTGCGGCGGAGCTCCGGATCTAAGCGGCCATCTTGATCAGCGTCCAAGCCACGCCCCCCTCCCACTTCCTTTTTGCATGATCAATTGCGCATGCTTATTCCAGATGGGCTGTGGTAATCTCCAGTCGATTGCGGCCCCTAATAGAGCTTCTGAGCCCTTTCTTGGCTTGCTCGCATTCGAGTGAATACCATCTTGGGTCTTTGGGACAAAACACTCAAAACAGAACCTCACATACCAGCCACAGTACATCAATGTCACAATGCAGTTTGCAGGGCAAAAAATGAATAGCACAAAAAGTGTACAACATATCCCCATCACAACAACATGCAACACAACACATGTGCACAAAAGTTCTTATCACACATTACCAACTCTACAAATCTGCTTTCATGATGAGGTAGTGTTACTACATGCATGGGTGAATGGCCCAATGACAATCATTGATGGTGAGCATGGGTGCATAAATATGTTCCTAAGTCTAAACAAGATTACTTCTTACTTTTTCAAAATTTCTAATTCTGGATGTCTCTACCTGGATCCGAGAACGTTGTGTGCACAAATCAACAAGCAGTTCATGCTCTTAGCACATTGAAGCGGAAGATTTGTTTTATTTCTATGAAGACGGCCATGTTTCATTAATGATTTTTGCCTACCGTGCTTACTTGGCAAATCACTGAATGTGTAATGAGGACATGCATTTCCTGCCAAGCGAAACTGACATTTTTTCAAAAGAAGTACTGTAAGTGGCTTTAATAAATAATGGTCTTTAGAAAACTGTCTACAAGAAATGTATGGCAAATGTAAGGACAGTGCAGTGTTTTGATCCTTCTTGATAAGATGAAATACGGTAAATGATGATCAGTTTATGAAGTAAAGAAATTAGGCTGTAAAGATGTATCCAAGTAAAAACAAATTTGATACACTAAAATATGGGTAGAGTTGTGTATTCATTTAAAATACAGCAAACACCGTGTTACTTGCTAGTGGAAAGGTTCAATAATTTTTCGAAATATTAAAATATGTGAAACTGATGTCAAACAGAAAGAAAGCGAATGTTCTATTGACGGCTGTGCTTTTGTTTTGCCGCCTTTATTTCTCTGACGGATGTGGTGCAGACCATGTTTCTCAGAAGAAGCTGTGCTGACTTTGATGCTTCTGGAGATTAAAGAAGATGTAAAAATCCTTTGATTTATCGGCTAGGGTGCTTTTCTGGTGTGCATTGATAGACAATGTATTTTAAAATATGTCCAGTTAATACCCAGCCATCAATAAGTGTGAGTAATTCATCTCTGTTCAAAATAAAATCTGCTGGCTAAAATACAAAATAAAAATGCAGACAAGAGTTATGAAACAATCAACGTAATCACTGATTGAGTGGATTTATTTTATTGAAAATAAATGTTCAATTGTTTCTGAAACGCCAGTCATATTTAACAGTTATCATTTTAAATAAATATATATATAAATATACAAATATATGTATATATATATATATATAGAGATATATATATATACGCTCCTTGTTCCGGTACGCAAAGGCTGTCAGAAGGGCAGTCTGGCACGGGTTACCGGATAACCCGACTAAATTCCAAAAATACTCCCTCCTTATAAGTAAGGGTACCAGACACTCCAATGTACTGCACAAAATGGAGATTTAATGGCAGAAACGATGCGTTTCGGCTTTCGGCTTCTTCACGGTCTAACATCCATAAACTTTCCTCATAATGTAAATACAGTGAGACAGAAAGCGGACTACACCCACGACAAATATCGTAATGAAAGTGAGTAAAAGTAAAGCGGCCATCTTGTAACATTGTTTAACGCTCCCAATTCAATAAAGGGTTGCTGAGAAACACCGCATGTTTGCAATGAATAAACAGTATATGCAATATAAACAATACCTGGATGCACAATTCATAATATGCGATGCACATGCTCAAACTCATTAAAATAATACTTGTGAGTTCAGCGTCCCGTATTTACAATGAACATGTAAATAAAATTGTAATTCATTTGGCAAAGCCCCTAAAACAGCCATATTGAGACATTGCTTGAAACACCCGATTAAATAAATGGTTGTTACCAAATGCCGCATATTTACAAAGGCAGTGCAATATTTACAATATATACAGTTCATTCATGCATTGGTCATTATATGCGATGAACCTGCCCAAACTCATTCAAACTGGTTATGAGCGTATTTGCAATTAATGTGTAATTAGTATGGTTCACGTAGCAAAGCTCATAAATATAATACCCACATAGACACAAATGCAAAGTACCAGCAACATCTAATCCATGTGGTTACAATGCATGTAAAATACAAGTGATTGATATACATATTTAAAGCCCCAGTGGGCAGCTGTTTGAAACCTTTATGGCTGCTAGAAAACTGGTTACGGTCCAATAAAGCCCAAGGTGGGCACAACATGTCTAAAACACCAGCTCTAGCCCAAAATGGCTTAAATCAATTGAGCCATTCATGATGAAAATTGATACATCAATAGTCACTAACCAACAAGTGGTGTACCCCCGCACCTGTAAAAGTAACAAATATAGTTTTAAAACAATTATATAATATTTACATGGAGATGCTCAGCACACAGAAACTATTTACAAACAGTAATTCATGTATGCAGATGGATGGCCAATTCCTCACTAGAATTAGGGCCTAGTGGCACAAGGGTTTCACTGTCCCTGTGAAAAAATGTATATAGGGAGCACGATACATCGTGCAAACAAACGAGTTCTGGAGCACGTACGTGTGATTAGACATCATGACAAACACTATCCAGTGGCTCGCCACTTTCATGATTGTCATTTTCAAAATGAAAGACTTCTGCGTATGATGGTAATCGATTCAGTAACCACAAATGCTTGGGGTAGTAATCGTGAATTGGCATTGAGGAAACTTGAATCAAGATATATATTTGACTTTGAAAACCTTGTGCCACTAGGCCTTAATTCTAGTGAGGAATTGGCCATCCATTCAGGAATTCCTTAAGCGAAACGTTACAGTATTGCACCACACATAAATAAGATGCAAAATGGTGTTTTAGTTAAAAGAGAAACTAGGAGACTGGTGATCGAGCGGGTTGCAATTTTCACCAGGATCATGGAAGGACATTATTTGCCCTATCACAAACATTACTCATCTTTAAAATCAACATTCAAATCTTCCCAAATGATTAAAAGCCGCAAATGATAATAATGAGCAATAGAAAATAATTCATATGCTTGACAAAGTCCCACCTTTGTAGCCTAGCTCAGAATGCCTCGAAATTTACCCTTTAAAGGCTCACCTTCCATTCTTAGGAAAGATCACTGAGATTATTGTCACAAACCTAGTTGATATCAAAAACATGTCATCACTAGATTCTGGGAACGTTCCAGACTCTGCTCATGGGAATATCAAAGTTGATCTGTCTCCTTCACATGTCACCTTACATGCCTAGTTCCACTTGTGAAGTGATTCAATCACATAACCAAGTTCTGAAGTCCCATCCCATCTTAAAAACATCATGCACCACACTCAGAAAGCCATAGTAACCTAAAATGCCTGTCTGTAAAATTAACCAACTCGAAGAGCAGCCATTCTCTCTGCAGCTTTAAAATATAATTGTCCTACAATTGTACAAATCATACCCATGGAAGAGAGGTCAGCAGATCCAGAATCATACAGATCAAAATCTTCTTCCTCTTTTATAGTCGTTTTGGCTGCCTATGATATAGGAATTTTCTAGTAAGCAGAGGACATGCAACTCTCACTGAAGTCTCATCTGGATACTGTACCGAATATTTGAAAAACTGCTGTGCTATGATCTAAGCTTGGATGAGTAAGTCCTATCTCAAATGAATTCCACCAAGCTTCAAAAATCCATAGCCTGAAACATACGAGGAATAAACAATTACAATACAATAAAAATAAACAGTGCATTGACAAATCATCTTCTGAAATACTTTACTTATAAATAAATATGCATAAAGCTCTCTAAGATCAGTGGGAGGGCAATGCAAGATTGTTGAGCTCTCCTAAGACTAGTCACCCAAACGTGAAAGTAAAATATGAGTTGTGTAACAAAATGATTCCAGTAGCCAATCTTTCTTTGTCAAAGATAATGTAAACTTCATTACACATCACCATATATCACCATTCAATAAGTAGTAGGAAGGTTTCCAGGTACCTTTGGTGTAATTGGTTAAAAAGAGTTCAAAAACACATTAGGAGCACAATCCCATCCAACTCTTCCATATTGTATGACTTGGTATTAGCATATGATATCCACAAACATTCAATTTTGTATATATGAATTGTTTTATACCAAAATTCAGTACAAAGTGCTGAAACACTGAAATGAGTCTGATTAAGAATCCAATCAATGTATAATTTCAAACATTATTGCCTTCTTCTGTAGTTTAGAAACAATGTCCACACTTTTGACCAGATTTACCAAACTGTTTCACCATGCAGAGCAGAAACCTAAGCTGTGTGACAAGGAAAGAGCAGGACAGCAGCATAGCTACAGAAAGATTGCACTATCTTGCTCTCATCCTAGCGCTGGCACACAATCAGGTAGCCAGGCACCAGGCACACACCTTTGCACCATTGTGCAAAGGTGTCTGCATGAGTTTAACATAGGTTTTGTAAAAGGAGGGTACAGTTCCAGTACACACTACTATGCTTAGACTGAATTTAAAAGGTTTCCCACTTCAGATGTGTGCTGTACAGTGCAGCACACATGCAAAGTGGGAGAAGTTAGGAAAAATATAAGCATTTATCATATTTAACGCTTGCTTCAAACTGATATTTTTCAGTGCAACACCCTGTGCGCAATTGTTAGTAAATATGATTTTGTGCAGAAAACATGGGTGTTTTCATGGGAATGTTTATGTACCACCCATGGAACTCTCCCTTAATGCAGAGTGTAGAAAAGTGCCCTTTTTGGATGGTCACCCACCAGCTTTTGTTCTGGATGCTGTGGTAATAGATCTGAAAGTGCACTGGGACCTGCTAACAGGGCCCCAGTGCCAGTGCTCTTTCCCTCAAAAGTAATGTGAATTGGTGCACCCAAATGGAAAGATGCTTTAACCACCCTGTATAAGTCACTAGTGGATGATTCCAGTGGTACCCAGAGCAAGGGTGTTAAAGGGGTCACCAGCTATTTGCACCACACTATGTGATCCCAATACAAGTAAGGTCTGCAGATCTGCCATCGCAGCCTTCACGAGCAGCTTTCCTGCTCAAGATCGACCCAGCACAATCCATGTTTGACAGGGTCACCTCACTGCCTTAATGTAAGTAAACCACCCTTCACGTAGCCTCCTATAGCCCAGGAGGCAGGATGCATTATAATAAGGTTGCGGACAGGTATGTTCAAACATACATGTCCCTACAGTGATCTTTCCATTAGAGATCACTATAAGTGAACGGCAGTCCATAAGCTAACACGGACTGGTTACCAGAAAACCCCAAGATAGCCAGCTCCATTATGGTACAGCCAAATTCAGTTGTGTTTGGTAACAAACACCGTGCTTTTTTACCCCTGAAATGATCCTCATGTTGAGGATGAGCTGGCATGCACCCGAGTGGCATCCTTAAAGGTTACCCCCAAGTTGCCTCAGTCTCCCTTACTTTGGTAGGCTTTCCAAACCCGTTGCTGCTAAGAGAGAAGTCTGCTGGGAAGTGCTATCACTCCCAGAGGATGGAGACAAAAGGTCTGGACAGGAAAGAGGTCACACCTTCACCCTCGTAGGATGGCTAGTGAATGAGACATCAGAGTTGTGAGCCACGAAGCTGCACCATCTCTGATATGCAAGTGACTTGCCTCCCAGTGGAGACAAAGACCCCCCTCCCACCCCCAGGCACTTGTGTTTGTGGGCAGATGGGAAATTAGATATTCAGGAAATGTACAACCCCCAAAATGTAGTCACAACTCTAGGGTGGGATAGCTGGTCTGTACAGCCAAGGATGGCCAGTGCCATCTTGAAAAGTCCCAAAAGTAGTGGTTTCAGGGTAGTTTGGTGACATACACCCCCCCCCCCCGGATGTGGTCACCTCAGGGGCAGATTATCCAGAGGATCAATAACCCATTGACTACTGACCTTCATACCCCTAAACACCCCCTAAATCCAGGATTTAAGGGGCACCCTGACACCAGAACTCTAGATCTGCTCTGAAGAAGAAGGGCAAAGAAAAAGCCCCTGTGTGCACAAGGCAGGACTCCACAAAGAGAAGGCATGAAGTTCTGCAACTGTGGCAGCCCCACTGCATCCCCTGGACTATGACTCATCCCAGACCAGAGACAAGTTCTAAAAGGAAGGTGAACCCCTCTGCAACCGAAAGACTTCACCAGGACTATCTAGGGCTAGAGGTACTAGTCCCCTGCAGTCAGCAGACACAAACAGCTCTTCCAAATACCAAGAAGGACTGGCTGCTGGGATCTATCAAGGACCAGCCCAAAGGTAACTGGACAGGTGCCTTCTGGAAAGCTTAGTCCTGAACCTCACTGAGTTTCAGCCCTTTACAGTGTTTCCAGGACTTCTGGAAGATTTGCTGGCCAAGCTGACTGCTTACATCCTGCATTGGCTGGACCCTCAAATTCTGTGGCTCTGTTGTTGAGGTATTTGTATCCCAAAAATGTCTGCATTGGCACGCCTGGTAGAGTCAGCCCCTGCAGCCCTCATTGAGCACCACAGATAGGCAGGTTCATCTCTGCATCCAAGATGCACGAGCTAGGTAGAGTTGATCTGCCTCATGATTCCTGGTCCTGGGGCCCCTCCAAGCTTAGCCTCCAAGGGACTCCCCTGAACTCAACCGGCAAGTGACCGAGTGTTACAAGTGTATTTCAACAGCTACCGTGGCTCTCCGTTCAGCGCCAAGGACAGCCAAGTCACATCTGTACCTGGACTCCCTGGGCAAGGTAAAATTGTTCTGACTGTTGAGGCTTGGTCTGTGGACCTGCAAGACCTTAACACCGAGTGGCTTCCATTGAACTCACCCTACAAGTGACCAAGTGTCGCATAGGGGCCATTTATGATGTTAGGTGGATCGCCACTGATAGACTGTCGGTGGCATTCCATCTGACTTTCTAGGCTGTTGTCCGACTGTCGAATAATGATGCAGTCAGCTGGAGCACAGAGGGTGGAGGGACCAGAGTGTAATTCTCTTCATTGGGGGCAGTGCCTGTGGAGACACCGCCACAGGGATTATGATGTCCCTTTCTGACAGCCTTTCCTGGGAGGTCCGACTACCAAGGAAAGGCTGCAGAATGGGACTTTGGGGGCCCCTGGCAGGGCTCCATCCCTGTTGGCCTCCGCTCTGGGCCCAGGGGAGCACATATGAAGTCCCCTCAAACATCCATGCACCATGTGAAGACACCAGATAGTGCCTGGCACATGGTGCATGGATGTTTGAAAACTGCCCTTTTCCACAGTGGCTTGTGCTGTGGCCCTTTTCTAGGGCCGCAGCACAAGCTACAATGGAAAAGAGCAGTTTTGCGACTGCCTGCATGTCGGTTGCCTTGTAATCAGGCATGTAGAACCACGGCATGTAGCTGGTCAGAAACCTGCCCGACACAGTGGTGGTCAGAAGCTCACCCAACCACCATCATAATGATGCCCATTGTGTTTTCTCCATTGATGGCAATGGTAAAGTTTGACAGCAATGCAAAGTACAGGTTTTCTGAACTGCTCTTTACCACTCCACCAGGACTAAGCTAAAGATCACTAGTGTGAATCAGATGTCCACTTTTGGGTACTGTGTTAATATTACATAGTAAGGCTCCCCAGCCATACCACATCATATTTCCACCTAGCTAAACTGCAATTTGGACTGCTTTGCGTTACTTTCAGCCAAGATTCCAGTGCAAAAAAGCTGTTGCTAGAAAGTAAATCTGACAAAAACATTTTGTGCAGGTTTGCATCACTTTTGTGAGGTAAACCCAGGGCGAAGGGTTTGCTAATCTGACTCTTTAGCTTTTGCACAAAGATTTGCAAGTAGATTTTCAAACATTTAGCATCTTCGTTTGTTGTTAACCATTACTGTCCTCATAACCATACATCAACATTTCTTTCTGTTTCAACTGCAACCGAAGACCTGCTTGTAATCGATTGAAAATTATGTATTGATTATTACCACCCCCCAGTTGGAAGTTGTGTTATGAAATAATGGATCACATAAAAGACAGCCTAAACACAAATAAATAAACATAACATCTGCTCATTTATAAATGTAAACGTAACATAAGACGATCATTATACAGATAACTGGAAAGCTTAAGCCAAATTATTTTCTTTCTACAATGATACTGCACAGCATTTTGGATTTACCATGAACATTTGATGCTAACTTTCTTTTCACTTTAAATAATAATACATCCAGCCTACCTCTGTTCGAGTAAATTACACATATACCTGCACCAAGTAGAACTATTTCATCAGAAATAGCATTAAATTTAGCAGGGCCTGGAAGGAGACATAGGGGCAGATCTACAAGGAAGTGCCGCAGCATGGCACTGCAAGCCCTTTGGCTGCGCCACGCTGCGGCACTTCCGAAGCACAGGGATGCAACATATACAAGAATATGTAGCATCTCTGTGCTTCACCCTGTGCTGGCGCACAAACTGCAGCCATGCACTGGCGCAGGCAGCCTTGCACCATGCTGCAAGGATGCCTGCGTCGTGGGGAGATTGTTTTATTGCAGGAAGGGTTCCTTTCCTGCACAAAAACAATCACTACAGGCATTTTCCTCTTTCAATGCGTGCTGTAGAATGCAGCACGCATTGAATGAGGAAAAAACAAGGAGAAATTAAAACATTTTTCCTCGTTGCGCCTCGCTACGCCACCTCTAGGGTGGCAGAGCATTCACACGCATCTCCAGATTTACGATTTCTTGTAAATCTGGAGATGTGTCTTGTTGCATGGGTGTTGCATGGGAAAACCCACAGCAATACCCATGGAACGCTCCTTCAACGCAAAGTGCTCCGTGTGAACGGGCTGTATTTACAAGGAGAGGAAAAGTCACACAGGGTGGCTTTTCCTGTCCTTGTAAAAACGGACCGGTACGCCATGAAAAGTGACGTACTGGTGGCGCAGGGGGCTTGTAAATGTGCCCCAACGTGTTTCCATGTATTTTACGGAACAAACCACACCTTCTGGCGCACTGCGAGGCTGCAGAAAGTCACATCAAAGTTAGATGGCCTCCTGCCTCGTATTTCTATTCAGTAACATAATTTCATGTTGTCTTGTAATATCCTTATAACATACTACACTCTGTCCATTATATAGTGCTGGCTGCCGTGATTTTGTAATAGTTGTATATATCACAAGCTTCTGTGTATGTGGCGTAACGCCCCGAGCTGCCGACTTCGGAGCCGGTGGGAAGCAGGTTCGAGTCTCGGAGTCCCAGTCAACATCCTGTGATTCGGGGGAAATCACTTTGGGGCATATTATCAAGAAACTGCGTTAAAATTATCGCCGCTTTAGCGGCAGAAAACTGCAGCTAAAGCGGCGATAATGGGCTTGATAATATGCCCTTGAGAATTCCCATAGAAGCCCATGTGCTGGTGTCAACATGGGCTTCTATTGGAATTCTCTGCGGCATATTATCAAACCCATTATCGCCTCTTTAAAGCGGCGATAATTTTAACACGGTGCTTGATACTATGCCCTTTAATTTCCCCAGGCCTATAAATCAGCACCTTGAGATGCTCACGGGTCATTTGCCGCGCTTTACAAATCATGGTTTATTATTATTTTATAATATTGCATCCTAATACATGATGCACATTACATATTTTGATATGGTAGGGAGCTGTCTATCTTAATTGCCATTTAAATATGCATTGTTTTAAAACATGAATATATGTATTGAAATCGGTGAATGACAACCAATAGCTCACTCCGATCTTTAGTGAAAGCAATATACAATATACTGCAAGAGAGACAGCTCCTACAACTGCTTTGACAGTTCTCATCTGACTATTGACTCTTATTTACAGACAATGTTTGAGTGTTGGTTGCTTTTCGCGGAAGGAATACTTGAAACAGGAAATTAATAGGCTGGATTGTTTCAATGTTTTCATTTTCAAATGCATTGTAATGCTCAAATAATAGAGTGATGATTTGTTTCAGCGAATAAGGTCCTTAGAGAAAAAACGACTAAGTGATTTCCGAGCAGGAAATCAGACAAGGGAATTTAGTTTCCAGACCTCCCATCATTGAAACCCGTAAACCATATGAATGATATAATTCCTGCCAATAATGGATTTTACAGTGGCTGCTGTTTTTTCGATTCCACTAGCCACGCGCTTATAGTACAGACCTACATCACATAGCTCTGGAAAGTGACTGCAAATAAGGCTGAATCCCTCAGCCCATACAAGCAGTTTAAAATAATTATTATCATTGACTTGTTTGAAGAAAATGTGCAAAATCTAGGGGAAAGGTCTGTGCAGGTTGGTCAAATTATCATTGAAAGGATTACTCAAAAACACCATTTGGAATGACAATAAGCAAGGGGCATTATTCTATAAATCCCTTTTTAGTACTGTAAAAAATGCAGGGTAAAAATAAAATGACAAAATCGTGATTTAAGTCCTCAGACTGAGGATGAACTCAAATTTAAATATAAAGGTGAAAACAGATTGCCAATAAAGAGTTTAAAACTGTAACACATGGGGACAAATTAAACCCATATAACTAATCAATTGATACATAGACCAATCAATGCAAAGTGCATTTATCCAGTGGTGCAAAATGTATCATAAGTTTATCCACTACTGTTGCGATCTATGGAGTCTACGAACTTAAATGAAAAGTGCAACTGATCAATGCAATCACGGTTATGAGATGAGTGGAACTACGCTTTGATCATTCTATCCCTTTTTCGAGGCAGGCAGGCTCAGCACACTACAAGTAGGAAGTGGGAAAAACAGTCTTAAAGGGCACGGAAACAGCCATATTTCCTTGAAATTATATTTGAGCATTGAGATCACAAACGTGAAACAGACCAGGGCTTTGATTATAAACCAGCTGGAGAGGTACTTCAGGATATCTCTCCACAGATGCCAACAGGTCCGGTGTTCCCCCACCCATATTTTCTGGATTCAGGAACATCAGGTCCAATTTTACTAGTGAATAAAATACAGGGAGGTTTTAGTGGGGGTTGTAGTCGGAGTATGCAACTCTTACTTATGCTTTGCTCCATCCTTTCCTGCCCACTGCCACCATCAAAACCCCTACCCTGCACTGGCCCACTACTCCCATGTGCCACCTTCTGCCAAGAACTCGAGTGCTTTGGCACCTGGAACGTAAAACAACATGCCAGAACTGCTAAAATCAGAGTTATAGCAGAGTGCCTGCAACTACTGAGGGAACCCCACCCACTTTGGCCTCTGGTTGAAGCAGTTAACAGCACAAGGGAAACAAGGTCTGAGATCAAGATGGACGCACTATGGGGCATATTATCAAGGGCCGTTTCGCCGCTTTTTTGGCTTTAAAAGCCAAACAAGCGGCGAAAATTACAACGCCCTATTAACTAGCTGGCACTAACATGCATTAGCGCATGTTAGCAGCTGTTTTGGTATCGCCCTGCTTTGCATCGCTAATGAGATGCAAAGTAGGCGTACCTTCAGGAAACAACATGAAAATGCTTGATAACCGCACATCGCGGTATTAACAAGCCGGCCAAGATAACGCGTAGCGATGGAAAAAGCCGCGCTAACCGTGGACATCGCAGTAAACTAACGTCTGCAAAATTGTCGACTAAGCTATGTGCATAATGAAAGGTGGATTGTAAGGTTACAACCACTTCTCCCTATCATCAACATTTTAAACAGCGCAGTCCAGATATCACTGGTTTTCATGCGATATTGATGGAAATCGCCCTATATCGCCGGATTCACATTCGCCTGTTGGCAAATCGTTGCAAATATGCCGCTAAACAGGCGATGTGATCCGGCGATATAGGCGATATTGAGAAACGCGCTAGACGCGTTTGGCGATGTTTATCGCTCATTGTTGATGATATGCCCCTATGAAAGACAAAGGAAATGTTGAAAATTCACAGTTCTCTGACATCACAGACAAAGTAAGGAGACCAGAAGGGAGGTAGCTAGAGAATTTGAAGCCAAACGGGGATAAGCATAGTCTCTACATTACACATGTATTACTGTTTGGAAGATCACAGAAGGTAGAGGAAATGGCATAACAGACTAAGGTGCATATTATCAAGACAGGCGATACAATTATTGCCGCTTTAGCGGCAGAAAACTGCCGCTAAAACGGCGATAATGGGCTTGATAATATGCTCTATGGAATTCCAATTGAAGCCCATGTTAAATGTGAAGGACGTCTAACATGGGCTTCAATTAGAATTCCATAGAGCATATTATCAAGCCCATTATCGCTGTTTTAGCGGCAGTTTTCTGCTGCTAAAGCGGCGATAATTTTATCGCCTGGCTTGATAATATGCCCCTAATAGCCTGATTACCATCTTGGCGGATAGGATACTCCGTCACAAAAGTTACAGATATGGAACTTGCAATACAGTGGGCGAGATATCTGTCACATATGTGACGAGTATCCCATTCACCAAGATCGTAATCAGGTCCAAAGACTGTTCTAAAGGATATCTTTTCATTAAATCTGAAATCAACACTTTGCGAGCTGACTTTGAAATATGCCTCACAGACCTACAAAACAATGACATAAGGGCTCATAATGGATGAGAAGAACAACAGTAGATGCAAAGAACAATGTAGATTTACAAGAATAGAATCTAGAACTTCATGTAAACATGGAAAATATGGAGAGCAGATTGCACCGAAACATCTTCAGCCTCATAGGAATAGAATGGAACACGAGACTGAAAACATCTGCGGCTTTGTACAAGAGATGTTTCATCAGGTTAGGGGTGACACAGGTATGAATTAGATACTTTACAACAGTCAATTGAGTGGGCTTAAACAGATCAGAGAATGTCCTTCAAATAGACATCTTGGATAGAATGCACTTCTTCAATGTCAAAGATGAGATCATGATCAAAGCAATGGAAATAGATGTTTGCCCAAAGCTCTATGAGTGGCATAGCCCATGTGCAGAGTCTTCGGCCGTGCACAGTGCGGCTTGTGGACCAGGACCTATGCTTTACTCTCCACAGATGGCCAACACTGCTGAGTTCAGACTTTGGCTGTGCATAGTGGGGTTTGGCAGACGGGCCTTTCCTCCAGCTCATGCTGGCCCCTTCTGTACCCTTTAAGGAACTTGGGCTGCTTTACAAAAAAGGATTGTGATATGCTCCTCCTTATAGCTTACCATCCTGTTGATTCTAGCCAATCAGAGGAGGTGACAAATTGCAACCCACATAACGAATATTTATTTGGAAAGTTGTGCCATGATTCCTTATTTTGAGAACCAGCCTATTACCACATAGGTCAGTTTACAAAATAAAATACTGATCACAGAAATAGCAGTGCTCCATTTGTGACCAGGTTTGTGGCTAGGAGGTTAGTACATCTAGACCAAGGTCTAATCAGTGTAATTTTACAATATTGCACAAATTAATCCCCTTGTATCCTGGTTTTGATTAAATAACTTTGGTTAAAACAAATAAATATTAAAAAAGTCATGTCCTAAGCCATATATGCAGATGTGTTGAGTATAATATTCTGAAAACTGACTGCTGGAGCGTGATCAGAAGAGATCCTGGAAAATATTTGCATTGAAGCCCTTATTAAAGAAGCAGGAGACAAATAAAAGTAATCCAATCGTATCAGTTTTTTATGGGGGATACTAAAATGACTTCTAGAGCAAGCCCTCTTCAAAATATTTTCCTTTGAAGCAGTTCAAGGTTAAAAAGCTTCCTGACACTGTAGTTATCACAGACAGTAATTTAACAATTTGAAAAAAGATGTCCATGTTTTGCTGGGTACTGAGAATTAATGACATGTTTTGATGTTCAGATATTCTAAGTCTATTCATAGAAAGAGCAAATTGGCTGCAATTGAATGGGTAATCATGTGTTGATATCTTCATGTATAGAAAAGCGACAAGCTGCTTTCTTTTCCTAGGTGCAAGAAATGTCCATGCAAACATATTTAAAAGGTTTATACAGCAAGCATATATTAAGTTCCATCTATAAATTATTATTGTAATTGGAGTAGCCTTTTTAATATGAGGATGATTTTAACAAAATCAACAGCAAAGCGGAAACACAAAACAATTGGGCACCTGGGAAATTCAAGAAAACTGCAAGTCTTATGCCATGTTGTAATATATGAGAAAGATATTTTTGGTAACTTAATTTTTTGAATTAATAAATAGTTTCGCTAGCGATGGGAGAGCATCCCATTCTTCAAAGCATTTGTTTATAGGTTGATTCTCTATTGAATGACCCCACTTTGATGGTATTATTTCTCCCAAAGTATCACCCGAACGGCTAAATAGAGACCGGGCTTGTTAATTGAAATATAAACATTTGTCCCTGCAGTGAGTAGTGCCAGGCACTACAATTCAAGTAAACAATTACCTTGAGTATTTATGTAAACTGAAGTTAAAAAGTCCACCTTTTGGGGAATTGGAATATACATTTTTGAGGTAAAAGTAATTTTAATCAGTAACAGCATTTGCATAGGCTGACGACTTTTCCAATAAGAAAGAAGGTGACTGTGTTATTTATATATATACTTATGTGTTCTTTATGTATTTATTTATTTATATTTTGTTTGAACAGTTTTACAAAGCGGATAACATTAGAGTGCTTTACATAGACAAGCTTTATGCGAACTACATAGAACATTTCTTTAAACAACTATGAGTGATTATATTGAAAAATAACCTGCACATTCTACATAGAAGAGTTTGTTTATTACAGGACAATGCCAATGCAAAGTGTGGCTGGAACATCACTTGGGATATAAGTTATAATATAATATTATATATATATGTACAGTGAGTGCGTCTTTGGCTTTTGGACAAACTTGGAAACATAATCACGGTAGTCCTAGCCGTGGAGGACTCCACCACCATTAGATTTCAATATGGGGCCACAGGGGTGGTATTATGCCAAACCGAGAAGTGGCTCAGCAGTTTGGATGAATATAAACCCTGCATGGAGTTTTCTGATGCCCATTGGACGGCTGAAATCAACAATAATTAAAGACTGAAACCTCGCAGTTCCCACTGAAGGATAAGAATTGTTTTTTGAAATGACACTACAGATACCATTTCTTTTGGATCTGTGCAGTTCCAGGTGCCTATGATTAAGGAGCTGAGGGCTCTGGAACACTTAAGGCAGGATACAATATATTGGAAAATAACATGCCGGTTTCTCCTGAAATAAATATTCCGATGAAAAAAACTGCAGTGAATACGTCCTAGCCTTTTGGACAAACATGCAAACATGAAATATATATATATATATATATATATATATATATATATATATATATATATATATATATATATATATATATATATTCACTGAAAAAACCATAGGTTTCAGGGGCGTTATAGTTAGCTGGACTTTTCACTCGTACAAAACCATTGAAATTCCCCTGTTATAGTTAGTTCAGCTAACTATAACTCGCGCGCCCGCAATGCACTGCTGATGATGTCACATATTACATCACTCATGACATGGTCAGTGACATCACTCATGACATCACTGATGACATCTCAAATGACATCACTGATGACATCATCCAGTGAATGTGTGTTGTTCAGAAAATTACATATGTTTTATATATGTATATCTCAAGGTCGATGGAAGAATAAATGGGTATATAAGTGTCTAAATGGATGATTTGTTTTTGAAAAATTGATTGTATAACTGACTGATTAAGTGTATCTTAGTGAATACATGGCTTAGTGAGTAATGTTTAAATATGTAAATATCTGTATCAGTCTCTCACTTTGTGTATAAGTGGCTGCATGGGTTGGTGAGTAGCTACATGAGCTACATGAGTGTCTATATAGTTTATTAGTTGGTTTTTTGAGTATCAGTATGAGTGTCTGAGTGTCTGTATGGTTCGGTGGGGGGTATTAAGTAGTGCATAGGTGCATGAATGAGTGACTCACTGTTTGTATGTGTTGAAGACAGCATGTGTGCAGGACTGTATGGGTAGATAAGTGTGTGCATGGGTGTGTTAGTGAGTGAATGACTGTCTCAATAGTGTCTTTATGAGTAACTACATATGTTTGAAACCAGTATATGTGACTATTGGTGTATATAAGTGAGTATATGTGAGAGTGAGAGATTGAAAGAGTTCTTGTATGAATAAGTATGTGTTTCTATAAGTGATTGTTTAAAAGACTAAGGTGCCGATCACGATCCGGCAAAAACCGGGTACGAACCGTCGGACGGAGCATAATCTCCGCCCGACGCGTACCCGGTCGTCAATTTTTACAAACAAGGAATTACGATTCGCACGGGTACACCATTACCGTACGATTCGTAAAAAAGCCCGACCGAACAAAAAACACCTACCAATGCGATCCGGGAAAGCGCCGACCTGACGTCGGGACGCTCGCAGCCAGCCATTCACGACCCAGGAATCACGATTCGCACCGACGTCACCCCGCACGGTGAATATTTTGCGGCAGCCAAAAACTGCCGGGAAATCAGGACGACGCGAACAAGGACCACCAGTACGTGACGGACACACAGGACGACGCCACCAAGGAGGACCCGTACGCGACAGGACGACGCGATCAAGGAGGACCCGTACGCGACAGGACGACGCGAGCAAGGAGTACCAGTACGCGACGGACAGACATGGACCCGAACCTACGAGTCATCCCTGCCCTCATAGCAGTACACCTCCTCTACAGGTTATGACGCAGACGCCGCAGAAGGTCAGAATAACTAAGGGAGGGGGGAAAGTGGGGTGGGGTGGGGGTGGCACGACCAGGGCAGGCCACAAAACAACCACATAAGTCACACACCACACATGGCCTGGACATACCTGACTCCCATGCCCTGGTCACCACGAGGGGGTGGGGGCGTGTCCTGATAAGCCAGCGACCGCCACAACGGAAGTCCGTCACCACGCGAACCGGCAACACAACCAGACAGGTACGTCCCGTACCCACGCCTGAAGAGCGTGGGTACGAGTCGGACCACGCCCACACACGTCACCCCAACAATGGCGGGACGGATCGCACCCACGTGGCAAAGGCCTGGGTACGGGCCGCACAAACATCACATAGCGTGGGGACGGATATGTACGGACCCTACCCCCACCCCGTATGCAAGGAGCGTACCCCCCAGCCCAACAGTGCAAGTACGACCCGTACCCCCACCCGCGTATGCATGGAGCGTACCCCCACCCCAACAGTGTAAGTTCGACCCGTACCCTCACCCGCGTATGCATGCAGCGTACCCCCCATGCCAACAGTGTAAGTACGACTCGAACCCCCACCCACGAATGCAAGGAGCGTACCCCCAAGCCCAACAGTGTAAGTACGACCCGTACCCCCACCCGCGTATGCAAGGAGCGTACCCCCCATGCCAACAGTGTCAGTACGACCCGTACCCCCACCCGCGGACGTACGGAGCGTACCCCCACCCCAACAGTGTAAGTTCAACCCGTACCCTCACCCGCGTATGCATGGAGCGTACCCCCCATGCCAACAGTGTAAGTACGACTCGAACCCCCACCCACGAATGCAAGGAGCGTACCCCCCAGCCCAACAGTGTAAGTACGACCCGTACCCCCACCCGCAAATGCAAGGAGCGTACCCCCCAGCCCAACAGTGTAAGTACGACCCGTACCCCCACCCGCGAATGCAAGGAGCGTACCCCCCAGCCCAACAGTATAAGTATGACCCGTACCCCCACCCGCAAATGCAAGGAGCGTACCCCCCAGCCCAACAGTGTAAGTACGACCCGTACCCCCACCCGCGAATGCAAGGAGCGTACCCCCCAGCCCAACAGTGTAAGTACGACCCGTACCCCCACCCGCGAATGCAAGGAGCGTACCCCCCAGCCCAACAGTGTAAGTACGACCCGTACCCCCACCCGCGTATGCAAGGAGCGTACCCCCCATGCCAACAGTGTAAGAACGACTCGAACCCCCACCCACGAATGCAAGGAGCGTACCCCCCAGCCCAACAGTGTAAGTACGACCCGTACCCCCACCCGCGAATGCAAGGAGCGTACCCCCCATGCCAACAGTGTAAGTACGACCCGTACCCACACCCGCGGACGTACGGAGCGTACCCCCACCACACCAGTGTCAGTAGACTCGTACCCTCACCTCGAATGCATTGAGCGTACCCCCACCGTGTATGTGCCAAGCGCACATATCCTGAAATCGGAGGTGTGTGTGCAGAGTCCACCCAGCAGTGCCCTGAGACAGGAGGGGTGGGTGTGGAGTCCTCCCAGCAGTGCCCTGAGACAGGAGGGGTGGGTGCAGAGTCCTCCCAGCAGTGCCCTTTGACAGGAGGGGTGGGTGTGGAGTCCTCCCAGCAGTGCCCTGACACAGGAGGGGTGGGTGTGGAGTCCTCCCAGCAGTGCCCTGAGACAGGAGGTGTGTGTGCAGAGTCCTCCCAGCAGTGCCCTGAGACAGGAGGGGTGGGTGCAGAGTCCTCCCAGCAGTGCCCTTTGACAGGAGGGTGGGTGCCTATCACTCCCAGCAGTGCCCTGAGACAGGAGGGGTGGGTGTGGAGTCCTCCCAGCAGTGCCCTGACACAGGAGGTGTGGGTGTGGAGTCCTCCCAGCAGTGCCCTGACACAGGAGGGGTGGGTGTGGAGTCCTCCCAGCAGTGCCCTGAGACAGGAGGGGTGGGTGCAGAGTCCTCCCAGCAGTGCCCTTTGACAGGAGGGGTGGGTGTGGAGTCCTCCCAGCAGTGCCCTGACACAGGAGGGGTGGGTGTGGAGTCCTCCCAGCAGTGCCCTGAGACAGGAGGGGTGGGTGCAGAGTCCTCCCAGCAGTGCCCTGAGACAGGAGGGGTGGGTGCCTATCACTCCCAGCAGTGCCCTGAGACAGGAGGGGTGTGTGCAGAGTCCTCCCAGCAGTGCCCTGAGACAGGAGGGGTGGGTGCCCATCACTCCCAGCAGTGCCCCGAGACAGGAGGGGTGTAACACATGTGTGTGAGGCCAGAATTATCCACATGCATACTGGCTACAAGGGAACATGTCCCCATGAACTCATGTCAACAGACTCCACACACAAGTACAGTGATCACCAAGGATGCCACGATTGTTGCAGGTGGAGACATGGCCCTGCATGCATGGCCAAAGTAGAAGGGCTCCGTCACACACACAGCTCATGTAGACACAGCTCTGCGCTAAACATTGGGAACACCCTGCAGGGAAGAAAGCTGGGTACACAGAGGAAGGAATACACCCTGGGACAAGTGCACCATGCAGTAACTGCTTACATGAACAAAGAAAGTTAGCCAACACCTTGTGATGGCACACAGATCACAGGGTCCCACCAATGAGCAGTACACTACTACATATCCCACACACCCAAACCCTTACACACCACCCAAAACCATGTAGCAGCCCCACCAACACCAATACCAGCATAGCAGTAGTGTGATAATGAAAACAAAATTAAGCTTTATTCAGCATGAGCACAATGTCCGTGGATTGCAGGCAGTTCAATCTTCACAAAGCCCATAGGGCAGTCAATGATTCTCAGCTGGATGGGGGACACAGTGGGATGCGTGTCCCCTACCTTGCCTGCACAGTCAAATGGCATCGTCTTCCACACTGGTGAGGGCATCAGGGGGGGGGGAAGCAACAGGCACCGCAGGGACATCAGGGCAAAGGGGCGGCGTTGTGGGTGCAGGGATGGAGGACTCCACCACAGGGGGTGGGTCAGTGCCAAAGGCGGAGGCCAGGATGGCACTACACACCTTTGCAAGGTCCTCCAGGGAGTCCCCTGCACCCAAAGGGACCTCAGGCCCCAAGGAGGGGGGGGGTCAGAGGGATGGGTCGCAGCGCCACCGGGGGAGGGTGGAGACAGGGGGGGAGACTCAACCACCCTGACCGGGGACCTCCTTGACCGCTTGCGTGGTGGTGTAACTGTGGGGCTCAGGGACAGAGCGGCCATGAAGGAGTCCTTGGGGGAGATGTGGCCAGGAGAGCTGAGGGGAGGGGATTTGGAGGGAGTGGACTGGGTGGAATGCGGACTCCCACTATGGCTGCGTGTCACACGTTTGCCCCCCGACCCAGTGGGTGTGCCTACCTCACCCTGTGTGTGCGTGTCAGGAGGAGTGCGGTGGACCTTCCCTGCTGGTGTGGTGCCCGTGTCCGTTGATGTGGGTGCATGCCGACGTCTGGGTGTACGTGTGACAGGCATGGGAGTGGGAAGTGTGGATAGGGGCAGGGGTAGGTGGGGGGAGGTCGCGCTGCAGGAGACCCACTGCTGCAGTCAGTGTGGAGTCGATGGACCTCAGCAAGTTGCGTTGGTCAGCCTGCGATGAATGAATGCCCTCCAAGAAAGCCTCGATGTTGGTGAGGGTTTTGCCGTGGGCATGGAGGACATTAAGGATCGCAGCCTGACCAACCTGCAGTTGCCGCTGGATGTCCACAGACTCTGCATTGGCGGCAGCAGTGGAGACAGGGGCAGGGGGTGCGGTGCCTGGCAGGAAGGAGACATGCTGTGACCGGGCACGCTGGGAAGGGACACGAGCAAGTGGGAGGCGGCTGGTGGAAACTGAGGGGGCGGTGCGAGGTGTTGTTCTGCTGTCAGCTGCTGGTGCAGCCTCCGCCCACTCGGAGACATCGTCCCCGGACCTGTCAGCTTCGTAGTCTGATGTGCCAGACGACAGGTCCTCGGCCACACTCTCCTCCGCCTCTGTCCCACTCGATGTGCCAGACCCGATGTCACGGCTGGCACTGGTGCTCGGTCCCTCCGCCTGGTCTGTGTCCATGTCTCCCTCTGTGTCCCCCGACGATGCTGTGGGCAGGGTGGAGAGACAGAAATTAATCAGACACCTGTACACATCTGTCACATGAGTCCAATCTACATAGGTAACATTGCATGGCCTGAAAAGGAAGATCCCTAACATCTACTGAACAGGGTACCGATGTAGGGCATGAAACACACAGTTGGTTGAGCCACCATGCCACTGAAATACCATGGAGAGCATGAGACAATAGCTAAACACAGGAAAAGGAGTCTGACATAGCACCCAGGCCCTGGGGACAATCCAGCACTGCATCTGCACCACACAGCGTTGGCGAAAATACCGATGACCAGGGACCATATCCATGAACTTGAGACACATGCTGCATAGGTAATGCTGAAAACATGCACAACATGACTCGGTCACTGCACATTGCGTGTGTGTCCAGACACATCACACACTGCCCAGACCCAGCAAGTGGTAATCAGGATTTAACACATAGGCATTGCCCGCCCCAACAAGACCCTACACGAGGCAAATTGTTGAGACACAGGTGGCACCAACATCTCATAGTCTGGGTGATACACACAGGGGCAGGCAAAAAGCAAGATTGGACGCCAAACAGCCAAGGTGCGCCTGTACAAATAATGAGGTACCAGTGCCCATCCTCAGATGAGTATAACAAGACACACAGGCACTGGCAACTGTGAGTATGAAGAAGGACAATCAGGTCAGGCTGCACAGTGGACACCTGTACAAAATAGCACGTCTATATACATGGTGACAGGGGACAATGGCACAGAGCACAACTTACGCTGTAGACACTGACAGTGGCCACGTTTATGATGACACATACACCACTGAGGAAAAGGTGCCCCAGGGGACAGTAGTGGGCACGCAACTACATGCTACTGAATGGTAATGACTGCAACACACGTCACCATCCCTGCACTATGTGTATCGCACACTCATGCACATCATGTCACAGGCCACTACATGGGACATGCGCGCTGTAAGGCATGACACATGAGAGACCAACTCCCATGTCTGGAGTCAGCATCAGTGCCAACTGACATGGAACCCACATGCAGTGAACTTGACAGTGCACAGGCAAGGTCCCACAACCTGTTACACACCACCCCCACACATGATGCTACAGTCATTGTTCCCGTGGACAAAGCGCCAGCCTACATTACCCTGTGAAGGAGTGACTACACACAGACCAGGGAACACATTGCAAGGAGGGGAAGTGTGGCAGGGGCACAGCGCTATACTGGGGCAAACAGGATCTGCACAGCACCTTTAAACCCTGCCAGTGAATTCATGCTACTGTGCCCTTACAAATGCCGGTGACACACAACAAACACACATGTACCTACCCCCTTCCGGCTGCTGCATCGCCTGTAAGCGCCTCTCCAGGTCTGGAAAGACCACCGGCAGCACACGCCTGTGGAGGTGGCTCAGACGGCGGCGGCCGCGGTTCTTGTGGCTCTCAGGTGAGTCCCCCAGCAGGAGCCGTGCAATCCTCCGCGTCCAGCACCGGATATCCTGCCAGCGTTTCCTCACCTGGGGCAGGCTCCGCCTCCGACCATCCACACCCCTCACGGCACTGACGGCGGTCAGCCAGATCTGCTCCTTGGCAGTGGCGCCTACCTGTGAGGAGGAACAAGTGACACCACATCAATACACTAGCCACATGTCACAGAGAGACATATGGGTACAAATTAGCTGGTTACAACAAGGCATGTCATGCAGCCAACGCATTGCACCTTTGTCATAGGGACATCATCCCCTGGTGAGGGAAAAAGCACTACGTGCCACAGTGGGTACACAGGTGGAATGATGGCAATGTCACAATCAATGATCAAGGCTCACACTGTGCATCACACCCACCCCTCCTGTCTCAGGGCACTGCTGTGAGTGATAGGCCCCCAACCCTCCTGTCTCAGGGCACTGCTGTGAGTGATAGGCCCCCACCCCTCCTGTCTCAGGGCACTGCTGTGAGTGATAGTCCCCCACCCCTCCTGTCTCAGGGCACTGCTGGGAGACATCAGGCACCCCCCCCCTTGGGACCCCCCCGACAGTACATGGCATGTGTGTTACACCTGGACGCAATGGCAGAAGTCACAGTCACCACATAGGGACAGTCTGTGGCAGTGGCCTATGCACTCACCTGATACCCTGGTCGCCCATACAGCATGGAGTACTGTGGGAGGATCACATCCAGCAGAGCCATGTTCTCCTCCAGGGTGAATGGCTGTGTCCTCTCCACAGCCCTTGACATGGTTCCAGGGAATCAGTAGCAGCAGCTGGGTCGACGAATGCAAAGATGTGCAGGCAAGTGCTCCCTCATGGGACCTGGCTGCCTTATATGTGCCCTTCTGCCCAGTCTCATGCACAGGAGTACAGAGAGATTGGTCACTCACATTTGCATCCTATGTTTCCACCAATCCCTTCAAACCTAGCAGTCTGTGGGTTCTCTATCGGTTTCATTCTCCTGCATGATGTCAGCCCCACAAACACATTGCAACAAAGTAGACAAATTCCAACTGACTTCTGCTGTGCACCTTCCAGAACAATTTCGAATTTTGAACTTGGTCTCCATGACAACCAGCATGCATGTAGGCCTTAATACTTGTCCCCTATGTAATTTGGAGCATCACACACAGGTACGGTGCGTGTGGGGGCCCTAGGGCACCCCAAATGCATGGCAACGGCCCGTACATGCATGCCTACGCTCTCCATCACTATGGGTCTGCACGCGTATGCGTACCCGTAGTGGTACGGACCGTACACTCGCATCTACGCTCTCTATCACTATGGGTCTGCACGCGTATGCGTACTCGTAGTGATAGTGAGCGTAGATGTGAGTGTACGGTCCGTACCACTACGGGTACGCATACGCGTGCAGACCCATAGTGATAGTGAGCGTAGATGCGAGTGTACGGTCCATACCACTACGGGTACGCATACGCGTGCAGACCCATAGTGATAGTGAGCGTAGATGTGAGTGTACGGTCCGTACCACTACGGGTACGCATACGCGTGCAGACCCATAGTGATAGTGAGCGTAGATGCGAGTGTACGGTCCGTACCACTACGGGTACGCATACGCGTGCAGACCCATAGTGATAGTGAGCGTAGATGTGAGTGTACGGTCCGTACCACTACGGGTACGCATACGCGTGCAGACCCATAGTGATAGTGAGCGTAGATGCGAGTGTACGGTCCGTACCACTACGGGTACGCATACGCGTGCAGACCCATAGTGATAGTGAGCGTAGATGTGAGTGTACGGTCCGTACCACTACGGGTACGCATACGCGTGCAGACCCATAGTGATAGTGAGCGTAGATGCGAGTGTACGGTCCGTACCACTACGGGTACGCATACGCGTGCAGACCCATAGTGATAGTGAGCGTAGATGCGAGTGTACGGTCCGTACCACTACGGGTACGCATACGCGTGCAGACCCATAGTGATAGTGAGCGTAGATGCGAGTGTACGGTCCGTACCACTACGGGTACGCATACGCGTGCAGACCCATAGTGATAGTGAGCGTAGATGTGAGTGTACGGTCCGTACCACTACGGGTACGCATACGCGTGCAGACCCATAGTGATAGTGAGCGTAGATGCGAGTGTACGGTCCGTACCACTACGGGTACGCATACGCGTGCAGACCCATAGTGATAGGGCCGTACACACGCATCTACGCTCACTATCACTATGGGTCTGCACGCGTATGCGTACCCGTAGTGGTACGGACCGTACACTCGCATCTACGCTCTCCATCACTATGGGTCTGCACGCGTATGCGTACCCGTAGTGGTACGGACCGTACACTCGCATCTACGCTCGCCATCACGATGGGTCTGCACGCGTATGCATACCCGTAGTGGTACGGACCGTACACTCGCATCTACGCTCGCCATCACGATGGGTACACATACGGCAGCACTCCCACAGTGATTTGGGAACATGCACAGGCCCTCTCAGCAGCAGTACGGCGGATTTTACACATCACTGTGGTGATAGGCGACACACATGTAGGAATAGGGCGGACATACTTGTCCATGGATGGACATACTTGTCCAGGAATGGACATCAAGGCATCGTCTGTGCATTACCACATGTGTGGGGCACAGGTGTCACAGGCTGTGATGTGGAACATGCCTCCTGAGTGGAGAAGGCACCAGATGTATGATGAGATGTGTACATGTGTACTGTGTGAGGGTGCAATGTGTGCCAGGCATGCCCTTGACTCCTTTGACATGTGTGCATGTGGGACTGCGCACTTGGGGTGAGCGTCACTGGCATGGCACGGACACCAACACACGGAAGTGTCCCATGATGCCCGGTACAGGGGTCATGACACATGACTTGTCACTACCCACAGTGCACAATGTGACTATGCCATATATGTGTCCGGGATTTACATCAGGTTGATGTTGTAGCACCCTCAAAAGCTGCAGCCGTTGCAGCAACCAACATGTGGCTGTGTGTAGATTGTCATTGCACACTGTTCCCAACACCATGCCACATGTGTTATCGGATGTGAGGTGCACATGTATGCAAGGGACACGGAGTAGCGTGACAAGGCCATGTCAGCAAACTCACAAGGAATGTGTGGTGAGTCATGACATGTGCACCTTCATGGCAAGGTGTGTGGGCTGGACTAGTGTAATGTCATGTGACCTGTGGCTCAAGTGTTCCGCTGCCAGTCTCTGCAATCGGCATCACACTTCTGCTGATGTGTGGGTGTATGTCACTCCTGTCTTGCGTCGGGCAGTGCACTTGCACTGGGACACAGCTATTTCCATGGCGTGGCATGGGGAGGTTCTCAATCACCGTGTGTAGCTGGGTCTTGGAAGGAGTGTCACCTTGCATCCATACGTGTCCTGGGCATGTAGCACATGCCTGACTCCCTATGTGGCATGTGTGTATTGCCAGATTTACATGTGCTCAGTAGACATGAGTTGTTCTCGTAGTGCACTCACTCTTCCTTGTCACTTCCAAATTACTGCAGAGCGCCTCCTGTTGCCCGAAGAATTCCAGACTTGGCCACCATGCAGGAGAATGACAGGATCCGGCTCTACCGCTTCACCCAACCGTTGATTCTGGAGCTGACGGCGAGACTGGCACCACACCTGCAACCGCAGCACAGGTATCCTACGGCACTGACACCCCAGCTGAAGGTAATGGCTGCCCTACATTTCCTTGCCACGGGTACCTTCCAAAATACCATAGCTCATGTTGGTGGCATGTCCCAGAGCATGTTCAGCGGTGTGCTGCATGATCTTGGAGGCCATGTTGATTCACCTGGATGACTTCATCAAGTTCCCAACCCCTGAACAGATGACTGAGGTCAAGCGTGGTTTCTATGCCCTGGGAGGGATGCCCCATGTCATTGGGTCCATAGATGGGACACATGTAGGTTTGGTACCACCACACGCACGGGAGGTGGCGTACCGCAATCGGAAGCACTACCACTCCATCAATGCCCTTGTGGTGTGTCTGTCCAACATGGTGATTTCACATGTCTGTGCTCGTTTCCCAGGATCAGCACACGATGCCTACATCATGAGGCGTAGCGGGATGCCTGATATGATGATGCAGCTGCGCAACGAACGGGCATGTGTTGTTGGTGGGTACAGTCTGCCTGTCCTGTATTCTGTTTGGCCGAGCAGCACTACCGCTTCGCCAGTTCTAACGATATCCATGTGCTTTCCATTTAGGGGACGCTGGCTATCCCAACATGCCTTGGCTGCTGACACCTCTCCGCAACCCCATCACGCCGGCCCAGCTCCGCTACAACACCGCCCATGGCCGGACAAGGCGAGTGATAGAGAGGACGTTTGGCATGCTGAAGAGCCGATTCCGGTGCCTCCACAAGACCGGCGGCGCACTCCCATATGCCCCGGCAAAGGTTTGCAAGATCTTCATGGTCTGCTGCATGCTGCACAACATGGCAGTTGAAAGAGCTGTGCCACTCATCCTGAATCAACATGACGAGGACCATCCACCCGTGGAGGACGAAGGGCTTGGCAATGGGGCTAGTGATGTGGAGGATGTGGAGCCGCAAGAGGACATCCGGACTCGGCTCATACGCGACTTCTTTGCTTAGTGGTGAGTACCAGTGTCTGAGTGTGCACGCCTTGGTCCCCGTGTGGCATGTGTTGTGATGCGTGTCTCCACCTGCATGTATGGCACGTGAGTCAGAGGTGTGTGTGGGTGTGTCACTGGAGTGATGGTGGCAGTGATGGTAGTATTTCCCCACTCATAATTGTGACCTAGCATGTTGTCATCCATACATGTGTCGAGTCAATGCACATGCAAGTGGCTGTGCTTTTTGTGGCTGACTTCTTGTGTGTCTCTCTTCCCCAGGTACCTGCGCATGCCGTCTTCTGGTTGCATTGTTGTGGCACTGCTATTCCTCATGGACATGGCATCGTGGGCTGACTCAGCGTTACAGGCACGGACACGTTTGGAAGTCTCCATGGGGTAAAGAATGCATCTGGGGTGTATTGGGTGTGGCAGTTGTTCACGATGTGTGCACACTGCCCCGGTCGGGGTTTGGTTCCTCTGCAGACATGTGGCATCCCCATGGGACACGACATGCAGCTGGGTACACCTGAATAGATGGGCTGCCTGGTTGTCAGTCATCAGTGATGGGATAGTGGATTGTGATGAAGGCATCAATGTGTGTGACACTGCCCTCGGACACATACGGTTAACATTGTCTTGACATGGCGTGGGACTTCCACATCAGCGGATGTATGGTGTATGGCAGTCTCTCCGTGAGCAGCTGTGGGTATTTAGCTGTTAGCCGACACTTGTGTGCCAGTTCCATGGCTATCACGCATTTGTGCTGCAGAAGGGGGGTGCCAGTGTTGGAGCCACATGTTACTCCACATGATGTGTTCATGTGTACTTCAAGTTGCCTCTGCAATCCCAAAAACATGACTATTAAAGGTGTCCCTATGCCTCCAAGGTGCCTCTTCTCAGTCAATGCTGGTGTGTTGGCACGGTGCATCCTGCATGTCTGGCATGGTATTCCCTGATTGTGGCTATGTGTCAATGTGTCGAGTGGCAAGATGCAAGCTGTGTGTGTGTGCTGAGACTGTGTATTGGGCATGATGTCCATGACTGTGTGGGTATTGTGACATGTGCCATCCCCATGCATCCAACGTTGTCCATGACCCCATTCTCTGCATCCACCGGACTCAAGCTTGCAGGACATGGTTCTGCCACCTGTCTACACATACCTGGGTGCCCCCCAGGACACGGGCCAGGATCCCTGACCTCTGCGCATGACTGTTGCTGTACTCAATGTGTCTGTCAGCACGGTTGTTCGGCCACCCCCTCAGCTGGTTCTGACCATCACGGGTGTGTATGGTGCTCCATGTCTGTCTTGCCTAAAAAACTGTGACCCATGTGTCCTGTGCCAGACTCAGGCCCCAGGGTGTGGATGGTTGAAGTGAACAGATGACTCAGGCATGTTTAGACTGTACAAGACACATGTTAGGTAATAATGCTACCAGCAGGCATCTACTCTTAATAGTGTGATTTATTATTGGGGGGGGGGGGACAAAGTGAGGGGCTTTCCGGGATTAGGGAATCCAAAGTTCAGTAGGGGAGTTGGTGTCCTTGCCATTGGAAATCCTCAGAGTCCATGCCACAGTCTTTGTCAACATTGGTCAGCCAGTGACCAGCAGGGCCATGTGGCAGAGAATGTCTCTTGATGCTGTGATGCTGTTGCTCCAGTGGGCCAGGTGCCAGGCCAGGTGTCCTGGGAGATGGTGAAGTAGCAGCCACCCTCACGGTCCTTTCCGTGGACGACCCGGCTTCCTGCGGGGAACCTCAGCAGCAGGCCGTGACGACGTCTGGGATGCTCCGTCGGATGTTTCCTCCTCCTCCTCATGATCCCTCCCTGTGGGTGGTGATGTTCTCCGCCTTCTGGCACAGGGAGGGTCGGCCATGGTGTCGGCCATCCGACGGAGTTCAGCGTGAATCCCCTGGGACGCCGTCACTTGCTCAGCCTGTCTGTCCTCCATCCTCCGTTGGTGTACCTGTAGACAGGCTATTAGCTCCGCATGTTGCTGGGCCTGCTGGACCTTGATCCCCTCGAGGACGGACACAACCTGGGCCATGCCCGTGGTGTCCTGCCGGTATGAGTCCAGGATGTTACGGACATGGGAAAATACCGGATCCCCAGCCAACTGGTCAGGCTCGTGCCTCCGCCGTCCTCCACTCCCACCACCCCTGCCCACTTGCGTCTGGCCTGCACTTGTGGGCACATCGGGTCTCCGGGACCCCTGAGGGGTGGCATTGGCGTTGTCGCCTGCCTCCTCCTGGGTGCCCGGGACACCGTGTCCCTCCTGGCGAGCCTGGCTGCATTGTGGTGTTGTTGTAAATTAAAGCAGAATGTGATTAAGCATTTACTGAAAACATTAATGCTTCCCCTATTATCGTGTTTCCTTCACTACGTTGGCCGAAGTCCGGACTCCATTTTGTATCATCACGCTGCCACGTGTTCACCACGAGGAGAGTCCGACCTCTGTGTTAGTTGCTCTTGTAATCTGCCTAGCAACAGTTTATAAATAGCCCTCTTGTCCATCTGGCGCATGCCCAGACTTGACCACATCTGTCATAATTAGCTTTGCTTGACCATGTGTTTTCGCGGGCTCAAGGAGTGTGTTAGCTCCGCCCATGTATTGATTCAGTATCGAGAATGACCCTAAATGGTAATGTTCTTCGACTTTATGTGGTATCCACCCACTCATGAGCCCCTCTGTTGTGTATAAAAGGGGACTGTGTACGCAAGTTCTTTGTGCTACTCCTTGCAATACTGAAGAGTGTTGTGTGGATTGTAGGACCACCCTTAAGGGTTAATAAACGTTGTTTTTGTACTTTGCAGTTTCCGTGCCAACTTCCTTATAGATTTCGTTACAGAAGAGCGAACCCTTGTCTCTTGCGGGCCTAGCTGGGGCTTGTATTCATCAATTGGCACCCGTCACGTGGGGCTCATCGGCGACTCGGATGCTCGAAGGACTGGTCGCGACGAAGGTGAGGAGTTTGGCCGGGGACGTGATCACTGCCAGCGGCGTCTTAGCCCTGGCATCCCGAGGTTTTTCTTCCTTCCCTTCCGAGCTGACCGTCTGGGTGGCGCCGGTCATCGACTGAGACCTCTTCTGTCGGTCCTGCCGTGAGAGCCGTTTGGGCGATTGTGGAGCTTGGCAGTTGGAACCTGGACTCTTGATTGGTAAGAACCGTTGTACGGTACTTGCTCCGAGTTTTGAAGCCTGGTCTGGCTATTTGAGTTTGATTGATGGTGACTAGTCATATTTTGAATTTGTCTTTGTGAAAATATATGCGTTGCAACACATATAGGCAGGTAATGTGGAGAAATTTCTCCGGAGCTGTGTAAACTTGGAACGGCGCAACGATTAAGTGCCATTTTTCTTGATAATACTGCATATTTTGCATTATTCCTAGCATGCCTGCTTTTAGCGCACTCCGTAAGTGGTGCTGCTGTTTGGGTAACCGGTTGAACCTCGAGGAATCTGCTCCAGCTCCCCCAGAGGGGACTCCTAATAGGGATATGTACGTGAAGCATGGTCTTTCTTCCATAATGTACAGCACGTTATGGAGGAAATACACGAAGAAGGATCCTGAGTTGCGATGGCCTTTGTATGGATCGTTTGATATACGTAAGATTGAGTATGTGGAACAGTGTATGTGTAAGCGACGTGCTCGTCAGGATATGTTTGAGTGTGTGCGATTATGGGTGAAGGAAGTGCGTGAGCGAGAGAAGCGTGAGAAAGCGCTGTTTGATAAAGAGCAACGAAAGAATGATCATGTGCGAGCACAAGAAGCAAAGCGTCGGGAGGACAAAGAGCAGACGGATAGACAAGAGAAAGAGCGTAGGCTACAAGTTTCGGGTCAATATGTTGTTCGCCAGCCGCTTTATCCTGTCCTTAATAATCCTGATGATGATTTTTATTTGTTAGATCGCTCTCCGCCCCCTTATGTTGGCGCATCCGCTCCGCGGCCGCAAGATTCTGACCCGGCTTCGGGTAAGGTAGACACACGGTCCATGCTGCCGGCCGAGCAAATGGCTGAGCTTCGGCAAATTTCCTTCCGTGCGCTTAAAGGCAAGGTATCCATGGAGGAATTATTTCAAATTTGGGGGCCATGGCAGGAGAGAGATAAAGTGTATTTTCTGGGTCATTTCGCGGATGAAGTGATTAATGCTTTCCGAAAATATTCTCATGTTTTTGAGCCTGACGAAGTGTCTTCGGATGCCAGAGCAATACGTAACGGTGCTTTTTCTCCCTCTAAGGCTCCTGAGGCGGCTCGGCGGCTGTTCGCCTTGCGGGACGAGGTGCTGGCCCTTCGAGAGAAAGCACGCCAACGAGCGGAGGAGGAGAAGCGGTCGGATTCAGTTGCGGCAGGGGGCCACCCATCCACCTCCCAGTCAGATAAGGATAATGTAGTGCATGCTAAACCGATGCGAGAGGCGGCACCTTTGTATGTCCCTCCGAAAGGAGCAGGGACTAGCTCGGACATTAACTCCGCCGATGCTAGGGGATATTTTGTGTATAATTGGGTTTATACTCCTTGGCATAGGGCCGATGTTATGGCGTTAAAGAATGCATTGCCTGACCCCCGCAAGAATCCAGCGGCCTTCTATGAAGAAGTCGAGGGGGCCTTGAATTCTTGCATTATGACCTTAGCGGATATAGATCTGTTCTTTGGCCTTATTCTACCACCGGACACGTGGCGGTCTGTCCGAAAGGTGGATGATGCAGTTGCTTTTAAGGCCCGGTGGTCTGAGCTTGAGGATGAGGATAGGGAACGGAAGCCCGCACAGAAACCACCCCAGAATATTCTAGATCTCCCTGCTGCTATTGTGGCTAAATTGAAAACAATAATCCCCCCTAAAAAGATTGACTGGAATATGTTAGCGGCATGTAAGCAGAAAGTTGATGAGTCAGTTGCAGATTTCTTCACGCGCTTCGAAGAAACGTTCCATGACTTTAGTGGCCAGTCGCTTACCGACGACACAGGCCGCCACCTTTTCGCGGACAAATATGTGGCCAATCTGCTGCCGGCAGTTGCGGCCCGGTTAAAAGCGAGTGAGAGTTCTTGGTCCTCCGCGACACCGACGGCCCTTCTGACCATCGCTCAGTATTATGAGCGTCAGGAGCATGAGGCGAAGGGCCAGGAGGAGAAGAAATCGAAAGATCTCAAAACCAAAGTGATGTTAGCACAAGTATATGGCCCGCCCCGCCGGGGTAATAATAATAGGGGAAGGGGCGGATCTTATGGTCCCCCTTCGGGCCGATCTGATTTGAATAAGAACCAATGTGCGTACTGTAAGCAGTTGGGCCATTGGGCCAGGGAGTGCCCAGCATTGCGTGCTTCGCGGCAGGGGCACACTCCGGGTGGCCAGAGAGGTAGAGGGGGCTTCTCGAACTTTAGAGGGAATTCTAACGATAATGTCCGTTTCGACACTGCTGGACGGCACCGAGATAGCTCAAACGTTTTCGATCGCCAGCATCAGTATCATGTATCGGACATCGATCACTCGGGATATCATGATTCTCAGCATGCATAGGAATGCGTTGGATGGGGGTCTGAATCAGTTGAGGTGCCGGTCGATCAGACGGGTCCTTATGTATCGGCTGAGGTTTTAGGTTCTACTGATCAGTTCCTAGTGGATACAGGAGCGACACGTAGTGCATTGTCTAGGTACTTAGTTCCGGGGGCTCCCCCATCCGGCTCAATGGTTACATCGGTAGGGTTTGACGGTACACTCTCCCGAAGCCCTCTTTCACAGCCCCTTGCATTTAAGGTTGATTGTTTTTCTGCGCCCTGTCCGTTCCTGCTTGCCCCGTATACACCGGATAACATTTTGGGCCTTGACATGTTAAAACACTTTAGGGCTACAATTCGCTGTTCCCCTGAGGGTGTGAGGGTGATTCTAAATGACAACTACCCCCGATCTGGGCGGATGTGTACGATCTCAGAGGATGCGTTGTTGGCTACCCTCCCCCGCGCTTTATGGGCGACTTCGGACACAGATGTGGGACAAATGGTGATTCCTCCGGTCCACATTAGTGTCCAGGAGGGGGCGGTGCTACCACGCCTCCCACAGTATCGTATTTCCCAGGAGGGCGAGGAAGCTCTCATACAGATTGTGCAGGATTTGATTGCAGTAGGAGTAGTGGAAGAAGTTCCCTATAATATCTGTAACAGTCCGATTCTCCCTATTCTGAAAAAAGACACGGATGCAAAGGTCTATCGGTTCATAATTGATTTGAGGGAGGTAAACAAGATCGTGATACCTCAGTACCCGGTGGTTTCCGATATCACGACGTTGCTTACCTTGGTCCCGCCTACGGCGACCGTGTTCTCAGTGATTGATTTGAAAAATGCCTTCTTTTCTATTCCCATTCACCCTGATAGCCGATTTCTTTTTGGGTTCACACTAAACAACAGATCTTATCGTTTTTGTAGAATTCCCCAGGGCTACACAGAAAGCCCTAGTATTTACAGTCAGGCTTTGAAACGACAGTTGGACTCCTTTGTTTTACTCGAGGGGGTCGCCCTCATTCAATATGTCGATGACATCTTGTTGGCGGCTGACACCCTGGAGTTGTGCGAGAAAAGCACGCTATCCCTACTTTCCTTTTTAGCCTCCCACAATCACAAGGTCTCTAGGAAGAAATTGCAATTCTGTAGACCAAAGGTCACTTATTTGGGTCACCTTTTGTCTAAGGAGGGGCGTGCACTCACACCAGATCGTATCCAAGTAATCTTGGACACACCGAGGCCATCCACGCAGAAGGATGTGCGTGCATTTTTGGGCCTCGTTTCTTTTTGTAGACAGTGGATACTGGGGTTTTCACACACGGCTAAGCCATTACTAGCCCTCTTGACAAAAGATACGCCTATCCCAATCCCTTGGTCAGATGAGTGTGATGCTGCTTTTCAGCAATTGCGACAGGCCCTTTGTTCAGCACCAGTGTTAGGGACCCCTGATTATGCGAAACCCTTTTCGTTGTATGTGCATGAGAAAGATGGATGTGCATTATCAGTTTTAGTACAGATGCATGGTGATAAGCAACGCCCTTGTGCATACTTTTCGGCTGTACTTGATCCTGTCGCCCGCGCATTGCCAGGGTGTTTTCGCTCGGTTGCGGCGACAGCTGTGTCAATACGCCAAAGTGAAGGAATTGTATTGTCCCATAAACTGTTGGTGTTAGTTCCCCATGCTGTTGATGCCTTGCTTAATCAAACAAAGACGCAGCATTTGACCAGTGCCCGTTTAACGGGATATGAGTTGACGCTTTTGGCTCCTCATATTACGTTGAAAAGGTGCGTGACATTAAACCCGGCCACATTGTTGCCATACCCCGAGACCCAGCCGGAGGCACAGAAAGCGCATGATTGTATTCTTGTGACTGAGGAACAAACAAAGGGTCGTATTGATCTCCAGGATACGCCCTTTTCAGAGGTAGATGGAGAATTGTGGGTAGATGGATCATGTCTGAAGCTACCAGATGGTACGGCTTCAGCAGCGTATGCAATTACCACGTTGCGGACGATAGTGGAGACAGCACGCATACCACAGAAATCAGCTCAAGCAGCGGAACTGATAGCGTTAACACGAGCGTGTGAGCTCAGTACAGGATTGTGTGTGAATGTTTACACAGATAGCCGCTATGCCTTCGGAGTAGCGCACGATTTCGGCCTACTCTGGAAGGAGAGAGGGTTTCTAACGTCACATGGGGTACAGATAATGCATGGGGAGTTAGTCCACAATCTTCTAACTGCATTGACATACCCGAAGAAAATTGCCATTTTTAAGTGTAGTGCGCATAGGAAAGTAGTTGACAAAGTTGGAGAAGGGAATGCGTTAGCAGACCGAGTGGCACGGGAGACTGCGATGCAGCCCGGTACTACTGCCATGTATGTAGTGAAATCACAGGTGGAGAGATGGCGTGATGCAAAGGAAGAAGTGCGAGAAATACAAAGGACCGCTTCTGATAAAGAGCGGGAGCAATGGGCTAGCGAGGGAGAGTTGGATGACGAGGGTTGTTGGAGAAATAAACAGATGGATAGATGGAAGTTACCCACGGCTTTTGTACAACCTATGGTTCAAATGGCACATGGGCTAGCACATGTTGGAGCTTCCGCAATTGTGAAATTGCTTACCCAAGTCTGGGAGCATCCAGAGATTGCTAGCACAGCAAAGAGGGTGGTGCAGACCTGTATGATCTGTCTGAAGTATAACCCAGGGAAAGGCACGCGAACTCCAGCAGGAGGATTTGCGACGCCCACTGCACCCTTTGAGGTTCTGCAGATGGATTACATCCAGCTTGAGCGCTGTAACAATTTGAAGTATGTTCTAGTAGTGGTTTGCGCCTTCAGTAAATGGGTTGAGGCGTACCCTACGAAAGACAATACTGCAATGACCACGGCGAAGCTACTGCTAAAAGAGTTTTTCCCTCGATACGGCGTCTGTAGACTTCTGTGGAGTGATAATGGCCCTCACTTTGTAGCGGATGTTATAAAGTATGTCTTGAAGGGCCTAGGCATCACCCAGAAGTTCCACGCCGTGTTCCACCCTCAGTCTGCAGGACTAGTCGAGAAGTATAATGGTACGCTGAAGCTTAAGATCGCCAAAATCCAAGCTTCAACATCTTTGACCTGGCCGGACGCCTTGCCACTGGCGTTATTGTCAATTAGGTCGGTGCCACACTCTCGAACCGGCCTTACACCCTATGAGATTGTATTTGGACGCCCAATGAATATTTGGGGTCCACCAAGACCTAAGGCTGTGTATGATGTACCTTGTGTGATGATGAGTGATTATCTGGCGCAGTTAACGGATAACTTGGTTTCTATTCATCAACAGGTCCGAGAGGCGCTCCCTGATCGGTCTACTGGTGAAGGACATGGTCTCCGGCCCGGAGATCATGTGATGATAAAGGTTTTCGACAGATCGAACAGTTTGGTGCCGAGATGGGTCGGACCTGAGCAAGTCCTTCTTGCAACGAGGACGGCAGTGCGAGTCTCGAACAGGAAGAATTGGATCCATTCCTTGCACTGTCGAAAGGTACCGCCCGGATTGGTGGAGTCTGCCGTGCTGACCGATCAACGAGAAGTCCTAGCAGCAGAGACAGGCTGTGCTGCGGGGCCAAACGACACTGAGGAGCTCTTTTCGGACCACACGACTTCTGGAGGAAGGCGATATCATCTGCGACCAAGGAAGTGAGGTTTCCAGTACCGGGACATACTGTCAGAACGGCCCTTGGGTTAGTGAAACGGAGAGCCGATGAGGCAAGGGGGGGGGATCAGCCCTGCATTAGTGTAGTGACACCGTCTTGGCCCGCTGGTGAAGAAATCAACCGCTGCCCAAGGGGAAGAGTTCTGACAGACCTTTTTAGTTACAGGAAGATATCAGGGTACTGTTTCTTTTTGACATGGAGACGAAGAAAGTCCTTTGTGCGTTGGGGTTCATGCTAACAATAGCTATTGTTGGCATAACAACATGGTTTGTGGAGGAGGTCACACCTGCTCGGAAAACACTTGTGTTGACGACTCCGGTGCCTGCGGAGCACTACTTTTATACATTGCCGTATCAAGAATTGAAGCATCGACAGTCCTACTTGAATAACACTTTCATTCAGATGCTGCATCATACCCACGTTGCTACGAACACTACGAACTGTTGGATATGTGGGATGATGCCAGCCCATCAGAAGAAAGGAGGTACGCCATTCATACCACTTCCTTTCTCTCATAATGGCTCTTGTAGAGCATGGTACACTTTGTTGTTTGCTACTCGGAAACCGACAGTGGGACGATTGCTTTTCAGACTTAATAAAGAATGTCATCAGGACAGAAATGGATATCCACAAGCAAATGGAACAATTTGGGAATGGGAAGAGTACCGACCGGACAATGAATCCATTCCCTATATTTTCACGAATACCAGAGACACTGTGGGGAAGGAAAAATTTGTGATCCAAGTGGCCCAAGCCCAAGCGGACCTGTGTGTCCAGAGTGTGGGTTTTATCCCTGTTGGTGTCAGTGATTGTATAACCGTATTAAACATCGATGGGCTGAACAACAGCACCTTCCTAGCATCCCATAATACCTATTTCGTATGTGGAAATAAAGGTTATTACCGTTTGCCGGCTGGGTGGTCTGGGGTATGCTATGTATCATTCCTATTACCTCCTGTATTCTTAGCACCTGCGTCATATCATAAGGATTTGAAATTGCTGAATAATGTGACTGTAAATAGATATAAACGGACTCTATCAATTGATGAGGTGGATCAAACAGATACCAGCTTGCAACAGTATATTGATTTTAATTTAGGACTGTTTTTCTTTGTTGGAGCTGCTCTGAATAGTAGGAAGATCCGAAGATTGACAAGAGTGGTAGAAGCTGTGACTAATCAGACTGCTGCTGCTCTTGGGAATCTTACGGAAGAATTGCAAATTACTAGGATTGTTGCATTACAGAATCGTATGGTATTGGATGTAATGCTAGCTGATCGAGGAGGAGCCTGTAAGATTATTGGAAGTAGCTGCTGTGTGTTCATCCCTGATCATACGCCATCCGTTTATAATGCCATTAATAAACTGCACAAAATAGCAGCTGAAATCCACACAGAAAACGGCACTTGGTCCTTTTCTGGATGGTTTTGGGCGTTGGTTACTGCCTGGGGTTGGAAGGTTCTAACTGGTCTCTGTATTATCATAGCAATTCTGTTCTTTCTCTGTATGTGTATTCAATGTGGACCATTGTGCTGTTCCGTATGCATTTCATTTTGCATTCCAGATAAGAAAGCTATTGCCGATGTTGCCCGCCAGAAGGGTCTAGCTAAAGAGGTTAAAGGAATGATGATAATTGACATATACGATGATTATTCTTGGAAACCGGATGTCTTCAGTAAATGCTGAAAGGGTCGTCTGTTGTAAATTAAAGCAGAATGTGATTAAGCATTTACTGAAAACATTAATGCTTCCCCTATTATCGTGTTTCCTTCACTACGTTGGCCGAAGTCCGGACTCCATTTTGTATCATCACGCTGCCACGTGTTCACCACGAGGAGAGTCCGACCTCTGTGTTAGTTGCTCTTGTAATCTGCCTAGCAACAGTTTATAAATAGCCCTCTTGTCCATCTGGCGCATGCCCAGACTTGACCACATCTGTCATAATTAGCTTTGCTTGACCATGTGTTTTCGCGGGCTCAAGGAGTGTGTTAGCTCCGCCCATGTATTGATTCAGTATCGAGAATGACCCTAAATGGTAATGTTCTTCGACTTTATGTGGTATCCACCCACTCATGAGCCCCTCTGTTGTGTATAAAAGGGGACTGTGTACGCAAGTTCTTTGTGCTACTCCTTGCAATACTGAAGAGTGTTGTGTGGATTGTAGGACCACCCTTAAGGGTTAATAAACGTTGTTTTTGTACTTTGCAGTTTCCGTGCCAACTTCCTTATAGATTTCGTTACAGAAGAGCGAACCCTTGTCTCTTGCGGGCCTAGCTGGGGCTTGTATTCATCAGTGTTGTGGCAGGGATCCTGGGTGTCTCCTGGGATGTGGCAGGAGTGGGGGTGGTGGTTGGCACGGTTGTACCTGACGCAGGTGCTGCAGGTGGTTGGACACCAGAGGGGCCAGGTCGGTCGGGGTCGTCCGCAGAGTGGTGAGAGTGGTCGCTGCCGGTGGGATCGGTCTCCTGCAGATCCGGGTCCTGTGAGTGTTCCCCCCCAGTGTTGGGGGGTGCAGCACGACGTTGACCTGTGTGTGAGAGAGAAAATGTTAATTTGGATCCATGCAACATCCATGTTTCATCCGTTACAAAGTTGGCACATTTCCTCTTGGAATTAGGATCTGTCTTGCATTCCACTCACAGTGCACTTGTGCATGTGTGTGTCCCTTGGGCACCAATTTGGCCCCTTTAACTATGTGTGGCACAGTCTTACTTGCTGCGTCAAGTGTGACTGCAGTCAGCAGTGGAGTGTGCATGTGTGCCGAGCTATGCATTTGCGCCTTCCTTGTAGCACTGTACATGTGCACATGGAGTGGATCCACACACTTATATGATGCAGGTGGCTGTCCTTGTGCTCGTGTACAGGTTGTGACATGGCCCTGCGTTTTGCCATGATGAAGAGGGGGGGTTCTGGCACTGGCCACCCTTGTCTACATGCACGCAGTCCACCTGCTGACGAGCAGACATTCCCACACACCAAAGGACTGATTTGCTCTCCCTGTGTCTCCCTCCTTCTCTGTCCCCCTCTCCCTCCCTCTCTGTCCCCCTCTCCCTCCCTCTGTGTGTCAGCCTCCTCCCTGTGTCCATCTTCCTGTGTCTCCCTCCCTCTCTGTCCCCCTCTCCCTCCCTCTCTGTCCCCCTCTCCCTCCCTCTGTGTGTCAGCCTCCTCCCTCTGTCCATCTTCCTGTGTCTCCCTCCCTCTCTGTCCCCCTCTCCCTCCCTCTCTGTCCCCCTCTCCCTCCCTCTGTGTGTCAGCCTCCTCCCTCTGTCCGTCTCCCTCCCTCTCAGTCCCCCTCTCCCTCCCTCTGTGTCCCCCTCTCCCTCCCTCCGTGTGTCACCCTCTGTCACCTTGGCCCAGCTTCCTGGGCACACACTGTTAGCAGATCTTTGAGTGGCCCTTGGCCTGTTGATGTGAGTTTGTTTCTGATCTCCAGGCACCCATTTTGTCTGCTGTGTGTCTGTGCGCTGCTGCTGTGGTGGTGTGTGCTGCCACTCTTTCACACTGTTGGCTGTTCATTAGCTGCTGGCATGTGCAAAACAGTGCCTTCACCCCCATGTGTTGATGCAAGGCGTCCGCCATTTGCTGGCAAGTCATTCCTGTGTTGGGACACAGTGTTTGTCTGGCTGTGACCTAGGCCATATGGGCAGAGGGCATTGTTGTCTGCTTTGGAGTCGCACTATGTGATTCTTGGTGCCCAGCCTCCCGCCATCCGGGTTACCGTGTCATGTGTTGTTGTCTTCTGTGGCCTGTGACTTGACATTGTCCAGCTGGGTGCATGGGGCATGGTGGCAGCAGTGGCAGCAGTGGCATGTGCCTGCTCATGGAGTGTGGTTGAGTAATGCGATGGCTTGTGGTGGTTGCGTGCCTGTTATTAATTTTGGTTGTGGTTGCAGTTCCCCCCATGTGAGGTGCGTTGTTTGTGTACTCACCCGGGTCTCGGAGTCCTTCTACTCCTTCAACTGCCTCCACCGGCAGTATGGCCATCACCCTCTCCTCCCAGGGATGGTACTGTACGGCTCTGCGGGAGGGCCCTCCTCCGGTGGCGTTGGCCTGGTCGTGTTCCTCCTGTCTCTTGGCTCTGACCCTCCTCCGCAGATCGTACCACCTGTTCTGGCAATCCTGCTTGGTCCTCCTGGTGTCCGCAACAGCATTCACAGCATCGACGATGGTCTGCCACATGGCTGTTTTGGCTGCCTGGCTGGTGCTTCTGACCAATGTTCCAAAGATCTGTGGCTCGACTCTGAGGATTTGATCAACAAGGACCTCCAACTCTCGGTGACTGAACTTTGGATTCTTGGTAGTGGGCATGGTGAGGGGTGTGGGTGGGGATGGTGTGGGTGTGGGGGGGGTGTGGATGTTGGGGGGGGGTGTGGATGGTTGTGTGTGTGTGTGAATGTGATGAGAGGGTGTTTGTGAGGGTGGTCGTGTGAAGGTGTGCAAGTGTAAGATGTGGTGTCGCTTGTAGTCTGGTTCTGTGGTGTCTGGCAGCAGTGGGTCTGTTGCAAAGGCTCATGGTTTGTGTGTGTGGGCCCTTTTCATTGGTCCATGGGTGGGTGTGGCAGTGTTTGAATTTTGGGTGGGTGTGTTATAAGGAGTGGTGGTGTATTGGGCCTCTGTTTTTTTTTGACAGTTGCAGGTCAGTGATTGTGTTATTTTAGTGGTTGTTGGCCATGTTTAGTGGCTGTGTGCCTTTCGAATGGTGTATTGTTGTGTTGTTTTGTTTTGTCCTTGTTGTGTACGTGCGTTTTGAGCGTGTGTACGGTGTGTACTAGGGGTGGGCGGAATTTGCGGAATTAACCTTCGCAAATTATCGCGAGAATGTTTAAAATTATCGCAAACAAGCAGAAATATCGCGAAGATGCGGAAGTTTTTTTCCGGCATGTTCGCGAGATTTTCTGCATGGTTGCGGGTCGCCAACTTACCCATGTGGTTGCTTGCGGGCGCGGCCATCTTGTTTTGAGTTGTTCTCGCGGTGCATGATCGCGAGAAGAAAGACGTGATCGCGCGACGCATGACGTCACTGCGGGCGCGAACTGTCGCGAGACAGCGCAAATGGCTAAAAACAATACAACATCTCATGGAGAACGCGACCGGATCAAGAAAACTTGTCGGCGAACGCAGGGATTCAGGTAAGGCGATCGCGCGCGCGCGAGAATGTATCATTTTACAGCGCGAGCAAGAAACAAATTATCGCCAAGCTGCGGAAACCGGAATTTTTGACATTTTCGCGCTCTCCGCGGAACGCAAAAATGTCAAATTATCGCAATTTCCGCGAACGGAACGAAATTTTTGCCCAGGCCTAGTGTGTACATGGGCCATTTGGTTGTACGATTATGTCCTTGTGTGTGGCTTTGTACGACTCGTACATGCGGTTGTGATGTTGGGGCATGGGGTGCGCTCCGTACTTAGGAGGTTGTGTTGGGGGTGCGCCAGGAACGTACTGGGGTGGGGGTACGACTGGAACGTACTGGGGTGTGGGTACGACTGGAACGTACTGGGGTGTGGGTAGACGGGGCTATGACACGTCCTGGGGTGGGGGTGTGGCTCGCACGTACTGGGGTGTAGGTACACGGGGGGTACAACAAGTACTGGGGTGGGGGTACGACTGGAACGTACTGGGGTGTGGGTAGACGGGGCTATGACACGTCCTGGGGTGGGGGTGTGGCTCGCACGTACTGGGGTGTAGGTACACGGGGGGTACGACACGTACAGGGTTGGGGGGGTGTACATGGACGGTGGTACGACACGTACTGGGGTAGGGGGGTGTACATTGACGGTGGTACGACACGTACTGGGGTGGGGGTACGACTGGAACGTACTGGGGTGTGGGTAGACGGGGCTATGACACGTCCTGGGGTGGGGGTGTGGCTCGCACGTACTGGGGTGTAGGTACACGGGGGGTACGACACGTACTGGGGTGGGGGTACGACTGGAACGTACTGGGGTGTGGGTAGACGGGGCTATGACACGTCCTGGGGTGGGGGTGTGGCTCGCACGTACTGGGGTGTAGGTACACGGGGGGTACGACACGTACTGGGGTGGGGGTACGACTGGAACGTACTGGGGTGTGGGTAGACGGGGCTATGACACGTCCTGGGGTGGGGGTGTGGCTCGCACGTACTGGGGTGTAGGTACACGGGGGGTACGACACGTACTAGGGTGGGGGTACGACTGGAACGTACTGGGGTGTGGGTAGACGGGGCTATGACACGTCCTGGGGTGGGGGTGTGGCTCGCACGCACTGGGGTGTAGGTACACGGGGGGTACGACACGTACAGGGGTGGGGGGGTGTCCATGGACGATGGTACGACACGTACTGGGGTGGGGGGGTGTACATTGACGGTGGTACGACACGTACTGGGGTGGGGGTACGACTGGAACGTACTGGGGTGTGGGTGGACGGGGCTATGACACGTCCTGGGGTGGGGGTGTGGCTCGCACGTACTGGGGTGTAGGTACACGGGGGGTACGACACGTACAGGGGTGGGGGGGTGTACATGGACGGTGGTACGACACGTACTGGGGTGGGGGGGTGTACATTGATGGTGGTACGACACGTACTGGGGTGGGGGTACGACTGGAACGTACTGGGGTGTGGGTAGACGGGGCTATGACACGTCCTGGGGTGGGGGTGTGGCTCGCACGTACTGGGGTGTAGGTACACGGGGGGTACGACACGTACTGGGGTGGGGGTACGACTGGAACGTACTGGGGTGTGGGTAGACGGGGCTATGACACGTCCTGGGGTGGGGGTGTGGCTCGCACGTACTGGGGTGTAGGTACACGGGGGGTACGACACGTACTGGGGTGGGGGTACGACTGGAACGTACTGGGGTGTGGGTAGACGGGGCTATGACACGTCCTGGGGTGGGGGTGTGGCTCGCACGTACTGGGGTGTAGGTACACGGGGGATACGACACGTACAGGGGTGGGGGGGTGTCCATGGACGATGGTACGACACGTACTGGGGTGGGGGGGTGTACATTGACGGTGGTACGACACGTACTGGGGTGGGGGTACGACTGGAACGTACTGGGGTGTGGGTGGACGGGGCTATGACACGTCCTGGGGTGGGGGTGTGGCTCGCACGTACTGGGGTGTAGATACACGGGGGGTACGACACGTACAGGGGTGGGGGGGTGTACATGGACGGTGGTACGACACGTACTGGGGTGGGGGGGTGTACATTGACGGTGGTACGACACGTACTGGGGTGGGGGTACGACTGGAACGTACTGGGGTGTGGGTAGACGGGGCTATGACACGTCCTGGGGTGGGGGTGTGGCTCGCACGTACTGGGGTGTAGGTACACGGGGGGTACGACACGTACTGGGGTGGGGGTACGACTGGAACGTACTGGGGTGTGGGTAGACGGGGCTATGACACGTCCTGGGGTGGGGGTGTGGCTCGCACGTACTGGGGTGTAGGTACACGGGGGGTACGACACGTACTGGGGTGGGGGTATGACTGGAACGTACTGGGGTGTGGGTAGACGGGGCTATGACACGTCCTGGGGTGGGGGTGTGGCTCGCACGTACTGGGGTGTAGGTACACGGGGGGTACGACACGTACTGGGGTGGGGGTACGACTGGAACGTACTGGGGTGTGGGTAGATGGGGCTATGACACGTCCTGGGGTGGGGGTGTGGCTCGCACGTACTGGGGTGTAGGTACACGGGGGGTACGACACGTACAGGGGTGGGGGGGTGTCCATGGACGATGGTACGACACGTACTGGGGTGGGGGGGTGTACATTGACGGTGGTACGACACGTACTGGGGTGGGGGTACGACTGGAACGTACTGGGGTGTGGGTGGACGGGGCTATGACACGTCCTGGGGTGGGGGTGTGGCTCGCACGTACTGGGGTGTAGGTACACGGGGGGTACGACATGTACAGGGGTGGGGGGGTGTACATGGACGGTGGTACGACACGTACTAGGGTGGGGGGGTGTACATTGACGGTGGTACGACACGTACTGGGGTGGGGGTACGACTGGAACGTACTGGGGTGTGGGTAGACGGGGCTATGACACGTGTGTATCAAAGGTTATATTAGGGGGAGAGGAGGTCTGCCACTCTATCACAAGGATGATGTCACCAGTGATGTCGTCAGTAATGTCATTTGAGATGTCGTCTGTGATGTCATGAGTGATGTCACTGACCATGTCATGAGTGATGTAATATGTGACGTCATCAGCAGTGCATGTCAGGCGCATGAGTTATAGTTAGCTGAACTAGCTATAACGGGGGAATTTCAATGGTTTTGTACGAGTGAAAAGTCCAGCTAACTATAACGCCCCTGAAACCTATGGTTTTTTCAGTGAATTTCTAAGGATTTTAAATGCTAATTCCTAACTATAACGTGCCTGAAATCTATAATTTTTTCAGTGAATTTCAAAGGTTTTTTAAATGCTAATTTCTAACTATGCCTACAGAGATAGGACATGTGAAGAAAGAAGAAAAAATGCACAGAAAGAAAAAAAAGAAATGCAGAAAGAAGCAACAGAAGTCCTCAAAGACGAAGAAAAGTGCAGGAAGAAGGATAACATAAAGAAAGAACAAACAGAAGAGCAGAAAGAAGCCTTGTTGCAAAATCATCCTAAACCCTCAGCTTTTTCAGACGGATACTGGGGGTAACTGAGTCTGACTAACCAGTCCTAGAGCCATTGCTTTTAAAAGACACTCAGAATACAGTGAATGCACGGATGCAAAGGTCTATCGGTTCATAATTGATTTGAGGGAGGTAAACAAGATCGTGATACCTCAGTACCCGGTGGTTTCCGATATCACGACGTTGCTTACCTTGGTCCCGCCTACGGCGACCGTGTTCTCAGTGATTGATTTGAAAAATGCCTTCTTTTCTATTCCCATTCACCCTGATAGCCGATTTCTTTTTGGGTTCACACTAAACAACAGATCTTATCGTTTTTGTAGAATTCCCCAGGGCTACACAGAAAGCCCTAGTATTTACAGTCAGGCTTTGAAACGACAGTTGGACTCCTTTGTTTTACTCGAGGGGGTCGCCCTCATTCAATATGTCGATGACATCTTGTTGGCGGCTGACACCCTGGAGTTGTGCGAGAAAAGCACGCTATCCCTACTTTCCTTTTTAGCCTCCCACAATCACAAGGTCTCTAGGAAGAAATTGCAATTCTGTAGACCAAAGGTCACTTATTTGGGTCACCTTTTGTCTAAGGAGGGGCGTGCACTCACACCAGATCGTATCCAAGTAATCTTGGACACACCGAGGCCATCCACGCAGAAGGATGTGCGTGCATTTTTGGGCCTCGTTTCTTTTTGTAGACAGTGGATACTGGGGTTTTCACACACGGCTAAGCCATTACTAGCCCTCTTGACAAAAGATACGCCTATCCCAATCCCTTGGTCAGATGAGTGTGATGCTGCTTTTCAGCAATTGCGACAGGCCCTTTGTTCAGCACCAGTGTTAGGGACCCCTGATTATGCGAAACCCTTTTCGTTGTATGTGCATGAGAAAGATGGATGTGCATTATCAGTTTTAGTACAGATGCATGGTGATAAGCAACGCCCTTGTGCATACTTTTCGGCTGTACTTGATCCTGTCGCCCGCGCATTGCCAGGGTGTTTTCGCTCGGTTGCGGCGACAGCTGTGTCAATACGCCAAAGTGAAGGAATTGTATTGTCCCATAAACTGTTGGTGTTAGTTCCCCATGCTGTTGATGCCTTGCTTAATCAAACAAAGACGCAGCATTTGACCAGTGCCCGTTTAACGGGATATGAGTTGACGCTTTTGGCTCCTCATATTACGTTGAAAAGGTGCGTGACATTAAACCCGGCCACATTGTTGCCATACCCCGAGACCCAGCCGGAGGCACAGAAAGCGCATGATTGTATTCTTGTGACTGAGGAACAAACAAAGGGTCGTATTGATCTCCAGGATACGCCCTTTTCAGAGGTAGATGGAGAATTGTGGGTAGATGGATCATGTCTGAAGCTACCAGATGGTACGGCTTCAGCAGCGTATGCAATTACCACGTTGCGGACGATAGTGGAGACAGCACGCATACCACAGAAATCAGCTCAAGCAGCGGAACTGATAGCGTTAACACGAGCGTGTGAGCTCAGTACAGGATTGTGTGTGAATGTTTACACAGATAGCCGCTATGCCTTCGGAGTAGCGCACGATTTCGGCCTACTCTGGAAGGAGAGAGGGTTTCTAACGTCACATGGGGTACAGATAATGCATGGGGAGTTAGTCCACAATCTTCTAACTGCATTGACATACCCGAAGAAAATTGCCATTTTTAAGTGTAGTGCGCATAGGAAAGTAGTTGACAAAGTTGGAGAAGGGAATGCGTTAGCAGACCGAGTGGCACGGGAGACTGCGATGCAGCCCGGTACTACTGCCATGTATGTAGTGAAATCACAGGTGGAGAGATGGCGTGATGCAAAGGAAGAAGTGCGAGAAATACAAAGGACCGCTTCTGATAAAGAGCGGGAGCAATGGGCTAGCGAGGGAGAGTTGGATGACGAGGGTTGTTGGAGAAATAAACAGATGGATAGATGGAAGTTACCCACGGCTTTTGTACAACCTATGGTTCAAATGGCACATGGGCTAGCACATGTTGGAGCTTCCGCAATTGTGAAATTGCTTACCCAAGTCTGGGAGCATCCAGAGATTGCTAGCACAGCAAAGAGGGTGGTGCAGACCTGTATGATCTGTCTGAAGTATAACCCAGGGAAAGGCACGCGAACTCCAGCAGGAGGATTTGCGACGCCCACTGCACCCTTTGAGGTTCTGCAGATGGATTACATCCAGCTTGAGCGCTGTAACAATTTGAAGTATGTTCTAGTAGTGGTTTGCGCCTTCAGTAAATGGGTTGAGGCGTACCCTACGAAAGACAATACTGCAATGACCACGGCGAAGCTACTGCTAAAAGAGTTTTTCCCTCGATACGGCGTCTGTAGACTTCTGTGGAGTGATAATGGCCCTCACTTTGTAGCGGATGTTATAAAGTATGTCTTGAAGGGCCTAGGCATCACCCAGAAGTTCCACGCCGTGTTCCACCCTCAGTCTGCAGGACTAGTCGAGAAGTATAATGGTACGCTGAAGCTTAAGATCGCCAAAATCCAAGCTTCAACATCTTTGACCTGGCCGGACGCCTTGCCACTGGCGTTATTGTCAATTAGGTCGGTGCCACACTCTCGAACCGGCCTTACACCCTATGAGATTGTATTTGGACGCCCAATGAATATTTGGGGTCCACCAAGACCTAAGGCTGTGTATGATGTACCTTGTGTGATGATGAGTGATTATCTGGCGCAGTTAACGGATAACTTGGTTTCTATTCATCAACAGGTCCGAGAGGCGCTCCCTGATCGGTCTACTGGTGAAGGACATGGTCTCCGGCCCGGAGATCATGTGATGATAAAGGTTTTCGACAGATCGAACAGTTTGGAGCCGAGATGGGTCGGACCTGAGCAAGTCCTTCTTGCAACGAGGACGGCAGTGCGAGTCTCGAACAGGAAGAATTGGATCCATTCCTTGCACTGTCGAAAGGTACCGCCCGGATTGGTGGAGTCTGCCGTGCTGACCGATCAACGAGAAGTCCTAGCAGCAGAGACAGGCTGTGCTGCGGGGCCAAACGACACTGAGGAGCTCTTTTCGGACCACACGACTTCTGGAGGAAGGCGATATCATCTGCGACCAAGGAAGTGAGGTTTCCAGTACCGGGACATACTGTCAGAACGGCCCTTGGGTTAGTGAAACGGAGAGCCGATGAGGCAAGGGGGGGGGATCAGCCCTGCATTAGTGTAGTGACACCGTCTTGGCCCGCTGGTGAAGAAATCAACCGCTGCCCAAGGGGAAGAGTTCTGACAGACCTTTTTAGTTACAGGAAGATATCAGGGTACTGTTTCTTTTTGACATGGAGACGAAGAAAGTCCTTTGTGCGTTGGGGTTCATGCTAACAATAGCTATTGTTGGCATAACAACATGGTTTGTGGAGGAGGTCACACCTGCTCGGAAAACACTTGTGTTGACGACTCCGGTGCCTGCGGAGCACTACTTTTATACATTGCCGTATCAAGAATTGAAGCATCGACAGTCCTACTTGAATAACACTTTCATTCAGATGCTGCATCATACCCACGTTGCTACGAACACTACGAACTGTTGGATATGTGGGATGATGCCAGCCCATCAGAAGAAAGGAGGTACGCCATTCATACCACTTCCTTTCTCTCATAATGGCTCTTGTAGAGCATGGTACACTTTGTTGTTTGCTACTCGGAAACCGACAGTGGGACGATTGCTTTTCAGACTTAATAAAGAATGTCATCAGGACAGAAATGGATATCCACAAGCAAATGGAACAATTTGGGAATGGGAAGAGTACCGACCGGACAATGAATCCATTCCCTATATTTTCACGAATACCAGAGACACTGTGGGGAAGGAAAAATTTGTGATCCAAGTGGCCCAAGCCCAAGCGGACCTGTGTGTCCAGAGTGTGGGTTTTATCCCTGTTGGTGTCAGTGATTGTATAACCGTATTAAACATCGATGGGCTGAACAACAGCACCTTCCTAGCATCCCATAATACCTATTTCGTATGTGGAAATAAAGGTTATTACCGTTTGCCGGCTGGGTGGTCTGGGGTATGCTATGTATCATTCCTATTACCTCCTGTATTCTTAGCACCTGCGTCATATCATAAGGATTTGAAATTGCTGAATAATGTGACTGTAAATAGATATAAACGGACTCTATCAATTGATGAGGTGGATCAAACAGATACCAGCTTGCAACAGTATATTGATTTTAATTTAGGACTGTTTTTCTTTGTTGGAGCTGCTCTGAATAGTAGGAAGATCCGAAGATTGACAAGAGTGGTAGAAGCTGTGACTAATCAGACTGCTGCTGCTCTTGGGAATCTTACGGAAGAATTGCAAATTACTAGGATTGTTGCATTACAGAATCGTATGGTATTGGATGTAATGCTAGCTGATCGAGGAGGAGCCTGTAAGATTATTGGAAGTAGCTGCTGTGTGTTCATCCCTGATCATACGCCATCCGTTTATAATGCCATTAATAAACTGCACAAAATAGCAGCTGAAATCCACACAGAAAACGGCACTTGGTCCTTTTCTGGATGGTTTTGGGCGTTGGTTACTGCCTGGGGTTGGAAGGTTCTAACTGGTCTCTGTATTATCATAGCAATTCTGTTCTTTCTCTGTATGTGTATTCAATGTGGACCATTGTGCTGTTCCGTATGCATTTCATTTTGCATTCCAGATAAGAAAGCTATTGCCGATGTTGCCCGCCAGAAGGGTCTAGCTAAAGAGGTTAAAGGAATGATGATAATTGACATATACGATGATTATTCTTGGAAACCGGATGTCTTCAGTAAATGCTGAAAGGGTCGTCTGTTGTAAATTAAAGCAGAATGTGATTAAGCATTTACTGAAAACATTAATGCTTCCCCTATTATCGTGTTTCCTTCACTACGTTGGCCGAAGTCCGGACTCCATTTTGTATCATCACGCTGCCACGTGTTCACCACGAGGAGAGTCCGACCTCTGTGTTAGTTGCTCTTGTAATCTGCCTAGCAACAGTTTATAAATAGCCCTCTTGTCCATCTGGCGCATGCCCAGACTTGACCACATCTGTCATAATTAGCTTTGCTTGACCATGTGTTTTCGCGGGCTCAAGGAGTGTGTTAGCTCCGCCCATGTATTGATTCAGTATCGAGAATGACCCTAAATGGTAATGTTCTTCGACTTTATGTGGTATCCACCCACTCATGAGCCCCTCTGTTGTGTATAAAAGGGGACTGTGTACGCAAGTTCTTTGTGCTACTCCTTGCAATACTGAAGAGTGTTGTGTGGATTGTAGGACCACCCTTAAGGGTTAATAAACGTTGTTTTTGTACTTTGCAGTTTCCGTGCCAACTTCCTTATAGATTTCGTTACAGAAGAGCGAACCCTTGTCTCTTGCGGGCCTAGCTGGGGCTTGTATTCATCAGTGTTGTGGCAGGGATCCTGGGTGTCTCCTGGGATGTGGCAGGAGTGGGGGTGGTGGTTGGCACGGTTGTACCTGACGCAGGTGCTGCAGGTGGTTGGACACCAGAGGGGCCAGGTCGGTCGGGGTCGTCCGCAGAGTGGTGAGAGTGGTCGCTGCCGGTGGGATCGGTCTCCTGCAGATCCGGGTCCTGTGAGTGTTCCCCCCCAGTGTTGGGGGGTGCAGCACGACGTTGACCTGTGTGTGAGAGAGAAAATGTTAATTTGGATCCATGCAACATCCATGTTTCATCCGTTACAAAGTTGGCACATTTCCTCTTGGAATTAGGATCTGTCTTGCATTCCACTCACAGTGCACTTGTGCATGTGTGTGTCCCTTGGGCACCAATTTGGCCCCTTTAACTATGTGTGGCACAGTCTTACTTGCTGCGTCAAGTGTGACTGCAGTCAGCAGTGGAGTGTGCATGTGTGCCGAGCTATGCATTTGCGCCTTCCTTGTAGCACTGTACATGTGCACATGGAGTGGATCCACACACTTATATGATGCAGGTGGCTGTCCTTGTGCTCGTGTACAGGTTGTGACATGGCCCTGCGTTTTGCCATGATGAAGAGGGGGGGTTCTGGCACTGGCCACCCTTGTCTACATGCACGCAGTCCACCTGCTGACGAGCAGACATTCCCACACACCAAAGGACTGATTTGCTCTCCCTGTGTCTCCCTCCTTCTCTGTCCCCCTCTCCCTCCCTCTCTGTCCCCCTCTCCCTCCCTCTGTGTGTCAGCCTCCTCCCTGTGTCCATCTTCCTGTGTCTCCCTCCCTCTCTGTCCCCCTCTCCCTCCCTCTCTGTCCCCCTCTCCCTCCCTCTGTGTGTCAGCCTCCTCCCTCTGTCCATCTTCCTGTGTCTCCCTCCCTCTCTGTCCCCCTCTCCCTCCCTCTCTGTCCCCCTCTCCCTCCCTCTGTGTGTCAGCCTCCTCCCTCTGTCCGTCTCCCTCCCTCTCAGTCCCCCTCTCCCTCCCTCTGTGTCCCCCTCTCCCTCCCTCCGTGTGTCACCCTCTGTCACCTTGGCCCAGCTTCCTGGGCACACACTGTTAGCAGATCTTTGAGTGGCCCTTGGCCTGTTGATGTGAGTTTGTTTCTGATCTCCAGGCACCCATTTTGTCTGCTGTGTGTCTGTGCGCTGCTGCTGTGGTGGTGTGTGCTGCCACTCTTTCACACTGTTGGCTGTTCATTAGCTGCTGGCATGTGCAAAACAGTGCCTTCACCCCCATGTGTTGATGCAAGGCGTCCGCCATTTGCTGGCAAGTCATTCCTGTGTTGGGACACAGTGTTTGTCTGGCTGTGACCTAGGCCATATGGGCAGAGGGCATTGTTGTCTGCTTTGGAGTCGCACTATGTGATTCTTGGTGCCCAGCCTCCCGCCATCCGGGTTACCGTGTCATGTGTTGTTGTCTTCTGTGGCCTGTGACTTGACATTGTCCAGCTGGGTGCATGGGGCATGGTGGCAGCAGTGGCAGCAGTGGCATGTGCCTGCTCATGGAGTGTGGTTGAGTAATGCGATGGCTTGTGGTGGTTGCGTGCCTGTTATTAATTTTGGTTGTGGTTGCAGTTCCCCCCATGTGAGGTGCGTTGTTTGTGTACTCACCCGGGTCTCGGAGTCCTTCTACTCCTTCAACTGCCTCCACCGGCAGTATGGCCATCACCCTCTCCTCCCAGGGATGGTACTGTACGGCTCTGCGGGAGGGCCCTCCTCCGGTGGCGTTGGCCTGGTCGTGTTCCTCCTGTCTCTTGGCTCTGACCCTCCTCCGCAGATCGTACCACCTGTTCTGGCAATCCTGCTTGGTCCTCCTGGTGTCCGCAACAGCATTCACAGCATCGACGATGGTCTGCCACATGGCTGTTTTGGCTGCCTGGCTGGTGCTTCTGACCAATGTTCCAAAGATCTGTGGCTCGACTCTGAGGATTTGATCAACAAGGACCTCCAACTCTCGGTGACTGAACTTTGGATTCTTGGTAGTGGGCATGGTGAGGGGTGTGGGTGGGGATGGTGTGGGTGTGGGGGGGGTGTGGATGTTGGGGGGGGGTGTGGATGGTTGTGTGTGTGTGTGAATGTGATGAGAGGGTGTTTGTGAGGGTGGTCGTGTGAAGGTGTGCAAGTGTAAGATGTGGTGTCGCTTGTAGTCTGGTTCTGTGGTGTCTGGCAGCAGTGGGTCTGTTGCAAAGGCTCATGGTTTGTGTGTGTGGGCCCTTTTCATTGGTCCATGGGTGGGTGTGGCAGTGTTTGAATTTTGGGTGGGTGTGTTATAAGGAGTGGTGGTGTATTGGGCCTCTGTTTTTTTTTGACAGTTGCAGGTCAGTGATTGTGTTATTTTAGTGGTTGTTGGCCATGTTTAGTGGCTGTGTGCCTTTCGAATGGTGTATTGTTGTGTTGTTTTGTTTTGTCCTTGTTGTGTACGTGCGTTTTGAGCGTGTGTACGGTGTGTACTAGGGGTGGGCGGAATTTGCGGAATTAACCTTCGCAAATTATCGCGAGAATGTTTAAAATTATCGCAAACAAGCAGAAATATCGCGAAGATGCGGAAGTTTTTTTCCGGCATGTTCGCGAGATTTTCTGCATGGTTGCGGGTCGCCAACTTACCCATGTGGTTGCTTGCGGGCGCGGCCATCTTGTTTTGAGTTGTTCTCGCGGTGCATGATCGCGAGAAGAAAGACGTGATCGCGCGACGCATGACGTCACTGCGGGCGCGAACTGTCGCGAGACAGCGCAAATGGCTAAAAACAATACAACATCTCATGGAGAACGCGACCGGATCAAGAAAACTTGTCGGCGAACGCAGGGATTCAGGTAAGGCGATCGCGCGCGCGCGAGAATGTATCATTTTACAGCGCGAGCAAGAAACAAATTATCGCCAAGCTGCGGAAACCGGAATTTTTGACATTTTCGCGCTCTCCGCGGAACGCAAAAATGTCAAATTATCGCAATTTCCGCGAACGGAACGAAATTTTTGCCCAGGCCTAGTGTGTACATGGGCCATTTGGTTGTACGATTATGTCCTTGTGTGTGGCTTTGTACGACTCGTACATGCGGTTGTGATGTTGGGGCATGGGGTGCGCTCCGTACTTAGGAGGTTGTGTTGGGGGTGCGCCAGGAACGTACTGGGGTGGGGGTACGACTGGAACGTACTGGGGTGTGGGTACGACTGGAACGTACTGGGGTGTGGGTAGACGGGGCTATGACACGTCCTGGGGTGGGGGTGTGGCTCGCACGTACTGGGGTGTAGGTACACGGGGGGTACAACAAGTACTGGGGTGGGGGTACGACTGGAACGTACTGGGGTGTGGGTAGACGGGGCTATGACACGTCCTGGGGTGGGGGTGTGGCTCGCACGTACTGGGGTGTAGGTACACGGGGGGTACGACACGTACAGGGTTGGGGGGGTGTACATGGACGGTGGTACGACACGTACTGGGGTAGGGGGGTGTACATTGACGGTGGTACGACACGTACTGGGGTGGGGGTACGACTGGAACGTACTGGGGTGTGGGTAGACGGGGCTATGACACGTCCTGGGGTGGGGGTGTGGCTCGCACGTACTGGGGTGTAGGTACACGGGGGGTACGACACGTACTGGGGTGGGGGTACGACTGGAACGTACTGGGGTGTGGGTAGACGGGGCTATGACACGTCCTGGGGTGGGGGTGTGGCTCGCACGTACTGGGGTGTAGGTACACGGGGGGTACGACACGTACTGGGGTGGGGGTACGACTGGAACGTACTGGGGTGTGGGTAGACGGGGCTATGACACGTCCTGGGGTGGGGGTGTGGCTCGCACGTACTGGGGTGTAGGTACACGGGGGGTACGACACGTACTAGGGTGGGGGTACGACTGGAACGTACTGGGGTGTGGGTAGACGGGGCTATGACACGTCCTGGGGTGGGGGTGTGGCTCGCACGCACTGGGGTGTAGGTACACGGGGGGTACGACACGTACAGGGGTGGGGGGGTGTCCATGGACGATGGTACGACACGTACTGGGGTGGGGGGGTGTACATTGACGGTGGTACGACACGTACTGGGGTGGGGGTACGACTGGAACGTACTGGGGTGTGGGTGGACGGGGCTATGACACGTCCTGGGGTGGGGGTGTGGCTCGCACGTACTGGGGTGTAGGTACACGGGGGGTACGACACGTACAGGGGTGGGGGGGTGTACATGGACGGTGGTACGACACGTACTGGGGTGGGGGGGTGTACATTGATGGTGGTACGACACGTACTGGGGTGGGGGTACGACTGGAACGTACTGGGGTGTGGGTAGACGGGGCTATGACACGTCCTGGGGTGGGGGTGTGGCTCGCACGTACTGGGGTGTAGGTACACGGGGGGTACGACACGTACTGGGGTGGGGGTACGACTGGAACGTACTGGGGTGTGGGTAGACGGGGCTATGACACGTCCTGGGGTGGGGGTGTGGCTCGCACGTACTGGGGTGTAGGTACACGGGGGGTACGACACGTACTGGGGTGGGGGTACGACTGGAACGTACTGGGGTGTGGGTAGACGGGGCTATGACACGTCCTGGGGTGGGGGTGTGGCTCGCACGTACTGGGGTGTAGGTACACGGGGGATACGACACGTACAGGGGTGGGGGGGTGTCCATGGACGATGGTACGACACGTACTGGGGTGGGGGGGTGTACATTGACGGTGGTACGACACGTACTGGGGTGGGGGTACGACTGGAACGTACTGGGGTGTGGGTGGACGGGGCTATGACACGTCCTGGGGTGGGGGTGTGGCTCGCACGTACTGGGGTGTAGATACACGGGGGGTACGACACGTACAGGGGTGGGGGGGTGTACATGGACGGTGGTACGACACGTACTGGGGTGGGGGGGTGTACATTGACGGTGGTACGACACGTACTGGGGTGGGGGTACGACTGGAACGTACTGGGGTGTGGGTAGACGGGGCTATGACACGTCCTGGGGTGGGGGTGTGGCTCGCACGTACTGGGGTGTAGGTACACGGGGGGTACGACACGTACTGGGGTGGGGGTACGACTGGAACGTACTGGGGTGTGGGTAGACGGGGCTATGACACGTCCTGGGGTGGGGGTGTGGCTCGCACGTACTGGGGTGTAGGTACACGGGGGGTACGACACGTACTGGGGTGGGGGTATGACTGGAACGTACTGGGGTGTGGGTAGACGGGGCTATGACACGTCCTGGGGTGGGGGTGTGGCTCGCACGTACTGGGGTGTAGGTACACGGGGGGTACGACACGTACTGGGGTGGGGGTACGACTGGAACGTACTGGGGTGTGGGTAGATGGGGCTATGACACGTCCTGGGGTGGGGGTGTGGCTCGCACGTACTGGGGTGTAGGTACACGGGGGGTACGACACGTACAGGGGTGGGGGGGTGTCCATGGACGATGGTACGACACGTACTGGGGTGGGGGGGTGTACATTGACGGTGGTACGACACGTACTGGGGTGGGGGTACGACTGGAACGTACTGGGGTGTGGGTGGACGGGGCTATGACACGTCCTGGGGTGGGGGTGTGGCTCGCACGTACTGGGGTGTAGGTACACGGGGGGTACGACATGTACAGGGGTGGGGGGGTGTACATGGACGGTGGTACGACACGTACTAGGGTGGGGGGGTGTACATTGACGGTGGTACGACACGTACTGGGGTGGGGGTACGACTGGAACGTACTGGGGTGTGGGTAGACGGGGCTATGACACGTGTGTATCAAAGGTTATATTAGGGGGAGAGGAGGTCTGCCACTCTATCACAAGGATGATGTCACCAGTGATGTCGTCAGTAATGTCATTTGAGATGTCGTCTGTGATGTCATGAGTGATGTCACTGACCATGTCATGAGTGATGTAATATGTGACGTCATCAGCAGTGCATGTCAGGCGCATGAGTTATAGTTAGCTGAACTAGCTATAACGGGGGAATTTCAATGGTTTTGTACGAGTGAAAAGTCCAGCTAACTATAACGCCCCTGAAACCTATGGTTTTTTCAGTGAATTTCTAAGGATTTTAAATGCTAATTCCTAACTATAACGTGCCTGAAACCTATAATTTTTTCAGTGAATTTCAAAGGTTTTTTAAATGCTAATTTCTAACTATGCCTACAGAGATAGGACATGTGAAGAAAGAAGAAAAAATGCACAGAAAGAAAAAAAAGAAATGCAGAAAGAAGCAACAGAAGTCCTCAAAGACGAAGAAAAGTGCAGGAAGAAGGATAACATAAAGAAAGAACAAACAGAAGAGCAGAAAGAAGCCTTGTTGCAAAATCATCCTAAACCCTCAGCTTTTTCAGACGGATACTGGGGGTAACTGAGTCTGACTAACCAGTCCTAGAGCCATTGCTTTTAAAAGACACTCAGAATACAGTGAAAACACCTACATACACTAGGGAACACTATGCGTTGGGGTCCCCCTGTGATTAGCATGACCTCCTCTGTAAGCCCCTAGTATATAAAAGGGCAGGGGATTAAAACTACCTCTTAAAACGCGCCACAGGGCGTGTTTGCACACGTCACCTCAGGCCCCATCCCCTCCCTTCACCACTGTGTAAACGCGCCCTGTGGCCGTTCTAAGTTGAGAGATTAAGTCCCTTTGAATCCTAAGGGTCCCTAGGGTCAAACTAGCCCACTAGGTAACTCCAGTAAGCACCACAGAGCTGCGTTGCATAGAGGTGTAAAAAGGGGCATACTGGAGATACCTGTTGGGCTAGTTGGCCCTCAGGGACCCTCAGTATTGAAGGAGAATTAATTCCCCAACTTACAACTGGCCAGGGGGCGTGTTTGCAGAGTGCTGCAAGGAGGGGGCGTGGCCTCCGGCACGATGCCGGCCTTTTATTTATTTTATTTTTTTAAGAAGGAGGGCTGTGTGGCCCCACCTTCTTTTTCTAATTTATTGGCCCTGGGACCCCATCCCCAGGGCCTGCACCCAAATTTTTTTTGTTGAAAAAAATTAATTTGGCCCTCCCAAGGCCTTAATCGGCCTCGTGGACCCCAACCCCCGGGTCATGGCCTTTTTTTTTTTTTAATTCTTTAGGTGGGGGGCTGCGTTGCCCCCCTCCTCAGGCCACTTATGGCCCCGGGGACCCCATCCCCCCGGGCCGGCCTTTGTTTTTATTTTTTTTATTTTTAAATATATTTATAGAAACACTTAGGACATGCTGGACAAACCGTATGTACCTATCACCATGACGATTTGCGTCATATTCATTAAAAGGCGTACAATGAATCCACGTGGAATGTATTTACACCGCTAGTGAAGCTCTGACGTGTCTGACGCCCTACCGTGCCTAATCCCGGCGCCCCCGCCGGTGGGTACTCTCCAAGTAGACACCCTTGTCGTTTATTTATACTAACATGGGTAGCTATTGACGGGCCCATTAAATACACACGCACACCAAGCCATTCAAAGGGGATTCGACAAAAATTCGAGCCAACTATGAAAGAAACCCCCTCACAGTTAATAAAATACACATCCACTGCCGGATGTGTAATACTTTTTATTTTACTCTCTGGAAAGGAGACAAACCTCACTTGAGAGTCACAGCGTGCTCCTGGCTGAGCCCAATGCTGTGTTACACCCACCAGTGCCCGCTGAGTGCTACACACCTCTGTGTTGTATTCCACCAGCTAGTGCTTATGCTATGACACTCTCTAGCCCATGTGCACTGTAACACCACCCCGTGAATATGTCATGCCACACTTGCCCCATCTAACCTGCCTTCCTCGATGCCTATGTTATAATGCACAGCGCTATGCCATACATATTACAATCTGGGATCCGTATCTTTGTCACATTGCATATGCAACGTTACACTACCCAGCACATATTTTATATTACAACTTTAGAGACTAGTTAGGTTACACAACACTGCCCTGTGCATATTACACTCCAAGGCACATATCGCATAGCACGCGCTAGTGCATGTGCTGTCTCGTGCTCTCCAATGAATCTGTCATTGCGCACAATGTATTGCATATTATATTTCACGCCCCGGTTCATCTTATATCACACTTTTTGGTGCATAGTTTATAACATATATCTAGTTTTCATTTTCAATCGTGCTCTCAGGACTATGTTCTATATAACACTGCGTCCACCTACTCTTTTCACGGGCATTACATTTTGCGATGGGGGGAGGGTCAGGGGGTGTTTCTGTCAAGTGAGCCCGGAGTCACAGTCACAAATGTCCTCTTCTTCCTGAATAAAAGTGAGATTATGCTGCATACTTGTTCATATTTTAAGTAGTTCGCACAGACACACATTTTAAAAACAATAACGTTTCTAATACCCACCTTCTCTGAACAGTTAGCTTGCTGCCCCATCCACTTCCTCCCTAGCCTCTGTTGTCTGAATCCATGGACTAGCCTCCTCCCTCCTGCCATGCATGGTCTGATGTGCTGCCACTGCCCTCCATTTAGCATGATGTACCAGTCCACTCCTCCTGCCCTCCATTGCCCAATTCTATGGCCCATCATTGACCTCCTGCTTAGCCTCTGTGCTTAGCTTGCTGCCCTATTCTCCTTCCCCCTGCCCTCCGATGTCTTTGTGCATGCCCCTGCTCCATCCTTTTTGCCCACAATGTTCCATGGACCTGCCACTCCTATCTACTCTGAGTGTTCTGTTGAGCTGCCACTCCCCTCCCACCTGCCTAGCATTGTCAGATGACTGTAACTTGTCCCTGCCACCTCCATCCTGCCGGTCCACATTCCATGCCCCTATCCCCTTCCTCCTGTCCTCCATGGTCCATTTTACTGCCACACCCTTCTGCCCTCCCTGGTCTGTTGTGCTGCAACTGCTCCTCCTGCCTGCACCACACGGTCTGATGTGAGGCCCCTTCCTCTGAACTCTCTTGTCTGTGCCCAGGTCCTGACCCTCCCTTCTATCCTCCATGGTCCTTTGTGCATGCCCCTGCACCCTCCTTCTTGCCCATCATAGCCATTGTGCTGCCACTAACCCCCCCGCTTGCCATGCATGGTCTTCTGTGCTGCCCTGGCCCCTCCCACCTTCCCTGTGTGGTCAGCTAGCTGCCCCTGACCCCCTCCCACCTTCCCTCCATGGTCTGTGTGTATGCCATCATAGTCTCATTGTTGCTCTCCATGGTGTGTCTTGTTTCTAGTGCCCATCCTGCCTGACCTCCATGGTCATCTTGCTGCTCCTGCCCTGCCCCCTTGCCCCCAGCCCTCTGTTTCCATGTGCAGACCCCTATTCCCTCCCTCCTGGCTTGTCTGTTCTATTGTAATGCCCCTGATCTGTCCCTTCTGCCCTTTATGGTCTGTTATGCTGCAGCTTTCTCTCCTGTCTGTCCATTATGGTCAGCTAGCTACCATTGCCTCTTTCCCCTCTGTTCTCTGTTGTCCTTGTGCATGGTCCTGTCCCCTCCCTATTGCTTTCTATGGATTGTTGTGCTGCACTCCCGTCCCTCATGCCCTGTGTGGTGTATTGTGCTGCTGCAAACCCTGATGCCTGCCCTGTAGGGTCAGTTTGGTGCACCTCTCCATGTCCCTCCTGTCCTCTGTTATCCGAGTCCATGTCCCTACCCCAATTCCTCCTGCCTACCATGATCCAATGTACCTTACTCGCGAACATTTTGAACTTGGTAAGAGGGAGATTTTGAAAAAAAACTGGGGTATTGATTTTCCCCTTTGAGTTACATTGAAAAAGAGGAGATTGTAGACAGGAGACAGATTAAATAAAGCCCATTTGAGCTTAAAAACATTGGACGTTTCCTGGCTGAAACGGGTCTGTTGGCATGTATGGTTGTACTACCACTGCCTCTTCCTTCTGCCCACAATGGTCTATTATATTGCCACAGCCTCTCTTGCCAGTCCTGTATTGTTGGTTTGTTGCCCCTGCCCCCCTTTCCACTGCCCTCCATAGTCTGTTGTGCTGCCACTGCCCTTCCTGCCTGCCCAGTGTGGTCAAATTGTTGCCTCTGCACTCTCCTACCTGCCTTAAATTTTCAGAGTCCGTGCCACTGGCTTCTGCCTCTCAACAGAATCCCAATGAACAACTAGATTGCTAACATTCTATATTTATTACAAAAGTGTGGAACGCCTGACGTCATCTTGATGTAATCAAAACTGTAATACCTAGAGCATTTCCTTTAGAAATTACATATATGAGAGGGTCTTATTTGCATTAACATTATGGTTAGTGCTCTAAAAAACTAAAATGAGGACATATTTTCTGAGTTTTCAAATAGCGACAAAGAACTTTAAAACTATTTGGGCTACATCTGGGTGATATTTGTGCTGCATTTTGGCTCTTTTGTCTCTGATGACCATCTTGGGAGATTTATTTGTTATGAAGTTTCCTAATTTCCTCATTTTCTGCAGTCTCCTCAGTAGGAAATGCTTTCAGTTTTTTACTTTGATTCCATCAAGAAGGTATTCAGATATGTCACACATTTGCCATAAATTCTGAATGTTAGCACTCTAGTTGCTCATTAGATCACTGTAGTAAAGCTACTGCTCACCACAGAAGTCTGCTGCTGGTATTCAAAGTGTATTTTTCAGTCTGCATATCAGATTTTTTTATGAATGAAATAGAAGAGGATTTGAGAAGTCACTCAAAATGTGCCCTAATTTTTCTTTCTTCAGCACTAATCATAATTTCTATGGCAAAATGAACCCCCTGATTGTGTTCCTTTTTAAATTAAATGTTTTAAGTGTTACCAGTTTATTCCAATCAAGATGGCTTCAGGTGTGCCATACTTTTGTCATAAGTAAGACAGTAAGCGCTCTAGTTGTTCGTTAGAACACTCTGGGACATTCTGTCATTGGGCTATACTTGGCCTACATCTGGGTGATATTTGGGCTACATTTGGGTTCTTTTGTATCTGGTGGCCAGTTTGGGAGACTTATTTGTTATGAAGTTTCCTAATTTCCTCATTTACTACAGTCTCCTCAGTAGGAAATACTTTCAGTTTTTTATTTTGATTCCATCAAGAAGGCATTCAGATGTGTCACACATTTGCCAATAATTCAGAATGTTAGCACTCTAGTTGCTTATTAGATCACTGTAGTAAAGCTACTGCTCACCAGGGAAGTCTGCTGCTGGTATTGAAAGTGCATGTTTCAGTCTGCATGTAAGAATTTTTTAATGAAATAGAAGAGGATTTGAGAAGTCACTCAAAATGTGCCCTAATTTTTCTTTCTGCAGTGCTAATCATACTTTCTATGGCAAAATGAACCCCCTCATTTTGTTCCTTTTTAAATTAAATGTTTTAAGAGTTACCACTTTATTCCAATCAAGATGGCTTCAGGTGTGCAATAAGTTTGCCATAAGTAGGACTGTTAGCACTCTAGTTGTTCTTTAGAACACTCTGGGAAGCTGCAGTAGAACACCAAGGAATCAACTGACAGTTTCTGCCCTTGTTGAATGTACATGTTTTACTGAGAATGTCAGACTTCATTCTCACATGACTGAGAAAGATAATGTGAATTTACAGAAAATAGGCTTAAAGATCACCTTCCAAACCTCTGTGGGAACAGCATGAGAAAATAGTTTTCTCTCAAACATGATTCATGATATCACAGCAGAAGGCTTTTTCACATGGTAAAATCACCTTAGAACACACCACAATTCCTAAAATGAGTATGGTACCATCCACAAATAATTTATAATGTAACTAAAGTCTTAAAACCTTCTATTAACTGCAATGCTTTTTAATGAGGTGCTGTCATGTATATTGGTCCCAAGATGGCTGCCAACACTTCTTGGATGAAGTACTGTCAGCCAATCAGATCTCACAATGAGATGTGTGGTTAGGCTCCGCCCAGATATATCTATCTTTTTAACTCTAATTTTCTCAGGAACTACTGAACGGATTTACACCATTTAATCAAAAGGCACGAGTCTGAACTGAGGACTACCTCTTTGCCAAATTTGGTGTAATTCCGTTCAGCAGTTCGGGCTGTAGCTGCGTCAACAGGTCCTATGGGAAAATGCATGGGTAAAACGCGTTTTGGGACCCCCCTTTTTTCTCGGCACCCGCTTGACGAATCACCGTGAAACTTTCAGGATAGGAGTGGACCGGAGCTGGCCAAAAGTTTGGAAAATTTCGCGAAGATTTGTCAATCGGCGCCAACCTTATTCAAAATAGAATGTTGCGGATTTCCTATGGAAAATAGGTCCTAACTATAACTACCTACTGGCGACTGCCAGTAGGTAATATATATATATATATTCACTGAAAAAAACAAGGTTACAGGGGCGTTATAGTTAAGGTCAGATTTCACTTGTACAAAACCAGTGAAATTCAGCAGTTATAGTTACCTGAGCTAACTATAACATGCACCTGCAATGCACTGCTCATGACCTCACATATTATATCACTCATAACATGGTCAGTGACATCACTGATGACATCTCAAATGAGATCACTGATGAAATCTCATATGACATCACTAATGACACCATTCAATGAGTGTAAGTATTTTGTAAGAGTTTATGATTGTTACACATATATCTAGGCTTTCCTGTTTTCAGTTTCTATTTTTGGTAAATTCTGGTGGGGTTTTTTCAGCTTTTTCAATTCCTTAAAAACAGTGGTTATCAGTAGTTACACATTTTCGCGCCATTAAAAACAACAGAAAGAGTGTTTTTCCGGTGCTTATGGAATTTTAATTTAATTGTATTTATTGCTTGCTGTCTGCACTGAAAGTGCATAGGGTATATGAGGTCCAAATACATTTTTACTGCACCAGAATGGACTACAAAGTCAATAGCATTCTTCTTTAACTCTGAAGATTGTAAAGATGCTTTCAGCATACCATCTAGCAAGTGACAAGGATCTCTTACAGGGAGGCACTTCATCTCAGGTATCGATTTTGACAGACCATCATACAACTTTTTCACATACGTAGCTGAATTACTGCAAATACAAACAATATCACTCCAATCTTCATTGAACTTGGTAGGACCTTTTTTCAGCAGCATTCCAATTGACACTGCGTTCCATTTTTACCAAACGTCTGGTGTCATGTTTTCACCTCTATCTCAGATGCTTGGTGACAACATTATTTTCACATATACCTGTCACTACATCTTGCATTGAATGTTTAAAGCCTGGGGTGTTTGGCAATTCACTTGCAATCAATACTGACTCACTAGAAAAGGGGGCTGATGTATCAAAGGATTTCACCCATTCTCTGTCTGTGTGTAAATGTGATGGTACATATTAGGAAAGATTCTTATGAAACCAGCCATTTTACCTATCAGTGAAATCAAAAGTATCCAAAATATCAAATATGATTTTGATATTTCCCGATTCTCTACAGTTTATAAAATAACTAAATAAGACCTAAAACATGCTTCTTAACACTGCATCTTTGGACCAAAGACCACAAAACTGAAAAAGCAGAAGGAAGAAGAGACAATGATTTAGTGACATCCCTAAACAACAAAACTCAAGCAGAATAGTGTTAGCCAAGTCTTTCTTGATGCTACCTTGTATAACAAAGTTACATTGTATTGCCCCATCAGGAAGAATTAAAAATAACTCTTTCACTCATCTTTTCCTTTCTTTGAAGGGCACTTAGTTTGTGGTTGCAAAGGTGTTTTTCTCAGTGTTTATATGTTTACACCAGTGATGGCTATTTTCCTTTTGGTGGGGTTTTATCAGTTATGATAGGTTTAAACCTAAAACCAGATAGCCTACATATATCCTAATGTACTATAAAACTTAAAGTAGTATACTAGGTGCACTACTAATGAGTAATACTACCTTTAATATTTATCTTGTGAGGGGCTCTGTGACATCCATGTATCCTTGTGCATATGGGTGTGCGAGTAGCTGTATAAGTAGTTGTGTAAGTAGCTGTGTAGGTGAGTGAGATGCTGTGTTAGTGGCTGTATTGAGTAGGTGTGCAAGTTCATGAATGGGTGGGTGAGTGACAGTAAAAGTGGCTCTATCATTGTGTAAGTGGTGTGTAAGTGACTTTATGGGTGAGTTAGCAGATGTCTGAATGGCTGTATGAATAAGTGACTGGGTGTGTAAGTGGCTGTATGGGTGAGTGGCTGTTTGAGCAGGTGTTTGGTTAATTGACTTTGTGTGTGAGTTACTATAATGGACAGCGAGTGTCTGTGTAAATGGCTGTATGAGTGAGTACAGGAATGTGTGAGTGCTTGTATGGATGTGTTATGTGGCTGGCTGTATTGGTGAGTAACTGGTTATATGAATGGTTGTGTGGGTGAGTAAATGGTTGTGTGAGTGGTTGTAAAAGTGAGTGAGTGGGTGTGTGAGTGGCTCTATGGAGGAGTGAGTGGGTGTGTGAGTAGTGGTATATGTCTGTGAATGGGTATGTAAGTTGTTGTACAGGTGTTTGAGTGGGTATACAAGAGGTTGTATGGGGTGTGAGTAGGTGTGTGAGTGGTTCTGTGAATGATGTCATGAGTGATGTCATTGGAGATGTCATGAGTGATGTCATTGAACATATCACACCTCCTTTCTCCACCACTCTGAAAACGCTCCTCGTGGCGCAGTACTAGCAAGGGAATGAAGTCCCCTTGGCTATTGCGGGTCCTTGGGGCCAACTACCCCCCTGTTACCTCCAGCAAGTCCTGCACAGTGGAATTGCTGTAAGGTTTTTGGTGGCCACACCCCTTTCTCCACCACTCTGCAAACGCGTATTCTGGTGCACAATTAGTTGGGCGATGAAGTCCCGATGGCTCTTGGGGTCCTTGGGGGGCAACTACCCCACATGTTATCTCAAGTAAGAGCCACACAGCTGGATTGCTGATAGGTCATCAGAGGCCAGACCCCTTCCTCCACCACATGGCAAATGTGCCTCCTGGTGCACTGCAGCTTGAGGGATGAAGTCCACTTTAGACCTAAGGCCCTCAGGAGGCAAGGGGACCTCATCCCCCCACCAACAGTGCAACAAGAGGTACATTTGCACAGTGGTGAAGAAAGGGGGCATGGCCTCCATCCACTTCACAGCAGTTCCACTGTATGGGGCTAACTGGAGGAAACAGGAGGTCTTCTTGGCCCCTAAGGCCCCTCAGCAGCCCAGGGGACAGCATTCCCCAACCAGGAGATAACCAGGAGGTGCATTTGCAGAGTAGTGGAGAAAGGCGGTTTGCGAGGCCCCAATATTGTTTCAATGAGCCCCGGGGAGGTAGCAGTCCCTGGGGCAGGGGAGGGTTTGCAAGGCGTCAACGCATAAGACGCAATAGCTCTGGGGAGATGGCAGTCCCCAGGGCTGCTGGCGGGTCCTCTGGGTCTGCTCGCATTGTTATTAATAGCAGCCCTGGGGAGGTGGCAGTCCCCGGGTCTTTCAATAAGCCCTAGGAGGAGGGTCCGTGTTGCCCCCTCCTATATAGATTATGTGCCCCCAGTACCTGGCCCACCCTGGGGTTATTTTAAAGCTTGTGCTTGCTTTTTTTTTAAAGTGTTGCCGCATATTCACGGATATTGCAAATTTGAGCCAATTTTTTATTTATGCTTTTATTCCATGGTGGGGTCACAGGGGACCCCAAGACCATAGCTTGGGGGTCATGGTATTTTTACCTTGCCCCCTTTTCTTTTTTGGGGGGACTCAGTGAAGCTAAGTCCCAAGATGACTGCCAACACTTCCTGGTTGAAATGTTGGCAGCCAATCAGAGCAGTACATTTCCCTGCACAAGCTCATCTCTGTTCGCGAAGAATTCACAAGCAGACATATCGCTATAATGTTAAACTTACATTTCTTAACAACTACTGAACAGATTTACACCAAATAAGCAAAAGGCACTTCCTTGAACCAACATCTTCCTCTCTGCTAAATTTGGTGTAAGTCAGTTCAGCAGTTTCGGGCTGTAGCTGTGGCTAAAGGTTCCTATGGGAATTAACATTACAAATGCTCCCTTATTTCACGCCCCAATTTCTCGGTCCCCACTGCAGGGATCACCCCCAAACTGTCCATGACACACAGAACCTAATTTGACACTTTTTGGGGAAAATTTCATGAAGATTGATCAAACTACACCAACGTTATATCCAAGTCAACAAATGCTTTTCTTATGGAAACTAGGTCCTAACTAGAACTGGCTACTGGCAACTGCCAGCCCAGCCTCTGTTGTAGGTGCCCTGGTCCCACCCAGGGCACCCACTCTTAAATGATGGAGACTGCAGGGGCAGCGTGAAGGCCCCTGAGGTCTATGTCAGCTCCACACCTCCTGCGGAAACTGTCATTGCTTTTACAGATTGAGAGCTTCTAACATGCAGACCCTCTCAGGAATTGTGGTTGCAGGACACATCCTTTCATTCTCAAAATCATACCAGTCCACAATAAGATCTGACAGAGACACAAGAAAAGTTTAAAATGTTTATTTTAACTATCGTGCTCTAGTATGCAGTGTATATGCCACAATAAGTAAGAAAATGCCTAACAAGAATACGGTCAGCTGAGTAAGTAGTCATAAAAGGAGCTGTGATTATACAAGACAGGGTAGCCTTGTCTCCCCCCTACAGAAGCAAAGTGATTATAGATCAGAAGATCTCTTGGTGGTGGCAGCAGACCTTGTACCTTAGCATGCACATGTAAAAGTTCTACATTTCAGGGGCTGTCACGATCTCTTCCCTAGAACGATCCCTCTCCAAGTGTCTTATTACTTCTTTGTGTGTACCTATACGGCAGAAGAACATGTTCCAAACAACATGTGCATTTGTGTGTTTTGTATAGGTTCTGAGGCCTGAACAGAACAAAATAGCAAGGGGCATTGTTGTTCGAACTTGTCTATAGTTTGCATACTAAATCCAGGAAAGACAGAACGTGAGGTTCTGTGTGAAAGTGTGAAAGTACAGTGCGGCACAAAGCAAAATACATTTGTATAGTAATGTGCGCAAAGCAGAAAACAGTCTGCAATGTGCTCATGCTAACATAGGGAAAAATGGTAATATGCCTGCATAGGACATATGCCAAATTGATACCCTGTCACAAATGTGACAAAAATCCTGTCCACCTTATTACAAGTGCATTATATCCTAATATGCTTGTGATAGGGCAGAGAGGATATCAATCACATTTATAATGACATACTCATCCGCCAACACTAAATCAGTCCCTAAGTAAGGCATGAAGCCTTCCTTGAACTTTGTTAAAAATAGGATGAATCCAGCTTTTTGGGGGATTAGTGAGAGGCAGTTCTTAGTGATCCAGGATTGCATCCTCTGTAGTACGATTCAAAGTGTGTAAATGTTAAATACCAAAGAGGTTGTGAGGCAGATTTGGATGTCATATACAGATTGATAGATGACACCCCTGTGTTGGTAAATTTGGGATGGGGGCTTCATATATAAGTTAAAGAGAGTGTGAACCAAGACAGATCCTCTAGGAATACCAGAGATGATTGGAATAGGTTTGCATATCTTGCTATTGTATTTCACAATTTGGGAGCTGTTTGACAGGTAGAATGAAACCATCTGAGTACAGTACCTCTGATGCCATAGCGATGTTCGAATAGGGCAGTCAGATGATTTTCGCCAAGGGTGTTGAAGGTGGTGCTTTGGTAATGAAGGATAAGGAGACATGTTTTCACAGTCAAGAGTGTTGTGGATGTCATCAATAATGTCGAGCAAGGCAGTTTCAATATCTTGGCCAGCTCTTAATCATGATTGATGAACTATGAATACATAAACATTTTCAATGAAGATGCTAAGTGGAAAGAGTCACATGTTTCCAGTGCTTTGCATTTCCACTGGAGGTTGGCGAGGCGTTGGTATTTGGAAAGGTGGTTCAGTTCAAGGTGATGTTTGTTTAAGATGGATGTGGCCTGGCTCAGTTTCAGTGTGTTAGGAATGACTACTTAGTTGAGGGAGGCATTGATTATGTTGAAGCAGGCACCAGCAAAGAAGGAGAAGTTTTCTTTGATAATGTATGATGTAATAAATTAGATAGACTATTGGACAGCCATTTGAGACATCAAGGTGAGATGGAAAGGTATTCATCTTTCAGACTAAATTGAATTTATTTCTTCACTATGCTATTTTACCAGGTTTGTGAATAGGCAAATTAGTTTGCCCCACAGGTATAGTAGGGTTTGATATACAATGCAAAGTGAAAACATGAATCGGAACACAAATTTAAATTTCAATGGTATGATTCACAGAGCCATTTGAGCATTTCTGGATGACTTACACCTGCAAATGGCTTATATTCAGAAAAGGTTACTTTGCTCTCATTAATCCTTTTACTCATGCACACATTTCCACAAAAGAGGGTAGTAGGTTGCAATTTCCTATTTGCAACACTGGAAAGCAACAGTGTCTGAGGAAAGCTTAGAACAATATATTGGGTACAAGACTTTTGAAATTAACCATTTGATTTCTGTATGCGTTGCTTTCTAGTATGAAATACAATACCTTCCAGAAAAATTCCTGAGTAATCCATTACTGTTTTAGACACATAATGGCGATACTTAACCACATTTGATGTATTACCTTGAACTTTCTATTTGTTATGTACACCAAAATTCGTCTTTAACATTTTTGAATCATGAAAGATGTTCTCAGCGTATTTAGGGCTTTACATATGACCCGGTTTGCGTCGCTCTCTCACCATGCAACATGGTGCATGAGTTATGTAAAGCTTATGTCAGATTTTTAGGCCATGCAAAACCACTTTGCATAGCTTTGAGTGGCTCCAAACATCTGGAGTAATGCAACACAGAGCAAATTGCTGTGTTGCATTACTGTGTCCTGGGCAGGTGTTCATTGGGTGTTGTGTGGGTGTTCCCATGCAACTCCCATGGTTTTTGATGCATTCCCAGATTTACTAGACCTTGTAAATCTGGGAATGTACCAAAAAGATACTCCTCCCCAGGTGAGGTGTAACAATTTCTCCTTGATGCTTCCTCTTTGTATGTGTGCTAAATTTTGCAGTACACATAGAAAGAGGAAATTGCCTCTCGGTATTGCTTTTGTGCAGGAAGATGTCCCTTCCTGCACAAAACAAATCCTGCATGCAATGCAGGCACCCTTGCACTAGCTTGCCTTAGGGTGTCTGCATTAGTGCTAGGCTGCCAAAAGAGTGCCAGCACAGGGGAAACAGTCAGAAATGCACTGTATGCCTTAAATACGGGTTAAACCAAAGCTACGGTATAATGTGGGAACAGATTTTACATAAGTAATTTCCACCATGAATACATAAATTAAGTAGGCCGGCCGAAATGCATTGGGACCAGTAAAAGTTTTTGCAATCGTATATTGAAATGCAGTGAATCAACTGTGATTGCGTTACAAAGAAACAATACAAAGAACTGATGAATAATCAACTTGAGTAAAGAAAATTATTATTTACAAACACGTGGAAAAATTTGGGATAAAATATTAACTTCTAGAAGAGGTTACTTCTCCAATGCTCTGGGGACATACCCCACAACAGTGGGGGTGCAGCCAATTAGCTTTAAGATGGCCTCAGAGAAAGTTGCTCCCAAGAAAGTGGTCAGTGAAAAGAAGCAGCTTTCCACCAGTGGCATGTTGGCCCAAACCTTTTTTGGACAACGTCTTGTGCCTGCCGCACCAGCCTCCGGGGAGCAAGCTGGGAGCAGCATTCTGCATCTGCAGCACCACCTTAACCTAAGCCCAAGACCATTTGTCAGTGAGGCAACCACTGCAATCATGGCCATGTTGATGAGCAATGACGTTGACTTGGATTTGTCCCTTTTACTAAGTAGTACCCAATAATTTCATGAAACAGAGCAAGTTGAAGAGCTGCTGCAACCAGCAATAGTACATCTTGCTGATGGTGGAGCAGAACAGTAGGTCAAGCTTCCTGCCAAGCAAGAACCTCCTCTTTTTGAATCATTGGCTTCCAGACCCCCAGCAAGGAAAGGAAGGGTACTACTCCACCATCTTGTTCAAGCACCACTTTTGATGATGATGGCATGGGCCCGACCAGAGTACCTGAGATGCCAGGAAAGGTAAGGGAAAAGAAAAGTTCCTGAAAGCCATAGAATTATGAAAGGGGATGATGAGGAGGATGACAACGAAGAGCTAGTCATTGTGGAAGATGACACAGAGGAGTCCAAAATTGCTATTCAACCTGCACCGATGGATGTGGCACAGGTAGCACCTCCAGCTACCATATTTGTAGTCCGATGGAGACACCACAATGCACACTGACTCTACCGCCACCTACTCCTCAAAAGCCACCTATTTTTTTATTTATTTTTTAAATTAATTCTCCATTGGTCTAGGACAGAAACCGAGATGAAGAGCAAAAGACAAAAAGGGGGTTCAGTTACAGGCCCCAGTTGTGTGTCAAAGTTACATGGCAAATCGGATAACGGAAAACACGTCTATGGTTCCGTAAACTGACCATGCCTACTACCCCGGCAAAGCCCATGAGTACATTCTTTGCAAAGTCTCTGTCCGACCTTTGAGCGTTCAAACCCCATCTACCCCCCCACCCCTCCTCCCTCACCACCCTCCCAGGCGTGTCACTTACGTGCTGGCTACAAAAGAACAGGAGAGCTAATGTCGCAATAGGGCAACTCATTGGAATGAGAGGAAGCTGAGTGAAAGCAGGCGAGCCTGCCAGGCGCCACTACCACTCGTGAGGAGACAGAGCAAGGAGGATGCAAGGCCGAGTATGTGTTAAACTATGGCTGCCACAGAATCACCCACATTTGCCCCCTCTGCATAATCTTCAGGGGATTTGAGAGCTACAACAAACCTTTCCCAGGCTCTCGCCCTCTCCATTGCCTTTTCACTCTCCGTGCGATTTGCAATTTGTAACCTAAACACTCCCTCACATTCTGATCATTTCAGGAAGTCTGCCCTCCACCCAGCGACACTAGAGCTCTGCTGCGCCTTCCAGTGAGTGGTGATGGTTTACTTAGCCAGTGGGAAGCCCAAATCTATGAATTTACTAGTGATTTTGTTTTTTAAAGTATGGGGAAACCAATGTAGGATATAGTAAGCCATGGATGGATCTAGGTCCCTGTCAGTGAGGTCTGTCAATATAGCTGTTATCTCCTCCCAATAGCTATCAAGGAACGAGCAGTCCCACAGCATATGTTTAAAATCTGCGCTGTCTGCATTTAATCTCGGACAGGACGCTGACTGGGACGGGAAATATGTGAGCATCTTTGCTGGGGTAAGGTATGCTCTGTGTAGAATATGAAAGTGCACTAACTGAAACCTCGCATTCCTCATGCTTTTCCAGGCCCTCTCCACTAGTTCATTCCACGTCTCATCTGGGATGGCCTTCCCTATGTCCGTTTCCCACTTGAGCGTCAAGGCAGAAAGGGGGGATAGGGACTCCTGTGTCATGCGTCTATAAAGACGTCACCGCTTTAAAGATGCCCGCTGCCATCACCACATACTGGCACCCCATAGAAGTGGGTGGTTCTGTCAATCATCCACACCAGTGTTTCCTGATGGCCGTTGTGAGGTCCATGTATTGTAAGAAATCACCCCAGGCAAGTTGTAGCAAGCCCCTAGATCGTCTAACGGGATCATGGCTCCCTCCTCATAGAGGTCTCCCATGGTGGTCAGTCCCCGCTGTGCCCAAGTCTCCAGTCTCTGCCAGTTGCCCCCATGTGGCAGGACCCTGAACATCTGTAATGGTATTTCTGGTGCATAAGGGCTCTTAATAAAAGCCCTCTGCAAAAACCTGTTCCAGCATTTCCGTGTTGTGGTGAATTCTAGATTGAGGGATGTAGGACCGATTGGAAGCCTTAGCACTATGCGGGACAACACCATCAGGGATCCCCAGACTTCTCTGGGCTCCTCCTCCCCCCTAGTGGCCCATTGTGTGAGCCATTGAAATTGGGCTGCCTAAAAATAAGTCTCGTAGTCTGGGACCGCAAGACCTCCCTCTGCTCGAGGGCGCTTGAGTGTGCTGAGGGCTACCCAGCACCTGCCCTTGCCCCACAGGAAAGCAGTGATCATTGCATGGAGCTGCTTGAAGTAGGATGCTGGGATCCAGATCGGCAAGGTTCCAAAAAAATATAGGAGCCGCGGGAGGGTCACCATTTTGAGCAGCGCCACCTGGCCTGCCACTGAGAGCGGCAGGGAACTCCAGAATTCAAAGTTAGCTTTTGCCCCCCTGATGGCATTCCCAATGTTGCCTTCAAGAATATCCTCATGTCTGTGATAAATAAGAGTGCCCAGGTAGGGCAAGCATCTGTCCTCCCAGTTCACCCCTTCTGTACTTTGTGGGCCTATTCTATTTCTGCGCACTGGGAATAGGCATCTAACTTGGTCTTGTAGACTGTAAATATCTTTGTCTCTCCCTTAGACCCAGATGTGTATGTGTGTTTGGGCTGCTTGTGTTTGTTTGATTTGAGTGAGTGAGATTAATATTTTAACATTGTTGTAATATTTAGTTTTTTTAGGGGTCCAGAGTATTGCACTGTATTTACAATGTATATTTTGATTAAACAAATCTTGTCTTATGAATAATAATGTTTATAAAAAAAAAGAGTAATTTATAAAAAAAATACGATTGTACTTCTTTTAAAAGATAACAAAAGTATATGGATATAAATGCTATGAAAAAGGAAATCATGATTAATAAGTAAATGAAAAAATAAAAACAACAAGGTTGTAATACAATAATTGACTTGCCTTTGATTATGGACCTTGCATAACCCATACTAGATTTAGTCTATTGCACAAAGAAATATAGGTCACGAGGGAGCCTTACTGTTCTTTGTATTTATTGTTGTTGCCCCTCTTTCTCCCTGACCTGAATATTCCTCTATGAGGCGGCCCCTTTTCCTTGCATCAGAAGGTTAACAAAGTAACTAGGCCTATATTATGGTACCTATATGGAATATAACATCCACTCCTCTTCCGGATGGACGACATAGTTAATTTCTGAACGTACTACTAGGCTACTAGATACTGGTACACAACTAGTTAAAAAACAAAAGTTTTTTTTCCCGCTAAAAACAATGTTAAACATTTCAAAAAATAAAAACATAAATCTTTAAAAGGTAAACTTGGAAATTGTCACTCAAGCTATAGCTCTAATATGTCCGTAGATGTAGTTCGAACTACTATAAGCATTTGAAAGCCATGCATTTTCAAAAAGAATGTCAATTTTGTTTATGGTGTTCCAATTTTCTGTTTGTGTTCCAAGAATCGGATTTCTCTCAGCACACAGCGATCCAAAATGCGTCAAATTTTATTTTTTTCTGGCTTGTAGATGCAACATTTTCATTACCTGCCTACGCAGACAACGGTCCCTGTAACACCTTGCAGTTTATGTCAATTGAGCACAGATGATCTTTTGTACTTTCCACAACCAATGCTGGGGTAGCCTGTGCGCCATCCAAGGCCTGGGTGTCAGAGGAGGAGCCGATGTCCATACCAACAGGAGCCGATACTACCTGTGGTGGGTCTAGGAATGCCGCAATCAACATTGGAATACGCTGGGGAAACTGCAGAACATGGGCCGTTATCGGGTCCAGTAAAGCATCAACGTACGGTTGCGCACATGATGGGAGTGTCAGACAGAGATCCAACATGCATTCTTCTCTGCAAAACAGGCATCGGAGGACAGGTAAGATGCAGTCCATCCAGACTGGTCTAAATGACAGGAACCAAGACGCACTTAGTTCTCTTAGGCAAGGTGTGCCTAGATGTTGTACCACGCAATCACGGTATTTTTGCTTCAGGAATACTGTGTCTATCTCCTTGGTGACTGGGACGTCCATTGCGTAGCAGAAAAATTATGATCAGGATACCTGCTATTAGAAACAGGATCAGCGGAAGTCCTCTAAAAATGCTTCCAAATACGGAGTGTATAAGGTTCGGTATAACTCCGAGGACCATCTGAATGGTGCTTAATATTCCAGAACCTATGATCTTATATAGGTGGACGATGCCTGCCGTATCAGACATGTTAAAGATACGATTCACCATTTCTGCGAAATGGAAGGGGCAATTTGTACGTATGGGCGCCTGTATCTCTGCTGAAGACCTTGCGATCCGGAGATCAAAAGTCTCTCAAGCGGAAGTTATGGGCACGGACGTTTGTGAAAGCATGGCTTTCATTATGCTCAAAGCATCAAACCGTATTAAAGAAACATTTAGTGAAGGCCATAACAGCGCCTTCCTGACTGTATGTGTCGGTGGAAACAATACTTGCATACAGCAAGTAACACTGGAACTGATGGTCACCAGATATGCGATGCCCAGATGCATCCCACAGCAGTCTTGATCATTCAGCATCAAGTAACTTCGATTCTAAAGTAGCTTGAACACTGGAATGATCACGGCAGCTGGGGCACTCTTGAAGTGGCATGATAAGTTTGCTACTGAACCGTTACAGGCCCCATGCAGAATTATATCCTGACATATGAGTGATCCTTGATGAATTCCTACCCTTTTCTTCATATCTGCCTGCCTGCTTTTGTTCAAGGTAATATTGAAATTGGAAAGATGTGACCTGAAGAATTATGTGGCCATGGATTAACCATTCTGTGGACGGTTATTCTGCCACTGTAAAAGCTAATCTGTCCAGTTTTTCAATCCACAGCATTGTTTCCTTTGCTCCCCTTTGTGCCTTTTCTGTCTGTTTTTCTGTTAGATTGTATATATAAAACAGAGACGTGCTGTTGCTAAAACACCACAGCACATAGCCTGTGTGCAAAGATTGCAACAACCAGCTTAATAATATAATAGAACACAATTGTGATTGCCCGTGCTGTAACATGGACAAATCTTGTTTTAATATATCTATTGCAGAAGATAAAATGTTGCCCAGTGAATATATCCTGGAGGTTAGTGTAGTTAAACCATTGTCAACCACTGCTTGAGGTTTCTCTATGTTTATAAAATCAATTTCTCCTAATCTCTCTGAGGCCTCTTCTTGGGATATTTTCCAAATCTCATTATAGACAACATAATAGAAACGTTTCCTCGGACCTAAAAAGAAATCCTGTAGGTTCACATCCTCTCCAAGTAAGGATAAATGTTGTTTTACCTGTGTAAGTGTTGAGGTCCTTAGCCAATCAAGGCATAACTTCCCAACATTGTATGATGTCACTACCCCCAGATGTCCTCTCTGTACATAGCGTCGATCTGGCCTGTGGATATTAAACCCTCTGGTTTTACCCATGAATCTTTCCTGACATCTTTTGGTGTCTGTGGGCCAAACCAACCATCCCTTCCAATCGGGGTCTGATCTATTGTATTGCATGATCCCATCTAGCGTAACCCTTTCTTGTGATGTTATGTTACCCTCGGTGAGTGATGGTGTGGGTATCCGAGGTGTATTTAAGTCTTTCTTCTTGGCTATTCCAAGACAGGAAGTTTGTTGCACAGTTTCATTCAAAAACATGATTTGCTGAGGAATGAGCCATACTCGAAATAGCGCTTCAGTTTCCTGTACCTGCCACTCTCTAGTAACGCAAACGGATTTTAAGTCTATAGTGTCCTTCTATAAATCGAAACCTTGTTCAGACAACTGGGTAATAAAGGAAGCAGAATAAATCTGTTTGGTGTTCGTCAACATATTCTTCTGTGCTGGTGTTGTTGCAACCTTATAATAATATGAAACTGGGTCTGACGTGTTAAACCCTGAAAAATATGGACATTTCTGTGCAAATGTTTTTGAACTACTTCTCGGTGGTGTTGGGCAATGTTCTCATTAATGGTATGTGAAAACATTCCTGGGATTAGCAGATTTATGCAGGAAATGATGACCATAATGTTGATAGCAATACATTGTTTCAAAGTCTGATGAGTCTTTCTATATTTCACTATTAGAAAAGGCAGCAGATTTTTCTAAATCAGACAACATATTATTTGCAGTTTCATAATCCCAATCATCAGAAAATGTACTGGAGGTAATGATATCACTGAATGATATTTTAAATAATTGTGGAATTTTTAAAAGTTTGGTTGGACCAAATATATCGGTATCAACCATGTCCCACACTATACCATCAGGTATAGGAACTGCAGTAATGTTCACTGATGGCGAGTCTCTTTTCTCACGATGTGATGATAGATGCGGTTTCAGAATCAGATTCACTTTTTGTGTGCAGAGCTTTCTCGAAGATAAGTTCCATTTATAAGCATACTAAAGACAGTTACCAAGCCTATCCAGAAAAGAAAGAAAAGTATCCCGGTGATACCATGTAAGTCTATTTAAGAAAATTCAGAAGGCCCTTAATTTGCTGGTTTCGTGTTTTTTGGGCTGGCATTGTTTCAGGTTCACTTGGATCCAAAGAATAGGTATCAAAGTCAATGAAATAGCCAGGTGCAGTGCAATCAATTTTCGTTTTTTCCGCAGGTTTTGTGGAAACTGTTGTTTGCTCTTGATGAGGCAAGTTGACATAGATATCTGTGCTGGGTCGAATTGCAATTTGTCTTTTCTTTTGGTTTATATTCTGATTATGAATTTCACGTTCGAGAGGAACAAGTTGCATGGCATTGTTACATAGTCCATCATTCCGTGTAGGTGACTCCTCAAATGTGATGAGTCTTTCTGTTTGAAGTTCTTGATAGTAGTGAGAGGAGGGTGTCTGTTACTCTGGAGTCTATTCGGCCTACTACTCAGTATCGGCCACACAGTGTGGTTTGATTAGATCTATTGAGACACATCTTTTCTCCTTTTTACCATCAAGAGGTGGCAGAAGTACAGTTCTTGTTCCTTCAACTGCCACGACAGGTACAGGCTTTCTGTATGACGGCCCAAACTCTTTTTTGTCTGTTATTTTTTCTCTGACAAGGTCCCAAAGTTTAGGGACCCACTTAGGTCTTGCCGTGACAGACTTGACTTCCCCAGTGAAGGTCCTTTTTACCTGGACATTGCTTTGTAGAGCCCTGGATAAATGTAGTTCCTGAAAACAGCCAAACGTTTATGGATGTCAGAAGGTTTCTCGTCTGCCACTGTGCCTTCACAATCAAGATCAGGTACGCACATTCTCGTCCCAAATAGGACCTCATAAGGAGTGACACCCATTAGAGAACATCTTGGCATGTTATTCAATGCTCTCTGAACCCCATACAAATGTTTTATCCAACTTTCACCCAAGCCTAACACTTCAGCTGTTAAAGACTGCTTTAAGTCCTAGTTTTTCCTTTCCACTATCGAAATTCCCTCGGGATAGTACGGAGAGGAGCACTGCAATGCTACACTCAAACTTTCCCATGGCTTCCTGGTAAGCCCCAGAGCTAATCGCAGGGCCGTGGTCAGAATAAATGTGCCAATTGCATATGTCCCTATACAGACTTGCAAATCTCTTATAACAGTTCGATCGTCAGCTGAACGTTGGGGCCGCACCTATAGGAATCTAGAGCAGGAATCCACTGCAACAATGATATACTTGTAAGCCCCATCTGTTTGGGTCCACAATGGTCCAAATAAACACACCCAAGTGGCTTGTCTGATATTAGTAATGGTGTCTGCGCTGGACATGTTACGGTGAGGGCTTTCATCTGCTGACAGATGTCCCATTTCAAGACATAGTCCTTAGTCTGCTTTGTTAATCCTGGCCACTATTAGCATTGTTTCAGTATAGAAACAGTCGCCGTAACTCCAGAGTGTGCTGAACCTATTCACTTGTGTACTGGTAGAATTATACTTAACCTACTATCCATATTTGGTATTACTCTATACCCCAATACTGGAATCTGAGCAAATAAAACGCTGTTTGCATCTAACATGTAGGAGTACTTGAATGGAAATCTTTTTGGTGCTCGTGATTTATTGTGTGTAGTAATAATTGCAATCATAATCTCACCATCTATTCTTGTTTTTGAATGGGTTTTTGCAGCAACGGAAGCCATTCGTACAGCCCACTTGGTGGCTTCATTCGCCAATTAATTCCCTTCAACATGAATGCCGTCACGTTGATGACACAGTGTGTGATTCACGTTAGTACTTGGTAGTTCGTTTTTCAACTCCACTACCTGTTCCCATAGTGTTTTGTGCTTAATTGTGCCTCCTTTTACATCTTTGAACCCATTTTGTCCCCAGTGGGGTAAGTATTCATTGCATGACTGCACACAGATAAAGGAATCACACACAATTAGTGTGGGGAATTCTCCATCCGTATTTACCAGTGCCAGTAACAGAGCTTTTAATTCTGCTAGCTGCACTGTGCAGTCTCCTGGAGACTGTGTTTTTGTACAACTTGGATGAAACTTTCCATTCTGCATACGACCTTTAACGATTGCGCATGCCGTGCTGTAGTGCTGTTTACTCCAAATGGCCGGTTGAGCAGATCCGTCAGTGTAAATGATATATTCATGCTGATCTAGAGGCAATATTTAATTAGGGAGAGGATATTCTTGTTTGTATTGCAGAAATGCTTGTGTTTTTAGACTTGGTCGTACCTGTATTCTACATCTGTTGCAGAGAGAGAATTAGCCCATTGTATCCATCTCGGATTTAATGCTTTAGTGTTAGGAACGCTAGCCTTTGTAGCAGCCCTAAAGCCGGTATCTGGGTTGTGACAATTATTTGATTTCCCTGAGCCATTGCTCTTTCTCTCACTACAGCCGTCTGGACTTCAGTCAGGATCTATTCTGTTGACGCAAAATTCATCTCAGCATTTGTGTACAAATGTGATTTGTATGCTATTGGTACTGTTTCACCTTCATTATATGTTAGGTATGTGTATCTTGATTGACCACAATTATATGGATCACTAGGTTGTGTATGTTTACGCGTGACTGTAAGTGTTTTGAAGCTATCATATAAGCTTGTAGGGAACAAAGGATATCAGTGTGATCCTGTGTCCATTGTCTAAGGAGGAAGAGGTGTGGAGTCGTGGCCAGGGTGACTGACTCCGGAATCTGGGGATCACGGTTCGATCGCCGGCGGCAGATTAGCACAGCACCATGTGACTCTGGGCAATAGCTTGCTTAATCTTCCCGACGGCCCCCAGCACCTAGAGACCCTTACGGGTGATTGTTCGCGCTTTACAAATGTGGATTATTATAACTGAATAGTCAGGTCTTATCAAATCGTAGAAAGGTTTAACCCTTTCTGCGAAATCTAAAATGTATGTTCTGCCAAAGTTCAGGAATCCCAGTATTGATTGTAAGTTCTTTAGTGATTTTGGAGGTTGGAGCCGCGCTCATTTTTCTATAATAGGCTGTCTCTGCCTAACTCTTCATATGCTGTCTCAATTATTTTAGGTAATTCATGTTCCTGTTGTAAAGGACTGAACTCCCTTAGGCATTGATGGATTGCCACTGATGCTTCCTCCCCTTTAATATTTGCTAATATAGCCGATACCTGGGGGTAATTACCAAGTAAATTCATCCCTAAGTTCAGAGCAGGTTCTGCTCCGTACTCATTTTGTATTTGTCTTAATACATCGGTACTACTGCTAATGACGAGATACTGTGTTCTGGTATATATGACAGCAAAAACTGTACCCCAAGGAATACAATCCTCTATCTGTGGTGTTATCCCCATGGGCAAGCAGATTGTCAGCATTCTGTGTTTTTCATAGGGGCTAGTATTCGGGAATACTGCTTCTAGCTGTGTTAGTTTTTTGAGCTACCCAGAATGGCATTTGTTCACGTTTTGCAGGTATTCTATCCATTACTGCGTGTAAAGTTTGTGGTTTGATTTTAGTTGCTTTTTTTTTTTGCCTGTATTTGTGTTTGTTGTAACCATTGCAGCTGGACTGTAAGTGTCCTCATGACAAACTGTGTCATGTTTCTGTAAATTTGTATTAAATCCTTATGAAGTATAAGTAAGTCTCCTTCTGGCATTGTTTCAATGTCAGGATGTAGTGCGTAGGCCGCTAATATTGGCCATGTCGCTCCTTCTCTTCCGAGCGGACCGAGTCTTACTTTATTTCTTGTATGGGGAGGGCACCTTTAAACCAGTATAAATGTTCCTGGTAAGTGAGCAGAACTTCAATGTCTTCATAAGGACAATATTTATTCGGTATTTCACTCTCTGTGTAGAAATGAAATGTTTTTGTTCTTGCATTTGCAACTGGGAATGTAACCCATGAATAGAATACCTCTGTCCTAAATGATTTGTGTGCCTCAATCATGAAGCTACTGGCCCACCCCTGGATGTTAGACCGTGTGCACCTAGTTTAATGGTAACAGCATTTCTAACATTCTCCGCAATGGAAATTGCATCTGCTTCTTCTTCGTCTGCTGAGAGATTGAGTTCTTGCACAACTCTATCCTTGTTTACTGTTTCTTCAGTCATTTTTTTAAGAGAAGAAGAGCTTTTTCAAGGGAACCAAGGTACGGTGTTTATGCACACTTTTAGGAACACTGTGTCCTTCAAGCTTGATTTACCAGCAGCCAATAAATACGATTTTTGGCCTACTCAGCAGTGGCGGAATTTGTGCCCACCCACTCCAGACGTCTCTGGTGTTTTGTGTGTTGGGGTCTCTGAGAATAGCATGACTGAACTACTCAGATTCTACTGTTAAATAGGTACCCAACGAACGTTGGCAGCGCCATGTTGTGTAGTTCCTATAAAACCTATACAGGAGCTGCGCGTTCGGACAGCATACACTGTAGGATTGGTGCCGGACTGATTCTGGACACCCCCACCGGGTATGTTGGCCTTTTGTATCTGCTAGCTCACAGTGCCACTAGAATCTCCTCTAACCAAGGAGAGAATAGTTCTTGGCAACCATTGAACATGACAACCCTGATCCCTCAGGACTGTGGAAACAATATACTACTTTTTACTAAGTCACTCGTGCTTACTTAGTCTGTCTTAGAGAGATACACAGAATGAACAGGCTGGGCGTTTCAATAAGTATTTATTGAACAGTTGTCATTCTGGTGTAAACTATATGAGCTGCAACAACCATTAAACAGTAAAGGATATAAATCATTAGCAGTACTATGAAAGTAAACAGATGGTATAGCTCTACCATCTTGCTGTAATCATGAATACATGCAAGTATATAAAATACATGATAATAAAAAGATGAGTACTCCTACGATGCCTCCCTAACTAGATGTACCTAAATGTACCTAGCATGTTTGTAGATGTTAAGCCAAGAATCCCTCTAGGATAAAGTCAACCTCATTACCTGAAGTGAGAGACTGTAGGACCCCATCTTGGTCTCGAGTTGGACAGCTCGCAAGGGACGTTAGACCACTGTGAGCTGGAGTGTCTGCATTCAGGAACCTCAGCGTCTCTGGTCAGTGTGTCAGCAGGGAAGTCTTGGTCTCCTCTATCTATCTTAGCAAGATGTGATATATATATCCCCACAGGTCTCCCCAGGGGTCCTACCTCGCTGTAATACTGTGTCGGTCTAAGGATGATGTCGGGCATGTACTTTATACATAGATATTATACAGGCGATGGTAGTCCTGCTGTGCTTCCAAGAATCCTCATGCATAATGAATAAGATTTCTAACTAGGGAAACCCGCGTTCTGAATGCAGTGTTGTATCTAGGTAAAAGGCCAGTCCCTGTAAACCGTTATAAGTGTAATGTAGGGAAGAATGTAGATGAAGGGTAACTAAGTTACCTGGGCCTATATTATGGTACCTATATGGAAAATAACAAGGGGGGGCCCTAACCCAGCCACGTCCGGTAGAGGACGGGTGCAGATGGGCCCACCCTTTGTACTGTGAAGGGGGCGTGGCTGCCTCTTCTCCCCAGTCTCACGTTGGTGCCTCCTAGCATGGTCTCCTGGAACCCTGAGTCCCCTCAGCAGCACAGCAACAAACAGTGAAACAGAGCTGTCCATCCACGGGAGCCCACAATGCTCTTTGTAGCATGAAGGGGGTGTGGCCACCTCTTCCCCCTGGCCTCACATTGGCACCTCCTAGCATGGTCTCCTGGTACAATGAGTCCCCTCAGAAGTAATGGTAAAGCTGTAAGAAATCTGGAGAAAGCTATTGCTGCAAACTCAGTCAAAAACACACATCCTTGAGGAAAAGCAGACTGCTAAAATATCTAATAGGTCTATTATAGTACATACAGTGAAGAAGAATGAAACATTAGAAGTATGTGCTACACCCGAGCCATACAATACTCAAATAACAAGCTGGCGCTGTTGAAAATGGGGGCAAGGGTCACAGTACTTTACCTATTCATAGTTGCTACTTTTCAGTGGCTTTAGGTTTTGTTCTGTAACTATAACTACATTTTAGTTCTGGAAACTCAATCAACCAATGTGTCTTCTATAACACCAATGTCATGCTGGTTTGACCATTCTGAGATAAAAAGCAATCTCCAGTTTCATTGCTTTGTCTATCATGTAGGCACTCTCTACCCCATGTGGAAATAATCTTTGCGAATATTAAGCTGCCTTGGACAATTTTAGCTAACAGGAATACTGTTTGCCATCGTCAATGTTTGACTGCCACATTTGCCTTGCTGGACAGTTGACTGTCATAGTACCACTTTACCACCACATTGACAGACATGGAAATGGTGCCTGCTAAGTATTTAGAAGCACTTGACAAGACTGAATGGCTGCTGGTGGTTAGTCTAAATATCGAGTTTTAAATGTCGACCTACAAGTATATCGAGTTGTTAATATCGTAGGTAAAGAATATCGAAGTCAAGAATATCGATGGACAGAATATCGACCCCAAGGTAAGTATTATCGAAGTTATTAATATCGAAGTCATTAATATAGATGTAATATCGTAATGAAAAATTTCGATGTCAATAATATCGATATTTTATTAGTGTAATGTATTTTAATATGTATTTTATTTGTATGTTAAAGATTATTGTAATGTATTTTAATACATTTAAAAATAAATGTTTAGAGATTAATAATTATTTAAAATATAATTTAGCGTTTTAGTATCAGAGCGGGTTGTGGGTTTATAGGGGAATAGGGTGGGAAGTAATGTAATTATAATTAATTAATTAATATGTATTGTTTAATTGGTATTTATGATTAATAATTGTTAATTAATTACTAATTGTAAATTAAATATATGAATTGATTGAATAATTGTTAATTAATTATTAATTGTAAATTAATTTTATTAATTGGTTAATTATATAAGTTATACTTAGTTTAATATTAATATTTATTATTGGTATTGTTAATTAATCAATTGTTAATTACTAATTAATTGGTGATTTAATTTTATTAAGTGATTAATTGATGATTAAATATTTATGTGAATTTTTATGTGCAGTGGGTTGTGGGTTTATAGGGGAATAGGGTGGGATGTAATTAAATTCAAATAATTACTGATAATTTTTATTTACTTGTAATTAATAATAATTAATTGTTAATTAATTATTAAATGGTAATTAATTGGTATTAGTACGTTAAATATAGTAAATATAAATAATTTATTATTTCATGTTATTTGTTGTTATTGCTAATTAATGTATTGTTAATTAATAATTAATTTGTGAATAATTGTATTTTGGTAGTTAATATGTATAAATTAGTAAATAATAAGTATATTAATTATAAAGAATGTATTATTAATTGTAAATAATAGATAAACTGATATTTAAATGTATTGTGTATTTTGTATGTGTAGTGTGTTGTGTGTTAAAGGGGGAATAGTGTGGGATGTCATTTAAAGTTATTTATATAAATATTTATTTTAAATAATTGGTATTTAAGAATAAATATTTTGTAAATTAATTATTAATCCCTATGCTATCCAGTGCTTTCCCAACTGTTTTACTATCTGGAGTAGGAATAGTAATTTTTACCCCTACGCTATCCAGCGCTTTTCCTACTGTTGCACTCTCTGGAGTTGGAAGAGTAATTTTTACCCCTACGCTATCCAGCGCTTTCCCTCATGTTTCACTTACTGGAGTGGGAATAGTAATTTGTACCCCTACGCTATCCAGCGTTTTCACTACTGTTGCACTCTCTGGAGTGGGAATAGTAATTTTTACCCCTACGCTATCCAACGCTTTCCCTACTGTTGGACTCACTGGAGTGGGAATAGTAATTTTTACTCCTACGCTATCCAACGTTTTCCCTACTATTGCACTCTCTGGAGTTGGAATAGTAATTTTTTTCCCTACGCTATCCAACACTTTCCCTACTGTTGCACTCTCGGGAGTTGGAATAGTAATTTTTACCCCTACGCTATCCAACGCTTTCCCTACTGTTGCACTCTCTGGAGTTGGAATAGTAATTTTTACCCCTACGCTATCCAGCGCTTTTCCTACTGTTGCACTCTCTGGAGTTGGAATAGTAATTTTTACCCCTATGCTATCCAGCGCTTTCCCTACTGTTTCACTTACTGGAGTGGGAATAGTAATTTTTACCCCTACGCTATCCAGCGCTTTCCCTACTGTTTCACTTACTGGAGTGGGAATAGTAATTTGTACCCCTATGCTATCCAGCGTTTTCACTACTGTTGCACTCTCTGGAGTGGGAATAGTAATTTTTACCCCTACGCTATCCAACGCTTTCCCTACTGTTGGACTCACTGGAGTGGGAATAGTAATTTTTACTCCTACGCTATCCAACGTTTTCCCTACTATTGCACTCTCTGGAGTTGGAATTGTATTTTTTTTCCCTACGCTATCCAACACTTTCCCTACTGTTGCACTCTCTGGAGTGGGAATAGTAATTTTTACCCTTACGCTATCCAACGCTTTCCCTACTATTGCACTCTCTGGAGTTGGAATAATAATTTTTACCCCTACGCTATCAAACACTTTCCCTACTGTTGCACTCTTTGGAGTTGGAATAGTAATTTTTACCCCTACGCTATCCAGCGCTTTCCCTACTGTTTCACTTACTGGAGTGGGAATAGTAATTTGTACCCCTACGCTATCCAACGCTTTCCCTACTGTTGCACTCTCTGGAGTTGGAATAGTAATTTTTACCCCTACGCTATCCAGCGATTTTCCTACTGTTGCACTCTCTGGAGTTGGAATAGTAATTTTTACCTCTACGCTATCCAGCGCTTTCCCTACTGTTTCACTGACTGGAGTGGGAATAGTAATTTGTACCCCTACGCTATCCAGCGTTTTCACTGCTGTTGCACTCTCTGGTGTGGGAATAGTAATTTTTACCCCTATGCTATGCAATGTTTTCTCTACTGTTGCACTCATTGGAGTGGGAATAGTAATTTTTACTCCTAAGCTATCCAGCGTTTTCACTACTGTTGCACTCTCTGGAGTGGGAATAGTAATTTTTACCCCTACGCTATCCAACGCTTTCCCTACTGTTGGACTCACTGGAGTGGGAATAGTAATTTCTACCACTATGCTATCCAGTGGTTTCCCTACTGTTGCATTCTCTGTAGTTGGAATAGTAATTTTTTTCCCTACGCTATCCAACACTTTCCATACTGTTGCACTCTCTGGAATGGGAATAGTAATTTTTACCCTTACGCTATCCAACGCTTTCCCTACTATTGCACTCTCTGGAGTTGGAATAGTAATTTTTACCCCTACGCTATCCAACGCTTTCCCTACTGTTGCACTCTTTGGAGTTGGAATAGTAATTTTTACCCTTACGCTATCCAACGTTTTCCCTTCTGTTGCACTCTCTGGAGTGGGAATAGTAATTTTTACCTTTACGCTATCCAACGCTTTCCCTACTACTGCACTCTCTGGTGTTGGAATAGTAATTTTAACCCTATGCTATCCAACGCTTTCCCTACTGTTGCACTCTTTGGAGTTGGAATAGTAATTTTTACCCCTACGGTATCCAACATTTTCCTTACTATTGTTTTTGTTGGAGTTGGACTAGTAGTTTTATTGTGTCTGATATTTAATATGTTTTGTATTATTTTTGCTATAGTAATATATCATTAATAATAAAAATTATTCACATTAAAAATATTGAATATTATTTGCTATATGTAATTATTAAATATGTATTCATGTTATTGTTTTATGTGTATAGATGTATTGGTAATTTTTAAAAACATTTAATAATTTATACGTTACAGAAATTATTATTAAAATTAATTATTAAGTAAGTATATATATTATATATTATATGTATATATTTAATTAAAGTTTTATTAAATTATATATATTAATTATACATTTTAAATATTATACAATATATTTAATTATGTTTATTTAATTTCTAAGTATAATTTGGTTTATTTTACATATATTTTTAAAGTAAAAGAAAAACGATATTTTTAATAACGATATTTTTGACATTGATATTTAATTTTCGATATTTTTGTACTTACCATGTTGTAGATAGGATGTCGATATTCTTGACATCGATATTTTTGTTGCGATATATTTGTAGGTCGATTTTCTGTCTGTCGAAATTATGTCATAGAACCATGGCTGTTGACTTAACCAAGACCTCACGGTTAACACTCAGCCACTCGGCCATGGAAGGCTAATCGTCTGTGTGGCAGACTTTTTACCAACAGTAATAATTCCTTCAGTACCCACAGGCCTGCATGACAGCATAGAACGCACATTTGCTTCATCATTCAAAGAAGAAACCACATTCCCGTTGCAGAAACCCAACCAATGTACCACTCAGCCGAAAGCCGGACAGAAAGATATGCTTTTCTATATCCCAAGAGGAGAGGAAAACATGTCTTCAAAGGCAGAAAGACACGCATTTTTTTCTGATACAAAACAGGTGTCGATGCATGATGAAATCATCCAGGTGAAACCCCATTTCTTTTTGACAGGGGTGCAGACCACTGACTTAAAAAAGAAGATGCAACATTGAGGATCACTCAGGGGAGCAGTTGGGACACTGGACTCTTTTCTTGTGAGGGCTAAGTCCCTGTTAACTCATGAAATTGAACTTACAGAGCGTCGTCTGTCCCTCGACCCTGTATCCTTACAATCTCCCCTATCATTAGGTGGTTTGACTACAGATAGTGTAACTTGCGCAACTCCAAATAATGTGCCGTTAACGGAAGCATGCACCGCTCCCACAAGCCTATCCACACCAAATCTGGGAGCCTCTAGTAAGGCTGCCCCGGACGCGCCTAGTCTTAACACCAGAGCATGGGTGGCATGCCCACAAAGGAATCTCAAAGTGAAATCACAAACCGCCACAATTGTAAAAAGAAAGACCAAGACCAAACTTACCAAAGACCGCCAACCTGTTAATAATGCATTAAATCCGGTGGCGAATCCTACTGTCTCAGTGGGCCTACAGACTGATGTTTTCTCCAACTCTGCCTGCAATGATCTTAATATAGACACCATGGGAGTTGCTGTTGACACCAACTTTGCAGTAAAATCTATCGGAAATGCACTGGCAAACCTCAAGGATTTAATTAAATCGAATTTTGACACACTTTGGGGGAAACTGGAGCATTTGGACTCTGAATTGGCCAACCTGAGGGGGAGGAAGGTGGACTCTGTTCATAACAATGGTGGGGGAGGAATCTCCTCAATTCTCCAGGGCGGTACACTTGGGTATGAGCCACAATCTAGTCTTGTCCTGAACAAAGATTTTACAAATTGTAGTAATTTAAATGTATTTTCAGCGCCACAATTTATTAGCGAGCAGAGGGGAAGACAGGACGCTCCCCAACCTAATACAGTTAATGTCCCAGGAAGCAGTAATTTCACCCAGCCATGGACTAGTGCCCCCGCAAGTTACCTGAGTGTAAGAAAGGATACTTTTAGGAGTCTTGGGTAGGTCCGCATTAGGCCAAATACTGACGTGTTAAGCTTACCTCCTGCCTCCTGTCCCTATGTGCTGGTGTTGGCTGGGGTCCCTAATTTAGTGGAGGAACAACGGGGGTCTTGGGTAGACCTGCGTAATAAGTCTGTAGACTGGCTTTGTAAATATAAGGGTTTTCATCCTTCTAATATGAATGACATTCTTATGGCCAGAAGAGTAGCTTGGGTTGGTCACTCTGCCAAGAATATAAACGGTGACTGTATTGTTTTGAATTTTCGTCGACCTCATATGGCTCACCGCTTACTGAATATTTTTGAGCATGACTCCACACAAAATACCGGTATTACTGCGCTCCCCTTGGGCTATTTTTATAAGCCACCTTTTAAACCTGTTAGGGACACTCATGTCCTCCCTTTGCTAACCAACAGGTTTAATGCACTCTCCAGCTTAGATGCACAGGATTGACAACCACCATCAATGGCAGACCAACAGCATCATCTGCCCTATTTGGCGGACCTTCCCGCTACTATAGTACCAACCCATAATGATAATGATAAGTCACTCCGAACTAAGACGGTTTCTCCAGCTACTATGGTATTAACTTATAATGACAATGACAATGACAAGCCATCCTTAATCAAAAGTAGTATTGGAGCAGACCTGAATATCTTAAGTTGGAACGTAGCAGGGCTGTAGTCTAAGCTTGGTAACCAGGATTGGTTGCGCCTAGTTAAGGAACAGGATGTAGTTATGTTCCAGGAGACTTGGGCCACTCATGACTTGCATATTGAGGAGTTCCATTGCATTAGCGTAGCTGCATCCCATCACAAACCGGGCCGTCCATCGGGGGGACTTTTCATTGGGCTTAACGTAGCAGCTGGAGGGAGCTTTAAGGTCCTACCAACTAATAGTTCTAATTATCAAGTTGTATTTTATAAAATAAGAGTTTCTTTTTATTTGGTGATTTTTTATAATAGCGATTTCCAATCTGTTCCTAACAGAAATTTTATTGGGCTTTTTGATTTTATCTCTAATTTAGATTGTCAGCAACACTCGGGCGATACTATCGGGATTGTTCTAGGGGGAGATTTTAACGCAAAACTTAAAGATACACATCATGGTGCAGAGACTCTTAACCAAGGTTCCTCCTCTCGTAGGGGCGCAGAGTTGGCTGTGTTCTTAAGTTCACATGATTTGGTTAACGTTATGGACCAGATGGGTCCAGCACACGCCATTAACTATCAACCTCCGACATTCAGAGGTAAGGGCCATTCCTCTACAATAGATGTTGTTTTATATCTCTTCTGTGTTTGTGGGTTGCTTAACGGGCGCAGAGGTTATCGCCACGATCCATGGGGATCACAACCCCATCAAATTAGCATTGAAATTGGCACCTCGACCCGTGTTTTCAGCTGAATGTGGGGCTAAAGACCTAACGCCATCCACTGACAATTTAAGATTAATATGGAGGGGCGTCGATAGCGATGAACTGTTTAAGTTACTAGTGAAGGATAATCTGCCCCTGATTAACTCATGTCTGTTATTTAAAACTCCGCACCTAGAGGTAGTCAATGATTTCTCTAAACTCTGCATGGTCATCAAAACCTTACTGTCGAAGCCAGCTTCTTTGAGGAAGCAGGGCCTTAGATGGTTCGATGACAAATGTTCACTGGCGAATAGAAACCTATGTAGGGCCCTTTCAGCCAAACCTAGGTGGGCCCCAGATGTGAAATTGGCAAGGCAGAATTATAATGCAGCGGTTAGCATTAGGAAGGGAGCACTCCTAAACGATCGTTGGGAAACCCTATCTCAGGCAGCCACAAATAAAAAGGGCAAAATGTTTTGGTCTGCTGTAAGGGATCTCCGATCCACAGAACAGTTATTAACCCCCATCAGCTGCACCATATCCAGTGAATCTTGGGAAAACCACTTTCTAATATTTATGCCACCCCTACATCGGAGACGGACCAGTACGAACTTGGTCCATCCGTTGGCATCCAGATAACACTCCCTGAACTAGAGGAAGCTATTCATCAGAGCATCGGGAATAAGGCTCCGGGCCCAGATGGGTTACCAATAGATTTAATCAAATGGAACTCGAACTTCTGGGCCCGCTCCTTTTGAACGTTTTTAACAATCTAATGTACGCCCCACTACCCAGTACCTGGGCAAAGAGAATTATCGGCCCAATATTTAAAAAGGGGGATCGGTCACAGCCTAGTAATTATAGGCCGATCTCATTGATTGATAATACCCTTAAAATTTTGGGCAGAGCTTTATACAAAAAGGACAGAGGAATTCAGTATTCTAGAGTCTTGCCAGTTAGGTTTCCATACCAAGGTTGGCACTAACGAACAATGCCTTAACCTCAACCTTGTAATTGGGAAGGGCACTATCACTCGAAATTCCCCGGTCTATTTGGCCTTTATGGATCTGTCCTCAGCATTTGACCTTGTGAACAGGTCAAGGCCGTGGGGTATCCTATTGGCCTATGGGCTGGATGAGCCACTGGTTCATTTTCTGGCATACATCCATAAAGACCTGAAGGCTCAGGTGAGGATAGGTAGTACGGGAGAGGTATCGGGAGCCATTAAGGTTGGAAGGGGATCAGGTAGGGATGCGTCCTGGCCCACCTCCTCTTTATTATTTATATTAATTGCCTAAATAAGTCACTAGTACCTATGACTCAAGATGTCCCCATGATTCATGGGAAACCCCTTCCTGTACTACTTTACGCAGATGATGCGTTTCTTATAGGCTGCACTCTTAATTCTCTACGTATCCTAGTAGAGTCCTTTGTTAAATACATGGATAGTTTGGACTTTTGCGTAAATTTGAAAAAATCATTTTTAATGTCCTGTGGCCCTAGAAAACGCCAGCTTAGTTCTATTGTTGCTGGCAATCAAAAATTGACAAGTACCTGTAAATTCCCTTATCTCAGAGTAGTCTTTGCAGTGAACGGCTCCTGGACTGAGCACCTTACTCACTCCAGGTGCAAGTTCTCAAAGACTATTAACTCTATTTTCAGTTTTCCCCGCCCAAAGAACACAGGTGCTATTTTAAAAAATTTTAAACTGCAATATCTCCCTGTGGCTATGTACGGAGCTGAGATTTGGGGCACCGCAGAGAGCTCCTGCATTCAGCAGGAAGAAAACCGGTTTTGTAGAAAGCTGTTGAGTATCCCAATCTCGAACCCAAAATACATTTGCCACAAGGAATTGAATTTAAATTATATATCTGATTTTATACGTGCCCATCCAGCTCTTTTCTGACTATCAGTCTGGAAGAATCAGGCAGCTACCTTAACAAAAAACATCTTATAGACTGTTTGAAGTGTGAGAAGGGGATGGACATTCCCTGGTTATCTAGACTGTATCAAAGCCTATGCAGCATTAATAAGAGCTGCATTTTCTTAAATCCTAGAGAAGCCGAAACTGTAAATAAAAGAGAACTTAGAAGCGCTCTTTATTTGTCATACAGCACCGCAAGAATTGTGTTGGAATCAAATAAACCCTCTGTTTCCAGTTATGTGGCTTATGAACGGCACTGCTACCCCCTACCAAATTATCTCACCCTACCCATGAGTCGGTGGGAAAGGAGCCTCTTATTCCGCCTGAGGGCTGGCAGAGTTAGATTTGCATTGTGTTTCCCTTTGGGTTATCACCCGAAACTTGATTCACTACCCTGCCCATGTGACGGAGTGAGTGGCCAATCAATCCAACACTTCTTGTTTTTTTGAAAATACTACATGAAATATATCAAGTGGCTTCTTCTCCCATTTTTTAATAAGAGCAGGCCTATCAGCTTGGTTTCTGCTTATTCATGTATGCTTGCCTTGGCTGATGAAGAGCTGGTTTTCTGCCTAAGCACATTTTTGACAATTGCCACCAGGGCGCGTAAGACAATGTTTAATCACTGAGTTTTATTCATGCACGGACAGTTCATAACCATTAAATGGATTGGTTTTATATATTAGTGATTTATTTATTATTGATGATTTTTCTCTCATTCTGCCATCCAAATTTTATGATATCGTGTTTATACAACTGTAATTCTTACTATTATGTATACCTACTTTTTTGACATTTTTAACCATTGTTGCACTTTTATGGATACAATGTTCATCTGAATAAAGTTGTTGAACTGAACTGACACAATTACATCTGTAAAAGTTGATGTCATTTACATTAACAAATCCATAGCTTTGTAGCAAAATCCAGACAGTAGAAACAGGTAACTGGGGGATTATCACTCAGACCACTTGCTTTGCAGCCGTTTGAAGACAAGGTCATGGTGATCATGTCAAAAGAAAGCATAGTAGTCTTGTTGAGTAGAATTGGCAATTGCTGACTGCAGAAGCATCAGGTGGCCAGCAAAGAACTGAGAATATGATGTCCCAGCTATCAGCATAGCATTCGAGGGTCATTGAGCTTACCCCGAGTATTTTTTCATCTGTGTTTGCGATGCTGTACTGGGTAGGATGAGTGTGTGGAGTACGAATCAGTGATACGAGTGTTGATTGTATGAATGAGGTGTAAATGTGGGGGTAGTATTTTCGGATAGCAACATTGTTGTTTTGTTTCTTGAAAAGAAAAGACTTAAAGAATTTGTGTACAAATCATGAGTGTTTTTTTTTGCATAGGCTGAGATCATCATAATTAAAGAAAATGTACTATTGAAACTTGTTGAGATATGGCCAAGAAACAGCATTGTTTAAAGAAAATATAACAATATGAACTAAGATTGTTATTTGATTGCCTTTTGTATATAAGTGATTCATGAAATAAAAAAATATATATATATTTTATTTTTAATGAAACTTAGACTTCTTTGTGGACAAATCATGAGACAATGACCCATTCCTATGCTATATATTAGCAAGCATTAAAGTAATTTAGGTCATGTGGGAGGTTATTTATGAATTAATTCAGGTGGCCAGCATATACAGTCTTCTCTTCATTTTGTTTAAACCTCGAATGCCATTACTTTAAATTGTACACAAGGGATACAAATAGTAGGAATGATATTAATTATGTTATATAAGAGCTAACTTGCACCATTGTGTCTGTTTTAACTCTACAATGTAAAGCATCCACGGGTCAGAATGTTGGCTTGCCAACAAGACAACTCCATGATGTGAGTCAACCGATGAAAATGATGTGATGGGAAACTTGCACTGTGTAGTCCACCTTAGAGAAAGATTGGAAAGCATAAACATGCAAAATTCAAAGGTACCGTCATTCATACCGTCAGTGTGAACTAACTTTAGAGAAATATCTTACAGACTGTGGAATCCCAATATGATTGTGCGGTAGAGTCAATGTCACAGCTGTGATGTCAAAATACTATTCAGACTTAGTGCATGACTGATATATGCACAGCTTCTTGTGTGACTTCTTATGACCTCATTGAGGTCATAGAATGTGGCGTCATGTAGACATATAGGGGCACATTATCAAGCGGCAGAGATAATTATCGCTGGCCACGCTTACCGTGAATTTTATTTTCGCCGGCTATCGCTGGAAATTATCGCCATGCTACCGCTGTATTAACAATGCATAGCACAATGGCGATAATTATTCCAGCGATAGCGGTGTTTTCCATGGAACATCGCTGGTTTTCCAGCGATGTTCCATGGAAAATGGCGATAACCTTGCTGATACGATCCTGTGGTCGTATCAGCATAATCCATCCCCAATGTTAAGTATACGTAAGTCAGCATTTTAGCAGACGTTAGTTTTTGGCGAAAACCGCGGTTTTCACCAAAAACTAACGTTTGCTAAATTGCGTGGGCTCCTTGTAAATATTGTGATGTGCACATCAGTGATAATTTACATGCAGTACTGCCCAGTGATGCCCACTTTGCATCTCATTAGAAATGCAAAGCGAGGCGTCGGGAAATCGGGTGCTAACAAGCGCTAATGCATGTTAGCACCCACTTGTAAATAGGGCGATAGTTTAATTTCCGCTTTTTAGATAAGGCCCTTGTTGATATGCCCCATAGAGGGTTGATAATCTAGTGGCCCCAGTAAAATCATAAAACTCATTAAGCGTGTCCATATCTTCAATGTGTGGAATGCATGCAGTGTTGTCAAGGCTTGGTACAGATTTAATTTCAATATCTGTTGCCAGCCTGTCAGTGAGTTTCCTTTCAAAGTAACTTGACAGAAATATGTAGACTTGTTGCAGCAAAAAGTCAGACATTTACATGCTATTTATTTTATGTTTTGTTCACCATATTCTGCATTGTATTTATCGAGGTGCCAACAACTTGACAATGTTCATTAGGCTGCATGAGGAGCTGTTTGCTCATATAAATATAGATATACTGCCTAAGTTTCATAACCATCAGCTAATGAAGTAAGTACAAGTTGGAGTTCCCAGAAGTAACTGGTAGTCAATTATTCCACCAGTGACTGGCTACTTCTCTTCATACTGCTTTGTTAGTTATCTGAATGCTGCAAACACAGTCACGTCCTTCCATACTATTAGGTACATTGTGGGACACATAAGTTGTACCCTCATATACATAAGGTTTTTTGGAATATTGATTGTTGGTTGAGGGGGCAGCCACAATTTCTGTCAGGTTGAAGTCACAAGAAAACCCCAGATTATCTTGCCTAATCCTCTCGTAGCTTGGCACAGAGCAGTCGGGCTTAACATCAAGTGAGAAAAATATAGCAAAATGTAATAAGTTATTTGACAACAAGATGACAAACCCCAATCAGTAGAACTGGAGATTTTCAATTTAAAGATTTAAGTGAAAATAGTGCCTAGAAGTACAAATCACCCACTTGGTTTATCTGGTTGCTCTGGACCCGGACAAAGTCAAAGGTTGAGGCCAACCATAATGGAGTGTAAGCCAGATAAAGGGACCCAGTGAGGCCCATGTATGAGGCACCTTAAATCCTGGTTTATGGGGCTTTGTGAAATGCCACATCGAAGATGCATCACACAGCGACAGTTACGGGGTGCTGTGAGGCTTTGATGCGTAGTCCTGCATTGTCATAGAGGATGCTGTTAATGAGGGGCTTGATGTGCGAATTCCTGCATTGAAGATGTGTCATGCACTAGCAGTCCCAGAGAGATGCGTAGCTGTGATGCAATGTCCTGCACCATCAACGAGGATGCCGTTGGCGAGCGGCTCACAATGGGAAAGCCTGTATCGAGGATGCATTGCACCCCACCGGTTCTAATGAGACTGTTTACTACAATGTAAAGTCTGCTGTGGGGATGCATGGCGATTCAGCAGTACAGTGAAGAGATGCCTCGCACTGTGTCGGTTCTGCCAACATGCCCATAGCTGGGCTAGCAGAACACCTTCAGGTCCCCTTTCAAGGGTCTAGGTCTGGGGTGATACCACTTGGGGGGCAAGACACAACAAGTAGATCCTAGGTGCTGTTCTCAAGATGGTTGGAGCCTTTTCTGTCCCTGAGGCTCTGATCAGGAGCCAGCCACTTAGCCATTGCAGCCACTCTAGTAGTCTTGGGTTCAAGATGCAGGTCTGGTCCTTTCACTCAGGCAGCAGTGCAGCAGGCAGCAAGGCAGCAGTACAACAGAGTAGCAGTACTTCTGCCAGAGCATTGTAGCAGACCTTCTGAGACTTTCACAGGTCGAAAGATGTACTGAAGAGTTGGGTCTGGGCAGTCTACTATTTATACCAGGAGCCCACTTTGAAGCAGAAGAAGGTTTTGGAGGTTTCCACTCCCAGAGGTGTTTGGAATTTCCCGACTCTCTACCCTGGTTCCAGCTTGTCTCTGGGTCAAAAAAGGCTAGAATCAAACCCTTTGTGTGTGTCCAGGTAGAGCCTTTGTGATGTGGGAGTGGGGCCGGTCACAGCTCCTATCCCTCATCAAGTCTATAATGGCCCAGCCTGCCAAAATCTATTGCCCTTTGTATAACTGTCGGGGAGCAATATACAAAGACCAACTGCCAGATACACCTAGTCATGTGACCAATGACACACACTGCATGCACCAAATGGTTAGGGCGAGAAAATTCCAATCTTCAAAAAGTAGCATTTTCAAACTTGCGACTAAAAATCCAACTTTAACAAGAAATATTCTTGAAACTCCAACCTCGACATTCCTACCTGCTCCCAATTGCAAATACGCACTTCTTAAATGTAATACGATAACCCAATGTTATCCAATGGAAGAGGCAGGCCTTGCAGTAGTAAAAAGCAAATTGAGGAACTTTTCACTACCAGGACATGTAAAAGTTAAAAGTACAGCCCAGCTTTTTAAATACACTGCACCCTGCACTAAGTGCTCTTTAGGGCCTGCCCTAGGGAAGTATTAGGCCTGGCAAAAGATGTATTTTGACAGGTAGTAATGACAGTTTATAACTGCACACGCAGGCTGCAATGGCAAGCCTGAGATATGTTTAAAAGCTGGATGGCACAATTAGTGCTGCAGGCCCACTATTAGCATTTAAATTACAGGCCCTGGGTAGATGAAGAACCACTGTACTAGGTTAGCTAAAAGCCAGAAGAGTGTTAAGACATAAAGTCTGGAGATGAACCTGCAGAGAGGGAAAAGTCCAGCACAACCCCCCTCCAACCAAAATCCAGGGTAGACTAATCAATACTTTGATGGGCTTTCCTACTTAGGCAATAGAACATGAACAGAGGCCCTGATAGCAAGGGCATTTGTCAGTTCTATGCCTCTCTGAAATAAGTTTGATCCCTCTATGTGCACTCTCCTGATTCACTTGACTGACCGGTGGAGAACACTTCTCCTCACCGGTGGACCACATCTGTGAAGCATCTAACCTTAACATGCTCACAGATGCATTACAGTAGGCATACAGTCCCACAATGGCCAACAAAGTGATGTGGTCCATTCTGTCACTTGAATCAGACTTTTGTCCCCAACCCAAGGAAAACTCTGCCCATAAGGACATTAACCAAATGGGCACAGACAGCTGTCAGTGTCAAGAGCCAGCTCCCAGAACATCCACGTCCATGTCAAAGTTCCAAGCGGGGATATTGGGTAGGCCTCCCTTCTAACCTTGGGACTGGGAAGGAGTTCTCTATGGGCTCCTGTGGGTTCTCTGGCTTCTGGGGTTTCTCAGAGTGGGGGAAACAGCCTTGGCTGTTAGTCACCCTTCTTCTCCTCTATTTCCACCAGTTCAGCGGTAGTATCCTGATACTGGCTTTTCAGTTTATGGTCTCTACCCTGATGCTTAACAGGGGACAGTGGAGAGTCCTCCCTCACCCTGCCCCTCCATCTTGGCTCCTGTTCCCTACTCTTGAGAGTGGTACCACCAGAAAACAGAACTGTCAGGGCGCCTGCCCCTCCAAGCTCTCCTGACACTGGGAACAACTCATTACCCAGAATGCAGTCTATGAATATCTAGGGAATAACTATGACCCTCCTCTGGATTACCTCCCCACCTCATTCCGAGGATAGCAGAGCCACATGGTGGAGGAAATCCTGAGTTACCCAACACACGTGACTGGTGTACTGCTCTGGAGAAACCAGCCTTTCCTTTACTAGTGTCTCGCTGGCCCCGGTGTCCCTCAGAGCAGTGACAGGGATCCCATTCACTTTGACCTGGTGGAATTTATGACTCCCATCCTCAGAGCTCACAAGTCTACTCTTTGAGTCCACCTAACTAAGAGAAACTAGGGCATGGTCTATGACTTTCCCATGAGTACTACTTACCCCTAAGGCCATATTGGTTACCCCTGTAGAGTACCAACCAGTGGGTGGTTTCTTTGGAAAGGCAGAGTCCCCTCGTTTGTTTCCTAATTCAGAATCATCAAAGTACCAGGGCTAAAAATGGGGCACCCTGGGCCACTGCCCACCAGAACCTCCTCCCTGTTTTTTTAGAAGGGACTTGGGGACCCTTCCCTCTACTTTATTCTGGTACTGGTCTGTATCTTCCTTGAATACCCTATATGTCTGCTGGCGGGACCCTAAACCATCCTTCTTGGGGCTCACTCCCAGGTACCTTCTAGAGGTCCACCTCCTTTGCAAGCTCTCTGGGGTCAGTGAGATTTCTGTCAACCAGGTTCAACTCCACAAAACATGCACTGAGCATGTGAAATACCATTATCAGATTAAACTATCAGGTGAAATCATCACCTTTGCTGCCCCACACTCAACCATTCAGTGCCTTGCTGGGTAATCCGGAAAATCTACCAAGACCGGTTCTGCAACTTTTGGCCATCCCTGAACCTACTTCGGTACATTTGTGGAGTGGGTCCAAATTTGGCAAGGATGGTTTTCATTGGCATGTACTTCATCTGGTCTCCCACCTCCAGTATAATAGGCAAAGTGTCCCTCCCCACTGCAGGCATGGGTTTCCAGAGTGATGCCCGCAAAACTCTTCTGTGATCTTGTGCATCTTAGGGGCCACCTCACAGGCAGAAGACAACTTGTCATCCCCTACCACACAGCTGAGCACCAGATCTTTGGGTATGTAAACATTTTCTCCCCCCTCAGACACTGCAGGTATACTGCCATTGTTACTACTGTACTCTGCATGTACTCTGCATGTACTCTGTCTTTCAGTTCTCTGAGACTACGCTCCTAGGCCATTCTCCTCTCCTCCATGGCCAGTAACTTTTTTTCCACAGCTAGCTCTTTCTCCATTTTAAACTTGGCCATCTGCAGTTGAAACTCTCTCTCTGCTTTCCAGTCCACCAGCTCCTATAGGGACAAGCCTTGTGAAGACACACTCTCCGGTGTGGTATAGAGGTCCAACTCAGAGATGAGCCATACCCTTTTCCTGAGAGCTGCATTGCAGAGCTTGCATCGAGGACCTGCTCCTACTCCTCCAAGTTATCCTCCTCTCTATATCCTTTGTTGCTGTCAGCAACTAGTGAACTTCCACCCAAGCTCTCAGAGCTTTTAGAAGCTCCAACATCTTGGGGACATATTATCAAGACCAGGCGATAATTATCGCTCAGCGCTTTTAGCGCTAGGCTAATTATCGCTGGCCAACTCTGAATTCTATCGCGGAGATAGCATGCTATCAGCAACGCTTATCTCCAAAGTGATAAAATTCAGAGCGCAAGCTGCCAACTGCGTGATTATCGCTGGAAATACAGCGATAATCGCACAGGGTTAGGCAATAGCTTGCTGATAGGGCAAGGCATACTTAGCCATGATATCCACCTTCCATAGGATATCATGCCTAAATCAGTCTTGAAGCAGGCGTAAGGAAAGTAGCGATAACAAAGGTTATGGCTACTTTTCTTGCCGCTATGCTTCTTCGCGTGAGGCTTGGTAATAGGAGAAATGTCGCTTAGCGACATTTCTCCTGTTATTCTGGGGAGAAACGCCCACTTTGCATCTCATTAGAGATGCAAAGCTGGACGTTATGGGAAAGGGCGAAGAAGCATGGATTCATGCATTAGCGTGTCCTTGCTAATAGGGCGTTAACATGATCTCCGCTTTTCGTCCGAAAACGGACGCAAAAGTGGCGATACATTTTTAACACCTCGTTGATGATATGCCCCTTGGTTGGCAACCTCCTTTCCTTACAGAACTGCTTGAGCTGAACCACAGTATAGCTTTCCAGGTTGGCCAGCTTAAACTCCATGACTGCTGGTATGGTCACAGACAGACAGTTTGAATAAAAGAGGATTTGGAAAAAGCAAAAGAGCCAATAAAGGAGAATTTAAAAAATACTTTAATTGATATTAAATTATTTATCTAAGACTTTTATGGTAACACAAAAGCACTCTATGGCACTGCATGAACCCACATTTGCCTGTAGAATAAGCCACACATGCATTCCTAATGAATGGACACAGATTGTTGCACTGCTGCCTCACATTAACATCTGTGATGTACCCTTCCAAAATCATTGCTAACAATCTATGCTCCAATAATACTATGTGTAAATGCAATAAATTCAAATTATTTGTTTACATATTGACCCAATTGTAACTACAAAGGAATAGTTCAAAGCAGTTTAAGCCACAGATATCTTTCCCTGATCTATGTCAAAACATGTTGTACATGTTGAGATTGCCCTTTCAGGACTCCTTTTTATTGTCTGACCCCATTGAATCAAGGATACCTCAATGTAAAACGCCAATGCTTGTGTGATGGGTAGTAGCAACATGTTTACATCATGTAGGTGCCATGACAATCATTACTTACATACATTTTCCAAAAGACACAGTTGAAATATGTGTTCACTCCCCATTGTAAGATTAATGGGAAACATTTTCGCCCAATTTAGAAAAGCCTAAGAGCATTGTCAATTGCCTTTATGTGAGGATTGGCGCCTTTTGCACACAAGCCAAAGATGCATCACCATGTGCTATGTTTAGTTACAGTAAGGTATTTTTTTCTCTGGGATGACCTGTTTTATCATGATAGGTGTAAATGTAGGATTAAAAATCTTTAGTTTTCTTTAATTGCTAAGTTTTTTACTTTTTGATTTACTTTTCTTCCTTGTTGAATGTAGGCAATTCTATATACATTTTTCTTCTCTGTGTTTTATATAGCTTATGTGTGAATAGCCCCAACTTCCAGGCAATATACATCCAGCCAATTCTCACCAACTAAATTTGAGGGATCTATTTATGCCATTTATTCCACATCCCAGCCCTTCCACATTCCTATATAGATTCTTTATTTCATACATTTTTATATGTGCATTAATCATTTTTTTACCAGTATAGGCATTCAAATTTTACTCTGAATATTTCATTTTGTCCATTTGATTATGACAAGCTGAAAATCAGGCTTTGAAAAAAAGTCGCCTATGATGGATCTTGGTGAACAGGCATTTAGGGCACACAAACATGGCCAGTAACCATTATCACAGCCCCTCTGCCAGTCTAGATCCCGCAATTTATTATGATATATCATTTTAATATGGCTGTCGTTTTAAGTAGGGCGATTACAGATCTTATGAAATAAAATAGCTATCGACCCATCTGCCCTCTTTTGTTTTACTGCACCATGTTAAAAGTCTGATGGATGTTGGGTGGTCATTTTGCAAAGCCTCGATGTCTGTGTCATCAGGTACATCATGATTTATTATACACTTCTAAATGTAGCCTCGCTGTCCTGGGTGGCTGCCCTGTCACCTAAAAATATTGACTGATAGTCGCCCTAACCGTTCCAAGATCATCACAGTTTTATTGGTGCTAGAGCCAGGAATTTTTTTCTTGTGCAAAACATCCAGGGGGATAAGTACAAGGAATTTGTGGAGCGTGTCGTTAGCCTCCTTGGCTTAACGACACGCTCCGCCACTTCTGAAATGCAAAGCTGCACCATATTTACAAGAATATTTTGCAACCTGGCGTCTCCCCCTGCGATGGCGCTAAGTTTAGCAACTTAGGGCCAACGCAGGCACCCTTGCACCAGAGTGCAAGGGTATCTGCGTGCAGGGGAGGATTGTTTATTTGTAGGAAGGTGTTCCTTCCTGCACAGAAACAATCCTAAAATGCCATTCTGTCATTTTCACGTGTGCTGCTTCATGCAGCACACATGAAAGTGACAAAATGGCATTTTTTTAAAGGTTTGTTTATGTACAAGAAGGAACACCTTCCTACACATAAACAAACCATGGCATTTTGCTTTTTCCATGTGTGCTGCACAAGGCAGCACACATGGAAAAAGCAAAAACGAGGAGAAATAAAGTATTTCTCCTCGTTTCGCCAACTTGAGAACAGGGTTTTCCTGGTCTTAATGTTGGCGCTGCCTCCTATGTACGTCACCCTTGTACATAGGAAGCAGTGTCAAAATCTATGGGTGTTACGGTGGAACACCCACCACAACACCCACTGCACGCTAACCATAGCATGAAAGGCGCCTTATGTACAAAGCTGTGTTAAGCTACGTTAAGTGGCTTAACGCTGCCTTGTACATACGGCGTGATGCAGCGCGGCTATAGTAAAACCTTTACAAACGACACCAACCCAGGAAAAACCTTACACCACTTGTTCATCGGCAGGGCCCATAACACCGAAAACACACATTCATTCAGTTTTCTGGATCAGTGATAAAACTGGCGAGCTGCAAGACATACGGGGTACCTTGATACTATTTCTTTGCCTAAATAATGACTATGTACATTATATACATTTGACTCTAGAATTGTTGGTTTTAAACATCAAGATACTCCGCTAATTTGGGTCGATGGACCAACTAGTAGGAATCAGTTGATGGCGATTAGGTCCAGCTCAATCACAATAAAACCTTTAACATTTATGGATCCTAACTTTATTTCTAGTAACCACAAACTCAGTTTGAGTTAGCATGACATTTTTATCTAGATTCATTGAATAAATTGTTTAAGTACGTTTTATTAGCCAAAATTATAGACTTTAATTTCAAAAGCATTCCAGTAAAGATGAAATAGAAATGGAAAATACTCATTACCCTTGGCCTTAGGGCGATGACGAGAATGGTTCACCAGAGCATGAACCGCAGATCACAGGATAGGTTCCCAAACTGACTGACTGTCCCTCTAACCTCCTCGGACGTATTCCCTCCTAGGATAGAATCCCGCGACAATCTCGTTCCTTTTCCCCATCAATGTTCAAAGTTCAAATTTGTCAAAGTCTTTTCAGCATCAAGTAGGAAATCGTCTCAACAGGCAGCGTGTCATGTTGAATAGTAGAATAAGCAAGTGCCGCCACGTCATTACAAGCACAACCCTTTTATATCCTTTTACTAACCTGCTATACCTAAAATTGAAACCTTTTTAGGGGCTACATTTATTCTGATTGGTCCATTGGAGGCGTGGTGATGGTCACCTCATTGTCCTCCTTGCCTAAACCGGTTCTGTAAATAATACATTCATGTACAGTTCTCGTGACTTATCAAGTTCCAATATTTTAACTTTGTTAATGTTTTTGCAACAATTTTCCATCGGTCATGCACTGGATCATCTTCTGCAGTTTGAGTCTCTCATACGTTCCCAAGCATTCATGCAGGGACTGTTGGCACAGCTCTTGTCTTAGGTCACTCTGTCCTTGACATCTCTCACTCCGGGCATAGGCCACACACTCGTGACTGAAACTTCCATTCTGCTCATGCGCGGGGGCCATTTTTGTTCTTTAGTACAGTCACATCTATCGGCAGCGGCCATTTTTCCAGCGAGGCCTAGCAGGATCTAACGGAACTAATATGAAAACAACATAGCAGAAATTAGACATAGAAAATAAGCCCTTCTTTTTACCACCCACCATTCTAATGACCCATGTTAGGTATTACCTAGCATAAGCGACATTTAAAGCCATTTTACTTACCATCTTTGCCGCAATATATTTATTACAAACGAAATACAAGTAATTTACTCTTGTTTTTCTACACGAATCACAAACCTATGTTAATTTAATTTCACATTGGTAAATAAATTAGATGTTTGCGAATGCCATAAAGGTGCATTTATTGATTACTTCATGCATTCAAACAGTTAGTATTTTTAAAGTTATAAGGTCATTAACTTCGAAGGGGGCACAAAAAAATGTGTATTACCCCTGCTCCATCAATTCCCCCCTTTGGTGATTTTTAAGATCGCCACAAAAACCATCTTTACCAATTTTATCAGAACTCAAGTTTCTTGTCCTTTTTCATCTGTTAGTTTAAACAATTGTATTCTTCACATTCTGTCTCTTAGTCTTGTTGTACATTTTTCTTTAAATTCTTCTAATTCAATCTCTCCCATTTCTCGTTCTTTTTGTTTATTTTTCTCATTCTGTCTTATTTTCTCCTTTTCTTTTTCTATTACATACACATACTAATCTCAATATCAATGTCATTAATATTACTATTGTCACTGGTATTAATCTTTTCCCAACTAATGAACTACCTACTTCTGTGAACCATTTCTTTACTGAGGAAAACCTCTTACCAAGCTTCTCCCAAGCACCATCAACCTCCAGTGGGTAATTTCTTTATGGAATTCAGTAATATTCCTTATATACTTTTGCATATTCTGACTTTTATCAGGAATGTAAGTGCAACAATGTTGTACCTTCGGCATTCCACAGACTCCTCCCTCTTTTGCCAAAAGAATATCAAGACGCATACTAAGAGTCTACGCAACGTCTCAGTTCAAAAGCCTATTCACATATGAACAGGAGGCGTATGCGATCAATCATATGGACTTTACCAAAAATTGCACTTTCCCAACTATTCCTTTATTTGTTATACTAAGTGTACTAAGTGTATTGTCTGTATTTACTTCTACATGTCACCCCTCTTTCACAATTCTTTCAATTGTACCATTGTAGCCCAATTTATTTGTTACTTCTTAAAATATTGATTGAAACTTTCGCTTGGGTGTTGTTCTTTTCTCTTCCTAAATCATGGATACATGTTACATATAATGTATTTATATTGTGAACATCCCAAAGCAATTGTATTTCCCCGACAGAACCATTGTAGCCATATAATACAAATACCCAGGTTCTGAGGGACACAGGGTCACCCCATTCTTTTTCATAAAAGAATATCAAGGGCAAGTCGATTTTGCATCACCATAGCTCTCATGGCAACCATCTCGGTATTTACTATCAAGAACCCTCCAGCAGTATTCGTTGAAAAACGATCTACTATTGTTGACAATTTCCGAATCTTATATGCATTAAAAGATACACCCACTGCTGGTATCAATGCTCCAAAAATATCACCTATTATCTCAGAGAACCTTTCCCTTTTTCTACGTGTTACTGAACAACCTATTTTGTGAGTTCCTTTAGTTCCCCTATCTACATGAAATATCTTTGGAATGACCAGACCTAGATAACATGTTTCGTACCAATGGTGCGGTAACCTATAATAAGCTTTGTTCCCACAAATAAAATAGATCCCTGGGAATACTGGATCTTTTCCTCCTTTGAATCCCCATCCCCTTATAATTCTGTATGTATCTCGGCATTCACTAGCTCCCACAAAATAGTTGTCATAGATAGTGTTATCTCTACGAATGCACAATTTTCCTTGTTAAGGCAAATCTAACCCTATTGCTACATTAGTTTCGCTCTTATCATAACTTCCTTCCTCAAAACCCCAAAGTGGTGTTTTCATCTTTTCTCCTGCTTCTTTGAAACTTAACTCTTCTATCCTCTACCATGTCTAAAAATACTTTTTTTTCTTTCCTTAATCTACAAGTAAGGTTGTGTCTAAATGCATATTCTAATGTTAATTCTTTTGTTTCTAAGAAAAAATCTCCAAAAACTTTACCAGGCTTTACCTTGTTTAGTTCAGAAACTACGGAAACTTTAGCAAAAACATCATCCATATCAGTATAATAACATTCTAATTTGCCTGTCTTTTAAAATAAACTAGCCAACACACTGCAAGTTGTCCATACGTCAAAGGAAGGTGATGATATGTTACACCCTCTGTCACAGACGCAGGTAACTGCATACAAACATAATAATCCCTAACATCCATTGTCTCTACATACACATATAAAAGGTTTGTAAAAACATTCTTAGAAAAATCATTTATTGACCTTTCTCTATGAAACTCAGTATTATCTATCAGTGTTGCAGTATCTTTTGTGTTATGTGTCTTATCACTATTTATTTTATTGTTCGTCCCAGATGTATTCTCTGCAGTTAATCTAAGTGGAATGACAATTGCTAAAATGAACAAAATAAGCATCAGTAAACCTGTAAAATAAAAACACATTCTTCACCATCGGTGTAGAAAACTACACCTTGATCTTCTATTTTCATTCTCTGCCATGTTAAACTATAATCTAGGATATGTACAGAAAAATGTATCTCTCCACACTCAGAAAGTATATGGCCATTTAACCGACTGCCCTTTGCGCACATTTTGGTCCTTCAATTTTTCTTTAAGTTCATCAGTTTGTCTTTATTCTGGTTTCTTCAGTCCCTTAAGGATGAAAACAGTTCACTTTCACCCTCCGTTTTATAATTTTCGTTTGAGTTCTCTTGACTGCTATCCACCTATTTGATGTCAGGCAGTGCTATGTAAGTCCATTCAGGTGATTTGTATTTAACATTAGGTCTTTTTACTCTTTTCGGACTTCGCAATTGTCCTTTATCCAAATGTATTTGATTTCTTTGACTTGTTATTTCATTCACTTGTTCTTCCTTGTCTTTGTTCAAATTTATTATTTTATATCTCAGTCTTCTACATTCGTTGGGCCAATTGTCTCTTTTTCGTGACCTTTTTAGTCCAGTCTCTCTTTCTTCTCGTTTCACTTTCCAAGCTCTCTTTCTTGGTCCTCTCCTTTGTCTTAATTCTTCTTCACTTTCTTCCGATTCTGTTTCAGATTTCACTTCACTTTCTTTAGTTTTGAACTTTATGATTTCTGATTCTTCATCTGATTTTAGATTCTCTTCTGTTGTATCAATTACTTCCAAAGAGATTTCCTCAAAACTTGTACTTGTACTTGGTTGTTCAACACCACTGTGAATTAATTCTGTCTCTACTGTTTAAATATCAATTGTCTGTTTTTCAAAGTCCTCTATTTGCTTTTTAATGTCCTCAGTTTGGTTTTCACCAACTTCAGATTGTTCTGCTTCAGATGTTGAACTGGTATCTGATATTTCCAGATGTAGACTTACAGGTCGATCTTCAGGATCTGGAACTCTGACGGTTTCAGTTTCTGTCTCAGATGCCGAACTGGTGTCTAATATTTCCAGATGTCGACTCACAGGTCGATCTCCAGGATCTGGGACTTTGATCATATGACTGGCATGAATCCAATTTTTCACACCTGCGCACTTTACTGCTGTGTTAGTCACTACAATCACTTGTCGTGGTTTGTCCCAGCGAGGAACCAGGCAATTCCTTCTTCGGTGTACTTTTGTGCGAACCCAGTCTCCCGAACTCAGATCATGAGCTGGGTTTCTTTCAAGAGTGATTGCATCTGGTCCAACCTGATGAAACACAGAATGCACCACATCAGCCAATCCTTTGCAATAGTCCAGAATAAGATCATCAGTTATAGTCAGCAGTTTGTTGACAGGTACGAATGCTTGTCTCATTACTCGTCCCATTATTATTACATGCGGACTCAAACCGGTTTTTCTGTCTGGTACGCTCCTCATACTCATGAGCACAAGAGGTAGGACATCTGGCCATTTGAGTGAAGTACTTGGTATTTTAAGCCCAGCGGTGCAGGGGAACACACCCTATGACTTCTGGGTTACTCCCTGTTTCAGACCTACAGAAACACAGAGTCTTCTGGGTGAAGTCAAAGATTCGTTTATTGGCTGCAGACCAATTACAGGTATCCTAGAAGTACAACAGCGTGTATGTTCTCAGGAGACTGCTGAAAAACACAGAAACGAGCTTCATCTTAAATACAGTTTTTCCTGCCTCAGGCATACATTCCTAGGTTTATGATACGGCAATATACAAGTGTACATTTCAAACGAAAGAGCAGAGTCATGATGACCATCCCACATTCCAGTTCGGCCAGCCCGCAATTATTTACACAGTAAGGCTCAGATCCCACATCAGATATCGATAGGCCCCAATAAACATGAGCATCTCCTGTTTTGGGAAACAGGCCATAAAGCAGGAACAAGCAGGTGCGAAAGTGATTAGCCGGAGGCTCGTGTGTGATGAAAGGACTTTATGGTGCGTTGAGCCCTGATGCTAATCACAGGTGGCCGGAGGAAGGGGAGCTCGTGAGACCAGTTTGACCTGGGGCAGCAGAGCCAAGCTGCCCAGGTCACAGAAGAGTCAAGGAAAGGCACATGCATTGCAAGGCCCGTAGTTGCTTCATTATAGCCTATGTGAGGGCAATCACAAGATGGCCACCGCTTCCAAAATGGAACCCGCGTAGTGATGCAGAATAACGTGTACACAGTGCATTCATAGCTAGAACGATATATAAAGCACTCGTGCATACCACATTAACCATTTGCGGTTTGCTAATACCAGGATAGACAGGGGTGGGGCCCTGTCCCCTACGCGGTCCCGAATATTAAAGTACGACAGACCCTCCTTTTGCCCTTACATAGGCAATTACTATACTCATCTCAATCCGAATCTAGGTCAATATTCACGAAGTCATGGAGATGTTGCTGTAGCATCATCCTATTACTTAGCTCGTCCCTTGATACAGGTTTCCTTACACATAATGTAGCACAGAGGCCACATATCGCAGGAGCACACTGTTGCACAGACAGAACAGGAAAAGAATGGCTAAGATCATTCCAATGATCATCAGAACTTTCCAACCCCAGGCAGATACCATTTCCCAGAACCACCCCACCAGTGACCAATCTCCTTTATCCACGTGTATGGATTCAGATATTTTATGGAGTTTGGAGATGGCTTGATAGACTGTTGGAGCATTATCTGGTATGAAAATGCAACAACTGGATTGGATAACCTTACATACCCCACCGCGGTCTGCAAGAATAACGTTTAGAACCATGCGGTTCTGCAAAGTCATAAGGCGATCCGCTTGGAGCTCAGCGGTCAAATTACCAAGGGCACCAGCCGTTACATTGACAGTGGATTCAACTACACGAGTCAGTTGTCTCAGGTTCCTACTATTTACCATAGGTCCCCAAAACGGCAGGAAACCCAAGAAGAAGTCTCCCGCTTCCTGACCGGCAGTATCCTCCTTACTAATTACGCCCCTCACAACTCTAGTCTTGTGATAGTCAGAGGCAGCAGTAAAGGTTGGAGGTAGCAAGTTCGCAATGTAACATGTGCCCGAGAAATCAGGGGGCAACCATGTATATGCTCGGTCATTGCAGATGAAATATGTACCCTTGGCAGCCAAAAACGCAGGGGAAAACTGCGACGGGAAAGTGTACGTTTCAGTACAGTCACTTCTCCCCAGTTGAGCTCTAGGATTCTGACCATTACCTTGTAAGCAGAACCGACCTATGTGGGGTACGACCCAGATTGGGGATGAGATTTTTCGCTGTCTTTCACCCAGACTAATACTATACCCCGTTGCGTTCCATCCTACATAAGGTCTCAATTCTTCCTTGGGTATGGACGAGTATGCATCGATATCTCTGCTCATATCGGCAACTCCTCTCATCAAGGCCTTATTATTGGTGATAGGTCTGATGGAACGCGGTTGTCGAGGGGAGTAAGTATCTAGAGCATAGAGAAACATGGTTTGGAACACCCATGACGATCCATTGTAACTAAAAGGCAGTACCAGATAGGGAATACCCTTATTAATGGTATGTGGCATTAACCCACACACCCAACAATTGGTTGTATTCATTACTAGTTGGTGCTGGTGCAAGAGCTGAATAAACGAGTTGTTTACAAACTCTGATCGTCTGGTTTGTTCGTGTTCAGGCAGAGGGTGAAAAGAGTGTGAGGAGGCAGTAGAAAGAGGTATAGGCTGTACAGTGGGTGCAACGGGCTCTTGAGAGGAGAAAAACACAAATCCTACAGTAAACATTGTCATACTACACAGTATAAACAGGCATAAAAGTACAAAACATTTGCTTTTCATAACTTTACATATCTTTGCTTTAAAGTTCATTTCCTCAACGGGTCTCTCCATCTTAAAAAACTCCATCCTCTAATCGGGCCGCTCGCGGCGGATGAGTTTCTTCTGCTAAGGAGTACGCCTGTCAGTCCAGGGAAACGCCCTAGACCAACCAGAACCGTTGACCTAACGTCTTCGGCCTGTACCCCAAAGTCTTGGCACCGCGACCCTGCGGCGGAACCCGGATGGTGGTTCGAAAAACAAAAATCAAGAAAGTCCTTCAGATGGGAGAGCTTATAATGTCAAAAAGGAAAAATAGTAAGGAAATCTTTATTTGTCCATAGGCCTTGGTCTCAAATTATAGCGGAGACGGCCAGGTGCTGTTTGATCTTGAAACAAGAGTTCAGGTTCTGTGGTGTCCAATCGACTTGATGGTGGCACAGCTTCTTGCAAAATATCGTTACTTTCTTGGTCTGAAACTGTGCCTTTTATGCGTGCATCACTGAATGGTACAAAACGAGGTACAGTGTCTGTTTCAGAGTCGGCGATACCCTCCTGGACCCACTGGTCATATGGCAAAGGGATCCTTTTCACATGGGTGGCGTGGATCCAGTTCTTTTTGCCCTTCACTCGAACCGCTGATCTCGTTGACAGAAGTACAAGGTGGGGGCCGATCCAGCGAGGCTCGTCATTGGTTTTCCTCTGAAAATTTTTCACCAACACCCAAGCGCCTGGTTCGATAGGGTGTCCAGGAGCTTCAGAAGCCGGGGGGAGAGTATCATGTACCTGTTGGTGCAAAACACGTAGTTTAACAGTCAAATCATACAAGTAATCGAGTAGTACTGGATGCTCGATCTCACTGAATTTCGTGGGCCTTGGCACACCCCATACGTTGGCCGGGCGGCCAAAGACCACTTCATAGGGGCTAAGTCCCACTCGCGAGTGTACGGTCATTCTGGTGGACAGGAGTGCTAAAGGCAGAGCGTCAGGCCATTTAAGACCGGTGCTCGCCTGGATTTTGGCTAGCTTGAGCTTGAGAGCGCCATTGTAGCGTTCTACTAATCCAGCTGATTGGGGGTGATTTGCAGCGTGAAACTTCTGCTTTATACCTAGTCCCTCACATACATTCTTCATCACTTTACCCACAAACTCGCTTCCATTATCACTCCACACCATTCTTGGCATTCCAAACCTTGGGAAGAACTCTTTCACGAGGGCTTTGGCTGTGGATAGGGCAGTGTTGTCTTTCAGAGGATAGGCCTCTATCCATTTCGAAAAAGCGCAAACAACCACTAACACATATTTCAGGTTGTTGCACCTTTCCATGTGGATAAAGTCCAGCTGCAAAACTTCGAATGGATATGATGGGGGTGCAAAATGACCGGCTGGAGTTGGGGTTCCCCTACCAGGGTTGTATTTCAAGCATACCATGCAATTCTTGACCACATTCTCTGCGCACTTGGGAATCCCAGCATTCTGCCATACTGGAGCCAACAACTTACAAATTCCTTTCGTACTGATGTGTGCCATTCCATGCGCCATTGTAACTACTGGGAGCACATATGCATCAGGCAACAACCATCGCCTATGCTCTGTCAGATCAATCCAACAACCATTCTCATCCAACTTACCCATACTTTCTCTCCACTTGCTTAATTCTTTCTCCGTGGCTTCAGCTTGAAGCGACTTCACACTCTCTATTGTGTTTTCACACATACCAACATCATCAACCCATCTTGCGGGGCCTACAACATACATTCTAGTCTTCACATCCTGTGCTGTTTCTTTCGCGATCCCATCAGCAAACGCATTCCCACGTCCAACATCATCTGTGATTTTCCTGTGCGCACTGCATTTCATAATCGCAACTTGCAACGGTAGGGTCAGCGACTCAAGGAGATCATTCACCAACTTGCCATTCTGAATTTTAGCTCCATGCGAAGTCAGGAACCCACGTTCTTTCCACAGTCGCCCAAAACTGTGAGCCACGCCAAAGGCGTACTGGCTATCTGTGTAGATATTCACTCTCATTCCTTCAGACAACACGCATGCTCTTGTGAGGGCGATTAATTCTGCTGCTTGGGCCGAATTATGTGGCACTCGTGCAGTTTCCACTACTGTGTGTAAAGTCGTGATAGCATATGCAGCAGTCGTGTCACCATTAGGGAGCTTGAAACACGAACCATCCACCCATAAAGTACCATCACACTCAGTCAGGGGAGTATCTTTTAGATCTACTCTCCCTTTCGTCTCTTCTTCCGTTCTGAACAGACAGTCATGTTGCTCATTCTCATCTAGGTCTGCTGGATTAGGCAGTAATGTAGCTGGATTCAGCGTATTGCATCTCTTTATGTGTATGTGATTGGCTAACAGTGTGAGCTCATAGCCTGATAATCGCGCACTAGTTAAGTGTTGTGTCTTGGTTCTGTTTAATAATGTGTCTACAGCATGTGGAACCATAACGATCAATGTGATGTCCATTACTAGACCAGCAGATTGTCGGATAGACATAGCTGCAGCAGCTGTCGCTCTCAGACAGCTTGGCAATGCCCTCGCTACAGGGTCCAAGGTAGATGAAAAATATGCGCATGGGCGCGGTCTGTCGCCAAAAGGCTGTGTTAACACTGATAATGCACAACCATCTTTCTCGTGAACATACAATGTAAAAGGCTTGCTGTAGTCAGGGGTACCCAACACAGGAGCTGAACATAATGCATTGCGCAATTCCACAAAACTTTTCTGGCACTCTTCAGACCATGGGATAGGATTCGGTGTGTCTTTGCATGTTAATGCTAACAAAGGTTTTGCCAACAGGGAAAAATTTGGGATCCAGTGCCTACAGTATGAGGTAATGCCCAAGAAAGCACGCACTTCTCTCTGTGTTCTTGGCACACTCAACTGTGCAATGGCTTGAATTCTCTCTGGGGTCAGTTTCCTTCCCTCCTTCGATAAGAGATGACCTAAGTAGGTCACTTCTTGTCGACAATATTGCAGCTTCGAGAGTGACACTTTGTGATGGAAAACAGATAGATGACGCAACAATGACAATGTGGCTTTTTTGCAGATCTTTTCAGTATCCGCGGCGATTAGTAAATCGTCGACGTACTGAATCAGAATAGCTCCACTAGGTAAAACAAGTGCATCAAGCTGCGCTTTCAAGGCTTGGCTGTATATTGATGGACTTTCACAGTAGCCCTGGGGAGCGCGTTTGAAGCGGAAGCTTCGGCCTCCCAGACTAAAGCCAAAAATGTCTCTGCTCTCCTCTGCAATTGGGATGCTAAAGAAAGCATTCTTTAAATCGACCACTGAAAACCATGCAGCAGAGGCTGGAATCATCGTTAACAAGGCAGTTATATCAGGGACAACTGGAAACTGTGGCACAACAATCTTATTAACCTCTCTAAGATCAATCACGAATCTGTAAACAGGTGGCTGTGAAGGGTCCGTTCGTTTTAAGACAGGTAAAATCGGACTGTTGCAAACGTTGCCTCTTGTCTCTTCAATTACACCCTTATTAATCAAATCGCTTACAATTTCTAACAATGCTTTCTGGCCTTCATTAGAGATTTTGTACTGGGGAATACGTGGCAGTCTGACATTAGCCTTTAAAGTTACCACGTATGGCGGTATCTCCAAGAGGCCCACATCATTGGGACCAGTAGCCCAAAGAACATCCGGAAGGGATGACAATTCAGGCGGCATTGTATTTTTAGACAAGTACATCGGGGAAATCACTTTCTTGCCTAATGTAAGTTGTACTCCTGAAGGTGAACAATACAATGTAGCATGTAATCTTTTTAACAAATCTAACCCTAGCAAATTCTCACCACAACCTGTGGTTAGGATCAGGGGTGCTTTCAGCTCGCAAGGTCCAATAGAAAGTGACATGGGACTGGAAATCGGGTTTCTAACCGGGGCGCCAGAAAAACCTACTGAAACATTTATATCGCCAGACAAAGGTGCGCCAGGGAGTTTTGAATGCATGATTGAACTCTTTGCAGCACCAGTGTCTAGCAGAAAGTGCTCCGTTACATTTGCTGTAGTTACTTCAACATACGGTCCGCTCTGATCCACTGGCACTGAAACAACTCCCTCTCTCTGTCTACGGCTGTCCTAGTAATCATTACTTTCTGTATTGTCATCTTCTGCATAGTAATCATTATTGTAGTACTGAGCTGTATTACTAGTCGCGTTGGCTTGCTGGTCAAAGCTATTGATGGTATTTTGAGGCGGAAGAGGACGCGCGTTCTGGGGAACATTTCCACGCCCTCTGCCTCTAGGAGCTTGCTGACCACCTCTACCTCTTGCGCCATACGTATTACTGTTACGCTGCATTAATTTAGGGCAACTATATTTAAAATGACCTTCCTCTTTGCAGTATGAACATTGGTTGGGACCTACAGGGACACGTGGTTGATAATACCCATTAATTTGCTGATTGTTCTGAAATTGTTGGGGTTGGTGATAGACACCTTGGGGTTGCCTATAATTATTCTGACCTCCACGTGGTGGGTAAGCCTGTTGTAAAAGGACCTTCGTTTTTAGTTCCTTTGTTTTCTTTTCTGTTCTATCCTTTTCATCCTTATCTCTGTTTTCATAATACTGTGCAGTAGCCAGTATTTGCACTGAAGAAGAAACAGCCCAAGAACTTTCTGAATCTTTCAACTTTTTACACAGGTCAGGAAGTAAATTCTGCACAAATTTATCCACAAATAACCGTTGGCCACCCTCAGTACTCATATCTTGCCCACTGTGGTCAATAAACGTTTCTTCAAACCTGGTAAAGAAGTCTGACACTGTCTCATCTTTCTTCTGCTTGCATGCAGATAGCTTGTCCCAATTTACGCGCATCGCGGGCAATATTGTCTTCATATACGTGATGATTCTACCAGGGAGTTCTGCTATTAATGGCTCAGGTTTCGCGCCACCAGTTTGTCTAGCGTCAGCGGCAAGGATGTCGGCCCATGTAGCACCTGGTTCTGCATCGTGATCTGCATTACGAATTGATCCCCATAGGGGCTGTTGAACAACATTACCAAACAACATGTCTATGTCTGCCAGATTCATAACACATGATCCTGCCGTCTGTGACAACTCTTTATAATATCCTGCAGGGTTTTTACGGGGATCAGGCAATGTCTGCTTAAGCGCTAACACCTCAGAACGCTTCCATGGAACATGCACCCAAACACGCTGGAAATGCGCTGGCATAGCGGCAATACCATTAGCGGCATCAGCTGCAACTGATTCCTTCCATACCTGGGGAACTTCTCTCATGGGGTATTGTCGCGCTTTTACCTTTTTCCCCACAAGGACATCTTGTTCAAACAATGACTGTTGACAATCATCATTCCTGAAGGATAATACAACCGCAACTGCTTTATCTACATCGCGATCCACAATGGTACCAGTTCCAAAATCAAATCTCACTCGACACAACTCCTGCGGGCTCGGGTCTTTACCACTATCCTCCAATTCCTCACAGAGAATTTCGCACATTTTCTCAAACACATATCTATGTTTTGGGGCATCCCATTGATGGAAAACGTTGACAACTGATTCCACATCATACAGTGAAGGGAAAACAATCCATCTACGCGCCATGCGATATATTACCTTCTTCTCATCGGGGTTAGGCAATTGACTACGCAATTGCTTACGCTGTAAACCAGGAGTCGCACCGGATGACTCAAAGAGAGGTGACATTAACGTAGTAACCACATTAGCTAAGCGCTGTCGCGCTAAAGGAGAAGTTGAGGCAAAAACAGGGGGATAAACAGAGGGGAGGAAAGAGGATGTAGAAACAGGTACTGGAGTGGTGCAAGGAAGAGTGTCAGGGGAGGCAGCTGCTGAATTAGACAAAGTCGCAGGAAGCGCAGGGGCAGTTGGAAACACACCTGGCGGCCCTTGAGAGGGCTGCGCTATAGGGATAGGAGCCGGCTGCGGAGCAGCTGGCGGTAGCGGCAAGGCTTGCAGTATATTAACTTGAGGTGGCATATTCACAAGCTGAGGAGGCGCCGTGGCATTTTGAGCATACGGGGGTGGCAAACTCAACAAATGCGACATCAGGGGATCTTTCTCCTTTTCTTCGAACTCATTCTGTTTAGAGTGCTGTAAAGCTGGGTAACATTTATCGATCCCTAACTTATGCTGTCTGTGCAATTGCTCAGTCATCTGTTCCTCCTCATTGTCTCTGAATTGTACAGCTGCTTGCATTACCGTCATACCTTTCTCTCTCTTATTCTTTTTCGCTAGCTTAATTTCCTTCGGTTTGGCTTCCTTTCGCCATAAGCGGAAAGAATCAAACATCGCCGGCCGGGCTTTCTTCTTAAACAATTTAATTTCCAAATTATCTAAAATATCGTTATCGAAACTACCATTTTGGGGCCATTTTAAAACACCGTCTTTTCTGGTGTAGTGGATCCATACCTCGTTATATGCAATGGGGCCTACACCATGTTTTACATAGAGCTCATAAGTTTGAGTTCCAACCGGAGGAACCGGACATGATTCCTCCAGCTGGAAATCTCTTCCACAACCCAAACAAAACAATCTACCAAATATCCTAGAACCAGGCATCTTCGCTCACTAGTCTAGATCCACACGTCAAAGGATTATCGATTACGATAGTCTCGTGAATACACGAGTCCTCTGGCTTTCGCGTTTGCAAACTCCAAATTACCAAAATAAAACGATCCCGAAGGATACCAAACAAATGGGAGACGCTCCACTTATACTTAACTGAATATTGCTGATCGATGGCGTCACCAGAAGACTCTCTCGATTGTTTCGCTCTCTCAAACTCGTCAAGGGTCCAAAACAGGTCGATTAATCAGGGCAGCAGTCCTTCGTAGCCGTCGGGACGTGGAGAACCTCGCAGAAAAGACTTTCGGACCACGTCGACATGCAGGGGTCGATGAAGTGGCGGCCTTCCTCCGGAATTTCCACACGAAGCTCCTCACGAACCTCTGGCTTGGACTGGTACCGCTGAAATCGTCCCGAGTTGGGCGCCAAACTGAAGTACTGGGTATTTTAAGCCCAGCGGTGCAGGGGAACACACCCTATGACTTCTGGGTTACTCCCTGTTTCAGACCTACAGAAACACAGAGTCTTCTGGGTGAAGTCAAAGATTTGTTTATTGGCTGCAGACCAATTACAGGTATCCTAGAAGTACAACAGCGTGTATGTTCTCAGGAGACTGCTGAAAAACACAGAAACGAGCTTCATCTTAAATACAGTTTTTCCTGCCTCAGGCATACATTCCTAGGTTTATGATACGGCAATATACAAGTGTACATCTCAAACGAAAGAGCAGAGTCATGATGACCATCCCACATTCCAGTTTGGCCAGCCCGCAATTATTTACACAGTAAGGCTCAGATCCCACATCAGATATCGATAGGCCCCAATAAACATGAGCATCTCCTGTTTTGGGAAACAGGCCATAAAGCAGGAACAAGCAGGTGCGAAAGTGATTAGCCGGAGGCTCGTGTGTGATGAAAGGACTTTATGGTGCGTTGAGCCCTGATGCTAATCACAGGTGGCCGGATGAAGGGGAGCTCGTGAGACCAGTTTGACCTGGGGCAGCAGAGCCAAGCTGCCCAGGTCACAGAAGAGTCAAGGAAAGGCACATGCATTGCAAGGCCCGTAGTTGCTTCATTATAGCCTATGTGAGGGCAATCACAAGATGGCCACCGCTTCCAAAATGGAACCCGCGTAGTGATGCAGAATAACGTGTACACAGTGCATTCATAGCTAGAACGATATATAAAGCACTCGTGCATACCGCATTAACCATTTGCGGTTTGCTAATACCAGGATAGACAGGGGTGGGGCCCTGTCCCCTACGCGGTCCCGAATATTAAAGTACGACATGAGTCCTGTGGCTAGACACATCTTTCCCAGCCTATTCTTGATTGTGCCATTTACTTGCTCAACCACCCCAGAAGCCTCTGGTCTGTAGGCACAATGCAGCTTTTGTTGTATGTCTAATGCTTCAAATATCAGCTGAATAACTTCATTTTGGAAATGACTTCCTCTATCTGTTTCTATCTTGACTGGAAAATCATATCTAGGAATGAATTATCTCAGCAGGAGTTTAGCTACAGTAACTCCATCATTCCTTCTTGTCAGATATGCTTCCACCCAACGAAAAAACAAACAAACAACCACCAAGACATACCTCAGTCTGTTACTCGGGGGCATTTCAATGAAATCTAGTTGCTTTCTGTTAAAAGGACCTCCTTCTTGTCCTATTGTTCCTAAACTCACTACTGTTTTCCTTCCTAGATTCAACTGTTGACATATAAGACATCTTTGACAAAGTCTTTCAGCTATAACCCTAAATTTTGGGTTGTACCAAGTCTGTTTAAAAAGTCTGCTCATTGCATTTCTGCCTATGTGTGCCTGTCCATGGTACATCCGTGCCATGTTAGAGATCATGCTATCGGGCATAACTGTCTTTCATCCCTGTAAACCCAAACTCCATCTTCCTCTCTTTGTCTACAGCCTGATTTTATCCATATCTCTTTTTCCTCATCACCTGCTTCTTCCTGTAATTGTCTCCCTTCTTCCCACTTTTCAACTGTGTTAGTAAACATCAACGGACATGAAACATGTTCTCTTTCCCTCCTCCGATTCATTGAAGTTGTATGTCTGGCACAATATTGAGCTATTTCATCAGCAAACCTATTGCCTTCTGTAATATAGGCATCACCATTTTTGTGTGCAGCGCATTCAACCACTGCAATCTGTTTAGGCAGCTGTATCACCTCAAGCAACATTTTCACAAACTCACCATTCCTAATTGGAGATCCCGACGAAGTCATGAATCCCCTCTGGGACCAGATCTGTCCAAAATCATGTCCCACTCCGAAGCCATATTGGCTATCCGTGATCACAGTGATTCGGAAATTTCTTCCCAGTTTACAAGCTCGAATTAAAGCAATCAGCTCAGCAACTTGGGCTGAACGTATTCCTCTCAAACAAGATGCTTCCATAATGTCTGCCACCGTACATACAGCATACGCAGCGCTCAAAATTTCTTCTTTCGTTCTCAAGCGTGATCCATCCACAAACATCACATAATCTGACTCTTCTAGAGGTTCATCTCTGATATCAGGGCGGGTCTTTGTGCAGAATTCAAGTACATCCAAGCAATTGTGATCAACATCATCTTTGACCTCTGCATTTACTGCATCAGGTAATACAGTGGAAGGATTCACACTTATGCATCTCACAATCGTTACGTTGTCTGCACCCAGAATCACCTTCTCTTATCGGGTTAATCGACTATGTGTCATGAATTGGGTCTTTGTTCTGGTCAGAAGGATTTCAACTGAATGTGGGACATATACATTTAACGGATATCCCTCCACAATGCCTTCACTCTATTTCAGGCTCACGCAAGTGGCTGCAACCGCTTTTAGACATCCAGGCAATGCTTTTGCTACTGGGTCCAAGACAGCTGAAAAGTATGCTATGGGCCGTCTTATTCTTCCATGCCTTTGTACCAGTACCGAAAATGCACATCCATCTCTTTCACTACAGTACAACTCAAATTATTTATCATAATCAGGCATTCTCAATGCAGGGGCTTCACACAACCTGTTTCTCAGTTGCTCAAAAGCTTTCATCTCTTGCTCATTCAACACAATTGGATCTTTTACATCACTTTTTGTTAATCGCTGTAAAGGCTTGGGAATCAATGAAAATCCATTTATCCACTGTCGGCAGTAACCATTCCAAGAAACATTGTCAGCTCTCTCTCAGTCATTGGGGCTCTCATTCCTTTGATAATCCTGATTCTTCCTGCCGTTATTTTTCTCATCCCGTTTTCAATCTTATGAACTAAATATTGTGCTTCTTGTTGACAGAACTGCAGTTTAGATGGGGACACCTTATGTCCTCCTTCTGCCAAATGATTCAACAATGCAATTGTGTCAGTAATACATGCCTCTTTGGTCCTTGATGCCACCAACAGGTCATCAATGTACTGCACCATAACAGATTTCTCTGGCATTTTCAAACTTTCTAGAGATTTCTTCAGAATCTGATTAAAAATGGAAGGACTCTCAGTATACCCTTGAGGAATTCGGTACCATGCCAAAATACGCTCGCCAAACCGGAAGGCAAATAATGGCTGGCTATCAGGGTGCAATGGAATCAAAAAGAATGCATGGCAAAAATCAATAGCTGTGTACCATTCTGCATCATGTGGAATTTGATACAATATTACAGCAGGGTTTGGTACAATTCAACAACAGGGAACAACAATTGTATTCACCTTTCTCAGGTCTTGCACTATCCTATAGGTTCCATTAGGCTTTTTCAATACCATTATAGGTGAATTACATGGGCTACTCATTATTTCTCTCAGAATCCCTTGTTCAATCATTTTATCAATCACTGGTGTTATTCCTTCAATCATTTCTGGCGTTAATTTGTACTGTGGAGTATTCGGGTAAATTGATTCTTCTTTTACTGTAAATTTTACATGGTCAATTCCTTTCATTAGACCTATATCTTCACCCGTAAAATCCCATACATCAGTCTTCAGAGTTCCTTTTAATTCAGTAGGGATTTTCTCTGCATCAAACACAGGAAATGTATCACAATTTTATGGTTCAAGTGCTGTTATAGTCACTTTATACAGAACATCATCATCTGATGTCTGAAATGCAATACCATCTGGGGTACAGTAGATGGTGCAGTTCATTTTACAAAGAATATAGTGTCCAAGTAAATTTATGGGACTGCAATCGCACACTACAAAACGGTGCATGTCTTTAAAGGGACCAATTTCCACCTCTACTAGTTTAGTAAGAGGGGTTTAAATGTGTCTGTTGGAGACACCTACAACTTGGATGAATTCAACTGAGAGAGGAAGGTTTGGAATTTCGACTGATCTTACAGTAGAACGGTTAGCACCAGTGTCCACAAGGAAAGTAACATGTACACCATTCACCTTTCCATCCACAAATGGACCTGACTGATCTACCTCTAGAGTTGCACCAAGCACACACTCCTCTTCCTCTCCTAGGCACCGTCATAAACTTTCATCCGATTCATTTCCATCCGGTCGTAGCCAATACTGTGAAACAGCAGCTGTGGCGGGAATTTCGTTACCTGCTCTCCACCGTAGAATCCTGTCTCTGCACTGTGTCTTTGAAGATATACACTATTTGGGAGATGTGGCTGCAGCACCTGACTCTGTTGAGTAACTACCTGTTGCTGTGGTGGTTGTTGATAACCCCCCTAATTCTGCACATGTGGATTTCATGATTTATTTTCGGTATCAACTTTTGGAGGTAATTTACACTCGTTTTTCCAATGCCCTAATTTTCCGCAATTATGACATGGCGATTTCTTTTTAGCTTCTTCTATGTTCATCAGACCTTTTCCTTTACCAATGTTTGGTTTCATTTTTGTCTGCCCTGCTTCATTAATCTGGTTAAGTATCTGGGCTTCTTGTTGTTCTGCAACCTTTACTTGTGCCCACATTGCTTTTTCATCGAGCTTACGTTGTCTAGCTTCAATATCATCACTAAATATTTTGTATGCCTTAGTACCTCATCCACTGTACTAGTCTGCCAACACAACATGTGCTGCTTAATCATTTCACTTATCTTGGGTCTCAAACCATACACAAATCGATATACAAAGTGACTCATGTCCTTTTCACTTAAGCTCTCATATCCACTGTACTGTTTAAAAACTAGAAGCAACCTTTCATATTAAGCATGCACAGACTCTTTTGCTTCCTGAGTTGTTCTATCGATGTTCAACCAATCTGTTTCTCTTGGAGGAAACGTATTTTTCAAAAATGTGATTACTTGCTCATATTTTCTCATTACTTCTGGACCTGGAGCTCCTGTTTTTACATCTCTGGGATATTCTGCCTTTGGCCAATCAATAGTGATTTTACATTCCATCCACAAATCAGCAGGTACAACAATCTCAAACAATCCATCCAAATCTTCCCACAATACCTTTGTAACCTTTACGAACCTTTCCACTTGTCTATACCATTCTACAGGCTTTTCTCTTAATCTTGGAAAATCATTTGTAAATGATAATATATCCTGTCTGATCCATGGGACATGTACATAACCTCCTTCTGGAATTTCTCTCATTGGACATTCTACTACTATTGGTTCCTTTTCTTTTACTGGGAAGGCTAAAGTTGCTTTATCAGCCGTATCTTCTTTCCTCATTGTCCATCTACATCTCTATCTCCATCTGTCTACATTTCCCCATTTTCTCAGTGACACAATTAGTTCTTTTATCTGAGTCAACCGTCTTGAAGTGTTCAAATTCTCTATATCTTTCTCACTAAAATCTACTCTGTAAGGTTTCTGTAATCCTCTAACTTTTGCAAAATCTACTCCTAATCCAACTGCTGTTTCTTCCAATTTTTCTTCCAAATTTTCAAGCAAATTCTTTGCTTTCCAAGTAATACTTTTACACATAAACATCCAGTCTTCATCCTGATATGTTTTTAACCGATCTGTACCAATAGTTCCTAGAACCAGTTCTTCCATGTCAATTTTTAATCTAACTACATCCAAAGGGTCTGGTTCTGTATCTTTCTTCTGCAGACTCTTGACCCACTCATTTAATTCTTCCACCGTTGGACCCACAGGGGTTGTATTTAAATCTACTCTATTCACACTTTTCTCTGGTGTTTCAGTTGCTAACTCAGCCCCCATTGGAATTGTATTTATTGGACTCTGATTTATTGTCAAATCCATAGGTGGAGTTAATCTGACCAAATCTTTTGTTTCCCTAATTTCAGGATAAATCTTTTCTCGTACCTTTTGCATACTAGAATTTAAGGGAATCGTTAAGGAATGTTCACCTATCTCTTGATTTTCAAATACAGGTATCACTGGACCTATAGTTACTGGTACAGTTACAGCTTCTACATTCTTTGTCAATTATTTTATCCTTTCAGCCAATTCTTTTGTTGTTCTTGCTAATTCAGATGCATTATGATTATCAGGTACTACAGTCTGTGGTATTTTCTGTCTAATAAATGGACTATTTACTTCAGAAAATCGTTCTAGATTTTTATTCATCCCAGTTTCCATTGGTGGTGCATTTGGTTTCACCACCGCTGAAACCTGCGGGTCTTTTATTTAATATGTCTTCCAGCAGATCATCATCTGTATCACTGACTCCATATCCACACCTTTCTGGTACTGTATGCTTCTTTTTCTCTGTACACTTTTTCCCTGTTCCCTCCTCAACTGTATTAGCAGGAAACATACCATCTGTCATATTGGAGTACCTCCATCGTCTCATCCTGTCTTCATGACTCCAACCCCATACTCTTCCAGGAACAAACCCATCATCCCTCGTACCTCTCTTTCATACATCTCATCTTCCCATTCACCTAGGGCTTCAAACTGTGTCGGTCTAGGTCTCGGTTCAAGCTTCATCATTTCATTTCTCAAACTTCGTAGTATAGCTGTACTAAACAAACCAGTTTCTGGAAACATCAATACTCCATATTTTGAGTATATTTTGCCCAATTTTCCAACCAAATACAAGTATGATAACCATATTTTGTCATCATGTAAGATGCTGGTGTTTTCGGTGGAGAAAGCACTTCTCCCTCTCTCGTTACAATCTTTTTATCTTTCTTAAAAAGGTTCTTGAATTTCATAAACCATGAAGGTTTCTCTATCTCTCGTCCCTCAAAATAAGCCATATTTCACAATTATTTCCAAAGCAAATTCAAACAACTCTCCTTTGATCTGCTTGACTATTCTGTCCTATCCCAGCGCGAATCACACTAACACACCAATCAAAAAGCTTTATGTCACTTTCACACTGACCAATCTCAGCACGACTCACACCAATTTACCAATTAGAAAGCTCTTTGAATTTCCGCAACTGACCAATCCCAGCGCGGTTCTTGTTGACGTCAGCTCTACTCCTGCTTTTGCCTACCCCTCCTTTAAAAAAATTATCGCCACTATTTTATAACTCGTTGTTTTAACAAAATCGATTAGTTGCGACATAAAACACATTACCATTGTCCGTTTCTCTAAACAAAAGAGATAGTTTATTCAAACATTCAAGAATACTGTTTTGTTCGATAAGTGTAGCACTTCCCTCTACCTTACCCTTCTCTCAAGCAAGAGGTAAACCCATTTCTCCGGGGATAAAACACATGTGGAGACTATACTGCTCCTGAGAATTAAGGCCAGAGTTTCACAAGAAAACCTGTTGCTATTTCACTCAACACATTTCACACATGAATTTCCCTAACATAACACAGTCCTGTGTTATCACCAAATTGAAATCAGACAATGCACAATTCCATGTGACTTCTCTTGTCACACACATCCACTTCCTACATCCCAGAAGCTTCAAAATTTTGACTACATATAACGTTCCACAAACTCAACATGGATTGTTAGACATGAAATAATAATCAATAATCCCTTAAACTGACCTATAGAAATCATAACTCTGCTACCAACAAAACTGATGCAGCGCGGCTATAGTAAAACCTTTACAAACGACACCAACCCAGGAAAACCCTTACACCACTTATTTACTGGCGGGGCCCATAACACCGAAAACACACATTCATTCAGTTTTCTGGATCAGTGATAAAACTGGCGAGCTGAAAGACATACGGGGTACCTTGATACTATTTCTTTGCCTAAATAATAACTATATACATTATATACATTTGACTCTAGAATTGTCGGTTTTAAACATCAAGATACTCCGCTAATTTGGGTTGATGGACCAACTAGTAGGAATCAGTTGATGGTGATCAAGTCCAGCTCAATCACAATAAAACCTTTAACATTTATGGATCCTAACTTTAATTCTAGTAACCACAGACTCAGTTTGAGTTAGCATGACATTTTTATCTAGATTCATTGAATACATTGATTAAGTAAGTTTTATTAGACAAAATTATAGACATTAATTTCAGAAGCATTCCAGTAAATATTGAAATAGAAACGGAAAATACTCATTACCCTTGGCCTTATGGCAATGACGAGAATGGTTCACCAGAGCATGAACCGCAGCTCACAGGATAGGTTCCCAAACTGACTGACTTTCCCTCTAACCTCCTTAGACGTATTCCCTCCCAGGATAGAATCCCGCGACGATCTTGTTCCTTTTCCCCATCAATGTTCAAAGTTCAAATTTGTCAAAGTCTTTTCAGCATCAAGTAGGAAATCGTCTCAACAGACAGCGTGTCGTGTAGAATAGTAGAAAAAGCAAGTTCTGCCACGTCATTACAAGTACAACTCTTTTATACCCTTTCACTAACTTGCTATACCTAAAATTGAAACCTTTTTAGGGGCTACATTCATTCTGATTGCTCCATTGGAGGGGTGGTGATGGTCACCTCATTGTCCTCCTTGCCTGTTCTGTAAATAATACATTCATGTACAGTTCTCGTGACTTATCAAGTTCTGATATTTTAACTTTGTTAATGTATTTGCAACAATTTTCCATCGCTCATGCACTGTATCATCTTCTGCAGTTCAAGTCTCTCATATGTTCCCAAGCATTCATGCAGGGACTGTTGGCACAGCTCTTGTCTTAGGTCACTCTGTCCTTGACATCTCTCACTCCGGGCATAAGGCCACAGACTTGAACCTGAAACTTCCATTCTACTCATGCGCGGGGCCATTTTTGTTCTTGCGTACAGTCACATCTCTCGGCAGCGGCCATTTTCCCAGCGAGGCCCAGCGGGCCCGAACGGAACTAATATGAAAACAACATAGCAAAAATTAGACATAGAAAATAAGCCCTTCTGTTTACCACTCACCATTCTAATGACCCGTGTTAGTTATTACCTAGCATAAGCGACATTTAAAGCCATTTTACTTACCATCTGCATTCTTTGCCACAATATATTTACCCCAAACGAAATACATGCAATTTACTCCTGTTTTTCTACACGAATCACAAAACTATGTTAATTTAATTTCACATTGGTAAATAAATGAGATTTTTGCGAATGCCAGTTAGTTTCCCATGTGTAGAGTCTAATTAAAGGTGCATTTATTGATTACTTCATGCATTCAAACAGTAAGTATTTTTAAAGTTATGAGGTTATTAACTTCGAAGGGGGTACAACATTTTTTGTATTTCCCCTGCTCCATCAGGCGCATCCCCTATCGCCACCACAACGTTGGTAAATGTGGTGGTACATATGCCCCCCAGTGAGGCGAAACAATTCATACGTGGGAATTGTTTCTTGCCGTATTTGAACCATTGATAAATTCAGGTTTTGTAAATGCCTTTTCGACCATTGTCTCTTTGGTGCATAAGATAGAATTGAAGACAAATGTGTATAGATGCAAAAATGTAGCAAAGCGTATGAAGTAAAGGAAGAAAAATTAAGCATCGTCGCTGAAAACGTTGGTCAAGAAACAGGTAAAAGGAATGCCTGCAAGGTGAAGAGATCCGGACAGGTATAGAAAAGCCAGTGGGGAAATTTGTTTAGCATTTCAGAGACTGCAAATCTTCAACCACTTGAAAAGAAAATTCAAGATGGAAGCACTCTGATTGTAGGCGCTTTGCTCAAATTCCAAAATAGATAGACTTGCAAGGGTGACTCAAGGCGATGCTGCTTGGGTACATAATAATTTGTGAGCTATTACGAAAATAGAGCAAAGGCAAATTTTGATACTGTACTTGAAAGCTAAACTGCACTTGAGAGGTTTTCAAGGAGATTACTCCCTCTTGCCACATCCAACAAATTACACATTCAGTCAGGTAGACCTTTGGGATCTTCAATTCACATATCTGGATTACTCCAAAAAGAGCTCCTTCCATGAGTCAGACTAATATTTTGTTGTTCTGGACATGCCAAGCTTCACTGTAGGAGGGGTTTCTACCACTGATAGGTACTACTTTTCTCTTGTCTTGACCGTTTTGTCTTTTGACACCTTTGTTTCCATTTTAGTTCTTAGCACACTGCTAATGTTCCAACTTGAGCTATTGCCCCAGTTGCCTCTGTAAACTGGATCAAACAGAGGCCATGCTAGATTCAAGACAATTCTGTATTTTACAATACCTATTGTCAAGGTGGTTTACTGAGACCTGGATTAATCCACACAAACCACAGTGAAAGAGGTACAAACTGTATTTAAGTTTGAGGTGTTCTTATAGTTTGGCAATTGACTTTTTTTTTCTCTCAGTGGGTACAATAATAGTTAACCTCCCCTTCTTCAAATGGTTTTGATTGTATTGAGTCTGTGTATTGTGACAAAATATTTTGCCTATGCCAGTCTTTTAGCTTGCTATCTCTAAGCACACTATTTGAAACTGCAGGTTTTGGGAGTTGCCCACTATCTGAAAGTGTTTTTTGTATTTCTCTCCTAATACTCATTGCGGCCTATTTATGGGGAAGTTATGCAGTGGAGCGCAGTGCAGCAAGACACCTTGCTGTGCTGCACTACGTGACAGGGAAAGGGCAGGATTGTGCCGTATTGAAGGCAATATGGCTTATTCCGGTCCTTTCCACTGTGCTGGAGCCCTTTTGGCTGCCTAGCGCCAAAACAGTCACCCTTGCGCCATGGTGCAAAGGTCTATGCGTGGCACGCAGGATTGTTTCTGTGCAGGGAGGGGGACCTTCCTGCACAAAAACAATCCTGGGAGGCATAGTCCTCTTTCTATATGTAATGCAGACTGCAGCACACTTAGAAAGAGGGAGAAACAAGGAGAAAAGTGGCTTTGCGTGGCTTCAAAAATCTGTCTTAAAGTTTGCGTTCCTCCTGCAACACGTTTCGTGGTGCAAGAGTGGCACAAACTGCCTTATAAATAGGCCCCACAAGGTCTATGCTTTGGGACTTCACTGTTACTAGGAACTTTGCATCTTGAAGCATGTGCAATGTTTTAGAAATGACTCCATAATTCATTCTTTCGGTCAGTTTGTTCCAAACTTTTGACACAAGGGTTGACTATTGTAAAGTGCGTCCAAAGCGATGTGAACAGCACCCATCCTCGGAGCCAGCCACAATTGTTTTAGAATAAAGACTATTAGGAGGGCTGTATGGAAGTGGTTGAGCCAGGAACCTGCCCTAGAATACAATGTGAGCATCTTGCCCTTGTTACGGTTTTCCTTTTTCCAGCTCTAACATGCTACTAACTCCCAGCTCATGTGACCATGTTTTACTAACCTTAGTTCTCAGTAGGTTTTGCCCGTAATCACTGGTCTACCACCCCCCCATAACAAATGGACCAGTATTAAGGTTGTTCTTCACCTTTTCTCCTGGGCATGCATGTATTTAATTGCAGGGGTGCATCATAATAATGTGCAGTCCTCAGCCGCATATAATCTTTTGTTGTATTAATATGAAGTGGATTTTGAAATGTAATAACGTGAAAACGTGATGTGCTTTAGGCTACTGAAATGAAACTTGCAGAATAATGTGGAAAATGAATGGAACTATCTGAAAACATTAATGTGAAGAATTTGTGTTGTGAAACTGACAATCATTCATGTATTAAATGTGTTATTTTTCATGTAGGTAAATGCATTAATTGAAAGTGCCTTAATGATATGCAAATACATGAACTCATATGATGCTTTCTTATTTAGCTGAATTTTGTTGGCCTGAAATTCATTTCTCTGGAAACTCTTGATTTAAAATTAATAGTTACATTTCATTTGTGCTGTGGAAATAGTTCTTTCTCACATTTTGTGTTGTGGGTGAAAAAAGCATTCTTGTTAGCTAGAATCATGTCTTTGTTTTACTAGTCAGGCAAGAAAGGAAGAAGTTAGGATTGCATGCCTTGAGTAAATAAAGGAAGGTCGCTGTGTTTTCACATGGGAAGGTCTGGAAACCAAGGCCAAACTGTACCATAAAGAAGAACACCGTTGTCCTGTGGAAATGTACCTTCAGGATTGTACCCAGAGTGGATGGTGTGATCTAAACAGAATTCTGGGAAGGCTACAGATGAATTATGTGATGAGAAAGTAGGGAACGCGCCCACACTTCTTCCTTACCTTCGGAGCAAGAGCATCTTCAATAGCTCTGTCTTAGTAGCTTCATGCTACATTGACCCATACAGTGGAGAGATTTCTTAGGAAGACTCCACATGCTGCCACTTTTTACCCTCCATCTGGGAAATGCTAAGTAGGGATGTCAGTTTAGTGTTAGAGTAGGGATAAATGTATGCGTTTTATTCATCAACCCTCGATGCTTGGAAATCTGGACTCATGCTTTTTGATCTCCGGTATTCTGCTTCTTGAATTAATTGTTTTACTTATGATACATCATCTAAATTGGATGCACAGATTTGGCTTTATGCTAATACTGATGTATTTCTACACTATTGTATTGAGGTGTCTTTATGTTTTTTTTGGCTTTGCAATACATGAACTAACCTTTCGTAAGCTGTATGCGGTTACTATGTGTCTCAGAGAAGTATGACATTTAATGACATTTTAATGACTTTTCTCCCCTTTACACTGTCATGCTGCAAAAAAGAACCATCAGATTGTGAGTCTAGAAGGGATCTAGAACTTATGGGTCCGGCCATTTCAGCATCAAACGGATCAGAGCTCCTTCCACCACAGATTTGTATTTGTGACACAATAAAAACCAAGCAGAAAGCAAAAGACTGAGAGAAAAAAGATGAATCTGGCAGGATACCTGAGGTTCACCAGCCATCTTGGGGGCATATCAGCAACAACCGGCGATAATTATCGCTAAGCGCACTTAGCACTAGGATAATTATCGCCGGCTAGCGTGGATTTTTATCGCTGAGATAGCGTGCTATTAGCAATGCTTATCTCAAAAGCGAAAAAAATCCTCACGCTAACTGCCTAACGTGAGATTATCGCTGGAAACCCAGCGATAATCTCACGCAATGTGGCGTTAGCTTAATGATAGGGACTCACAAACTTAGCCATGATATCCACCTTCCATAGGATATCATGGCTAAGTCAGTCCTGAAGCAGGCGTAAGGAAAGTAGCGATAACAGGGGTTATCGCTACTTTTCTTGCCGCTATGCTTCATAGCGTGGGGCTTGATGATAGGAGAAATTTCGCTTAGCGACATTTCTCCTGTCATGTCAGGTCAGGAACGCCCACTTTGCATCTCATTAGAGATGCAAAGCTGGGCGTTAGAAGGGGCAGATCAACAACAACCGGCGATGATTATCGCTGAGCGCACTTAGCGCTCGGATATTTATCGCCGGCTAGCGCCGATTTTTATCGCTGAGATAGCGAGCTATTAGCAACGCTTATCTCATCAGCGATAAAAATCCTAGCGCTAACTGGCTAACGTGAGATTATCGCTGGAAACCCAGCGATAATCTCACGTTAGCTAGTTGATAGGGACTCACAAACTTAGCCATGATATCCTCCTTCCATAGGATATCATGGCTAAGTCAGTCCTGAAGCAGGTGTTAGGAAAGTAGCGATAAAAGGTGTTATCGCTACTTTTCCTGACGCTATGCTTCATAGCGTGGGGCTTGATGATGTCAGGTCAGGAACGCCCACTTTGCATCTCATTAGAGATGCAAAGCTGGGCGTTAGAAATCCCCATGCTAAAGCAAGGTTTCACGCGTTAGCGTGACCTTGCTAATATAGCGATAAAATTATCGCCGCTTTTCGGCCGAAAACGGCCGCAAAAGCCGCGATCATTTATTATCGCCTCGTTGTAAATATGCCCCGAAATTCCTACGCTAACGCAAGTTTTCACGCGTTTGCTAATTAGGACATAAAATTATCGCCGCTTTTCGGCCGAAAACGACCGCAAAAGCGGCGATAATTCTATCGCCTCGCCTTGCTGATATGCCCCATGGTTCGCAGGCGATACATTTTCATGTTCAACCCAATGTGTGCATTATATGCAATGCAAAACTTGACTGGTAGTTTACTTATATTAGCAGCACCTATTGCTCTGGCCAATATGTAAATGTTAAGAATTAAAAATTATACATGTTGACAAAAATGGAATTGGTCATCTTGCTCTGAAATGTGCACTTACATTGATACAATTCAAGTGATATCGTGTAAGGCACATATTACGTTAAGTATATTTTAGGTGTACTTCCAATGATTTGCTATATCACAGTTTCTTGATTTTCGTTTTTGAACAAAAATGAATTAATGAAAGCACAAGGGAAAAATTCACTAAAACTTAGTTTATATAAAGTTAATTTCTTTAATCATTCAACCATGCTTTCTTGCTACGTTTCTGGAAAATCAAAACATTCCCATATCAAAAGCTGAAAACACTACATAATTAGGTTAAGCACTGAGGATTTAATGAGTGAGATTGTTGTTTGGTCAAGTGCTGCACATAATAATTAAATCAGCCATCAGAGAAGGCTTATTAGCAGCTCAGAATACTGTAACGTTTCGTACTAACACACAGTGTACTGTGAGCTATAAATTCTAATAATGCTATGGCACTTCATCAGAACATCTACAAGACCATTGACCTGATTAATCAGCTATGAAATTACATTTCCAGTCTCCTAAAAGAGTTTAGACTTTTTAGAACACCATAGACACAACTGCAATATATTACTGGAACGATTTTTTATTTCTTCTGTGAAAAAAATGGCATATTTTATAAGTGTATGCAAACATACACAGGTTGTAATACTTTTTCTCTCTGGATAACTTTCTAATGCTTCATGTTCCTTCTGCCTCGTAAATTAGAAACTGCTTTACCGCTTTAAAGCGTCTGCTGAAACAGCTATCAGAAATAATATTAAATGTCAGGTCATTTTTGATTTTACTATTTCAAGCTTATAACTTGATCTAAATAGAGGTTTGCATTATGCTAAGTGGAAACTATGACAAAGGTAGAGCAGTAGGAAATGTAATATTGCACTTGCATATTATGAGCTCATTTATGAGAAGTGACGCATCGCTGCGTGAAAGCAGCAATGCGTCACTTCTCAGTGCACCCTCATTGCGACATGATGGATGCGTCATATTTACTGAATGATGCCTCATGTTGCAAGGAATTACAGAAACGTCAGTATTTCTGACGTGTCTGTAGGTGCAAAAGTGACGTATTGCCGGAGTGTGTCACAAATGTGACACAACTCCAGCATTCAACGGCGGTTCCCTGACAGATGGAGTCCATCAGAGTACGCGCTCTACAATGCACCATCATTGTGGCCATTGAATAGATGCCAGTAGTACACACCTGATGCCCATTGGCCAAATGGAAACACCTGCATACCACACTACAAAACACACCCCATTTCAGACCATGATCCTTTGCCATTCCAGCTCCACCGCAACAATAACTACCAAAACCTTTGTCAGTCAAGTGTTTTTTTGGGGGCTTTTCCCTGTCTCTTGTCCCTTTATCTAATTTCATTTAGTTCCTTGATGTCAGTTTATTTGAGTTTATTATATTTCTTTGCACAATACCAGGCTCCAAAAAATCCAATTTTACTGAGGAAGAATTGTCAGTCATGGTGGATGAAATCATCAAAGTAGAGCCACAATTGCTTGAAGTCCAAGTCCAAAATACACCCCTAGCACAAAAAAGGCAACTGCAGGCCAGAATAGTCTACAGAGTGAATACTGTAGCTAACAACCTGCTCACACAGGAGGAAAATAAGGAGAGGAGGAATGACCTGCGGGAGGGTGCATTCCCTATCCTAAAAGCGCTGCATGGAGGCCCAGAGGACTAGTGATGGTTCTCCCAGGCCCCCCTTACAACTCATTCCCTGGGAGGGGATAGTCTTGCAGATCCTACATCCTGTAGGCTTGACAGGATTACCTGGTGGAATAGAGTCTGGTAGGTAACACTTTACAAAGTCCTACTAAACCTCAATGCCCGACTTGTTCCCAAATCATCTGTTACCATAGTGTAGGGTACATATTTTCTTAACATACAAACCTCAATATATCAGTATGAGATAATGTGGATTGTTAATGTGAATGTATTGTGTTGCATCTAAGAGTACAGGTGTCAATCTCCATTACATGACACATGATGGTATGTTGCCTGTAAGTGTTAGAACACCTAATAAGCGACTAGCCACATGTGTGTCATATTGTAACTGTCTGTTCCATTTCTACTGCATATTTCTGACAGGTAGGTTCTACTAACCATTTTGCAAGTGTTTGGAAGTTGTATTTGAAATGACAACAATTACCATGATGCCCTGCTTCTGAATATTAATAAGCCATATTGCTAATGCTCTCTTGTCTAAAATACGTATACGTATGGTAAAGTGTCTAGTACTTAGCAATCCCTATTCAACGCTCTCTTCTAAAAATGGTTTGTGTTGTTTTCTGAAAGTTGTCTTGTTATTCTCAATCAATTTAATTGATGTCATGACCTCCACAAATCAAACTGTGTTGACACAAAAAATGTAAGGCATGACAATTACTATGGTGAATGTAAGCGGTACTTGCAAAAATTGACTCTGCACTGTTTACATGATGATTAATGCCAAACATCCATCCAAGTTGTGTAAATGTCTGTTTTGAAGTCAACTACTCCTTCGAATTATCAATTTAACATTTCACCTCTTCACTGAGTTGGGTTAAATGTTTGGGAGATGTGAGCTATACTTGCTAATCACAGCAAAGACATTTCAAGACAACTTATTGCCTGCTAATTTGAAGTTGTATTGTTTGAAAATGCAAAAAGTTAGAGTAGTAGATATGTTCAAGAGCACCGAAAGCTATAAACATAATAATCTCTACCTTTTTTTCTTCGCGGTATCTACATTGTTTGTCTCAAAAGATTTGGATGCAAAATACACACTCTTGCTGATAAAATGGTTCTCAGCTTCTCAATAGGTTCCACTGCCAGAACACGTGGTAAGGAATCAGCCACTGAAGAGACCTCCACTCAAGGCCAGGTTCAAGCCTTCAGTAAGGACAACGCTCCATGTAATCTGGTTGACAATGAGGAGCATGATCCATCTGGTCATCCTGGGGAGACCGCTCCCATGGGTATCACTGGGCCCACACCAACACCTCCTACCCCAGCTGTAACACCTCTGCTAGCCAAAGCCTCTACTTCCTGTGTTCCTATCACTGTAACACTGATTGTGTGCCCACCAGTCCTGGGTAATGCTGAAACCACAGCACCACCGGCTCCAGCTCACCCAGGACCCAATTGGACCCAGGACTCAGTTGGATGTGGCAGACTGTGCCAAGGGAACAGGGAAGTGGGGGTAGGGGTCATAGGAGGGCTTTTGTGGGCCAGCATAGTGAGGTCACTCTCATTCAGGACAACAATCGACCATGTCTTGGGAGCCTGTCACCAGTCCCAAGACATGATGGGCCAGGTACTCATCAAGCTCCAGGGGATGAACTTGTTGCAGAAGGACTCAGTTATCAGATGAAGGCTTACAACTCCAATATGTGGTCCTTGACTGGGGGGCTGCAGGACATTTACACACATATGTGCAGAGCTTTCCCAGCAACATCTACCTCTTCCTGTAGTTCTACAACACCTGGCCTATCTGCACCTGCCACAGGAAGGGAAGCCCTGCCACAGGTAGAACCACCTGCAGCCACCCCAGGCCTTACAACTGTAGCTCCCTCTCCCTCACAGGAGGGGACGACCATGCATAATACCAGGAGGTGAGGATGGCAAGACCTCTGCCACCACCAGCAAGAAACCAAGACACTCATTTCCTCCAATGTGTGCCTACCATTCAATCTGTGGACTGTTTCTGGACACATTTGCCTTTCTGATGCCAGCCGTATTTGGACATAGGACTTCAAACAATTCAGGCTCTCCAAATATGTTTCCTTTCACCATGACTGACTTCTTTTGGTTTGTCTTTTTCATTTTCGCTCTGTTGTGTTTTTTCATGTTTTGTTCAATAAATTCTCAACTCTAAAACTCATACACTGGTGTTGTGTATCTCAACTCTATCAATGCATTTGTTTTCTTCCATCATGACTTTACAATGACAAAAATCAAATGAAAGTGTAAACATAGATATTTTACTAGTAGGTAATGTTTCCAACCATATCTCCCAAAAAACAAACACCTGTTTGGACTGTTGGAGAGGGCAATACATGTAAACTGGATTGAGACTTTTTCTGAGAGAAATGTATAAACAAGCACATTTTAGAAAACAAGTGAAGACAAGAAAATCTTAGTTACTGCATCCTAAAAACATGCAGAAAAAGGTAGTCTAGATGATATTATTCATAAAAATAATATAGATTATGATTGATTAAGTAACAAGGTACTATATTTTATTAACACATGGTAGAAATGTGCAAAATGGTGAATTCTCATGTTATGGGATTTACCACTAATCATTCTCTATTATCATTTATGTGTGAATAACTAATGAGTATGTATCAAATATGAATGTTTAAATCACATAATGATGATGAATTTACTAAAATCTAAAATTTATGTGTGTAACGGTGTGCACAGAAAGGACATAAGAAAAGTAGGTGTTACACATTCCTAATTAATGATGCTCACATGAAACTTTCATAGATTGTATTTCGCATATCTACTAATGATACAATTCTAGAATGACATCTAAGAAATGTAAATTAAAATATATTTGCATGTTAGTACATTCGAAAAACAGACATACATCATGTATCATTTGCAACCATACTAATTGATTCCAAGTGCATCAGAGTTATACTAGAATCATGACATCTTTATATTTCTTATGAATGTATGTTTAACCATTCCTTATATTTAATGTTATATTAGCGCAATTTAATGTAGGTCTAACTGCATATTTGAAGTTTCTTGCCTTGCTGAATCCACTGCTCGTGAGAGAATTCCTCAGTATAACTAATAATGTGAAACATTGTTTTCTTTCCTGAGTTCTCATGTACTGTACAAAACACTTTGTTACATTTTACGATACAGTTTCTGATACAGTGAGGAACAGTTGTCTGGGAAACTTTCCTTTTGAACTTGCTTATGTGCTCTTGCTAAAGAAGTATTGTTCTAATGTTTTATGTAGTGGATTTCTTGAGGACTGGTTACCTAATTGTATGACCTATTGCTGTTCAATTTGTTTCTTCTTTATGTCGCCTGACACCCATCATATACGAACTGACCAATTGAATGAGTGCAAAGATCAAAAGGGAATGGACCAATTGTACCTGTGTGACCAGGTCCATTGGTTGTCGGTACCTTTCATAAAATCCCTCATACACATATGCAGGTGGAAAGGCAGAATATCTTGGTTCTCCACCTAGTCGAGACGTGACAGCATCATCATAGGGTTTGTTTCGGGTATACTGAACTCCACCAGGAGGTAGACCCACTGGTATTATAGTAGTGTCCAGAGATCAATATTTTTTTTATAAAAAGTGGAGTGCTCAAGTAAGGCGCAGTACAAATTTCCTACATCACCATACCGGAAACAGTCTTTAATTATATGGAGATGTGAAAAGGTTAAAGACAGAGGTGTGCGTGTGTAGATTGTGTTACCAATCTTACGCACTAGTTAGTCCATATGTGAGGTCGATATGTTTCAGACCCATTCTGCCCAGCTGGGTCTGGGGGCTTTCTTTAGGACCTAGAAATGTGAGTCGTTACTATTTGAGGAACTATAAAAAGTGGGTCACTGACTTACCTCTTAATTCTCAGGTCATTAGTACCTGAAGGGCCCCTATTGCGGGCTTCCGCGGGGGACCGGGAAGACACTCCTAACCTGCTGCGGCTTCAGGAATGCTATCTTGTTCTCACTCTGAATTCAGTGCCCCGGGTGACCTTGATTACTGATCAGTAAGAAAATGTTTGTATCTATTGAAATTGGATCCAGTACAGAACTTCCAATAGACACGGCGAAATGGTACATTGATGGATATGTTGAAAAATTCAAATTTGGGCTGATGTTGATTTTACAGGTAACTAATAAGGTAAGGTTACACCTTGTCTAGAGCAATTTCTACGTCATGTTTCATTGCACTTATCCCTATGATGTGCTGCATATGTTTTTAATGTGTGAAATTTAGAAATGTCTTTAAGCACACCTGCAGGGTGATTTTTCAAATTTTATTTGGATATCCTTTTTTTGTATGTGCCCACTTTTTTAAGGTAGCTAATCCCAAATGTATACATAAAATGTGATAATACAGGTGTGTTTCTTTAAACTCCTTAAATGACAACATTACCGACATATGCATTGCATATTGATTGTCAGAGAGATTTATACATGCATGAGTCCTGAGCATATGTTAACAGACAAGTCAATATGTAACAGGGAAAGTGGAGCTTTGTGTTGATTGCATCCACAACGCTGTTGGTTTTGTAAGTCATCAAGTAGCAGTGCAGGACTTGGATGATCAGATCCATGTCAGAAATGGTGAGTTTCTGCCTTATATCCCTTCCATTTTTCCAACACAGGTGTGAAGGGTTTACCGCCACAGTCACACCAGCAGAAAGGCATATTATGATTGTCCCAGCAGGGACACTGGTGGTCCTCCCTCCCACAGCCGCATTAGCCTAAACCCACCGTCAATGTGGTCGAAATTTCCTGGGGGTGACGGCGGGGCGGTGGTGGTCTTTCATCTATGGACCCGCTAACATCTAAATAGGGAGGACGGACCGCCAAGCCGTTGAACGGGATACTGCAGAAAAAGCGACAGCGGGCCTTGATCCGTCAATATACAAATCAGGCCCTATATTTTCATATTTGATCTGTTTAACAAAACAATACCTTTAGCACAGATAAACCAGCAACACATTTTGTCTTTTTCAAGACTTTTTAGGGGCTGCAAAAAAATATAACAAGGACTGTAAATAGGCACATTTAAATTCACATAACATTGTAAAACATCATTCTCACGTACAAACACCAAGAGAAAGAATCTAGTCAAGTGAATTGAGAGATGTGTAACATGACTTTTGTATTCCAATGCTTATGCGCCCAGTGATTTATTAGTAAACACATAAGCACCAGAGGGCATATGCAGGAAAAAATTGCATGTTAAATTGAAAATTTGCGCAATCATCTTTATTGTTGGCACACAGAGGGTTATGTATGTTACCATAAATGGGCCGAGTTGTGAAAGGTATAGATGTCAGAAATTTATCGTAAGCAAAAATCATTGGCCTCCTTTAATACATTTCCAAATGGTATCCGTAAGAGAATAAAGTATTTAATGAATTAGAATATGGTGCTACCCTATAAGTTGCCTTTATTGAGTTGGAATTAATTCTTACTTTATATATAAGAGGCAGAGAGCAATGTATCAAAAAGCATCTATGAAAGTCAGTTTTATTTTTACAATTTACACATTTGATATATTGTAAACTGTAATAAAAAATATATCCAATAATTATAACTGGTAAAGGAAAAAAGACCACGTTTTTTGATATCTAAGTAGCTTAAAGAAAATAAACATTTATATTGAACTTATTAGAAGAGTGCTGTATAAAAAACTTTATTGATGTAGATGATCTTTATTTGATCCAATTAGTTATTCGGAGAAACCTGATAAGTCACTGAGAATTGTACTGGAAATAAAGACTATAAGGGGAAACATTTAGATTAATGTTCATATTCTGATTTTATAGGATGATCTCCACAGAAAGAGACTGCATCTTATATTTTATCTGGTGAAAGACTAATCATGGTGTACTTCATTCATTATTGATAAGATATAGCTAGTGTGACAGTATAGTGCACTTGATAATTAGAAGTTGACAAGGTGGTGAGATGTATAAATTGGGAAGGATGAGGAAAATATATGAATACTGCACCAAAGTTACTCTAACTATAACCTTAAAGGCAGTGCTTAATTTGTTAAAAAAGAAGTGTCAGGGCCCTCATCAGGAGGCCACTGCTTCTTGCTCCATGCATTGCACCTGCCAGTGCTGCCGATGACAAATCAGACTATTCCCGGCCCACAAAGCTAAAAGCATGGCTTGGGAGGCTGTTTTTAGTAATTTTATATATATATTATATTAATAATGAAGTGTTCTTCTGCTCATCTCTAACTTAGACAGACAGCACCACCATGTGGCTGCTGTCACAAGTGCCGATGTTCACAATTAAGTGCAGGTACCGAGCACCGGAAACCACCGACCCAAATTAAGCACTGCCCAAAGTATCCCTGATGCTTTAGATGTTAACTTACAAATATAAAAGGCCTGCAGAGATAACAAGTCTTCACAAGCTACCAAGTGAGACACGACAAATGTAATTCTAAGAATAAAATAACAATAGATAAACTTCAGCTAATGTGTTACAAATCTGCAAAATATTGTAACTAAGATTCTAATGCTGGAAAGTGGTAACATATACAGATTAGCACATACAGATAAATAGGAGAAATTGAAGTAAGAAGAAGTGCCCACCTCCAATAGAAAACTAAGAGTTAGATGTATTGTAAATGTTTTCAATTGCAGACACTGTGAATCGGAATTTGCAAGCAGAAAAATGAATTCTCCAATGTTTGAATCCAATTTTAGGAATCAGTGAAGTTTTCCATGAACCTAAAATGGGATTCCGAATGAATGTTGATTTAGTGTTTGGAAAAGGTGTGTTTTGGGTCTCTCTTCCAAATACTGAATCAATTCCAATGCATCACTGGTGTGCAATGGCAATTCCAATTGCGAACTATTGAAGAATTACCCACACCTGTGACACATTTGCAAAGGAGAAGGGGTTGCTTGGGGGCACTTTTCCTTTGAAAATTGTTGTAAACATTTCAGTGGATGCAGGCAGGTGTCCAGGTGACCACTGGCAACTCTAATTGAAACTTAAAAAAAAAATGTAAAGCAATTCTGTTACAAATAAGGAAAACTGGCTGCATTTACAAAACATTTCCTTAATTTAAACACAATCTCGGACATGGTGGTCTGCCATACCATTATTGTCTCCAGTCAAAGTGAATCACAATAGGTGGCTAAACTCATGAATATTAATGAAGTGGGTCAGATTGTGAACCACTTTGATCCTGAATTTTATGAGCCAACCTATTAGTATATGGTTGGTTCACAAAATTCCAAACTGATCACTAAAATACTTGTCACAAATTGCGACCAGTTTTAGATAAGTGTGATAGTACACCTGACGCAGTTTCTTAGTGGCACACATGTTCGGAGGGTAATGAAACATACTGCTAGTGTGCAATTTGAGGTCAAGTTATGGCTCCAAGACTCGATCATAGATTGAAACATCTGTGTAAGATGATACTGTGAGTAAACTAAGGGGTATATTCACAAGAACGTGTGATAACTACCGCAAGAGTAGCCTAACGCAATTCTCAACATCGCAGCCCAACACGGCAAAAGTAAGCCGTGCCATGCAAGTATTCACAACGCAGCGGTAGCATGCGATAGTCACCAGATAACGCGTCAAATGGCCGTGCAAAATCCAACGCCACGCTGCGAAAATGCGAAACGTGAATGCAAAAAATCATGTGATGAGGCCAATCGCAGTAAAAAAATTAGCGAAAACCAGCCACAGGCCTGCAGATCCCATGAGACTGGCGGGAAAATGCACTATAAAAGAAACAAAAAAAACACCAAAACCAAATCAGGACATGCCGAACTGCCTAAGCCCCACGGAGGGCCAGCACGGAACCCCGCAGGAAGACCAGATCATCGTCAAGGAGGTGATAGAAAACTATCAACAACTGTTCGGCACCTCCCCTGCGGCACTGGCAACACCAACGGAAATATGGCAGTCCATCGTCACAAAAGTCAATGCAATCGGAGTGTCGAGGAGTTCAATGGAGGAGGTCAGGACGCGCTGGCATGAAGTGCACAGCCAAACGAAGAAGAAACTCTCCGCCAACAGGAATGCAGCAACGGTGACCGGAGGTGGGAGTCCTGCGACACAAGAAGAGCTGGATGAGCTGGAGAAAATGGTTGCCACAGTCAGCAGTGTGTAGATGGTGGCAGGAGTTGGGGGCATGGACACATCTCGATACGACATGACCCAACAGCAACAGGGTGAGTAACGACCAGGGACTGGGAGGATGGGGGAAGATGGACACAATGGCACACATGCACAAATATGTGTCCCTGACAGCCTTGGCACACTGCAGCACACATAGAAACACCAAGTAGGCCCCCATCCACTATGTGCACAAAGGGGCCCCCTTCCCCAACACCAATATCACAACCTACCTATGCACATGTGCTGAATACAGGAAATCAGCGGCTCTGTGAACCACACTGACTATGTAAGTGACACTGCATAACAGATAGCATGGCTGCAGTCACAATATATACCATGGCACACGAATCGACATGGAGGTGTCCCATTGCAGATCAAATCCGTAAAGGAGCAGGTCACACTCTGACATATCCAGGTGCACCCAAAACCCATGCCGCACAACACACATAGCAGACGAACAATGCACCAGGCCACAAAATCTGTCCGGAAGCACATATGACCCAAGTCAAAAACAATACAGCCCCCGAAGAGCACACAATTCAAAGGCACCCCGCCTCAAAGGGAGAAGGGTCCACAAAATCAGAGCTGTGGGGGCAAATCCCCCACAGTACAGCACACACACATAGCAATGACGGCAACGTGGTACAATGCGCAACACCAGAGGACAGAGCTCACAACATGTTCCGCTCGTGTGTATCAACTGTCCACTCACATCAGGCATTGCCTGACACTGTGTGATGACAATGTACCGGTACTACCATACATCCATCATGTAGTCAGTAAACACATTGTCTTCCATCAAATAACCAGCTCCACAAAAACAGTCACAATGTACATTGGCATGCAGTCTGAATGTAAACATCTGCAATCCTTCAACATACATGTGCAACACTGTTAACCTGCTTCACCCCTTTACAATTCAGAGGGACAAAAAACACCTTGTGCAGAGCACACCCCACTTCCCATCAGTGATGATGAAGAGGACAACCTGCACATATGTCAGGACACCCTCCATCGGATAATGGACAGCCTCCGCACCCCATCCCCTGGAGCAGGGCAGGCCAGCTGCCTAGAGGTGAACCCACCACCTGAACAGACCACACAGCAGGAAACACACACCACCACGGCTGTCTCCCAGGATCCCCCGACCAAGACACGGAATTACAACAGCGTGTGTGGGCATGCCAGGTGGAGTGGGCTGATCAGCTGCGGGTGGGTTTTCGAGCTTGTGGCAGCCAAACTCGATGCCATACGTGGGTGTCTGAGTCCCATCAGGGACCACGCACAGTCCCTATCAGACACCCCCTGTAAGCACCATGCTCTACCACAGACCTTGGCTGACCTCACTGGGGCCATTAATCAGAAACAAGAACTGTCTGGTCAGACAGGCACCAGCAATGACAACACAGAGTTGGCACAGCTGCGGAGGACAATGGAGACCATGGAGCAGATGCAGGCTGGAAGTATGGCTGCCACATCTGGACACCAGCGAGCAGTAGCTGGGAACTGCAACGCCCTGCAGCACATCATCTTGCCGTTGATGCCACTGAGCCTGTCACAGATGGCTGCAGCGGGAACATCAACAAACACAGCTCAGACCCCTGATGTGTCAGTGGCACACGGTGATGCAGCCCCATCACCTCTGCAGTCTGATGTGTCATTGGCACCCATTGAGTCAGCCATTACACTGCCACACACACCTGACACACCGGACACAGAACCTGTATCAGGGGAGTAAGATGGGGATGGAAACTACTGTGTGAGGAAGGAGGCAGTAGCATCCATCACCATATAGCCTGTCCCTGCCTGGTTCTGACCTATGCATCATGCCCTGGGAAAACACCTCCCATTGACCCCTGGAACACTCGGCGACATTCACCCGGACCCCGACACGGACTGCCATATACTCACTGCTGGACAATCACACAGCAACCCTGCTGCGGAGTGCACTCCCCCTCGTCCTGTTTGGCCCACCGCTGGGCTTCCATGTAAAGTGGGCTTGGATGGCCATGTACAGCTCCAGCTCCGTCTATCACCTGAATGTGAATAAAACATTCTAAATCACACAGATGTGTCATGACTATGTTCACTTACGTATAGAAGTATGGCAGGATGTAGGGACAATGATGCACATGTAGGTACACCCTGGTAACTGACATCTATGCGTATGTGTATCCCTGAGACACATGGCCAATTGGATGACTGTGTAGGTGAGTACTAGCTGTGTCCCCATTGCACATTAACTACAGTCTCACAACCCCCCAACAGAGGCACACATACATGTATTGAATAGGGCTCTGTGTAGGAATGTCCAATCGGTAGCAGGCCAGAGGTGGTGTCCTACATCACATGTGACAACCGGACCTCATGTCGCATACCTACACGCACACATCTGTGTTGCCACGTCCAGTCACAATTCATGACATAGCTACACATGGTCTGAGTTTGGACCCCGTACACACATTGCAGAAGTAACGAAAGTGCACAGGTCGGCTAGCAACTATCCCATAACAATGTCTGGCCCACAGAGGTGGAGATTGCAAAAGGGAACCACCCCTATTGTACATGCGTCAGTCAGTTCCTCCCTGTGTATGGACGATGCACATTGTGGCACACGAATGGACATTCAATTCAACACTCATCACAGTTAGACACCAGTGGATTAGCATAGACTTTATTGGCATGTGCATGTCAGTATGTACAAAGCAATGGCCACAACAGGCAGGGACAGGCTTAAAGCGCTTACACGCATCATGGGAACATGCCGAGGTTCAGGAAATGGTGAGGCAAAAATGGACAACGGTCTCAGCACACCTTGCCGTTCTGGAGGAGTCATATGTTGTCTGGCATCTGCCCATTGCCCTGTGTGAGGGCACTCGACTCACTGCCCATGTGATCAGCATAGTGTTCTGCCACCGGAGTGCGCAGACTGTCTACTCTGCTGACAGTGATCAGGTGGAAGGGTCCGACAGGTTCACATGTCGCCCTACATTGCCATGTGTGTTCACTCACCCCAGCAGTGTGTCCGAATTGGTAACGTTGCAAAACGTCGCTGTGTTGCTACGAGCATGGACCGGCATCACCTTGCACAGGTTTGTGTATACACGCGTAGTTCCATGCACATGCATCCAGAGTCCTGATGATGGCAGACCTGACCTGTGCTGTGGGTGACAATCTGATGTGGCTGCAGGGATGTAGTTACTCGTCCATGAATGCCAGCGCAGCTTCATGTGCAATGTGTTCCAATAGTACGTCGTTGTCGTGTTCGAGGAACACCAGGGTGAGACAATCCATTAAGTGGTCCGGGCAGGTGTGCTCAGCACACGTCGTTTCCCCAATCCGCAACACAGCCCAATAGGGGAGTGCCTTGATGTGGTCACTGCACACGAGGAATTGTGCAATCTCCCATGCACAACTGCCAAAACATACGCAGTATGTCAAGACATCCCATGCACGGCTGTCTCGGTTACACTCCTGTTCGTGATCCAACAGGGGGCGCAGACACAAATCATAATCCAATTCATCTACGGTTGTGTTGGATAGGCAGACACCCATGGGACACTCGAATGTGCATGTTCGGCGGTGGAACCAGGGCTGGATGCAGGTGACAGGCCAGGCGGAAGCTCAGCCGGTAGCTCATCTGCAGCACTGCCATTGGCAGTGCGCCCAGTGAATGCAGCATACATGCACCGGACTGTTCCAGGTGACGGGGGTTGTGCATGTGCCCGGGATGGCCTGACATTCGTTGGTGCGTCTCATGAAACCGGCACTCTTCTGGACTGCGGCAGTTGTGTGGAGGATGTGCCACAGCTCTGGGCTATGATTAGATTGTGTGAGTCACGCTGGGTAGAATGGGTTGCTGTTTCCGTGAGTGTCAAGGGCATCCCATGCGGGGGTACCTCAGGCAGGGCCTTCTGTGTCTGGGTTGTGGATAAGTTGGATTGTTCATTTGCACAATGCGTGGTGTGGGAGTCGTCCATGTCTGCCATGACATCTCTCTCAGGGTGTTCCAGCCGCGTTCAGGACCAACGTCAGAGGTGCAGGTGTCCTCCCGCCTTCTGCATTGGTACAAAGGAGCTTTCATCCCTAATGTGCGTCTGGCTACTACTTGCGTTTTCGGAATGTGATGTGGCTTTGGCTCTGAGATTGAGGAAAGGCCTTGGTCTCATGATGTCCTGATAGCGATATAAACACACATGTTGGCATATATGGCCAGGTGCCCAGGAGGCCTTGCGCTGCTTGTGCAGTCTCACTCCGTCTCTCTTCCTCGTTCTCTCCCTCCCTCTCTCCCTCTCTTTCCTTTGTTGTGCCCATGGCACTCCTTCTTCTCTTGGATTTTGTCTTCCAGGCTGTGTCCTACAGATTGTCTAGTGCGAACCCGCTACGACTCATCCAAATGGTTTTTGGGTTTTGCTTTGAATGGTGTTTTGCGTTGGTGATTGCATTGATGTATGACTGATTCTCCATTTTCTGGGCACACATGTGTGTTGGTATTCCTGCTTGTGTGACATCTGTCAAAAGATTTTTTGGGGGGATTTGTAGTGTTGGTGTGCAGTTTATTTGTCTGGGGGGCCCCCAGGATGAGGGCCCGGGGGGGTGTGGGTTGCGGGCCAGTGTGTGGGGTCAGTGGGTGTTGTGGCCCTCTTGGGTGTCGGTGCTGCATGGGCAGTCGCTCGGGGGCATCTGTGGTTCTTCATGTGTGGCCCTGGGCTGGGCTCCCTTTCGTGGTGCAGGCTGTGGTCCGACTTTGCACCAGGTCAGAGCAGGTGTTATTTTCCTGCTACTAACAAGCCTTATCGCCTGTTTTGTGTTCTTATGGCAGTTCTGGCTGGTCGTTGTGAATGTTGTGGAGTGGTGTTGACACGACTTTGGGCACGGGAACGCCTACTCTGCATCCCATTAGCGATAGTTGTGGGGGTCTTCAGTGGCGATGTGTTTTGCAGCTGCTATCACTGGTAAACTGGTGCTGTGGGCTGTTAACACCAGCTTGTAAATGGGGCAATTGATTTATCGCAACTTTGGCTGGGATAAAGGGCCGTTAACTTGGCGATAGCTCCTTGTGAATACGGCCCTAAAATGCTTGCAGCCTGAGTGTATATCTAATGCAACCTCTTAACTTCACCTAGTTTATAATGGTTTGTTTCAGGACATCGGCATGAAAATTGTGGATTTTCACTCATAAATTGATTTGCTCAGAATTACTATTATGACTATGGTGAAATTATATGCATAAATCTACTAGCTGAGACAGGGAATGGCAGTTCTGTGTTTGGAGTGCCATAGTCGTTTGTTGAGGACTGGCAAACGCATTTGTTTGTAAGTATTACATTGAATATGACCCATTCAAACTTTGGACATGGTCCTACTTTTACTTCAGTCAAATGCAGGAGTAAAAACCTCTCCAGAGTGGTATGAGAGAGGGAACATACATTCTTCTCCATTGGTTGTGATGTGGCGGAAGCAGTTGCTTCACTGACAAAAATGTTTGCCCAATCGACAAAAAAAAAAAAGCCCTGTACAAATGTGCTTTTGGTAAGAATTTGCATAGGTTTAATTGTACACCCTGTACAATTACACATGCATACCTGCTTAAACATGCCTTTACAATCACATTGTGCATAGAATGCACATCAAAATATAAACTTTGAAAAATAACTCTGTATACATTTGGGAGAACAGAATTGTTACACATATACACAAGTTGCTTAACTCACTGTACAGAGGCATACTTTGCTAGTCTGGTCTCTATCACAGTGAAAATGATCTTTTGATGCAGAGAAATAGAAAGAGAAAAAAAGAGATGGTGAGATGCAAAAGTCCCTTACACGGTGATGGACGTATACCCATGCCCTGAATGCCCCTGCTGCAGGGATATTTGGACCCAAGGTAATACTTTTTGATCCTAGGCGAACGTGGACCATGCGTGTGCTTTATGACCTAGGCCTGTCTCACATTAATGTGGTCTGGTTTGATCAGGAGATGCCCACCAAGCACTAACCTCGTGATAGTGGAGGAATACTTCCCTTCACTGTAGTTAAGAGACACAAGCATGGTGGTGGCAACGTACCAGTTTTGTGTTCAGTAGTAATCTTTACTGAGAACAGACTACTTTACTTGTGTCACTGGAGTGGTGCCTATTGGCCCACTCATGCAAAGTTTCATGGCTGTGCACTTAACTTACTCTTGACCTGCATGTATTGTGTGTAGCGATGGACAGCGCATGCTGGGATGCATGGGTATGCGTGTGTGTGGTACATATCATGGATGCCTGTGGAGTCTATTTTGGAAGCCCTAGAAGTGAAGAGGAGTGAGGGTGAGGATAGCAACCCATAGACAGGAGATATGGATGTGCTGATGTTCCTGAGTGCTGTGGTGAGAACACACACTGGAGGAAAAGGAACAGAGAATCCTCGGTGCACAGCAAGGGTCTCTTTGATTCCAGAAAGAGCATGCTGGTCTGTGGGGACTGTTCTCATTGTCAGGGAGATGATAAGACTGATATTGTTGCCATTGTGTACCAGGATATCTTGACAGAGAGAAAAGACTTAGACCTTTGCACCTATATAAGGCATATTAGATTGGAAGCTGACAGCCAACTGTAATCCCCGATTACTCACATGGCCTCTGTTATGACTCAGTCAGAATTGGAGCCACTCCTACTGGGGCGGACTGTCCGTTTGACAAAGAGAGAGTGCTTTAAAGGTACTGAAACCCACACATACTGTTTCAAAGGTGCAGACACTAAATCACATTTGTGTCTGGCTTGGGACTATAAAGGTGGGAGCACACACTTTGTTCAACAGCATTGTTCTACATGCGAGAAGATCTCCATGACTTCTAGAAGCTGGATCTAGTACATGGACCAAGGTCTGCTAGTCTTCCTACTAGGTGAATGGACAGCACCCAAAAAGTCAAGATCACTTGCCCTGAGCTTGGAGCACCAGCTTTCTTCCTTTCTGCCAAGGCCAGTACACCCTTTGAGGAGATGGAGCATGCCTGGAGGGAGCAAGGTCTAGCAGGAATATTGCTGAATGGTTCCCGGTAAACAACATGTGAGACACCCAGTTTGATCAGGGCTACTGCACAAATGAAGTCACCGAACCCAGTGTGTCAATAAGGGGGCTAACATTGAGTAAGGGTTGTTGTCCTTGTGCATAACCAGTCAGCGACCATCATATGTTAGGTAGGGGGCATTGCGAAGTAAGGCCCTTTGCCCTTGTACAGAACCAGCCAGTGACCCTGTATGCCAGCTTGGAGCCACAGTAAAGTAAAGGCCATTGCTTTCATCCCAAACCATTGAGGTGGAGGTTACTGTGAAGTAAGAGCAATCCCCAGGGCAGACCCAGCAGGCAACCCCGGTGTGCCAGGAGGAGGCCTCCGTCGAAGCAGGGCCATTGCCCAGGACTGTTGTGCTGAGGCTGCTGTGAGGAACACTTACAAAATGCGGGGAGCCACGGAAAAGGACATCCAACACTGATGTGGGCTGGCCAGAGACTGACGGAGGCCCAGCATGTTTTTGAGGAAAAACTGGCAGATGGCATTGACCCTCAGCATTAATTCAATTCAATTCAATTCAATTTAAATTTTATTGTTTGATTACTAAAAGCCATAACAAAATGTTAAAACCATGTAGCTCATGTGTACACATACAAAGGTTTAAAAAGAAAGAAAAAGAGGACCCAAGTTAATGCAGAAACAGTGCAGTAATCTTGCGGTCAAATGGGTTGTGGTATAATTTTCCGGGTAATTTCTTTTACCGCTCTTGTAGATGGGATGAATGATAGTGCCTTTCCAGGAGTCCGGTATGTGGTTGTTTAGCCTGCAATGTAAAAACAAGGGTGTAAGGAGACCTGACCACAATGTTACATCTGACTTGAACAAGCCCTAAGGTAGTCCATTGGGGCCAGGGGCTCCGTCTGACCTGCCTTTCCTGATTATCCGGGCGATGGTGTTTCTTAAAACTCCTGGTGTTGTCGATGTCATTGGAGTTGAATACTTTTGTGTCTCTATTCTCTCGATTATTGTTTCATCCGGGGCATCGACTGGGGTAATGGACCTGGTGTTGCCTGTGCAGCGTGCTTCAGTGAGTGCTAGCCAAGATTTGGATGTTGAATGGGGGCTGGGATGCTCCGTCCTGCTTAAATGTTCACTGAAGTAATTGGATAGAAACTTGGTCCAGTCATCAGCACTTATGTTTGCGCTGCTGTGTCCTCTGCCTCCTAATGGGCTTCTATTCACGAGGGACCAGAATAACTTTGTGTTGGACTTTTTGCTGGCGTGGACTAACTTCAACCAGAACTGGTCTGACACTGATTGTTTGTCTCTGTGCACGGATGCCTTGAACTCTTTTTGAGCTTGCTGAAAGAGGTTAAATAGGACTGCATTTCCCAGGCTTTTTCTGGCCCGGCGTAGGGCCGAGTTTCTTTGAGATTTTAGTATTTTTGTTGCAGGTGAAATGCGAAGTTGTGGTGTGTCTTGCCAGGAGTAAGATTTGGACGGAAATTCATTTAATAAACTGTTTACAAGCGCTTCCCAGCCGTCGATGATAGGCGCGTCTTTTTCGCTTTGTAAACGTAGAAAAGCACTGCATTTTCCCGTGACAGTGGGGACAGTGCTGGACGTCCATTTCATTCTCCTTAGGTTCTCCGAATGACTGTCTGATAGCGCGTGAGCGAGTGCCTGATGATGAGGCATGTTGAGAGGTAATGTTATTATTTGGGGTCGATGTTCACTCTCCCCCTGTGCTGCGATGTAATGGCACTCGATTAAGGCGAGAATTTCACTGTTTCCTAATTTAAGTCGAGAAACTAATGGGTTCGGCCGTTAGTTCATGTCCAGGTTGGGAGGGTATCTGTGGATGAGCAACCGTTTATTACTATATAACCTATTCTGCTGAATTTGAGGACTGCGTATTCGCCCAATTTAGAGGGTCTGAGTCCTGATGGTAATGTTTGTGTGGCGAGATGTGAGGGGGCCGCTGGAAGGATGATCCTTAGGTCCTTGAACTGTTTGTGGGAGAGGTTTGTATTAAAATCTCCAGTGATTAAACAGGGTGTACTGCTGTATGTTCTTAAGATGTTGCATAATATTTCGGTCAGGCAGTCCAGTATGGATTTTTTCTCAGTGGTGCAAGGCGAAATGTAGACATTTAGCAGTAGGAGCTTGCTCTCTGATGTGGAATTTTCGACAACAATGCCAGCGACCCAGTCAACTTCAAATTTTAGCTGTTTGATGCGTGCAGACAATCTAGTTGATGCATAGATTGAAAGTGAGCCGCACAGTCTGCCGAACTTGCTCTGTCTTGTGGCGGCGACGTGAATTCTAGGTACCCTTCGATTGGGCTGCTGGTTGATAACCAGGTTTCCTGGAGAAGAATATTGTCGTGTTTTTTTAAGAATCCAAGTGTGTCTGGGGATTGAAATTTCAACAAAAGACGGTTGATATTCCATGAGCAAATTATTAAACCATGTTCAAAGTTATTTCAATTGATCCTTTCTTGGGATAGGGCTGCTGGCAGCCTTGACCAGTCTGTGCTTCAGGTGGCTTGCTGTACTTCACTGCACTGGTCGTTGCCGACTGGAGAGCGGCTTCTGGCTGACTTTAATATGGAAAAAGGGGCAGGGCTTATACTTGAAGCTAGGGCTTGGCTGGATGCGAGTATTGAGGGTTATCAGAGAACTCGGGCGTTGCTATGATTATTCCCCAGTTTTTAAATTGGTCAGCTTTAGATTGAACCAGTTCCCTTGTGGCTTCAGATGCTAATGTAATTAGGGTCGATTCTCCCGCTTGGGGGCCGTTACTGAGTTTGAATTCGATGGCGAGTATGTCTTTTGATTCCAGCTTACACAGGTCTGGGTTCGATTTGAAAAGCCGGATTATGTTCCCACTGTTTAATATGTTGTGCGGGCCTTTGGAGACATACTCAGGTGTTAACAGTAATTTGGTCTCATTGGTATCTGTGACTAGGTTGTGGATTTCAGCTGGTGGGGACTTAGTTGGCTTGAACTTTATTTCTGATGTTCATTGAGGGATTGATATACTGTACAAGAGGGGGCTTGCTCACTGACTTGATTGGTTGATCCTGAGGTAGGAACTGTTTTGCGCATAGGCGCCAAAGGAGGTTGGCTGAATGGGGTTGCCGAATACTGATGGTCCAATCCTTTCCTGGGGTTATCTGTGCGATGTACGCCTAGACTGCTGATCGTCAGTTGAGGTGGGGAAAAGGCTTCAGTGGTTGGTGAACGCTTTTGCGGGGGTGTGGTTGTGGCTGACATGTTGACAATTGTTAGCTCTTCATTGGTTTGTAATTGCCTGTTTCCAGTATTTCCAATTCTTTCCGGAATTAGATGTGGAGAATCTCTTGAAGCTTGAGGTGACTCAGTTTTTGTTGAATGTTTTACATTTAAGGGTCCTTTTTTGGACGTTGGGGACTGGGCTGCTTGCAACTGACTGGTAGGGACGATGAGTGCTGTGCTCGAACCCCGTGCTGTCGCTGGTTTATTGTTTGTAAAATAGTTGCAGATTGTTTTTTTGGGCTCTTCTGTGAGCCTATTACAGTATTTCCAAAGTCTTTTTTTTTCACGTTTTGATAGCCGATGGGCGGATTGCTGGGTTGATTTAGCATTGGTGATTGTATCAGTGGATGCATTGGAGACTGCTGTCGCTTTGATTGATGGTAAAGAAATGGTTGATAATTAATCGGTCGTGTGCTCAGGCTCTTGGTGTTTGCCCTGTTCAGGAGCCGGTGGCGTGGGGTCGGGGAGCCTGGATGCTGGAATCCTCTGAATTTCTGTTAGTACTGATGACAGAAATTGGGGCAGTGAGGCTAGAGCGTCAATGTTGGGAGAGCAGCAACATACTGATTGAACTAGTTTTACTGATTGAATCCAGTTTAAGGCTCTTAATCTGGTTCATAGAGCCTTGCATGGTTCAGGGCCGGTCTATCTTCGGAGGCGCTTTGCTTTCTACGTCCCCCGCAGAAGTTTCAGTTCTGCAATACAGCGCCTGGCAGTTGTCCCCCGCTTCTGCAGGGTCCGTTTGGGGGGCAGCTCTCTCTCTGTTAAAGCAGCGGAGGCCTGAAACTCCCGGAGGCCTGAAACTCCCTCCCTCTGGAGCTGCGTGATGTTCAGGATACTAAGCTATTTAAGAAACAGTTGAAAATTGTACTTTTTAATCAAGCCATCTAATCTCTGACCCTCTGCTCCTATGTTCACCAGCCGCGCCGGGACACTCTTGAGTATCTGTGCGCGATATAAATGCATTGTAACATAACAACTCGTTGGAAGGCCTGGGAGTGATGAACTGAGGCCTGTCTCACCGGCATACACATGGATCATGGGCTGGCCCAGTTTTTGGTGCGAGGCTGGGGCTAGGACTGAGGGTGAGGCAGTTAAAGCGGGAGTCAAGGGTATGTTAAGTGAGCTTGATCTAGACTTCAAAGGGGGTGCACAACTTCTGAAATAGTCCCTCTGAGAAATTGTTTTCGATGAAGAAACTGCAATGGCTGAAGGTCTCGATTTCGTGTCTTTGCAGTTTGGGCTTTCTGGAGCACACCAACTCCACCGACTCCACTGGTTATTTGTTGGACGAGGGGAGGCTGAACTTGAGGTGAAGACTGATGAGGTTGTAACTCGGGTGCTGTGTCCAAGGCAATACCCGGTTGTGACTGTGGGTTTGACGATTTTGCCAGTTTTACAATTGGGGATGGGTCCGCTGCTGCATCATCAGAAACCCTCTTCTTGAAGCCTTTTATTGAAGGATTGGGTGGAGCTTTCCTGGTTTTCCCTGATCTCATCTCTGGAAGACGTAGGGGGTAGGGGGTAGAGGGTGGCCCGGGAGATGGTGATCCCCCTCACACCCCCCACTGACCAAGACTGCGCTGCTTAGGCTGCTCAGAGTGTTCAGAATGCCCATAAAGCTCACCCGGGAGATCGTGGCTCAATGATGCAGTACAGGCTGTAAAAGATTGGTTAATTTCCCCCCTTGAAGCAGGTGAAGCAATGACTGCGGTGGCTACAATGGCTACAATGGCTGCGGTAGCGGTGGCTTGCAGTGATTGCTGGATGGCTGGGGTGGCTGGGGTGGCTAAGGTGGCAGCACCTCGGGTTCCTTGGCCGCCCTGTTGGCGGCAACAGTGGCGGCAGCGATGGTTGACTTTGACGGCAGCCGCGGCTAGGGAGATGGCAGTGGCAATGGCAGTGGCTGGAAGTGAAAAGCAGCTGGTGATGGTGGCGGGAGCAGGCGAGCCGAGGGCGTGCAGGAAGCAGGAAGCGGGCAGATGGCAGACAGATGGCGGGAGAAAGGCAAGCGGGGCACGCTATGCAGAATCGCAGGCTACCCCCCATCTAATCTGGCTGCATCCGCGATCTGCCAAGTGCATGCACTTACTGAGGCCGTGCTTACCGCAGGAGCTCTGGTCCCGGCTCCGGCTGATCCGTCACGCTCACCACGACCTCCAGTGTTGGGGGGGGTCGGAGGGTCTCCAAGGTGCCACGAGGAGCCGCTAACGCTGGACGCTCTGCTACTCGGCTGCTGCTTGGCCGCCCCGCTCCGCTGCAAAGGTCAGACACGCCCCTTCCTGTTGCCTGGATCTGCTACAACGTTCACCGTGGCAAGAATCGCTAGGTTTCCAATTAGCAAAGTCCGACAAGTCCAAATGGAGTGGCTTTATTAAGACTCTGATGATCAAGGTTCTAACCTTGCTGTATGGTAGTATTACTCTTTATCGAGCCTCAGCATCAGGAAACGTCAGCCTGCAGAGAAGCACTTCAATCCTCCCATGATTGCAACCTGCCATTGGGTTGGGTGAGACTGTTCAAGGCCAGAAAGCCTATTGAGGACTTGCACAAACCTAGCACATAGCACTGTTGAAGTGGACTCATAAGTTTAAACTTATATTTTGTCACATGGGGAATAATGAGGCAAAATTTGGCGGTCACCTCCAGTATCAAATGGGAAATAGCCAGCCTCACTAGGAGGGGACTGAGAGGCTCAGGGATATTACCCAGGCCAATGTTAGCCTGCTGACCTTAAGAGAATGTGGTTATTTTTGAGTGTGTTGCCTCTATGCTTTGGGTGCTTATGTCAAAATACCACTTTTTTCATAAAATTTAGTAATTGACTGGACAATCACCTTCTTGCAGTTACTATTTGTACTTTAAGTCTTGCATCTCTGTATGCCTCATGCCTACCTCCTTTGAAGAGCCTTAGGCTGCTCGACTTGCACCCCCACTGAGAATCAAGTGCTGAAAGGGGTAGTACTTGGGTGAGTTACTCAGGATGCATAGTAGGTCATGCCCGGGACATCAGGAATAAAAGGTCCACCCCACATGGTTGGGACAAGCAACTCCAGCTTTCCCCTTGACCCTCGGAAAGTGGTTATGACAGGGGAATTTTGCAAACATTTTCAATTCTTATGTCAGTTAATGCGATTTATTAAAGCAGCAACAAAATCTTACAAGCAAATGTCACTACATTTCCATTCCATTCCATTGTTAATCTTTATTTCGGCTCAAAGGCCATAAAAGCAGCATAAGTTATCACAATACACAAGTAAAATAGGCGAATTAAATCACAGTTATAAAATATTGCGTAACATTCAAAGAGATCCGAACTCAATGTAGGACTATAAAAAATTCCTGCGTTTTAGCCACATAGCATTTAAAAACCGGGAAACTGCAAATACTATTGGGGGTTGGGTATCATATTTCAGGACCCTCATTGCATGCTCACACTCTCTAAAACCAAGATTTATGCAGATGGGCTTAACCCAACGTTTTCTTTGAATATGATAGATAGGACAAAAAAAGAAAACATGTTTTTCGTCCTCCAGACTAGAGCCACAAGCCGGACAGGCGGTGCTATTATTTAAGGCCCACCTGGAGGTAAACGATCTAAGTGGCAAGCATCCCAATCTCAGTTGGCAGTAAAGCTTCCTAGCGACCGGGGGACTGACCAGATCTAGGAATTCCTCTCTCCTATAATTGTCTTTAATTTGTAGGAACTCGGTCGTCAACCTCCCGGACTCAGCACGTTCATGTAAACACATGAGATGATGGTTTCTGGCCTGTTCGGCCAATTTTGCTTTTGGTAGGGCCGGGCACGAAGTCTCTGGGGAAGTCCATAGTTCAGGTAGACCAATCTTAATGCAGGCATCCTTAACAAAACTCAACCAGGGAATGTTCTTTTGCTTTAATAGGGGCCAAACCCCCATAAATTCCTCCCGATAAGAACCCAGCTCTGCATTAGACCAAAGTCTCTTCCAATATACTAGTGGGCGCAGCATTACCACTTGGTCCATAGGTATCAGGCCGAGATCCAGCCTGATAGGGATCAACGGGGAGCTAGACGGTAAGCCCATCAAACTCCTCACGAAAGAGTTTTCAGTCCTACTTAGACTGTTTGTTCTTGAATGACCCCACAATTCTGCTCCATAGATGAACGCAGCTCTCACTTGGGTCCTATAGATTTCAATCGCTGGTCCCACTGGTTTGGAGACCGAGCCTCTGAATACTTGTGAGATTCCACCAGTGGTTTGGGCAAGTTTCAGAACAGAATTTGTCCCCCCCCATCCAAAGTTTTCTTGCAGGATAATCCCCAGATAACTGAACGTTGTCACCCGCTCAAGGTATACGCCGTTCAGAACTGGGTTAGGCCGTGTATGCTTGGGGGGGTTGAGAATCATGAATTTAGTTTTAGCTAAATTGATCTCTAAGCCCCTTTCAGCGCAGAAATCCACAAAGCCATCCAAGATGCGCTGGATGCCCGTTGACGTTCGGGACAACAACAGAGTATCGTCAGCGAACATCAACGCTGGCACCAGGCCCGTGGCGAGTCTTGGCGCATCTGTATCCCTGATACCCTCCAGGTGTTTAATGAGCCCGTTAATGTATAGACAGAATAGCGTGGGTGCCAACACGCATCCTTGTCGGACTCCACGGTTTACGGGGAAGCGGGAAGACAGGTCGCCATGTTTTCCACATCTGACCTGGGCGAAATTTTTCCTGTGGAGTCTGCTCACAATATCCAGAAGATACAAAGGGACATTTAGAGCCTGAAGCACCTTCCACAGTTTTTCTCGCGGTACCAGGTCAAATGCCGACCTCAGATCAACAAAAATGAGGTAGAGGCTGCCACCCTCTAGATACATGGTCTTCCAGTGAATGATCTGAAGTCGAAAGATCTGGTCAACAGTGGAAATGCCCTCTCTGAAACCCGCTTGCAAAAGGCTTAGGATGTTGTTTTCCGACTCCCAGGACTGTAATCTGTCCAGAATTATACGGCCGAACAGCTTTTGTGTGATGTCAATTAAGCTGATAGGCCTATAATTTCTCAATGAAGTAGTGATAGCTTCAGAACATAAAAATATCCCTAAAGTACCTCCTTGTGGCATGCCATACGGTGACATTCCACAAGGAGGTGCCAAAATGAATTAAAAACTTTGGCAAAGTAGTATCAAAGATATGACTTGTACCAAATTAAGGGGCTATGTTATAGAAACTATGTACTAGTGTAAATAAATAAAGCAAATACATTTGAAAAATTGCTATAGTTTATAATGCAGAAAGTTTTTTACTCACTAGAGGGTCTGTAATTTGTAACATGTTCAATACTAATAGTGCTCCAAAATTATTTTAAAGTATGCTACATGTCAGCACTGCACAAGCACAGATGTCATAGGCACACTGCATGAAAGGAATAAGGGGTAGCAAAGCAGAGCAGCAGGGCCCCCCAATGCAGCACACACACATAACATGCAGAGCACATCAACACTGACAATAAAGTTGCACAAACCGCATCACATCCACAACAGAACACAGGATAAAACTGGCGCCCACTGGGTGTAGAAACTGGCCAATCACAAGTGGCATTGCAGGGAATTGTGGTTACACAATGCACAAGTTCAAACACACATCCGTGATGTTGTCAAAATATCCACTGTCACACAGCAAATAGGCAGCCCCTCCAAAACAGCCACGATGCAGTCTGTATGTGAACATGTAAAATCCGACAACACACATGTGAACACATTGTCAAACTGCATCTTCCCTTCACATTGCAGCGGGACAGTCAACACCTCCTGCAGAACAGCCCGAACCTCTCTTCTCTGATGACAAAGAGGACCACCACAGCTTTGACTCTGATGCCCTCCAAGAGAAACAGTCTCTGCAGCCCATCTCCAGGAGCAGGGCAGCCCAGCTGCAATGGGGACACCCCACCTCATGCACAGACCACACAGCAGGCAGCACCCACCACCACGGCTGCCTCCCAGGACCCCACGAAGAACGCATGGCCTATCCAACGCCGTGTGTTGGGATGCCAGGAGCAGCTGGCTGAACAGGCGCGGGTGGGCTTCGACCGCATGGCAGACAAACTAGATGCCATACGTCGGTGTCTAAGTCCATCAGGGACCACTCACAGTCCCTAACGGACACCCAAAGTCCCCTCCATGCTCTCCAATGAACCATGGCTGACATCGCTAGAGTCCTGACTGTGAGACTAGAATGACTGTCTAGTCAGAGTGGCTCCAATCAGCTCGTCCGGGAGTTGGGACTCATGTGGAGGCTCATGGAGAACATGGCGCAGGCCAATGCGGAAAGAGAGGCTGACACAGCTGCACACCAACAAGAGGAAGCTGGGTTCCACAATGACCTCAAAACCATCCTCATGGCATTGCTGCCACCAGGCCTGGCACTGATGCATGCTGCTGCTACCACTACATCCACATCTCCGCCCCCTGAAGTGTCAGTGCTACACAGTGCGGCAGACATTCCACCTCAGGGCCCTAAGGTGTCACTGCCACACAGTGCTGGGGAAAGGTCAGCACCACCCACACGTGAGGAACATGAGACAGCAGAGGACGAAGATGCGGATGAAACCGCCTTACTGGTACGGAGAAAACTGTAGCATTCATCGCCTACACATGGCCGGTTTCAGCTTGGTTCTGCCCTCTGCATCATAACCTTCCACTGTCCCCTGATACAGTCTGCAACACTCACCTTGGACCTCGCATTGCACTGCCATTTTCTGTATGATCGCCAATGACACAGCTATTAGTCTGCGGACTGAACTCTTCCTCTTCCTTTGGACTAGTCATTCCCTGAAGGACTCTGGCTGGCCCTCCACGGGCCAACATTTGAAAGTGAGGTTTGCATTGCCCTGCACTGCTCATATGCAACACTCCACTGAATGTGCATTAAACATTCCGAATCACACAGATGTGTCGTCTCTATGGTATTTCAGGTGTGGCAGTATGGATGAATGTAGGGTCAGTGAATTCCTCTTACATCCATGTGGGTCATGTAGTTGGACTTGGGTCACAGGGTGACACATTGCCTATTGTTGTCTGGGTGACACAACAACAGCGATACACGCATTTGTTACTTCCTTGTCCAGCCCCATATGGAACCATGCCCAGAGCCCCGGGGTAATTGTTCAACCCTTATGCTGGACTGGCAAACGCCCGGCCAGCCCACTACGCTTACGCTTCGGAGGGGACAACAACACCACATGTGCCAGGACTCCCCTGTAGTGATCTGCTGCTCACAGGTCTAGTTGTCAGCATGCCACGGCCACTCCCTCATGACTGGTTTACACCCATCCAGCACACATGTCACAGCACATGTGACCCTGCCAATAAAAAGGGCCGGACACACTTGCACCACACCATTTCCAACCTCTCTCGGAGTGTATCTGTGTGGTGTGCATGTAGACATGGGGGCCCAGGGGCCTGCGACATCACATTCCACAGACCCAGAGGAGACATGATGGCGTCGCACCACAATACCCAATCATAGAGGGTCCATAACTGTGGGGGAACAGACTTGGTGGCACCAGATACACTACGGCCGGCACAGGCACAGTGCCACGGGACGGTGACTTTCGGTGCACTGAGGTAGGGGCACCTTAAGTGCTGAGCGGGTGTGCAGCCTGCAATGATGCCCCGTCCCTGCAGTTCTGGATGGCTCAGGTTTTGTGTGCCCAGCCGGACTGCAGTGTAGGCCTGAGCCAGAGGGCAGTGCGGGCCTACCACCATGTGGCATCGCCTCCTGGATCACAGAGTTAGTGGTTCCTATGAGGCTGAGTGGGTGTGCAGCCTGCGATGAGGCCGGGTGCACTGGTATGTCCTCTGCCATGGAGTAATAAAGACCCAGCTCCAAATGTGAGACCTGGTGGCCTTTGGAGCAGGGCTGCATGATGTGGAGGGTGCCATGTCCACAGGCCCCTGGCTTGTGGCTTGCAGTGGCACATGGTGGGCCCTCTTTTCTAAACGCCAGTGGCGGAAGGTGTGCAGGGGCGGGCATGCACCGCTGGGCGGAGGGAGGGGCTGGGGTGCAACTGCCTGGGTGCGCAGGGGCAGGCATGCACTGCTGGGCGGCTGGAGGGGCTGGGGTGCAGTTGCCTGGGTGCGCAGGGGCAGACCAGCGATGATGTTGTGTGCAATTGTATGCACTTTGCCATTTAGGTATCTGGACTCTGTTTCAGATGACGGGTCTGTCTCAGATGTGGGACCTGGTGAACTGCACTACATACCAGCACTTGGTTGGAGACACACTGGTGGCAGCAGGTGAGCAGTGTGGCTTGGGTGCACTGTGTCAGCACTCTCTCGCCCTGTCCCTCTCTTCTTTTCTCTATATCTCTCCTTACCCCTCTCTGTCTGTCTATCTTTCTCTCCCCCTCTCTGTCCGTCTATCTCTCTCTCTCTCCCTCTCTGTCCGCCTATCTCTCTCTCTCCCTCTCTGTCCCCCTAACTCTCTTTCCCCCTCTCTGTCCATCTATCTCTCTCTCTCCCTCTCTTTCCCTCTCTCTCCTTTGCTCTCTCTCTGTCCATTGATGTGCGCAGGACACACCTTCTCATTTTTGTCTTGCAGGCTGTGACGTACGGATTGTCCCGAGGGGAGCCGCCATGTGTCTTCATTTCTGTTTATTTTAATAAATTGTCATTTGTTGCTTCGGTGAATGTGTGATGCTCATTTTTGTGACGACACATGCATGTCACCAAATGTGATTGTGGGACATCATGCGGGTTATTTGATATATGATTCCGTGTAGTTGATGTGGCATGTCTTTGGCCGGGGGGGTGCCGGGGAGGGGGGTCCTGGGGGTGGTGAAAGTGGGTGTTGTGGCCTTTTTGGGTGTCCGGCACACATGTTCAGTGGCTCAATGGCATCTGTTGTTCTTCAGGTGTGGCTCTGGGCTGGGTCACTTGCCGGTATGTAGTGCAGTTCACCAGGTCCCACATCTGAGACAGACCTGTCATCTGCAACGGAGTCCAGATACAAGAATAGCACAGTACATACAAGTGCACACGACATCATCGCCTGTCCGCCCCCGCGCACCCAGGCAGCTGCAACCCAACCCCTCCCGCAGCACATCGGTGCATGCCCACCCCTGCGTACCCAGGCAGCTGCACCCCAGCCCCTCGCACTGGCCAGCGGTGCATGCCCGTCCCTGCGCACCCAGGCAGCTGCACCCCATGCACCCTCTATGGTTGGGTCACGTGGTGCGGACGCCATCATTTCACCTCCGGGCCTGTGGAATGTGATGTCTCAGGCCCCTGGGCCCCCATGCCTACATGCAGACCACACGGATACACCCCGAGAGAGGTTGGAAATGGCATCGAGCACGTGCACCTGACCCTTTTCATTGGAAGGGTCACATGTGCTGTGACGCATGTGTTGGATGGGTGTGGTGTGGTGTACACCAGACATGAGGGAGTGGCTGTGGCATGCTGACAACTAGACTTGTGACCAGCAGATATGTCAGTCCAGCATTAGCATTTGAACAATGATCCCGGGGCTCTGGGCGTTGTTCCGTACGGGGCTGGACAAGGAAGTAACAAATGCGTGTGTCGCTGTGATTGCGTCAGCGCCACCCGGACAACATTCAGCAATGTGTCACCCTGTGACCCAAGTCCAATGACATGAGCCACATGAACGTAAGAGGAATTCACTGACCCTACATTCATCCATACTAACACACTTGAAAGACCATAGACACAACACATCTGTGTGATTCGGAATGTTTAATGCACATTCAGGGGTGTGTTTCATCTGGAGCAGTACAGGGCCATGCAAACCCCACTTTCAAATGTTGGCCCGTGGAGGACCAGCCAGAGTCCATCAGGGAATGACAAGTCCATAGGGAGAGGAAGAGTTCAGTCTGCAGTCTGATAGCTGTGTCATTGGCGATCATACTTAAAATGGCAGTCCATTGTGAGGTCCAAGATGAGTGTCGCAGAGTGTATTGGGGAACAGTGGAAGGTGATGATGCAGAGGGCAGAATCAAGCTGAAACCGGCCATGTGCTGGAGATGAATGCTACAGTTTTCTCCGTACCAGTAAGGCGCTTTCATCTGCATCTTCGTCCTCTGCTTTGTCATATGCCTCATGTGTGGGTGGTGCTGGCCTTTCTCCAACACTGTGTGGAAGTGACGCCTCAGGGGTCGGAGGTGGAATGTCTGCTGCACTGTGTGGCACTGTCACTTCAGGGGGCGGAGATGTGATGTAGTGGTAGCAGCAGCATGCATCGGCGCCAGGCCTGGTGGCAGCAATGCCATGACGATAGTTTTGAGGTCATTGTGGAACCCAGCTACCTCTCACTGGTGTGCAGCTGTGACAGCTGCTCTTTCCGCATTGGCCCGCTCCATGTTCTCCATGAGCCTTCGCATGAGTCCCAACTCCCAGGCGAGCTCACTGGAGCCACTCTGACTAGACAGTCGTTCTTGTCTCAGAGTCAGGACTCTGGCGATGTCAGCCATAGTTCGTTGGAGTGCATGGAGCGGACTGCGGGTGTCTGTTAAGAACTGTGAGTGGTCCCTGATGGGACTTAGACACCCACGTATGGCATCTAGTTTATCTGCCATGCGGTCGAAGCCCACCCGCACTTGTTCAGCCAACTGCTCCTGGCACCCACACATACGGCATTGGAAAGCCATGTGTTCTTCATGGGGGTCCTGGGAGGCAGCCGTGGTGGTGGGTGCTGCCTGCTGTGTGGTCTGTGCAGGGGGTGGGGTGTCCCCGTTGCAGCTGGGCTGCTCTGCTCCTGGAGGTGGGCTGCGGAGACTGTCAGTGAACTCTCAGAGGGCGTCGGAGTCGAAGCTGTGGTGGTCCTCTTCATCATCAGAGAAGAGAGTTTCGGGCTGTTCTGCAGGAGGTGTTGACTGTCCCTCTGCAATGTGAAGGGGAGATGCAGTTTGACAATGTTTTCACATGTGTGTTGTCGGATTGTACATGTTCACATACAGACTGCATGACTGTGAACATCTTGGCTGTTTTGGAGAGGCTGCCTATTTTCTGCGGGACAGTGGACATTTTGATAACATCACGGATGTGTGTTTGAACTTGTGCATTGTCTACTCTCATTTCCCTGCAAGGCCACTTGTGATTGGCCAGTGTAGACACTCAGTTGGCGCCAATTGTGTCCTGTGTTCTGTTGTGGACATGTTGGGGTTTGTGCCACTTTGTTGTCAGTGTTCATGTGCTCTGCATGTTATATGTGTGTGCTGCATTGGGGGGTGGCCCCTGCAACTCTGATTTTGCTGCCCCTTCTCCCTTTCATGCGGTGTGCCTTTGACTTCTGTGCTTGTACAGTGCTGAAATGTAGCATACCTGGATACATTGTTCTCTTGGTGGGAGTTGGGGTCTGGGGCATGGTTTGTCTTCACATGTGCTCAGCTCAATTGCGCATGTGTGCCATTGTGCCTTTCTCCCCCCGTCCGCCCAGTCCCTGGTTGTTACTCACCCTGGTGCTGTTATGTTCGGTCCTGTTGAGCAGTGTCCGGTCCCCCGACTCCTGCCACCGTCTCCCCACTGATGACTGTGGACACCATTTCCTCCATGTCGTCCAGCTCCTCCTTAGGCACAGGACTCCCACCTACAGTCTGCATTGCTGCCTTCCGGTTGTTGGGAGTTTCAGCTTTCTTTTGTGCTTGACGTCATTCCAGCGCCTCTTGACCTCTTCCATTGTCCTCTTCAGCACTCAGACTGCATTGACCTTGTCCACAATAGACTGCCATAGACACAGTTGAGGTGACGAACAGTAGTTGATGGTGTTCGACCACCTCTGTTATCAGGATCCTGTGGACTGAAGCGCTTCTTCCTACTCTTCTTCTCCTTGGCGTTCCTTGACCCCGAGGTCCCAGGCAGGTCCTCCGGGGGGCTTGTGGGGATCTGGTTCTCCTCCGTACTTGCTCCGGCAACATCCATTGTGCTTGGTTGTTGTTTGGCATTTGTTTGGCATTTTTTTTTCTACTTTTATGGTGATTGTTCCCGCCTGACGCGTGCAAATTGCAGGCCTGTTGCTGGTTTTTGCTGATTTTTGTATTGCGATTGGCCTCATCGCAGCTTTTTTTGCGTTCGCATTTTGCATTTTTGCGGCGTGGCATTGATTTTATCGCGGTCAGTTGACGCGTTATCTGGTGACTATCGCATGGTACCGCCGTGTTGTGAATACCTGGTTAACACGGCGTAAATTTCCCTCGATGGACCGCGATGTTGAGGGATGCTGTAAGTAACATTTGCGATGGTTATCACACGTTCTTGAGAATATACCCCATTGTGTGCATTATTAGCGTTGTCACCCAAACAGCAGGGCACTTACTTTTAGGAGTGCGTTTGAGCCCTGAAACTGATTTGGTTATCAAAGAAAGCAGACTTACACGTTCAGCATCACTCTATTATCAGGACCGGAAAGGATAGCCCGTATCCACAGGGGATTGAAACTGGAGGATTGCTGAAGTCAGCCTCCCACCGCCGATGCTGCTGGTGCGGGGCGCCTGATGCCGCCAAATAAATAGCATAGCGCGTTGTGCCAACTGCAAAGACATGAAAGACAAAAGTAATGAGAAAAGACGTCTCTAGTATCAAGAGACAACTTGAGCGGTCTGCGACAGTTATGTTGTATAAACTGTATTATTTCCGATGATTGTGGAAGAGCTGTGTATGAAATGAGAACTCTTATTGGGAAAAGAAAAATAACAATAAATGTAAGGGGAATATATTCACCATTACCCAACTGTGCAACGTGCTTGTCATTCTGTTTGCAAAGACGTGAAGTGAAATTGGGTGACAGCTCCAGTGATCTGCAACAAGTACATCTTATGACCCACTTTCTATCAGAAATTGGCGTGACACGAGTAGTGGCTCTGGTTATGAAATAAGAGCTGCTGTAGGAAGAAGAATAGGTTAGAAAAAGAAAATAATAGGATTATTTTAAACAATACCCATCAGAGATGAGGACAACAATAGTTATACTTTCGAATTATATAATAATAGTGCATCAAAATTATGGAGCTGGTAAATGAGCAAACAAAGGATCAAAGTTAAAAAAAAGTGTACAAAATTGGTATAGACACAGGATTTCAAGGAATTAAGGACAAAAACAAGGGGACAGAGTGGTGACAACGCTTCTCCATTTTTCTGATGAATTAAGACCTTGATTGATGGAGTTGCAACGTTCCATCCATTTTAACTTCATTTTTTGTAGAATATGGGTAAAGTCCCTTCCTCTTTCAAGGACAAAAGCCATGTCAATCACTTGTCATTTAAGAACTTCCGCAGTATGAGCCATTTCTGAGAAATGTTGCACCATGGGTGCATTTGGTACTGCAACGAATTCTGCTCTGATGTTGGCAGATCATGTTCTGAATGGGTTGGAATGTTTGTCCAATGTACGGGAGACCACATGGGCACTATATGTAATAGACTACATTGCACGAGTTGCAATTGGAAAGCTAAGTTAAGTTTTAAGATTGTAATGATCAAAATACTTTGTTTCAAAGGAAAAAGTACATGCAATACTATTGCCACACAGAAAATTACCTTTCAGTTGGGGGAGACCGCAGATAGTTTTAAGAGTTCTTGTTCCAGTTGTATTGGGACCTTATGTAGAAGAATGAACCAAATGGTCTTTTATGCTTTCAATTAGATGCCAGTTATTTTAGAACAAATTTAGGGCCTTGGTGGTTACACAAACCATTCTTTCAAGGTGGGCTTATTTTATGCAGTTAGTAGTTCCTCTCTTGGGCAATACCATGCATGTTTCATGGAGTTTTTCACTATGCGTTTTTTGGATAACCCCTTGCCACCAATTTGTCTTGAAAAATGAAGTAGTCATGTTTGTGGGTACAATTCCTGTGAAGACGCAGGAATTGACCAAATGGTAGACAATTCCGTAGTGTCCTAGAGTGACTGCTATCATAGGCCAAGAGGGAGTTCCTTTCTGTGGGCTTTCAATATAGGCTTCTGTAAAGTCTACGCTCTTCACGTTCGATGGTGAGATCAAGGAAAGCTATTTCTGACTTCTGTATGGTGCATGTGAATGTCAGATGTTTTTGAACTTCATTAAGGTAGCTCAAATGTTATTCGAAAAGGTTTTCAGGACCAGATCAGATCAGAAAAATGTTGTCAATGCAACGCTTTGTACATTTTATGTTGGAGTGGAATCTGTTGTGATCTGACAGTACATGTAGTTTTTCAATATGATCAACATAGATTTTTGCCACATAGATATTTGCCAGATTTGGGGCAATAACTGCTCCAATTGAAGTCCCAGAGCATTGCTGGAAAAAATCCCATCTGATTTAAAATAATTAAGGGCAACTCTCAAAGCGTAATGATGAAATCGGTTCAACAGGCCCTCTATTATTTTGATACTGTCCTCCTGTGGTATATTAGTTTAGATAGACATTATGTCTAGTGTAACAAGCCAATCGTTTTTTTCATTGAAGCACATTTCTTCAATGAGGTTGATCATGAAGGTACTGCCCCTGACATATGTTTCCTGAACAGAGACAAAATTTTGATGAACAAATCAATGTAATGTCCTTGTGGTTCTTGGACTGAGCCGTATCCCAACAAGAATGGTCTGCCAGGTGGATTGGTGACATCCTTATGTAGCTTAAGCAGAGCATATGAGACCAGAGTGTGAGGATGTTCAGCATTTAAGTATTCAAATTATTTTTTGGACATGTATCCTTGTTCTTTGGCATTATTGTGACCTTCAGTATTTCATTTTTAATCAATGACAGGGGGTTAGTTGTAGGTCTTTTGCAATGTCTAGTGTCCATGATCTGTCTGTGTAATTCAGTGTCATAATCTGTATGATCTTCATTAACAATCTCTCCTCCCTTGTCTGCTGAATTCAGAATGATAGAATTATCACTTTTCAGAGACAGTAGTGCTTGCCTTTCCGCTAGGGAGAAATTGGAAGAGATAAAAGTTCTAGAGGACTTCAAGTCATTAAGTGCAAAAATAATGATTCCCATTGTGCATTATTCTGTCCATCTTTTTTCCTGAGTGGGACAGGTATGCCCAGAAGTGGGTCCCGTGCTTTCCATGACACTGGAGTCAAGCTAGCCTGCCTGATGAGGGGTGATGCCCTGAAACCGGTCCCAGGAGGCTTGTTTCCAGTCCAGGGAGGGCCTGGCCTGGCAGTTCGGGCTGGACTGTTACCATCGGGAAAAGGGTCAAGACTGATTTGCATATGACTGGCTCTGAACTGGAATGGCATGGGGAGCAAGAAAACAATGGATTTAGGCTCAAATCTCTGTACTGGGGTGAATGTTTGCTATTGTGCAGCATTCTGTTAATCATTTGTTCTTTTTGCATTTGTCACCCCGAGTGGGATGAGTATGCCCAGACGCGGGCCCCGTGCTCTCCATGCCACTGGAGTCAAGCTAGTCTGGCCGATGAGCGGATATGCCCTGAAACTGGTTGGAGGATGCTTGTTTCCAGTCCAGGGAGGACCTGGCCTGGCAATTAGTGCTGGACTGTTCCCATCGGGAACAAGGTCAAGACTGATTTGCATATGGTGGGTCTGAACTGGAATAGCATGGGGAGCAAATAAATAATGGATTTTGGCTCAGATCTCTGTACTGCAGCGAATGATTGCCATTGTTTAGCATTCTGTCCATCATTTTTGGTTTTTTTTTGCTTCAAATAATTAACGGACAAAGGACAACTTTCAAACGTAAGTTATTCTGGTGACATTAAAGAGTTGGCAGGGTAAAAAGTGATGGATGTCATGGGCATATCATAGAATCATATAGAGGTGGAGGTTTTTCAGAGAAGAAAACTTTTAATCTAACTGCAGAAAAACTGAAATAACTCAGATTTGAGAGTACAGAAATAGTTTTTTTCAATAATTACAAAGGTTAAGGCTTTACTAAATAATGATATATATGACGATGAAAGAATGAGTTGGGACATGTTAAAAATTGGTATCTCTTGAGTATTTGTAGTGATGGGAACATCATTTAATGTCCCTCTGGTCCCCATTGATAAAATGTCCTCCTGGTCTGGCATTCCCCAGGGTATTGGTACCATGTTTTGTTCCTGCCTCTGCTTCTCTAGCCTCTTGCTATGTGTCTGTAATAGGGCACAGGTGTAAAGGAAAAGGGTTCCTCATTTCCCTAGTGCCACGCTCCCATGCAAATGAGAGCGTGCCCATTGTTAATGTTCTGGCAAACATTTTGTGCTGGCATGATTTGCATAGAAGGAGGTGTCACTCAAGATTGTGCAGCCCCTTTTGTCATAGCAAAGTGCCCTTTGGGTGCAAAAAGAGAGTGCAAATTTCCTCACCAGTGAGCACCACAGGGCACTCTGTCCTATACCTTTCCTGGTGGGCATCAACAGGAGGAGTAGGTAGCTATCATTAATGCAGTAAGCAAAGTGGCAACAGAACTGGAGAGGATAAGGGTCCATTGCACATCCTTTCTTTACCGTCTACCCATCATGGAGCAGGATGACCAATTGTTCTTCCTAGGTATCCTTGCTACATCAGTGAGGTATGGGTAGAAATTAGGATTGCCAAGGTCCTAACTGCAATGTAGGCACAAAGCCACCCACAGAGCCTTCCCTTGCTAGGCAGACAGGCAAGTTAGCTGGAAGCTGCTGTGTTTAAAAAGACAGGCAGAGGGCAACAAGCAGCGACCATCCATATTCTGCAAACAAGAAAACTTTTCATACAGGGACATTGACAAATTCAGATCCACCCAGCATGTTAATAGTACAATGTTTTAAGTCTTTTCAAGAGGCACATTGGGCCCTATTGCGATACTTTCGGGAACGGCTATGACCATTGGTCGGAGCCTTTCCGACTGCATCGTAATATGCCGGTCGGATTCCTTTCCGACCACCTCATTATGATGGAGGCGGTCGGAAAGGTATCTGAACAGTCATTCCAACTGACTTCTGACGGGCTCGGAGAGCCCATCTGCCAGACGGAAATGCGGCCAGTAATCACAAGGGTGGTTTTTTCTGCCCCTGGGATTACGATGTGGAGTTTCGGCAGCATTTCCGTGCTGGCCTTTCCAACATAAAAAGGCTGTTTGAACTAAATTTTGGGGACCCCAGCAGGGCCCCCTTGGGTGCACGGCCTCCGGGTGCAGGCCGAGAGGGCACCTATTGTGCCCCCCTGTTGACCCCAGCACCTCGTGGCAGGCACCTCAAGGATGAACTGCACCTCCTATTTTACAATGGGAGCATGCATTCCCGCTGTAATACATGCTCCCATTTTAAAGTATATGAATACGACCCAACAGTGTTCAGTTGCACCCTAATTAGTCGGTCAGGACCGCTGATCGAGTGTCGGTCGGTCCCATGACAGAGACGATGTCATAATAGGGCCCTTTTGACTTAAAAAAGAGCTAAACTGACCTTCAGTAGGTGATTCAACGTAAAATAGATGCAGCTAGGTTTATAACTTCAGCTAATCTCTAAATGGTACTGGAACAATTTTCATACGGGGCTTACCATCAACATCACCTCACGAAAGGCAGAGGGGTTGTAAAAAATTCAACTGCTCTTTAAAGAGTGAAGTAGGCAAAGGCAACAAATGTAATGGTGGTAGAGTGAGAAAGTGTATTTTGAACCACATTTTCAAGAATAGTTAACTTAGAACACAATTTGCATCTTGATGGTGAGTGAACTCCTTAGCAATGGCGACAGAGTTCTCACCCCGCCAAGATTAGGGTCTGACCACTGAATTTGAATGCTGGTAAACCATAGTTTTATGACGTTGGAGACTATTTAATCTCTATTGTTGTCAAACTTTTTATCGAATTTTATTTTCAAAAAGAAAATCAAATCCCACTTTGGGATTTTTGTGAAGTTTGCTCCATGTTGATGGATCCATACGTCAAAATTACTATGCATTGATAGGAACTGCGATGATAGTGATTCCTGCCAATGCTAGAAATGTTCACTGGACCATCTGATAAATCTTTAAACTTGGCCTTAAGTACCTCTGTCAGGGTGACAAAGTAATTTACTCCGTTGCACTGGTGGAGGATGGTCCAGCCTCCAAAAAACAAATCAGTCACTAAATTTGCTGCTAAGAGATAATGTCATTCCTATATCATATATGGTCCCCAAAAATCGTACATAAATCACTAGAAACAACCAATGCACTGTTAAATTAATGTTGTTTGAGTAAGTACAGTTTCAGAACTTATGCTAATGATCTATTTAAAATGCAAACCTAGGGAGATGCAGTGTTTCAAAAGAATGGGCATTTCAAATGAATGGGCACTGTACTACAAGCCTTCCACCTTCAAGTGAACAGATTCTGCTGCTTTGAGGAGAAACTAGAGAATTCTGGGACTGAGAGAGCACTTTCTGTTATTTCCTCTCTCACAAATTGTTCTATTTCTTAGTGTTTGAAGCTAGGATGCTGTTTTTAAGAGGGAGGGTCACTTGCTATTGCCACATGGACTGAGTAAAAATAAATTACATATATCCATTGGTGAATGCATAATTGTTCAGTCCTACCTACCTTTCCCTCCAGTCTATACACAAATCCCTAAAACTGCAAAAAGACAGGTCACACAGTGATATGAAGAGGTCATTTGACACTTCTCACTTTCAAACAATGTCTTTGTATTGTTGGCAAAGGCCATGTCATACACCCTCACTACGGCTCTCAAATTGTCCAATGTGAACAGTGTACCATATTTCCAGTTCTTACCTTGTACAAATCATTTGTAAGTGGTGATGAACCATGCCTTCTGCATGATATTCACCTTGTCTTTGTAAGTGGTGATGAACCATGGCTTCTGCATGATATTTACCTTGTCACTGTGAATGTGTCTCACAAGGGGGTTTATGTAGTAAACTCATAACCCATGAAAACTGAGCCAACAGCTAAAATATGTGGATACTGTATCTGCATGTATTTGGTAGCTCTCTAAACAAATATGAATTTCAATGTCAATAATGTCTTGGACTTGACTGTTAGGTCCAACAATGTATTTATTGGGTTGCAATTGTTTTAATCATTAATGGAAATAAGGCATAATTCAGGTTTAATGTTACATTTGTCTGACCACTCAACCAGGTCTTCCAAGATCATAGAGGAGTAGTACTTAGCTTCTGCATCTAAAAGGGAGAGTAACCTGTAACTTGATGGACATGTTCTGTCTCCTCCTTTGTAAATCAGTGTGTTTATTGAACCTTGCCAGCTAGATGAAATATATAGTTTAATAGCTCTGTTTCCTTATATAGTGTGAATAGATGCTCGCTCCAGAAAGATGGATCATTTTTGAAAATTGCTTGAGGAATGTCATTGGGCCCTGGTGCACCATCTCCTCTGCCTTTCTGTATTATGCTTGCTATTTCATCTGCGGAATAAAAGGGCAAATCTGTTTCTACCTTTATGTAGCAAATGCAGTGTTTACCGTAATTCCTTGCAATTTCTTCTGCTAAATAGGATGAGTGATTTAATTTCACATTTAGATTGCAGGTAGTGCCTTTTTCTGCTCTTCCTTTTGCTGCCACTAGATCTTGTTGATGAAAGACATGCTGGTGCTTCCAAGATGGGTATTCTGGGAATGCAATTTCCATAAATCTTTTTGTTAAAAAATGAGCCCACTCGTATTCTTGCACATTTGAAGTGAAGGTGTTTACTTGCCTGTTCAAATTATTTATTATCTCTCAAAAGGTTCTAGCGTTAGTTTTTCTAGTACTGTATAATGATTTTGACCAGAATTTATCATTGCTGTTTTTTTATCTTTCCATAACTTCTTTTTGTACACTTTACTCAACTGACTAACATTATCCTATGCTGTTTGGTCCAGGTCCGTTGTTTTCAGTCTCCTGACAGCTTTCTTTAGTTCACGTTTTAGGATGTAAACCTCTCTTGTTAATTCCTTATAGTTCTTATTCCATTGTGCCTGCTTTTGTTAACCAAACATTAGTGTTGTTAATTTTGCTGTGAAGTGTTCTGTTCCCAAGCTTGTATTTTGTTTGGGACCTCATTTCCACTTGCTGTTATTAACCCCTTTAGTTTGTTTTGGAACTCCTCTATGGTTTCATTTGTCCACATGAAGTGTTTTAAATCAATTGAATAAATGCTTCCCGCTGTTACGGGAGTCACCGGATTTTTGGTTAGGTTTAAATTAAGATGGGTGTGTTGATAAGACTGGTCACTCCTATTGTTATATTCAATCAAAAAAGAGAGGAAGGGCATCAGTGGTAATGAGATTACTGTATAATCAAGTCTGGATCATGTGTTCCCTCCATGAAATGGGTGTTTAGGCGGGATGGCTTCTGTCGATCTGCCATTTAAAACTCTCAATCCTAGGTACTCTAGTGTTTTTACCAAGGGTTGGCCTATATGGGCGAGACAAGTTGTCTTTGGTTGATATTGAGGGTGAATATTCCAGCATATGTTGTCAGCTGCTAATTCCTCATCTTCGTCCGTGGAGTAGAATAGATTGGAATTAAAATATCCTGCCAGCACTTTTTCCCAGGAGGGGTACCTGTATCTCATATCCGAGATTGTGGCAATTAGTGTGGTGTTGTGCGTTTTGTCCCCCCTTACCTGTTGATGTGAAAATGGGTTATGCAATAGTACTGTTCTTGATTTATCTGAGAGGTGTAGTGTGAATTTGATTAGTTGTGCATTGGGTCCAGGAGAAGCTATCTGTTCTGATTTGATGTTCACAAAGACTACCAGGCCTCCTTTCGGACGGCCATATTTCTCGGTTTCTCCGCAGGTATGGTATAGTGTATAAATTCTGCAAGGGGCAATTCCTCCAATGCCCAAGTGTCCTGGTGGGCTATTATGTCACATGTTTCCCAGTCTTGAGGAGGGATGCAGTTTTCCAGCCATTGTGTTGCTCTGGCTATGTTCCATGAAAGAAGGTGAATGTTTCCGTTGTTAGATTTGCCGGATAGCCTTTCTATGGGTCAGTTACCCTTAACTTTGATATATATATTAGAGTATATCTGTCATGCTTTACTCTCTGTCTCTTTTGACACTCTCCTGTACTTCAGTAAATAAGAGTACACAATACCATCACTTAGCAGAAACAAAAAGGAAACTAAAATATAGATCTCCATGCTAAAATATTTAGCAGCAGTTTGTCAGAAAGCACTATCTTATATTTAGTAGCTTGCCTTTGAAAACAAATCAAATGCTCCCCTTTTGAAATCTCTGGCTCTCATTACAAGTTTGTCAGAATAGGGTATGGTATTTTTGACACATGGTATATGCCATTACCCCAGGGTGAATGTTAGACCTGTCAGCCTTAGGTTGGGCTTCCCCAAACGTTTTGCCTTCCTCCTCCATTTTTCCTGATCTCTTTTTGCTGGAATTAGAACTCTACATACTTTACCACTGCTAACCTGGTTTGAATTCATGTTTCACTCCTGCAAGGCCTAGCTCTCCCATAAGATAACATTGGAGATGTCTTATTACAGTTTAGAATAGAATTTCCAAGTGGGAAGAGATGGTCAGTTCAAGTTTGATGTCTCTGGAATCACAATTTTAAATCCTACCTTATGGTTAAGACAGATCTTAAACTTGCCATTCCAAAACTGCTACTTTTAGAAAATGTTCTTTGATCTTTTCTGGCCACTGTTGTTGTTGCAGGCTACTCGTTGTTTCTGATTCTTCTGCACCAGAAAGAGTAAGGGCTGCCTTTCCCACTCTGCTGCGCTATATGCCACTTCACCATCTCCAGTGGCACTGGACCCTTTGATCTTTGCTGGCTACTGTTGTTTTTGAAGGTAACTTGTAGTCCCAGAATCCTGCCCCAGAATGAAGGAGGGCTGTCAGCTGTATTTCCTGAGCCGCCGCACTTTATAGTGTTTCATCATCTCCCGCAGGAGGGGATGAGTGTGGTCCATGTGCGTGCAAAAGCCTAGGCCAGGACAGACTGGTTTTGTGCACGACCTCGCCCAGAGGAGGCCGGGCTGGGCCGCCCCCTGACATCTGCAAGGTCAGAAGGTATACTTGAGACATCCAGTATAATTTGACAACAATTTCAGGACTCGCTCTGGGAACTTTGCCTGCTGCCTGTTGTTTGAAGAAGGTTGGGGTGGGTCATTTATCTCTCGTTCCACAAAACAGGAAATAATTGGCTTCTTAGCAGATATTCTCCTCATCTGTACTTTTACTTGCAGAGAGATTACTAGTCCCAGGAGGCCTTGTCAACTCATAGGAGGAGGAGGAGGACATTAGCACATAAAGCGCTAAGCCACTCCCTGCTGCACACGTCATCGCCTGAAAGCGGTTGGGCTGGGCCAACCCCTTTTTTCCGTCTGAGTTTTGGTATTTTCGTTTTGTATTGGAATGGATAAGTGCAAAAACACCTCAGCAGACCTGGGAGGCATACAGTCTTGCATTGTCCCAAAGAATATGGCCTCTCTAAGTCTTCAATTCTCTCATATCTAACAACAGCAGTGTGGGCAATTAATGACAACATTTGCACAGTGGAGAAACTGTCCCCTCGTCTTGTCCTGAAATCACGAGGGGCACTGCTACAGGGAAGAGTGGCAGGATACAGTTGGATGGGATCACTCATGTAACTGTTATTGTAGATTTTCACCGGTCAGAGACTGAGACCATGATTAGGAATACTCCTAATTATGGCCCCCTGGCATTCAAACATAAAAAAAGCAAAAAGACTGATACAGTCCCTGAGCAGTCAGGATCTAAAGCCAAGGGCAGAATAGCTCTTTCCTCAAATATAATCGATAATGGATGTAAACTGTTTAAAAGTTATATTGACCATTTTAAATTTGATCAATTTCTGTCAATGATAAAGGCTGCAGTTGTAAATGTCCAGAGAAATTGTTGTCTATTGAAGGCAGTTTAAATAATCAATTTTTTGTTGTTGTAAAGCCAACATGTCACTGCGTGCTTCAGTGCCTGGTTCTGTGACGCCATGTATCCGAGAGAACAGGGCAAACAGGGCAAACAGGGCAGAAGACTGTGACACCCAGGGAACTTGTACAGAGAACAACAGGTTTATCCGGTTTATCTAGACATGGAATTCCAATGCCCCCCATTTAGCTAGCTTCCAGCCCAATCATATCTGACTCTAAGGAGAACTTATCAATTCAGCCCGAGTGGCCTGGTGTTTTAGGGCAGGCAAAGCTGGCGGTTCATCTGAGAGGCCATAGTTGTATTTCAGTAAATAAGTCATCTCAAGGGGAGCTGAGTGTTGCAAGTAGTAAAGATGGTCCTGCACTCTCTCGCGTCGTCCTCAGTATTCCTCCTGCCTTGGCCCCTTACGTTGTGGTACTAACTGGGATCCCTGTTTTGAAGCAAGAGGACAGAGATTATTATCCCAGTTTAAGAGACAAGGTTATCTACTGGCAGTACAAACTGTTTGACGAGGGGCAAACTCTGGCCAATAGGCTTATTATGGCTCAGAGGGTGGATTGGGTTGGACCAACTGCCAAAACCTTTCAGGGGATTGTGTAGTCCCTCATTTTGACTGTCCTTGAGCTGTATAATGGTTTGAACCTTGCTATGAGGCTTACCTGTACCTCCATTATCCAGGCTATCCCTCTTGGTTTTTATTGAACGCTGGCAGTTCAAACTCAATCGTGGGCCAGTGAGAGTACCAACAGCACCTGCATAGGGGTTATGAGACTACCTAAGGTTATAAACGTTGTCATACCTACCTGTAGCAGATTTGAGGCTCTGGGGGAAATTCACTCGATTGATTGCATAGTCCCAAATATAGAAGGTATTTTCTCAAGGAGACAACTGGGATTGGGGCTATCGAGGTGCTAAATTAGACAGCAGAAAGAGGGGCTTTGCAGCCCGAAGTACATCTTGGCTTAGAGGAGACATGCCCTGTATTTTGTCTAATATCACAGATCACTGCCTAAATCACAGGGATAGTCTTGGCTGCCAACTCAGGTTGGATATCAGCAAGGGTTTAAATACTGAGGTACTCACCACTGGGGATGCAGAGCAGTTAGCCGTTAGGAGGTGCACACCGAATGGTGTAAGTATCACCACAGTAGTGAATGATCTCTGCACCCCGTAAAGTCCTACAACCAATGAGGATACCATTGTTAGTCCCCTTAGTTTAGCATTCTGGGTGTAGCAGACATAAATAATAAAAGAAATGATCATGATTTGGTTGACTTTTCTTGGATCATTTTCTATAATATGCCTTCAGGAGACATGGGATGTAGAGGGTTTCTTTTTCTGGAAGGCTGCAAATCATATATTAATCCTGGTGTGCCTTCAACAAAGGGACGCCCAAAGGGAGTTAAGTTGATCTTGGTTTCTCTCTTTTTTTCAATTGTAGTATCAATACATGGCAACAAGTTCTGCTAATATGCAATCAATTATTTTTGCCGCCCCTGTGGTTGATGGCCCTAGCCCCCTCCGGTGGCCCTTGTGCTCCCTTTTACGCACTCCATTTTGCTGCCTTCCGTGGTCCCTTGTCTCTCGACTTGTGGGCCCGAGCGGAGGCCAATCTCAACAACTAAGAGTTACCCTGGTTGCTCCAGGCCTGCTCTACAGTCTCTCCAAAGGAGACCTCTCACAGACCTCGTGGGTCTGCACCAGTAGCTGATTTGTTCATCTTGCGTGGGTTGCGGTTGCCAAGGCTTAGTGGATCCATTCCGGACACTAACACCGCAGCGACCCTCATCCGATGTGGGACAGATGCCATCCAGAAGCTGGCCTTCCTTGAAGCCTCCCGGAGCCCGTGGCTGCAGATCCAAGCTACACCTCTTTCCACTTGAAGCACCCGACATTGAAGGGCTCTTTGCTTTGAGCTCCCTGGTCACTGTGCAGTGACCCAGACTCTCTCCCCTCTGCTTTCAGGCTCTTCTCTTCGACTTCTACAACTTCAATCTTCACGGCATCATCGACGCTTTTGGCTAGCAGCACTTTTGAACATTTTCCCATTGAAAATCAGCCCGCGACCCGACATCGGAAACGACCTATGCACCCGGCTTCCCTGGGGCAGGTAACAGTGGTACCTTGGTACTCTCGGGGTAGTGGGCTCCTCAAAAGCTTAAGTCTAAAGTTTTAACTTTGTACTCCTGCTAGAAGTGACTTTAATCTGTGTAAATCAAACCGCGACATTCTCCATAGGCTTTAATAGAGATTCCGATAGCAGCTATTTCCACAGCACGCGCCTCCCGTGGGTCCCCTTCCTCATAACCTGGGGTGGATTCTTAAGGGGCCAGCGATCCTAAGTGCCCTAGGCATTGTCTGTAGAATTGTCGTGGTTCTTATACCACTTTTTTGATATATGGTTTGGTCCCCCCCTGGGGCCCTGTTATTCCTGTGCTATTTATTGTGTTTATAAATGCTTGTTTGAATTTTAACTTTGCCACTAGCCTCATAAAGAGACTGTTGCATTCTGTCTAGAATAAATACATATATTTTATATATATACCTGTGTGGGCTACTCTTTCATTTGGTTATTCAAGAGGTTATTATGGAAAAACAATAAGCTTAACACTCCTTCAAGACTTAGCCTGAAGGCTGCTCTCCACAGCTACCACTAGGATAGCTTTCTTTAAAGGTTGTCTTAAACCTATCATCAATAAGAGTCGAATTGGACTGGTGCAAGGTGTCCCTATAACTAGGAGGCAGCATATGCCAGGCCAACTTCTCACACTTACTCTCCACAAGATGATCAATCAGTTCAGGATCGCCATATTGTTAATGAATGTTGTCACAAACCAATGATTTTTATTCTCTAGTTGTCACCTATTCATTACATCATTATGTCCTTTTTACCTCCTTATCAAAAAAATCATCCATATTTATTATTCTCCGTGAAGCTAATTCAATCTGTATTGGACCAACAATAAAATTACTTGCATGTCCATGTTCTAGAGGCTATTTAGAACTTCTAGTCACAGAGAGAAATTTACCTTCCAATTTTTCATTTTCCTCACCAAAATCTCGTCATCTCCTCACAGTTATTATAGTTTTGCAATTTTATGAATCTTTAATGAGAGTGGCTTATAGCAAAGCCAGTGGTGGCTTCTCCGCTAAGGTGGAGGAGTGTCGCCCCACTGCTTTTAAGCAAAGTGACAAAAATAAAAATAAAATGATAATAACTTGTTGTTATTATAATTTTATTGTTTCCAGCAGCTTTGCAGGCGGGCAGGGCTGCTCCGCTCTTAGAGCAGGGGAAGGGAGGAGAGGTTTGTCCACTCCAGGTGCGCATGATTGCTTCGCAGGCCCTTTGGGGCAGGTCAAACATTCATGCGCACTTTGCATGTTCTCCATGCAGGCTGCATTACAGCCTGCGTGGAGAACATGCCAAGGCCCCCAGTCTCTGTCTGAGCCCCGAACTACGGTGGTCAGACCAATCACAACACTGCATTGCAGCATTGTGATTGGTCAGGCGAGCCTGGGTGCTTACCAATCACAACGCTGCATTGCAGCATTGTGATTGGTCAGTGAAGCGTGGGTGTGCTTCCTGGTTGCTTTTACAGCCCGAGTCCAATGAGGAGAGATGGATCAGAGATCCGGGATGCGGCTATAAGGTAAGTGGGGGCTTTTTTGTTACGTTTTTATACATTCCCCTTCCTCCTCCTCCCAGCACCCTGCCGCCACCATCCCGATCCGTGACAGTCGCCACAGAGCAAAGCATTTGAGCGTACCCAACAGAAACTCTAAAAAAGTGGAAAACATCCCATACTTTAAAACCTGCTGTCTTATCAATCTATTTGAGATATAGAAGTCATTATTTTTGGTATATTAAATTAACTCCACATATCCGTTTGTGCCAGTTGTCACCATGGGAGTGTTTTTTTTTTACATCTGCTGCCAAAAATGGTTGTGCTAAACCGCCAAATCTTATACCTGACACTTCGGAAGTCACTGATCATTTCCTGTTTCTTCTCTACAATATGTGTAGATGTGTAAATCAGACACTATTCCTCTCTCTCTGTCCCAAAGATGATGAATGTGTGTTAGTTCTGTATCGGACAAGTCAACTCCAGTGTCTTTTTAACTTATTGCACATACTTTCAAACATTTTATTTAAAAACTCAACAACAAATCTCAATTTCTCTGCATACATCAATTCAAACAACTATTTTTTGTGTAAGAATATCTTTACGAAATAAACAGACTTATTAAATTACCTCGCCATGGCCATTTATCTCATTCAACATAATATTTTTTCTGACACTTAGCTCATCAATTTTTTATTCAGGTAATTACTCTGTGTCTTATGGTCACCGATCTTTTGAAATTAAGATGTATTCCAATGTCACCACATATTTAAAGGAGATGTAAATTAACTCATAGTTATTAATAAGTATCTATTCAACCTCATTATTTTATAGCACAGATAAGAACATCCAATTGATCTCCTCATTTAGGCTTCATAATACAAGGACCAGCCTGTTGAATTTATATGCAGGTAGACCACAATTTGGCAATGACTACTCCGTCACTACTGTGGGCAAAGTACTCCAACGTCCTGATGGCGTAAGGGCCATTTGAGAATTGACTGTATGTCCGAAAGCCCAATTTAGATGGGTGGACACATAACCGATTTTTACATCCCGTCACTGCCAAGAAAATCTTGGCGGTAAGGGGCAGTAACAAGCTAAAAATGCCCCTCTTGTTATGGGAGATTACCCCCTTAGCAAAAGCAGCATTGCTTTTTTATTTTAAAAAAACAAAAACTCACTTTGGAGGTTTGTGTTTCAAAATAAATAAAACTTTATTGATTTAGGGTAGTGGTCCATCATGCTTGATGGAGTCGAACGGCAAAGTTCCAATACATTCATTACATTAATTCAGTATTTACTGCAATCTTTCCGACAAATTACCAATCCCTAGTCCCTCTTTAACAACTCTGGCATGATGCATGTCTTTTTGTTTTTTCAACAAAAATGTATCTGTCAAATCATCTTTCCGAGTGTTCAAATACATTCTTTCCACTATGTCTATGATCATATATCTAATCTTCAGAGTAGTTCATTTGGATAAAGTGTTTCCCCGATAAACCCGATTCTCTTTCCCTTCTTATTGCACATATATGCTCTAACAATCTACATCAAAATTCTCCTGTATTCATCCCAACATATATTTTATCACAAGGGCAATATATTACATAAATCACATAGTGCGATCTTTAATTAGTGTGATCATTTAATTGTCTATTTACATTTGGTTCTCCAAAACAATCTGTTTACAGAGCACATTTACATATGCCAGCTACATCAGCCGCATGCATGATTTCCTCTCTTATGTGGGAATCCCCACATCTCTGTAACAGATTTTTGTTGATGATGTTGCACTGCATACCTGTGTACGGATTAATTATTGAGCCAGGATCCCCTTTTTTATGCAACGAAGGATTTTGGCAGGTATTTAGTGATATCCTGTTTATTTGGGTAGGCTAAGTAGCAACACTCTGATGACCAAAGAGTTGAGTTGGAAGCAGCCACATTCACTCCTAAACCCAGAACATCTCCCAGGAGGTGTGAACTCTAATTCTTCTCACAGCTCAAAATACAAAAGTAACCACATACATAATCAGACTGATTTGATTGCATCACTGGTAACCCTGAGGATGGCCTTATCTATGCTGAAGCTAACACAGGGGGTGCATGCATTTGCTCTACTGAATCATCCTCCCACCAGTGGGAATATGGCCATTTGGAACTTGAACAAAGGTATCGAAATATCAGAGCATAAAAGATGCTGTGGTAAGATGGTGAGGACAGACTCAGTCAATTTCACAATATCCTGGAAAACTACAGTAGGAGTCAGAGGTTCTCTTTTGCTTTTGAGGCCTCTGATAATGGAAAGAGAAACATGGATGGATTGTTGAGGAGGAGGAAAGCAACAGACTATGATTCCTTCTACAGCCACTTGCTGACTGGTTGACAAATGAAGGAGAATCCATTGAATCAGAGAAAACCTCTTATTATCTTCATTTGACCGAAACCAAAGTGGATGCTAGAGCATCTGTTGAGAAAACAGCTAATAATCAAGCAATGGCTCACAAGAGATGAAAGGTTTTTTTATCAATTTTTTGGGCATAAATGGTTGTGTGGCCAAAAATGCAGGAAATTCCTTTGTGACATGAGCTCACTACCATGGCTCTCATAACAAGTGAACTCCTAATTTTATTGGAGCTCGGTTACCTGCCCCATTGGAATTATGAGATCTATGGAACACTGCAAATCTCTTAACTTTCACCTGAAGATTTTGGCTGCTAAAAGTAGCCAAATGTTTGTGGTTTAAAGTTCAACCCAAAATGAGGAACTGCTGAGGGAATAAGACCCGGAATTACTGGTACTCTGGTAATTCCTCATTTCTTAATAGACCCTCAGCATCCAACTCGTAATGGACTGGAATTTCACCAACCCCTTCCTTGAGTTATCAGTAGCCCCGGTTTCAATAACTCCAGGAATGGGGACAATTATGTCCATTTACCTGACCAATCAAAATTAGGACTAGGCAGAGTTTGCGGAGTTATACTCCACGCAATTCTGCAGTGTTACCAGAAAACTCAGCAAAATTCCATGGATTTCCTCGAGCGGGTAGAGCAGGACAGTATAAACATGCACAGCACAATGTTTCACCCCAGCTCTACATGTGTACACATAACACTTTAAACAATGCTCGCTCCCTAATCCTCTCTTGTGTACCTACACTGGCTCCTTGCAGCTTCACCCTCTTAGTACTCCTCCGTTGAACACGCTGCTTGCCAGTGTGTGCCTTACATAATGGCAGCATCACCCCCGGCTCTTAAAGTGACCTACTCATTGCAACTCGGCGTACACAAGGGGCAGATTTAAAAGAAAGTGATGCATCTGTACAGATGCGTCACTTTCCTTGCGCCACCCTTAGAAACCCTTGCGCCACCATAGATGTGCTGTATTTACAATACAGCGCACTATGGCGCAAGGATTGACAGATGCGTCAGAAATTCTGACGCATCGGTTGGCGGAAAAGTCACGCATTGCTGGAGTCGTATCGCAAGCACGATGCAACTCCAGCAATGCGTGTTGAGGCCTATTCCTACTACACTGCATCAATACTTATGGCTGCTTGAAGCAGGTGTAAGGTTTTGACGCAGTGGCATCCTAAAAGTGGCGCAGTAAAATCTTGTAGATTTCACTGAGTCACTTTTACGAGGCCTTCCTGCGTGGGAACGCCCACCCTACCTACATTATACCTGACGCAGGTGTAATATCAAGCTGGGCTTTCCTACATCACACATCTCCCTAGATGTGTCACGTTGTAAATTTGCCACATTTTTTCTGCCACTGTTGCGTCCCAAAAGGGATGCAACAGCAGCATAAAAGTGACACAAGGGGCTTGTAAATCTGCCCCAAAGTTTTCTTTCTTGAAAATGTTTCACTGAGAGTTGGCAGTAATCCCGGTGACCACTGCCTACTCTTCCCAAACATTGTTCAACACTCACAAAGGGAAAGGGTTCCATTTCCATTTTGCAAATGGACTACATTCCCAATTTGTGGGTTGGTAACTTTTCTATGGTTTGCAACCGGAGTTACAGTCACTAACTATGCTTACACTGCATACTGATTCTGGAGTTAGAAGGGACAAGCACAACTTGCCCCTTCCAAAGAGCAAGTTGGTAGATGGATGAAATCCTAGTTTAGGATTCAGTAAATCTTTACTGACTCCAAAAAATGTGATTCATAAATTGCAAAGCGCATTTGAAGGAACAGTCTCCCATTCAGACTGAAAAAATGGTTGATTCTTCTGATACATCTGACTTTTAGTTTTAATGTTCACTCATGACTTCTGAAATGTAACTTTATTGCTAATTCCAAACTCTGAACTGCCACTTTGAAATCCTGAGTAACTATGTGTCTATTCGCAATCGTTGCTAAGACAACAAATTTGCCTGGCTACAATCAGACCTCCATGTAGACCTTGGCAGTTCTGCACTTTTCAGTAACTGTAGATCGGCTTCAAAACACATAGCTGACATAGCTGATCTTATACTCACGAACCTGACCTCATAATTTTGACTGAAACATGGTTAAATGAGTCGTCCACACCTATCCTTGACATACTGGTTCCCCCCTACCATAACATCACCAGATTTGACAGACCCGATAGACCAGGAGGCTGTATTGCCTGCATTCACCTGAACAGTCTCTCAGTGAACCACGCACATTCACCGGTTTTATCTTCATGTGAATACCTCCGTTTAGATATCACAAGTAATACCAAACCAATCTGTTCACTGCACATATTCTACCACCCCCTAGGTGACAACCTCACCTTCATCGAACACTTCATGGATATCGTGACTACAAATACTTGACAACAAAATACCCAAATATTCCTCGGAGATCTCAGTCTCCATTGGAATGACCTTAAGGAACCAGCAGTAAATAGCCTCAAAAAATTCCTCTCGGACCTTGACCTTATCCAAATCTGCAACAGCCCCACACATGACAAAGGCTCAATTCTTGATTTGGTTATTGCCAATGCTGAGGCCATTCAGCTTCACACGATCCTCTCCTGTGTTTGGTCTGATCATCATCCCATCACTTTCTTCATCAAGGGATCAGTACAATTACGCTCAACGCAACCTACAAGACATAAAATATGGAAGAGGAACCTAAAAAACACCTACATGGACCTACCCGCATCCACCAGTGTCAACCACCTGCTCCCCCGTAAGACTTATCTTATGTTCAAGCTTTGACAAACCACTACTTAAACTCTATGACCACGATTTTAGACACAACCGCTCCATTACAAATGATGAGGCTCTCCACAAAAGACTCAAAAACCTGGTATGATGGTAGACTCAATGAGGACAGACAAACCCTAAGACTAGTTGAACGGCGATGAAGATCATCACCATCCCCTGACCACCCCCAACTGCTTAGAGCCACCAGAAACTCCTATTATAGAAAGATCAGACACTCAAAAGCAAACTTTTTCAAAAATAAGTTACACCATCCAAAATATATACCCCAAAAACTATTTGTACTAGTCAAAACTCAATCTATTGGCTTATCTCCCCCTCCTCCAAGCTAGACAATGTGCACCCCCCAGCTGCGAAGAATTTGCCACCTTCTTCACGAAGAAGACAGAATATTTGAAGATGGACCTACTTAATGCCTTAGAAGCTCAGACTGACACTCAGAAGGACACGTCATTTCCCACTCCAGCAACCCCAATCACTTTCACATCTAAGTTCGCCCTCAAAAATAACGCCGCATGGACCTCCTTCACAACTTTCAGTGAAGAAGTAATACTAAAAGCGCTCACATCCTTGAACCCCACCAACCACTTCTCAGACCCTCTTCCCGCAAATTACCTAAACGACTTCATACTGCTGCTACTGCCACTTTGGACAAAGATTATCAAAGCCTCTTTACTCCTAGGAATCATTCCTAAAATTCTTAAATCGTGGAAATTGTCCCCCATCTTAAAAAAACCTACGGCGGACCCCACGGACTTAAATAATTGCTGCCCAATTTCCAACACCCCAACTCTGGCTAAACTCCTAGAAAAATGTGTACTCATCCAGTTGGACAACCACATCGCCCACTTCAACCTGCTCAATCAATACCAATCTGGCTTCCGTGCAGGTAATAGTACAGAATCGGCTATGACTTACATAGTAGATGACGCACTAAAAATCCTAGACCAGAACGAAGCCTGCCTGCTAATCCTGCTTGATTTATCTTAGGCTTTTGACACCGTCAAACATGACTATCTCCTAGACCTCTTAAAATATAGGATGGGCCTATCAGGGTCAGTACTAAATTTGTTCACCTCTTTCCTCCAAAATAGATTCCAAAGTTTCAAGGTCAATCAATCCTTGTCCATGGCCGTCCCAGTCACATTAGGAGTCCCGCAGGGCTCTTCCCTCTCACCTACACTGTTCAACCTATTCATGGAGCCGCTCACTAATATCCTCAGCTCATCAAATATCCATTATCACATGTACGCAGATGATACGCAACTATATTTAAAGATAAAATCTCTGGAGGACATCAAATCTCTCAATCTAAGGCTACAAAAAAACTCTGCCTTGACTGACCGAAAACTAACTCAAGCTAAACATCCTCAAAGCTGAATTCCTACTAATCGCTCCAATTAAACAATCATCCATTATACAAGAATGGCTTAAACAACAAACAGCGCTCAACTGCCAACCTCTTATCATTGACTCAGCAAAATTGCCGGGAGTAACTCTGGACAGAAATCTAAACATGCAGAAACACATCAGTGCCGCAGCAAAATGGGCAAACTTTCAGAAGAACACTTTGAGAAAATTAAAACCCTTCCTTCCTGCAAAGGACTTCAAACTGGCAGCACAAGCACTAGTAATCTCAAGACTGGATTATGGTAGTGCAACCCTCTCTGGCCTCCCCAGATCTACAACGGCCCTTCTAAGAGCATCAATCAACTCAGCGGCCAGGCTCATCAAAGGTTCAAAAAGAAACTGCCACATTTCCCCTGACCTTAAAGCCCTCAACAGGCTAGCTTTCGAAGCAAGAATTCAACAAAAAATCGCCTTCATGACTCACAAAGCCCTACATCACAACACTTCGAGGTATCTGGACCAGAAACTGGTGCTCTCATGCGGCAACAGATCCTCCAGGAGCGCCAGCAATCTTCTTCTGAAACCTCAAAGACTTACCAAAAAGAAAGCATATAATCGCGCCTTCTATGGAATCGCTCCAAGGATTTGGAATGCACTACCCCCAGAAACCAGACTGAATCACTCTACTGCCTCTGTAAAAAAAGAAGTAAAATCTCTTCTCATGACTAAATTCACATGATCATTGCATCTATCTCTCATATCGGCTACCTCTATTGTAGGAGATTACATTGAAATACAGTGTTCTTTTGTTCAACTATCTTCCTTGTAAAGCGCTCTGATACCCGCAAGGGTCATGGTCGCACTATATAAAACCTTCAAATTAAAAATAAATAAATATACTGGCTGAAATTTGCTAAATCTATCTGTTGAAATTACTGAAAACTGCTCTAAAGGAACATCTCACATAGCAAGATTTGACGCACTTACCTCATACCCACTAAACAGTTACTGTAATTATGTTGATATGCATGCATAAGAAATGTATGTCCCATCTATTAAGTTATTGTTTATCATCTATTGTCTTGTTAAAACACTTTGAAAACATATACATCTCAGTTTAATAATAATGCAGTAGCACCAATCTCTGTAGGCTTTGTGTGTTAACTTACTATATGCTTTGTGAGATGCACAAATGAGGAAATTATGCATTGGTGAAAATCTGCCCAATTTGCACCATTCATACTTTCTATTTTTTTTTTTTTTTTTTATATTTTTTTATTGATTACACCATTGCACAGTTAGCACATATCTTCGTACAGTCTCCATTAATAAATTTAGATTCTCATAAACCATTACATATCATAGCGTTTCAAAACATCCTACATATATCGATACATTGTTTCAACATCTGATAACTCAAATTCGTCTCAACTCTCCTAATATTATCCTCTCAGACCCAGGCCCTCTCTCCATTTTATGATGGGGTCCCATATCCTTACCCCCAGTTTTCTCCCTGTTATGCCTTTCCGAGCATATATATTTTTTTCCAAATTATAGGTAGATAACAGGTTAGCGAGCCAGCTTTGCATTCCTGGGGGATTTTTATCCAGCCATGCCCTGGCTATACAAAGTCTAAAGACTGCCATTGCGACAAAAATAAACTCTTTCTGGACAATGTTGGTATCTGTGACTATCCCTAACAATATTTCGGGAGGATTTAACATAATCTGGATGTTCAGGGAGGCATCCAGAAACTTCTCTATATCTTTTAACACTGTAAGGATTTGCGGGCAAACAGCAAATATATGAATTAGGTCTGCAGCAGGGGAACTACATCTTGGGCAAGTGATACCTGTCGTACCCCCCATTTTGCTATCTTTGCTGGGGTGTAATATAGCGAGTAGAGGGTTTTATACTGCTGTGATTGCAATGGCGCTGAGCAGAGGAGAGTGCGCCCTAGATCCAGTGACTCTTTAAACCAACTAGCCTCACCTGTCAGCTTATCTGCCCACTTCTCACTATACTTCTCCATATCATCTGATTTTCCTGCTACCAGGTTTGCGTAAAAACTCCTAATAGAGCAATCCCCCCTAATCTTATTTTCTCCAGTATTTCTACCTTGCCAAACCCGATCCTCTCTCCCTGCTTATTCCCCAGAAAGCTTCTTAACTGCAAAAATTTAAAAAAATCCCTCCTATCTAAGCCAAACCTGTTCACTAAATCCGTAAATTGAAACACCTCCTCCGTATTCCTCAAGTCCCCCATCTGTACTACCCCCTTCTCCATCCAGCCCGCCAAAGTGTTGTCCCAAAAAATCTGCCTTGGTAGGGAGACATTTTTATAAAACCTAGTATATCTGTGATACCGGCCCAAACCAATTTTTTTCCTCACTGCATTCCATATCTTAATTGCGGCTTGGACCGTCTTAAACCTAGTTCTTTTGTAATACGCAAAGTCAATACATTTAAGAAAGGAATTCTCCGCTTCTGGTCCCAACACGATAGAGTATATCCTAGATGAGTCATTTAGTGTTGTATCGTCCAGACCGCCCCCGCCTAGCAGCCCACGCATATATTGCAGTGCAGATGCCCAGTAATACAGTCTGAAATCTGGGGCTCCCCAACCTCCTCTCTCTCTAGGCAGAGACATAAAACGATATGCCCTGCGGGTCTTGCCATGGGCCCAAATAAATCTAATTAAAATATTGTCAAGATCTTTAAACCATTTTACCTCAAACCATAATGGTATTGTCCTATAAAAATACAAGAATTTTGGTAATATTAACATTTTTATAACATTGGTGCAGCCCACAAGAGACAAATGCATATTATTCAAACGATCCAGATCTGTCTTAACTTTTACCATCAAGGGCGCCAGGTTCTTCTGTATTAGTAAGTCTAAATCTGCTGTGATTGCAACCCCCAGATACGTCGCTGAATCGGTGACTCTATGATCGTTGAACACAGTATATTGATTACATATTATTTGCGTTTTGGAGCTATTTAGGCTGTACCCCGATATTTGTCCAAATCTTTGGGCTTCAGATTCGATTTCACCTATGGCCGTACTGGGGTTGGGTGTCAGTATAGCCACGTCGTCAGCATAAGCTAAAGACTTTACCTCACATCCATTCAGCCTTATTGGAGGAATCATTACGTTACCCTCTATTTTCCTTATTAGTGGATCCAGATAAAGAGCAAATAGTAATGGGGAAGATGGACAGCCCTGTCTAGTCCCTCTCCCAATGTTAACTGCTGCCGATTTACCCCTATTAACTCTAATCCTTCCTGTCGGGTTCTTATACAGAGTCTGCATTGCGGTTATAAAACTATTCCCCAGTCCGTTCCACTTTAGTGTATGCCATAGGTATTCCCATGAGACCCTATCGAACGCCTTTTCGGCGTCCAAGAAGAGTGCCGCGATAGGGTCTCCCAGGACACCAGCCGCATCAATTGCTGTAATCACCTGCCTAACATGTTGTGTAGTACTTTTGCCTGGAATGAACCCATGTTGAGTATGGCTTACTAATCCCTCTATTACCTCTGCGAGTCTTGTTGCTAGTATCTTGGAGTAGATCTTATTGTCTGCGTTCATCAGTGTAATAGGCCTGTATGACCCTGGGAGTGTCGGATTTTTTCCTTTTTTTAAAATAACAATAATATCCGCTTCCCCCCATGTTTCTGGGATCTTGACCCCCTTCTGCGCTTCAATCATGACATTAAACATGTCCAATCCCATGGCCTGATAAAACACTTTGTAAAACTCCACTGGGAGCTGGTGTGGGCCGGCTGCTTTACCTGCTGGTAGCCTAGTTAATGCCGTAAAGAATTCCTTGAGACTAAAGGGGGAATCCAACCTATCCTTTTCTTCCGTAGATATACCCGGAGGGGTGATAGCGCTAAGATAGCTTTGAACCTCGCTCATAGATCCTCCCCCGCCCCTGGTATATAGCTCTTCATAAAACTGCCTGAACGCTTCTCTTACTTCAGTCTTTTCAGTAACCCTAATTCCATTCCGATCCGTAATCTCTACAATATCTGATGCTGCTAGTCTCTGTCTGGTGCGTGCTGCTAGTAAGCGGCCTACCTTCTCACTTAGTTCGTAAGCCGCTTCCTTTTTTGTTAAATAATTCTCTACTGCTTTTTTTGAGATGGAGTGAGAATAGTAAATTAATTATGTTCAGTGTCCAGCAGTTATCTTAATTAAATATAGAGTGGAGTGGGAATAGTAAATTAATTAAGTTCAATGTCCAGCACCTACTCTAATTTAATATAGGTTGGAGTGAGAATAGTAAATTAATTAAGTTCAGTGTCCAGCACTTATCTTAATTAAATATAGACTGGAGTGGGAATAGTAAATTAATTCAGTTCAGTGTCCAGCACATACTCTAATTAAATATAGGTTGGAGTGAGAATATCAATTCAATTCAAATAGACTTTATTCGGATTTCACAGACCATCCATAAAAGCACATAATCAGACATTTTAAAATACACATCAAACTACAATTTTGGGCCGTCAGACATTACATATAAAAATATAATTTATAAAAAGACAGCAATGAAAACACAAGAACCTACTAACTGGGCTGTACATAATACAACTGAATAATATGTTAAATTCCATCAAGACATATTTTAAAGTGCAAAGTGAATGTTTAACAAAGCTAATCAATTTTCAACGACCTGCGTGAGCATACAATTGCTTTAAGGAAGCTACTAACTCTAAAAATTAATTCATCAGATCCTAGCATTAAAAAGTGTCTATAGGCAAGGTTGTGGCTAAGCAAATCATATTTCTTACAATATGGTATTAGATAATGTTTTGTGAATTTCATATAAAATCCACAACCGAAGATAAAATGGAGCATACTCTGGGTTCCACCGTGGTCACAAGGACAATATAGTTTTTCCAAATTTTTAGTATAACCCAGTGGAAAGCAGATGAGATTTATGATGCTCCTGTCCCTGAATCTAAATAATAAACATCTAGTCCATCTACCCAGTTTTTTACATCAGTAAGGCTGGGGGGACATCGGGGATTCAATATGAGATTCCTGGATTGATAAATAGTCGACTGTGGATTGTTTCACAAAAACTGCTCTTTCCCTTTCATTCTGGAAATGCTGATAGAGTGCACTTCTCACCAAATTTTTATGAGAGGCGTCAATCCTATCTGGATATGTGAACAGGTGTCCGTAATTGACGCTCTTAAGGCTGCTCTCTACCGCATTAATCCATGGGATTAGGGCTACATTATCACTTTTCAGACAGTCTAAAATAATCTCACGAGTCAATGAAGCTGCCGAGTTTTGCCATATCCTTAGCCAAAATAATGCAGGTCTTGCTCTAATAAAATCCTCAACATATTTTAATTTTAATTCATTGTGACAAACAAAAGTCGGTGCGCTAATAACTCCCCCCAGGATTTTTCGACAAAATCTGTTCTCTTCGCTCTGTATTGGTTTACAGTTTGTGAACCCCCAAACTTCTGCACCATATGTGCCAGTTGGGAGACATTGGGTTCGATAAATTTGTAATAGGCTAAGAACCACATCAGCCTGACGCGGTTGGCGTAGGGAGGTGATAGAATTAATTGATTTTGAGAGTTTATTTCTCCCCATCGCCACGTGTGGTTGCCATGCACCACTATTAGAGAATAAGAGGCCCAGATAGGGGAAAGTGCATGTGCTTTTTAGAATGTTTGAACCTATCACAATCTTTGGGATTTTATAATTTTTAGGGCCGCAAGTCATGATAAACGATTTGTTAAAATTAGTGCACAGCCCAAGATCGGACATATAATTAACGAATCCCGTTATTAAAATACGTAGAGCATTCGGAGTGCGGCCCATAAGGACCGCATCATCAGCGTAGAGTAACGCCGGGATAGGTTTCTTATTGATAATTGGAACGTCCTTTGTCAAATTGCACAGGGAATGCGTTAATTCATTGATGTATAAGATAAAAAGCAAGGGGGCCAAGACACAGCCCTGTCTTACCCCCTTGCTAATTAAAATCTCATTTGAGACCTCACCATCATTATTTAGACGAACTCGGGCTTTCAAGTTACGATGAAGATTAGCCAGAAAGTGAACTAGGGGTTCGTCCAAACCATAATTTAAAAGAATGGACCACAAGCGAGAGCGATTAACGAAATCAAACGCTGAGCTTAGGTCCATAAAGCCAAAGTACAGAGGAGATCGTTTAGCTTTCGTGTATTTGGCCATTATGAGGTTAAGGTTTAGACATTGTTCCACCGTCCCAAGCTTGCTCCGAAAGCCGAGCTGGCAACGGTGGATGATGGAGTTATCGTCTGCCCAAGTGCTTATTTTGTCAAACAAGACCCTGCCAAGGACCTTCAGGGTGTTGTCGATCAAAGATATTGGACGATAACACCCCGGGTCCATCCTATTTCCCTTTTTAAAAATAGGCACAATGGTACTGCAAGACCATGTGGGAGGGATAGATTCCTTACCTAAATTATTAAAGAGATTACAAAGTAGGGGGGCCCAAAACCATGTATTTGATTTTATCTGGTCGATGGACAGACCATCCGGGCCAGGGGCCTTGTTGCCAGCACTATTTGCGATGGCTTCCTCCACCTCCTCTAGTGTAATGACTACAGTATCATCTGGGAAAGTGTCCTCAGCAGAATTCCCAGCTGTGGCATAGAGCTTAGAAAAATGGCTGACCCATGAATCACCTGTGATATTACAATTTATCGGGGTGATATTACAGCCCAGGGCTCTCAAACTTTTTACTTCTTTCCAGAAGCCGGTAGTGTCTTTTAGGGCGGTTGTTTTGGTGAGATTATCCCAATGGCTTATTAGGAGCTCTTCAGTTCTTGTTTTTAAAACCTGTTTATATTTAAAACGTAGTGAACTAACAAGGGAAATTACTCGGGGTTTAGCTTCAAGAGCTTTCCTGAGTTCTCTATTAGCCCTGGAGCAATTGGTATCAAACCATCTTTGAGTGTTTGTATTATGTTCTAATACCGGTCTGGAAATAGCCCTTTTTATTGCTGCACATAGATCACAAAAGGATCTAGTAATATCAGGTCCACCAAGTGTTAAACAGTTGGAAATCAACAGGGGATTATTCTTAATTACATTGGTCAAGATCTCTCGGTTATTAATCCCTCTCCAGATGATTCTTAGTCTATCAGACGATACATTAATATTTTGAGCTCCGACCTCACAAAGACCTACAGGCTTTTTAATAGATTTAAGATGAATTACTAATGGTAGATGGTCACTGTATGGGCTACTGACAACCTTAGATTTAATTAACACTTCACTAAGGGGGGGAGAGGTAAACATATAATCAATCGTGGTTGAAGAACCACGACCAATATACGTGGGGGCCGGTACCTTTCCCTCATCAATTCCAAAATGGCCCATGACATCATCTAGATCTCTACATTGTAAAAGATCCAATAATTCCGAGCCTCGTCTACAGGGCGGAGATGTAGTATAAATATGAGCATTAAAGTCTCCGCCAACACAAATACCATCGAATAAACCGTATTTTTCACCATCCACAACATCATCTATAAACTTAAACAGTTCTAAAAAGGTGGGGTTAGGATGGTTGACAAAATCATTATTATAAAAATTTATAAAACAAATCTTTACCCTTGCAGAATATTTAACGGCTACCAGATTTTTACTAACCACATTTAGAGGTTCAATTTTCGTATCCTTAGAAATTTTTGCCCAGATAGATAGACCGCCACTTGGACGTCCCAAGGCAGGGGTCGGTACAATAAGATTGTGGCAAAAGAAACCCTCCAACAATTGGATAGATGTACACCATGTTTCCTGTAACATTACCACATCAAAGTTACTTATCCAGGTAACCCATTCTTTGATTTTCATCTTACCTGGGAGCCCTGCAATATTCCAACTAATGACACTTAGGGTGTCAGTTGATGGACTAATGGTAGAGGGAGTAGGAATAGTGGGACAGTCTGAACAAGCTACATGTGGTAGGACTAATCTATCTGGACAAGATTTATTGGTGCGTATAGAGTTGACCGTATCCAATGGGACTGTGCTAGCAACCTTATCCACCGTGGTGGGAAATGTTGATGGTTGTCAGTCTAAACTTTCTAAGTCCGATAAGGCGGAGAATCTATTAGCTATAGGGACGGTGTAAGAGGCTGTCTGAGTTGGTCTCTGGGGGGGCCTATAAAAAAACCCCAAAGGGTGGAGGCTTATTGTGGTGGATGTACTGGCATAGGTGTTACGTGTGTCCATGAAATATTTCACAAAGTTCGGATGTCTAAAGTTAATGACTATACAATCCCCGCTAATATTTTTCTGTTGTGGCCCCACCCAGCTTACCCTACGAGTTAGTATAATTTCATTTGATATGTTCCATCTTGCCCCTCTGTGTTTTGTCAGCCAATTAATGCATTTATTATGTAGTTGTACCCATGACTCACTTTGACCTTCTTTCAGAGCAGGTACGCCAGCTAACACTAAGACATACGGGCAAGATTCTGGGGGTAGGTTGAGGAACTGCCCTAAATTATTAGCAGGTCTGTTTCTTACTAATAGGCCTCCGCCAGCCCTTGTATCCTCCGGAGTAATGCCTATCCTATCTGTTCGGGGGACTAGCGGGGTCTTGGCATCCGGGATAGAGGTACCAGTTATTGTTCCTTCTAGACCAGGGGGGTCATGATCAGAACCCGTGGACAATGTAGGTAAAATGTTAGCAGAGGTACTGTTAGATGGCACAATTTTATCAACAGTAAGACCCTGCATATTTACACGGCTGAAATCAGTGGCGACATTCTGATACCCCTCCCTCAGATCCTTGCATAAGGTTTCTAATTTACTCATAATTTTATCACCTCTAACAACGTCTAAGTTAATAGATCCTTTCCTTTTTATTTCCTCTTTTTTAACAAGGTTTTCGATTTTGTCCAGTCTCTTAAAAACAGTATTAAATTGTTTGACTATTTGAATTTCAACTTGTTTAAAAATAGTATCAACAATCGTTTCTATCAAGTTGCCATTGGATTTGAGTAAACAGTTTTGATCGGTGACCTCAGTCTGGGTACTGACTGTATTGACGCTACTCTCCTTGGATGACATAGAGACTCTACAAATACTTTTGTCCGCGGTTGGTGACTCTAATCTTTGTGTGAGAGTAGTAGGTCTCTCGGGTCCTTCATCCAATGGAAATGACGAGAGTAGTGAGTCCTCATTGGCACTTGATGTTACTATTTCACAGTCTTTGGCTTTATCTTAATTCCACAAACTCTGTGGCGTTGGTTGATTTCTGCATCGACCTAATTGTTTCCTTTTATTTACTATACTTTTCTCTGGGCCTCTCTTACGTTTCTCTCTTACAGGTTTGTTGGAGCGTGGCATTTTGTCTGGTGCTGGCTCCGCTTGACAGTCTGTTGCAACAATAGTCCGCAAACTAGATTTTCCAGTGGTCATACTTAGAGTGTCCACGTTGCTATTTGTTTTAACGACTGTTACTATGGGGGAGAGGGGGAGGTCCGGATTAGATAAAGCCTTAGGTGATTGTGAACATGGCACAGTAGTAGTAGTGGTGGGGAATCCAAAAGACATTCTACGTTCAGTGTCAGCGATCTCATTTGTAACCATAGTGAGAGCATTGGCCAACAATGCATCTATTGATGTGGGCGAATCAACAGGGGCGGTAGTAACAGAGCAGGTAGTTTTCGTAGTACGTTTACCCATGCTTGAAGTAGTTACCTGTTTCGTATGTAGACTCAAGGGGGATGGCCCAGCCCGGCCTCTTCCGTCCACTGAGGGCCACAGAGGGCCCGCCCTTTGCCCGGGCTTAGCCCGGCGCCGCCCGCGCGCGTCCCGCAAGGCGAAGGGCGGCGTCAGTTTTGTAGCGCCTTCGGGCGCGAAAATGCGGCACTTCCGGGGTGCCAAGGATCATGGGAGATGTAGTTTCCCAAGCGTCTCCCCCCACACAGCGGTCGCGTTCGTCCGGCGACGGCGGGAGGGAGATTCAGGCGTCAACAGGGAAGGCTGCCCCAAGGATCAGGATGCACAGCAGGTAAGAGCAACAACACTCAGGGGTTGTTTCCACTTCGTAGCACCGGACCCGGAGTGAGAATAGTAAATTTATTAAGTTCAGTGTCCAGCACTTATCTTAATTTAATATAGACTGGAGTGGGAATAGTAAATTTTTTTAGTTCATTGTCCAGCACCTACCCTAATTTAATATAGGTTGGAGTGAGAATAGTAAATTAATTAAGTTCAGTGTCCAGCAGTTATCTTAATTAAATATAGACTGGAATGGGAATAGTAAATTAATTAAGTTCAGTGTCCAGCACCTACTCTAATTTAATATAGGTTGGAGTGAGAATAGTAAATTAATTATGTTCAGTGTCCAGCACTTATCTTAATTAAATATAGACTAGAGTGGGAATAGTAAATTAATTAAGTTCAGTGTCCAGATTCTACCCTAATTAAATATAGATTGGAGTGAGAATAGTAAATTAATTAAGTTCAGTGTCCAGCACTTATCTTAATTAAATATAGATTGGAGTGGGAATAGTAAATTAATTAAGTTCTGTGTCCAGCACATACTGTAATTAAATATAGGTTGGAGTGAGAATAGTTAATTAATTATGTTCAGTGTCCAGCACTTATCTTAATTAAATATAGACTGGAGTGGGAATAGTAAATTAATTTAGTTCAGTGTCCAGCACCTACTATAATTAAATATAGGTTGGAGTGAGAATAGTAAATTAATTAAGTTCAGTCTGTAGTGGGAGTAGTATGTTAATTAAGTTTGGTAAATAGCAAATATTAGAATTAAATATAGAGTTGAATAGGAACAGTTAAATTAATTTGTTTTAATTTACAAAAAATCTGTAGATTTTAGTTTTGGTTGGATAAAAGATAGAAGTTATATCAGAATGCAAATTCTAATTTTTTTTATAAAATAGTAGAAAGGAAAATAAGATTTGTTTTATAGTTGTTGGAATGTATATTCATTAGAGAGAAAATATTGTTTATTATTACGCATATTCTAATAATTAAATCATTGAAATAAACATTTAATAAAATAATTAATATTTAACATTTGTATTATAGTCATAATTTTTTTATAATGGATATATATTTGTTTCATGTATATTTTGGACATGAATATATGAACACACAAAATAATTAAAATTAAAAAATCTGATTTTTATAGCTGTTTAATATTTATAAATTTATATTGTGTACTCTCAAAATTTTTAGACTTTATTTGAATTTATAAGAAATTGTATGTTTTGAAATATATGATTAATATATTTTAATTATTAATATTTATATTACATAATTAATATTGAAATTGTTTACATTTTAGAATATGTATTTATTTAATTTGTTTTGGTATGTTGTAGATACAATATATTAATTATATCATGTTCATCTACTTATTTTGGTAATATATACAGTTTTATTGATATATTAATAAAAATATTTTATGTATTATATTTATTTTAATACGTTAAATAATTTTCACATAGATAAAAAAAATTAGGTATTCTTTTTGAGTATTTTATTCTAATGTTTTACTAATTTTTAAAGTAATGTGTAATGTTAAATAAATAGTTAGGGCATTTATTGGTATTTTTTTAGTTGTTATGTTTGTTTGGGTCTTTTATTTTGTAACCGCTCGCTGTTGTTTTGGGTTATTTTGGTCGAATCCAGGTCGCGGTCGGGAACTGTTTCGCGTTTGAGAAGGTAAGAGTTATTTTCTTTATTATTAAATAGTTTTAAGTGTTTTGTGGAAGTAGTAATGTTGTCATAAGTGTGTATGGATTGATGTTTTAGAAGTTAGGGTGTTAGTAATAGTTTGTATACGGTTTTATAATTTACGTTGTGTTCCGTGTTTGTGGCTTTGTTAGTGTTTTGTTATTTCGGTGTGTTAAAGTTTTATAGTGTTTGAATAACGTTTGTAGTGATGTTGTTAGGTGCCTTATGTGTGTTTGTGTGTGGGTGGGAATGTTTGTTTCTCTTTTGTAGGTTTTACGGAGAAGATATTTTCGGCGGTATCAAACACCTTATTTTTTTTAAAGGAAGTGTGTATTAGTTGTGTTTACTAATCTTTATTTTACACTTCCTTTATTGTTCGGGTTTCCAGGAGCATCGCCATCATCCACAGGGACACCATCCGCATCACGACCTACACCGACGACATCCTGACTACCGCCGAACACCTACACTTCCAGATCCACACCGACCCGAAGACCACCCTCAGAGGCACCCTGATCTACCGACCCCCGGGTCCACGCACCCAATTCAGCGAGGACATCGCCGACTTCGTCAGCCCGCATGCCCTCCCCTCCGCTGACTACATCCTCCTGGGGGACCTCAACTTCCACCTGGAGAACAACAACGACCACAACACCACCACCCTGCTCGACAACCTCGCCAACCTCGGACTCAAGCAACTGGTGACCGCCCCCACCCACCTCGCCGGACACACACTCGACGCCGTCTTCTCCTCCAGCAAAGACATCGCCTTCAGCCACGCCACAGGACTCCACTGGACGGACCACAGCTGCGTCCACTTCACCTTCAAAAGATCGACGACCCACCACCACCAGCAACAGGTCGCCTGCAGAAGCTGGAGCAAGATCACAGCCGACCAGCTCGCCGCTTCCCTGAGCCAGCACCCTCCCGCCAGCTCAGCGAACCCCAGCCAGGCCGCCGACAACCTCACGAAGTGGATCAGCAACTGCGCGGACGAACTCGCCCCACTGAGGACCCCGCCCAGCAGACCCGGCAGCAAGAAGGCCCCATGGTTCACCGACGAACTCCAGAGCTCCAAGAAGAACTGCCGAGCCCTCGAGAAAGCCTGGAGAAGGGAGCCAACACCGGACAACATGACCACCCTCAAGCTTGCCACCCGGAAGCACCACCAACTGATCCGCGACACCAAGAAAACTGCATTCAAGAACCGGTTGGATAACAACGCACACAACAGCAAGGAACTCTTCAACATCGTGAAAGAGCTCTCCAACCCCAACGCCGGAAACAACGACATCACCCCATCGCAAGAACTCTGCAACTCCCTCGCCTCCTACTTCCACAACAAGATTGCGGACATACACAACAGCTTCAACACCCAACCGACGAATGCCACGTCCAACTCGACCGAACCACCGCCCCCCACCACCACCCTCCGCGCCTGGACCCCGATCTGCACCGAAGAAACCGTCCGCATGATGAACTCCATCCACTCCGGATCTCCGACCGACCCCTGCCCTCACCACATCTTCAACAAAGCCGACGCCGTCATCGCACCCCACCTGCGGGACATCATCAACACCTCCTTCACCACCGCCACCTTCCCTGAGAGCTGGAAGCATGCCGAACTCAGCGCTCTACTCAAGAAACCAACAGCGGACCCCACCGAACTCAAGAATTACCGCCCCATCTCGCTGCTCCCGTTCCCAGCCAAAGTCATCGAGAAGACCGTCAACAAGCAACTGGCCGCCTTCCTCGAGACAAACGGATCTCTCGACCCCTCACAGTCTGGCTTCCGAGCCAACCACAGCACCGAGACCGCCCTCATCGCTGCCACCGATGACATCCGAACCCTGATGGACAACGGAGAAACAGCGGCCCTCATCCTACTAGACCTCTCCGCGGCCTTCGACACCGTCTGCCACCGCACCCTAGTGCAGCACCTCAGCAACGTCGGAATCCAGGAGAAGGCACTGGAATGGATCATCTCCTTCCTCGACGGAAGAACACAGAGAGTCCGTCTACCACCGTACAAGTCAGAGGCCACCAAAGTCATCTGCGGCGTCCCTCAAGGATCCTCGCTGAGCCCAACCCTCTTCAACGTCTACATGAGCCCCCTCGCGGCCATCGCACGCCAACACAACCTCAACATCATCTCCTACGCCGACGATACCCAGCTGATCCTCTCCCTGACCAACGACCCCGCCGCCGCCAGAGCCAACCTTCACGAAGGAATGAAAGAGGTAGCCGAGTGGATGTCGACCAGCCGCCTGAAGCTGAACTCGGACAAGACGGAAGTCCTCATCCTGGGATCCTCGCCCTCCGCCTGGGACGACTCCTGGTGGCCCCCCGCCCTGGGCACCGCACCCAAACCGACAGACCACGCACGCAACCTGGGCTTCATCCTGGACTCCTCCCTCTCCATGACCAAGCAAGTCAACGCCGTCTCCTCGTCATGCTTCAACACCCTGCGCATGCTACGGAAGATCTTCCGGTGGATCCCCACCGAGACCAGGAAGACTGTCACCCAGGCACTCGTCACCAGCCGACTGGACTACGGCAACGCCCTCTACGCCGGAACCACCGCCAAGCTCCAGAAGAGACTCCAACGGATCCAGAACGCCTCAGCCAGACTCATCCTCGACATCCCACGACACAGCCACATCTCCGGACACCTAAGAGACCTGCACTGGCTCCCGGTCAACAAGAGAATCACCTTCCGTCTCCTCACCCACTCACACAAAGCTCTTCACGACCAAGGCCCGAGCTACCTCAACAACCGCATCAACTTCTACGCTCCCAAACGACACCTCCGATCAGCCAGTCACGCCCTCGCCGCCGTCCCCCGCATCCGAAGAACGACAACAGGAGGAAGGTCCTTCTCCTACCAGGCCGCCAAGACTTGGAACTCCCTCCCGACCGACCTGCGCCTGACCCAAGACCACCTCGCCTTCAGGAAGAAGCTCAAGACCTGGCTGTTCGGGCAGTGGCAGCACCCCCCCACCCCCCCCCAGCGCCTTGAGACCCTCCGGGTAAGTAGAGCGCTCTATAAATGCCTATGATTGATTGATTGATTGATTTACCTTTTTAATATTTTTCGGGATTTTTATGGTTAATGGATAGTGGTTTTTTTGCGTAGACGTTGTTTTCGATAAACAGTTGTATTTTTACATTTTATTTGGATTTTTTTTTGATACCTATGGATTTTGAACTACCTGGATTTATTTGGAAGGAATGTTATTATCCCATTGGAGCAACTACACAGGTAAGTTCATTTAAATATTTTAATTGTTGGTGGCCAAACCTTATATATTTAATATTGTTGTTGTGTACTTGGTTTGTTTAATTATGTTGTCTAAATATATGTCCATATAATTGATTTATATATTTTAGACCACATAATTAAATATGTGATATAATAAAGTGGTTTATTTATGTTGTGATAGTTGTTTTAGTAGAATTGTGGGTTGATATTTAGGAAAGGGTTTAGAAGAGAGTTTGAGCTATTATATTTAAGTACTCAAGTCCTCTTGTGGATGGGTATAGCTGTACCTGTTGTTGTAGGTAATTATACATTTGAGTAGTTTGTCTAGATTGTTTTGGTTTTAATTGTAGGACAGATTGTTGCATTCTTAATTCTTGGAAACTTTGTTCCTTTTGTATGGCAATTAGTAGTTTTTGTAGTGTTGGAGTTGTTCTCCCAGTAGAAGTTAGGAATGCATTATGCCAGCCCTCGACGGCGTTGTTAGTTTTGGCTTGTTGGTTGAGTGTACTTACATATACATTCCACCAAGGTATTTGGAACTTGGGCTGACGTCTATGGCCTGATCTGTGTAGTCTCCCCACCCAGGTATCCTCAAAATAATCTAAGAGGGGAGATAACTTTACTTCATTTTGTTTGTAGAATGGACTTTCTAATAAAAGATTGTAATGTTCTGCAACATCTGTGGTTGGTACATAAGCTAGGGCTGTTAGAAGTTTTATTTGATGTGCAAAACTTATGTTAGTGGCATATTCTACACTTAGTGAAGATTTTTGTAAATGTCTCCATATACATTGGTTTAGATGGAAGTAACATCCTTGGATAGCTGTATGGGGGTACAGTTTTAGAATGCAATTTATCATGGCTTGCTCAAAGTCTATGATAATTCTTTGAGGGTAAAAATCATTTGATTCTTGTTTTAGTTTTCCTAGCATTTCATTATATGTTGTGTTTTGTTTGTTAGGTAATAGTGCATAAATTAAAGGTATGGAAGTGTTGTGATATTGACCGTGTATTGTGTAAAGCTGGTAGAATGGTTTTGGGCATATTATAAAGGTGCCATCCATCATCCATGTTTGGCATTGTTGCAGTTTAGTTATATTGTTTGCAGTAGCAAACATTATGATTCTTTTTTCTGTGCTTTTGTTATCAAAAAAAATAAAAGGTTCATTATTGTGGGTGATAGTTAATTCTGGTGGAATGATGATCTCTTGAAAAGTTTTAGGGGATGGTATAGTTGTCGTGGTTGCTTTTTTGGTCCTAGCAATAGTTCTTTTTATAGAAGCAATTGATGGTAATTGGCCTCTTGCTTCTTTGGGCACTCTAGGTAATAGTTCTTTTAGGATTACACTTGTAGCAGTTTGTGAACCAGTGCTTAATTCCTTGATATTTTCAAGGGTTGATCTGACTTCTATTTCAGAGAGATTGGGTGGATGGTTATGCTCTCTTGTATATAGTACAGTTGTTTCTCTTGTTGTTGCTCGTCCGTAGCATTTGTTAGAATAATATTTAGAACACTTCCAGTTCACTTTTCGGTCCGTCTGCTTTTCTTGGGTGTATGTGTAACCCATGTAACACAATAGGAATTTTCCTTTCTGCGAAGTTATAAATTGGGCTTCTTCTGTCATTGTGATGTGTTAGAAATCTGGAAAAAATGTATATGAAAATATATGTAATAGTACTTTATATATTTAAATGAAAATAGCAAAAAAGCATTTTTTTTATATATACTTACCAAGTGTTTTTGGTTGTATTTGAATGAAGATGTTGTTTGTAGACAAAATGCTGTTTAGTTGATGTAGTCTCTGAAAGTTAAAGAACATATATTGTTTTGGTTGGTTTCGTTTTTTAAGTGGGGTGGTATTGCTGTTTGGTATAGACTATATTTTTTTTGTTGAAACGTATTTTATTGTTTTACAAATCAACAACTCAAAAAACATTCCCCCGCCTTTACCTGTCCCGGAAGTACCACACATTTATCATCAAGACCAATTATTCAGGAGAAGGAACAACCTTCCCACCCAGTTCTCTACCCCCCCTCCCCCACCACATGTCAATGTACCCCACGTCCCCTACCCCTCTTACTATGTGCCCCTCCTCCCTAATAAATAAGATGCAGGAGCCCAACCTCTCCCTAAGCAAACAGAGCCTTCCCTCATGCCCAGTGGTATAGACTATAGGTGTTAATTTATACAGGTTTTTTAAAACTTAAAAAAGAGAACATGGATTTGTTTAGGGGTTTAGGATGTTTTGGGGTTGGAGTAGGATTTAATTATTATTTTATAAAGTATTTTGATAGTATACTTACTTTTTAGTGAGTCTTTTCTGGCAATCTTCAATATTTTCTTTAGCTGTTTGGAGTAATATCTGTAGTGGAAACATAAAGAGATGGAATATATAAGTTAGGTATTTATTTGAGTAAAGATAAATTAGTGTTTTAGTTTAATTTCGCAGTTTAGTTAGAAAATAATATTTACTTACGTTTTTAGAATAGTAGTAGGATGTAGGTTTCTTCTGTTTAGCAGAGTTTATTCTTCGTTCAATGCTTTGGTTTAAGGCACAGTAGAAGACTTGTTTTAATTGGTTTATATAGTGGTTTTAAATTGTTTCTTGAATGTTATTGGTTGTTTTCTGTATGTGGCCTTTCTATTGGATGGTTTGAATTTTTTTTAGTTAATTGGTTTCCTTTTATGGAAAATGCTAATTAAGAGTATATTTAGTTTTAAAGGAGGAGAGTTTTAAATCATTATATATAAAAAGATTGTTTATAATGTGTACTAATTTTTTTTAAATGTGTTCGAAATGCCAATGTGATAATTATTTCAGTGTTTTTTTATTATGTTGTTAAATATTGAGATCGCTATAAATGTTATGTTTATGTTTAAGTAGAATCTCATTTGAAAATGTATGTTTTGGGAAAATATTGTCTTTATGTTGTTTAAAGTATTGGTTTTATTAGTATTAGAATTGTCGATATATTTTAAAAAAACGATATTATTGATGTCTATATTTTGGTTATCGATATTTGTGACATGTGTCATATTTATTTACTCATGTCGATATTTAGTATTGCGATATTTATGTGTGCGATTTTTGTGTGATCGATATAATTGTATTACGATATTGTAGTGTCGATATTAGTGTCGTTTTTTAAATAAGTATACAATGTCGATATTTTTGATGTCGATATATTTGATGCGATATTTGTGTAGTTCGATAATGTGTCTGTCGATAATATGTCAGAGATCCCTCTGTCTTCAACAGCTTTTGATAAACCTCCTTAATTTTAAGTCTTGCCTTTTTCTGGGATGAAAACACATAGCTCATTGTCTCGCCCCTGACCCCGGCCTTAAAGGCGTCCCACACTACTCCCGGGGGAGCCGTACCTTTATTAATTTCCCAGTAGGACCTGATCCACTCAGTCATGCAGACCCTATATCCATCATCCTTCAATAGGGCTCTATCAAAAGTCCACTGCATATCTTTCCGCCGTGTCTGACCCATTCTAATAGTTAAAATCAAAGGGCTATGGTCCGAAACGATACGAGGTTGTTTTTCTATTTGAGCCTCTGCCAACAGGGGAATTGAAATCAAAAAGTAGTCCAGCCTTACAAGTACCTTATGGGGGGCCGAATAGAAGGTACTACCATCCATACCGGGATTCAACTTAACCCACGGATCCACCAAGGAATTATTTGCCACCATATCTGACAATGCCCTGTGTGATCTCCTTTTCCTCCCTGCATAGATCTTCCGAGGCTGGACAAATGAGCTAGTGGGGTCGTGAATATTGAAGTCCCCGCAGCATATAATTGGTTCGGGCCATAATGTCAACTCGGTGTCTAAAAATTGAAATAATTCGGGGTCGTCCTCTGTCGATCCATACACTGAAACTATGGTACATTTTTCACCCTTTAGATTTATTTCCACTATTACCCACCTTCCCCATTGATCTTCCATTTTCCTTATCACCTCCGCATCAGTGGATCTTCCTAGTACAGCCACCCCCCTGTGTTTCGTCCCTTGCTTCGTATTTGCTAATACAGCAAACCCTAGGTGGTCCAGGAGATATCCCTTAGAAGCCTCAACGTGTGTTTCTTGGAGGCAAACCAGGTCCAGCTTAAATGTCCTAAGTAATTCCGCCACCCTAAGTCTTTTACCCGAGTCGTTGAGCCCACAGATGTTGATAGTAGCAATCCTACAAGACATTAAAATACGTCATAGAATTTATCCGACTCTGCATACCTTACTTGCTCTATCCCTTTACTGTGAGGGTGTATCTGATACATTTCGCGTATCTTCTTCTTTCTGTCTAGTGCGCATTGTATACTATGAACTCCCTGTGCGACAAACTGTGCTCTCCTGTGCTGCTTCTTAGAACCTACCCCACCTTTTTTTCCCTTTTTACCCCTCTTTCCTCCCCCTAACCCCCTTGCCCCCCCCGCCCCACCCTCTGTCCGCGACCCCCCCTCCCCCCCTTTACTGGCAAATAGGTCCGTAGGACCTATGTGTAGCCGCAGAAGCGTGCGTGGGTGGTTTGCTCCTCCCTCTCCCCCCTATACCTACACCTGATCTTCCCATACAACATTCATACCCCTCCACAGTGTCTTTATCTTACCTAATTCTCTTTTTATGTGTACTACCCCCTAAACAATACTCCACCCGGCGGTGTACCTATATCTGTAGATTTCCTCTGTCAGTGTGTACACCCCTTTTCACCATGGTCCAGGCCCTTAAGAATTAAACATTCCTCTAGATTCTCAACCCCCTGGTTTCACAGCCTCTTTCTGCGATTTAATCTCATCTAGGAACTGTTGGGCCTTAATCTCAGAGAAGAAGACGATCGTTCTGCCCTTGGTAACTACCTTAAGCCTTGCGGGAAATAAGAGAAACGCCTCAGACCCAAGAGCCTGGAAAGGTTTGATAAGCTGTCTGAGTCTCCATCTTCTCTCTACCGTTACGTGGCAGAAATCTGGCCTGGCAAAAAAGGTGTTTCCCTCAAAGGACCTTTTCCTGTCTGGTCTAGCCTTATCAATAATTTCCTCTCTGAGTAAGTAATTCCCAACATATATCAAGATGGCTCTGGGGAATGCCTGTTGACCTGTCTGCCCCTCGCGCCCTTGGACTTTTCTAATAGAGAAGGGAAATCTGTGGGCTCGTTGAATCTCTTTTTCCCACTCCCACTTTGATTCAGGGAAAGCACCTCTCAACAAGTTAACAACAAAATGCATAGTGTCGTTTCCCTCTTTTCCTTCTGCCACGCCCAGAATGCGAATGTTGTTCCGCCTCTGACGGTTTTCGAACTCCTCCAGCTTAAATTGTAGATCGCTCGTCAGTTTTTCCTGCTCCAGTCTATAATCCTGCCATGTCCCAAATTCATCCTCTAGTTTACCAGTCCGCTCCTCCACCTCGGTCACCCTCTCGACAACCCCTTCATAAAGTTTATTAACCTTCTTAAGGGTATTGTGTAGTTTTTTTGTGGCTTGTCTAGCCCTTCGACTTTCTGACCTTGCTTCCCCTTGCATCTGCTTGAGCGTGGTGCAAATCATATTAAAGGGGGCCAAATACTGCGCAGAAATGGGGGTATTCTCTAAGGGCTGTGAGTTGCCTTCTTCCAAGTAGGATTGTGACGTTGCAGAATAGTCCCAGTCTAGCTTCTTCCCCCCTACTGTAGGAGAGTCCGATCTTTCACCATGCCTTCTACCCTTTACCTTTCTCTTTTTCTGCGTGGTCTCCTTCATAGATGAGTCGGATCCAGAGCTTGTTTCTCCGTCTAGCTCCCCCTCCTCCGAGGTGTCGTTGCTTGTCTGGGATATATTCGTGTCCTCATTGAGAGAGAAAAAGCATTCCCCATCCACTGAGGCCCCCTCTCTCTTTTCCGACCCAATAGTTTTGCTATCTGCGACCGAAGCGGAGCATTTTCCTTCTAAATTAAGGTTGGTGGCATCGGTCTTTGTTTCTTTCCCCTTTTTGCTGCCCATTTCGGCTTCTAGCTGTATAAGCGCTTCCATCATGCCCATGGTTCCACCTACCCCGGGTGTGTGTGGACTCCCAACTTTATCCGGATTTAAGCTCTTGCTAGGCCCCTTTATTATTTCCAAACCTCTGTCGTTAGGTGATGTGGGCTGGATTACCTTAGACGCTGTAACTCCTGCGTTACCTTCTGTGTTGGCTCCTCCATCACCCTGGCTACTAGCGAGTGCCGCTGCAGAGACACGGGGTTGCCTAGCGATGGATGCGTCCGCGCCGGGAGCGTCTACCGTTGCGTCCTCGAGGACGTTCAGGTTCCCGGGTCGCTCCGTGTCCGGCTGAGGATTTTTCCTGGATATGAACACCTCCTTGAGGGTAGGCTGCCTTAATGTCGCTTCCTTTCCTTTGTTTGTATCTTGATTTGTTCCTGTAGCAATGTCTTTAGTGGGATGATCTGCAGCTAGCCCAGAGCGCGATCGCTCGGTGCTTTCTGCTAACGCTGAGTCCGAATTCAAGCATAGCTCAGCGTTCTCCGCTGCCTCTGGTTTTGGCATTTTCTCGGGTCTCCTCGTCTTCTGTGCGGGTATTATCTTCCGTGTAGCCCCTAGACTCCGCTGTTGTAGTCCCGAGGGTGGATCATTGCTAGTTCTTTTGGTGTCAGCGTGGATGCCTCTGTCACCCGACTCTCGCCGATTTGCCGGTATATCCTGCGGCACTTTTGTTTTATCCCTCTCCTTTTCCTTGTTGGTTTTCGTTAGCCGCGCCGGCATCCTCGACAGATGTACACGGACCAGAGCCTCCCACTTGGTTAATCTTTTGAAGAACTGGGTGATTTGAGCTTTAGGGCTAGGATATTTTGTGCGAATCCTGGTCAGACCTTCGTGTATCCAGATGGCCAAATCCATGGAGAAGTATATATTCCTTAAACAGCCTCCATCAGGTATCTTTGGGAGAGAGGTCTGGAGCGACTGCTCACCACAACCTCACGGCGGCCATCTTGCCTCCACCATTCATACTTTCTAGATCAAGGTTTGCTCTAGCTATGAATTTTCGCTGTATAAGTTCTGCAGATATGCTAGCCCCCTAATCAGACAGCAACCATTTGTTACTGTGACAGTAGGTTGTGAGTTACTATAAAACATACTATTGTGTGTGTGGTGGGGTGTTTGTGTTTGTGTGTGTGCATGATAGGTGTGGTTTCTGCCTGATAGTCCTGATAAACAAAGCAAATAGCAGACAATCATCATCATTGTTGATCTTCTTGCAAATCAGCATTTAATATAGACAACCTAATAAATATCTTTGAAAAACATAAGCTTATGTGAGTAGTGCACAACTCTTCAAAAGATGAGTTCCCATTGGTGGATTAAACGCCAGAAGATAAGGGCAAGTTTATCATTTTTTGCTCCACTACAGATGCTCTTGCTGCGTCATGAATATAAGCCAGGAAAATAATTTTTAATTAAACCAATAACAAGACATTTACAGGCAAGAAACAGTTAACATATTGTAATGCCACATGTATAGTTCTATGAACCGCACCAATTAAATCTTTCATTATCACTAGGTCTCATAGGTTTGCACCATGGGTAGGTTTGGTCATGCCAAACTTCCCCCGTAGCTGATGTGCTTGCACCTTTACCCTCCATGGTGTGGCACATTTCAAGGTTTAGCCTTCTGTGCTCATGTTCTGATTTCATTGTTGACTTGCTGGTAGTCTCTAGGTTCATATGGATGGGAATGCGTGAAAGCAATTGTTTCTAACATTCATCATCTACCAATTTCTATTTGTCTGCCAAACATAGGCTTCACCCAGCTGAAGATTCTGGTGAGGTTTCGGTTTTGAGACCACATTGTCAGACTGTCTGAGTATGTTTGTGTCATGAGTGTATGTTTAATGATGAGAGTGTGTTTAGCTTTTTCATCATTAGTGAAATAGTAGGTAAACATGTCATTTTCAACATGACTTTAAAGGAGAAGAATATATCTTGATTATCATTGGTTAATCTGTTATCCTGGTCTTTTTGAAGTCTGGAAAGCTTGTATTCTCTTGTGCCATGGAACATAGAGTGTTTTAATTGAGTTCTCAGATGTTTATAAGTACAGGTAAGTAAATGTTCTTTTTTGAAAACTGGAGTATTAGCTGGTGGGGTGGATCCCCACATCATTTATTAATAACAATCCTTTTCAGTGTGAACCACTAAATTCACTAAATAAACCTGTGCTCAGCCCTCTGATAGCTTGACACAGAGCTGTCTGGCTTAACTTAGAGGCAATGTGTAATGTGTAAATAATGTATGCAGCACTCAAATAGTAAAAGAGTGACAACATAACACACAAAAATTCCACCAAAATAAACAAAGCACTAACATAGGTCCAGCTTTCCTTCAGGTACTTCAAACAGGATGGCAGTCCCTGTTTCTGATTCTTTACAAGTCCAGGTGTGTTTGTAGGAAGGTCTATGGGGTCAGTGCCGGCCTGTGGGTGGAAGGCCAACCTTTATCCACCCCTTAAACCAGTTCTAGTCAGATCATCTCCTCCCATCGAGTATGGAGCTAGCCTGACTAGAGAGATAAAAAGGGAGGCAGGCCTAGGTGTGAACTTCATATGTCAGTGACAAGGTAGGCATTCCTTGAACCTCAGCAAGGGGTTGTACACAGCTCCCAGGCCATCCTGTCAAGAGAGAAGATCCCTGTCTAATACCCTCATGCCTTTTCACACTGTATGCTAACAATGCACATCTTACAGCAAATAAGGCATTAGGAGTCATGTGACAGCTGGACATTTGCAGGAAATTCATTTGGTTTTAGGTAGGAAAACGAAAATTCCCAAAATAGTAAAATCAAATCCAACTTAACCATTAAGATGAAATTTAGATTAATATTACAATGAGTCCTTGACATATTTTACTACCTATTGGAAACTGAATTTAGAACTTGTCATGTAGTAGTGTCAACCTATGGGAGAGCCCGCCGTGCCACAATGAAATACGACTTTGGCAGTTTTTCACTGGCAGAACATGGGAAGCATTAAATGTATATGATCTACTTTTAAATACTGTGCACTCTGCTTTATGGGATGTTTAGGCCCATCTTAGAGTTGACTTATAAGTGTTAAAAAGGAAGGTTTAAGTCGCCAAAAGGTTATTTTTCAAAGGTGGTGAAAATGGCGGTTGAAAACTGCAAGCCCAGGCTGCTGTGGCCAGTCTGAAGACTTGTTTTACTGTGCAACTTTAGTGCGTGGCTCAATGAGTGCTTGAGCCCACAATTGGCATTTAATTTTCAGATCCTGTGTACAGGTAGTATGAGATACTAGGGGCTTCCAAGCAAAGTAAAGGTGCCAATCAGTTGTCTACCAATTTTAACATGTTTGAAAGGTAGGGCACAAACACTTTACCACTGGTTAGCAGGAGTAAAGAGCACAGAGTCATATGGACAACAAAAATGGGCTCAGCAACAGAAGGGAAAACTCTGGGTAAATACTATGCAAAGAGTGGTAATTTTCAACATTAGGTACTTACTTGCTTTTCTCTAATAGAGACCAAGACCAGAATGGGAAACAAAAATAAGAAACACACATTTGTGCCACTTTTCAAATCCTTGTAACTTAAAACAAAAATTTAGATCTTATTGAACTCATAACAGAGAAGATCATTTTAAACAGCATAATTTATCATTACAATTATTTGCTGTTGGGTACTGAGACTTGGCCAGTGCTATTGGTGCACTCCTGGGGCCATATTACTCACAGGGAGCACTTTCCCTATTTACACCACCGCTCACCTTTCAAATGATGCTCCGGGTGCAAATAGGGAAAGTGCACCCTATTATGTTGAATGCGCTTCCATCAGGTCAGGTGCAAATTGAGCTGGCCTGAGAGCTGCCCGTTCAAGTGAAATACTAGCGGCCGTTTACTACGGGTGGACGATAATCTCCACTCCACCGGCAGATTTCACAGAGTTTTGCTCACTCTATGTTACACAGAGTTCCAGCGAAACACTGCCAACTGTGGCGTGGCAGAGTTTTTTCTTTCACAGAGCTTGCCAACATTAAGTTGCCGAGCATGAGTGGGAATATGAATCCTGAAGCGCATTTTTCGGGTGCTAGAACGCCACCCGGCAAGATTTTCTTAATGGGGCAGTTGCGGCAAGTCGTGACCATTCATTTTGAGAAAGGTGCCGCTCGGGTAGAAAATCTACTCAAGTGGCAGAAAGAAACAGCATCCTCTGGTGCGTCATGTGGCGCAGTTTATGCTGATTTTACATCCCAGAACAAGCTTCCAGTTCTTAGAATCAGCTCAATTTGTCAAATTCTGCCTGCCTGCTGGAATATCGGGTTATTTTTATGTACCTCAGCAGAATTCCATGGAGTGAAAATTTGTAAGCAGCGGAATGTTTCACTGTGCAGGTGGCGACCCCCTGCACTTACACGAAGAGAGAGAGATTCTCTTGCAGGTGGGTGCCATTAGTGACTGCAACAGCCAGTATGGGGGTGTCTGAACCGTCCATGGGACCCCCTTTCCTCCCATCTGAGGGCTACTCTCTGCAGGTGCACTGATAGTGTGCCGCCTTTTTGTGATACACTGTTGTTTGTTTGTCTTTGGTCCCACATCCATACTAATGAGTGGGTGCATTGGTGCCCCTATGCAAATGAGGGAATGAGGGAATGAACTCTCATAATAGTGCTGGAGCACACGTGCGCCAGCGCTATCAGTTTTACACATGGGGTCGCACAAGCATCTGGGGCCCGTTCTGTAATACTAAAATGTCCTGGAGTGTTAAGATGATGAATGTGTGTTAGTTCTGTATCGGACAAGTCAACTCCAGTGTCTTTTTAACTTATTGCACATACTTTCAAACATTTTATTTAAAAACTCAACAACAAATCTCAATCTCTCTGCATACATCAATTCAAACAACTATTTTTTGTGTAAGAATATCTTTACGAAATAAACAGACTTATTAAATTACCTCGCCATGGCCATTTATCTCATTCAACATAATATTTTTTCTGACACTTAGCTCATTAATTTTTTATTCAGGTAATTACTCTGTGTCTTATGGTCACCGATCTTTTGAAATTAAGATGTATTCCAATGTCACCACATATTTAAAGGAGATGTAAATTAACTCATAGTTATTAATAAGTATCTATTCAACCTCATTATTTTATAGCACAGATAAGACCATCCAATTGATCTCCTCATTTAGGCTTCATAATACAATGACCAGCCTGTTGAATTTATATGCAGGTAGACCACAATTTGGCAATGACTACTCCGTCACTACTGTGGGCAAAGTACTCCAACGTCCTGATGGCGTAAGAGCCATTTGAGAATTGACTGTATGTCCGAAAGCCCAATTTAGATGGGTGGACACACAACCGATTTTTACATCCCGTCACTGCCAAGAAAATCTTGGCGGTAAGGGGCAGTAACAAACTAAAAATGCCCCTCTTGTTATGGGAGATTACTCCCTTAGCAAAAGCAGCATTGCTTTTTTATTTTTAAAAAACAAAAACTCACTTTGGAGGTTTGTGTTTCAAAATAAATAAAACTTTATTGATTTAGGGTAGTGGTCCATCATGCTTGATGGAGTCGAACGGCAAAGTTCCAATACATTCATTACATTAATTCAGTATTTACTGCAATCTTTCCGACAAATTACCAATCCCTAGTCCCTCTTTAACAACTCTGGCATGATGCATGTCTTTTTGTTTTTTCAACAAAAATGTATCTGTCAAATCATCTTTACGAGTGTTCAAATACATTCTTTCCACTATGTCTATGATCATATATCTAATCTTCAGAGTAGTTCATTTGGATAAAGTGTTTCCCCGATAAACCCGATTCTCTTTCCCTTCTTATTGCACATATATGCTCTAACAATCTACATCAAAATTCTCCTGTATTCATCCCAACATATATTTTATCACAAGGGCAATATATTACATAAATCACATAGTGCGATCTACAATTAGTGTGATCATTTAATTGTCTATTTACATTTGGTTCTCCAAAACAATCTGTTTACAGAGCACATTTACATATGCCAGCTACATCAGCCGCATGCATGATTTCCTCTCTTATGTGGGAATCCCCACATCTCTGTAACAGATTTTTGTTGATGATGTTGCACTGCATACCTGTGTACGGATTAATTATTGAGCCAGGATCCCCTTTTTTATGCAACGAAGGATTTTGGCAGGTATTTAGTGATATCCTGTTTATTTGGGTAGGCTAAGTAGCAACACTCTGATGACCAAAGAGTTGAGTTGGAAGCAGCCACATTCACTCCTAAACCCAGAACAGCTCCCAGGAGGTGTGAACTCTAATTCTTCTCACAGCTCAAAATACAAAAGTAACCACATACATAATCAGACTGATTTGATTGCATCACTGGTAACCCTGAGGATGGCCTTATCTATGCTGAAGCTAACACAGGGGGTGCATGCATTTGCTCTACTGAATCATCCTCCCACCAGTGGGAATATGGCCATTTGGAACTTGAACAAAGGTATCGAAATATCAGAGCATAAAAGATGCTGTGGTAAGATGGTGAGGACAGACTCAGTCAATTTCACAATATCCTGGAAAACTACAGTAGGAGTCAGAGGTTCTCTTTTGCTTTTGAGGCCTCTGATAATGGAAAGAGAAACATGGATGGATTGTTGAGGAGGAGGAAAGCAACAGACTATGATTCCTTCTACAGCCACTTGCTGACTGGTTGACAAATGAAGGAGAATCCATTGAATCAGAGAAAACATCTTATTAACTCCATTTGACCGAAACCAAAGTGGATGCTAGTAGCATCTGTTGAGAAAACAGCTAATAATCAAGCAATGGCTCACAAGAGATGAAAGGTTTTTTTATCAATTTTTTGGGCATAAATGGTTGTGTGGCCAAAAATGCAGGAAATTCCTTTGTGACATGAGCTCACTACCATGGCTCTCATAACAAGTGAACTCCTAATTTTATTGGAGCTCGGTTACCTGCCCCATTGGAATTATGCGATCGATGGAACACTGCAAATCTCTTAACTTTCACCTGAAGATTTTGGCTGCTAAAAGTAGCCAAATGTTTGTGGTTTAAAGTTCAACCCAAAATGAGGAACTGCTGAGGGAATAAGACCCGGAATTACTGATACTCTGGTAATTCCTCATTTCTTAATAGACCCTCAGCATCAAACTCGTAATGGACTGGAATTTCACCAACCCCTTCCTTGAGTTATCAGTAGCCCCGGTTTCAATAACTCCAGGAATGGGGACAATTATGTCCATTTACCTGACCAATCAAAATTAGGACTAGGCAGAGTTTGCAAAGTTATACTCCACGCAATTCTGCAGTGTTACCAGAAAACTCAGCAAAATTCCATGGATTTCCTCGAGCGGGTAGAGCAGGACAGTATACACATGCACAGCGCAATGTTTCACCCCAGCTCTACATGTGTACACATAACACTTTAAACAATGCTCGCTCCCTAATCCTCTCTTGTGTACCTACACTGGCTCCTTGCAGCTTCACTCTCTTAGTACTCCTCTGGTGAACACGCTGCTTGCCAGTGTGTGCCTTACATAATGGCAGCATCACCCCCGGCTCTTAAAGTGACCTACTCATTGCAACTTGGCGTACACAAGGGGCAGATTTAAAAGAAAGTGATGCATCTGTACAGATGCGTCACTTTCCTTGCGCCACCCTTAGAAACCCTTGCGCCACCATAGATGTGCTGTATTTACAATACAGCGCACTATGGCGCAAGGATTGACAGATGCGTCAGAAATTCTGACACATCGGTTGGCGGAAAAGTCACGCATTGCTGGAGTCGTATCGCAAGCACGATGCAACTCCAGCAATGCGTGTTGAGGCCTATTCCTACTACACTGCATCAATACTTATGGCTGCTTGAAGCAGGTGTAAGGTTTTGACGCAGTGGCATCCTAAAAGTGGCGCAGTAAAATCTTGTAGATTTCACTGAGTCACTTTTACGAGGCCTTCCTGCGTGGGAACGCCCACCCTGCATACATTATACATGATGCAGGTATAATGTGACACAGGGCTTTACAATGTGACGCATCTCCCTAGATGCGTCACGTTGTAAATAGGCGCATTGTTTGCGCCGCTGTTGCGTCAAAAAAGTGACGCAACTGCAGTGCAAAATTCCCGCAAGGGGCTTGTAAATCGGCCCCTAAGTGTCAATATAGTATCATGGACAAAAATTCACAGACCAAAGACTTTTACAAATGCTGTTTTTTTAAATAAAAATCCGGGTTGTCCAAGGGGTTCAAATATTTGTTTTATAGTTTTGCTGAGCACTCCTTAACATTACTATAACGCTCTTTACATCCAACACACATTCTGTCGGACCTTGAATTGTCTCTTGATAAATCCTCAGGGTAATCGAAGTGCAGACTACAACTCACAGAATGCACCCATTGCTTAAATGAAATTCTATTTCATAGCTATCAAGGGTTAGGAGGAGATGGAGAAATGCAGCAACTGTGCCATCCAGATTGAGGAGCAATGTGAAACATTGGTAGGCCTTGGTAAGGTATGTCAATGCAATTTAAGAATAATAGACTATTATAATCTCTCCAGTTATTCTCTGTCATAGAGATTAGCACTATGAAGAGAAGGTCATGCCTGAATATTTTCTTACCAATTATACAGCCACTGGCAAAGGACACAAAGCCATATCGGTTTATGACCAGGGTGTCCTGTGGTGGGGGCCCGGGGAATGACTGCTTAGAAGAACCCATGTCTAGACGCTTCATTCTGCAGCAACACTCATAGCGCAATGCCTAAACCTCCTGTTCTGCGATGGGCATCTGGCAGCGCGCCAGAACGCTAGTGGCACATTTCAAAATGGTGCCCTTTTCCTTCATGATGGTCTCCATTTTGCCATGGGACAGAGCATCAACTCACAGACTGCCTATCTGTCTGGCTCCTCCAGGACGACTGTGTCCCTCTCTTGGATTAACACAGGTGAAGGGAATCCAGTCAAATGGGAACAAAGCTGGTGCTAATTACCATGGGTGACTGGATGGTCTCTCCCGGACCCTTCCACTTTACCAAAGGTGGTGCACATCATGAACATGACTGGGTTTTTGAGGAAAGATCCTCTTGGGTGTAACTAACTTTCCCTTTCTGTTGATGCTGTTTCAGTAGAAGGTGACCATTTAAAGAATAGCAATTAAATCCACGATGAAGAATAATATTGGAAGTTGCATAAGGCAAAGGGATTTATGACATGATTCACATCGGGGGCGCTCCTTACACAAATAGTTACCCCCATTCTAAACTCATTTTGGTACTGCCTCAAAAACACTTTCTCATTTTCTTTTCATTTCCTGCTGATGGCAAGCACTGCTGCAGTCCAGACCAGCACGTGGGGTAGGCAAGCAGAGAAGCCTTAAGCCTCCACAGGAATGTGCGGCAGAAGATGCAGGAGGGTGTTCTTTGTTTCTGAAGTGAGCAAGCAGAGACCACAGACTTGCTTGGCTTGGTTGCAATCATGCAGCTGCTGTTAAGGGTAAGCGTGCTGGTCAAGTCCGCTCTCCCAGTGGTAGGCAGAGTTTTTTGTTGAACATGATTATGCTCACCTGCATAATTAGGAGTAATGTGGGGGTAAATATCATACTGCTGGAATGCATATAGCGAGCATTTTTGCACTAAGGAAGTAGCGCTAACTGCTGAATCTTTGGGTAATTTTTGTTGTGGCTTCTCTACACAGAATTCCACCAGTTACAACAACCACTTGTGGCAATAAACTAAAGAGATGAGGTACCTGTCTCTAGACCCCAACCTAGCTATTAGACCTAGAAACCCTAAGGCTAACTTTCATCACAGTTTGTCCTGCAATTTGAATTAAATTAAATGAATGAATGAATGAAAAGGCATTTGTAGAGCGCATGGCTACCCGGGAGTGTCCCAGCGCTACACCCTACAGGGTGTTGTCTTACTACTTTAGCCTTGTTGCTATTGGCGCATGTATGACAGTCCCTTGCAGAATCCTCCACAGAACTATCCATCTTGGGCCACCAAAATGACTGCCTCACTCTCCTTTTAGTCATGCGCTATCTGGACAATGCGCTTTCAAGGTTTGCTGGCAGAATTATCTGTCTTTTAAGCAACTTTCCCTCAAATAAGCTCAACTCATCCTTCACTTACTTAAATGCATTCTTTTTTTGCTTTGCCCCATTTCATTGCTCCAACCCTGCCTTGTGCATTCTTTTAGTACCCTCCACAAAGAATCCTCTTTTATGGCAGCTTCCCATTTTTCTTTCCAGGGTGTCACTTCTTTCCGACCATCTAAGCTCCCCCCACATTCATTTCAAAGTCTGTTCAGTTTTATCTATGAGCAACAGTAACAAGCAATCCAACAGAACATTTTTCGGTCCCTTCACATACTTCCTGTCAAGATCGTGTTCCATAACAGATAACATCCATCTAGATATTTTAGGTGTTAAAGTTCCTTCCAAACTCTTTTTACCTTTGGACATGTGTATCGACGGCTTTTGGTGAGTTCTAAATCCGAAAGGCAGCTCCTACACAAAGCACTTAAAATACGTCATACCCCCACATCCTCCAAGAGCTCATCTATCTATTACTGAGTATGAAGTATATGCATTTTGTAAGCACCTGGATGCAAATCGTACTATGCCCACCTGTACCTCTTCATGTCTGTCACTACTTTTCCAATCCTCACATTAAATAAATATGCTTTAATATATGTTTGAGCTGATATATCAAAGTGTCCTGAAATGGAATATGCAATGTGTATTACTTCACTACTTCAAAAGCGTGTGCACACTCTCTCCCTTTCAAAGCCAGAATTATTTTTCACCAGTACAATTAGAAGCACCCCTAGATCAGTGAAGTATATTAAACATTTCAAACAATACCACACTAGCCCCAAAAATGATTATAGCTGATGCTTATTCTCAGAACTAGGTGCATATTTTATCTGTCTGACAATGTTTTTCTTGGGTCTGGTGCCATACTTTGATATTTCATAACTCAAATAGGTGACTTGTTCTTTCCTCAACTGACACTTTTCTTTTTTATCATCAAACCACATTTCCTTAGGCGCTTCATCACCTTGTCAGCTAATTCACCATGTTCAGTTCCATCATTCCCAGCAATAAAAACATAATTTTGCAAGCAAAAAACATTCACAATCTCCCAAACAGTTTGTTTCATTACCCTTTGAAACTCCAGTGAGGCTGATGCCAATCCAAAAGGCACCCAACAGTGTTACAAATTGCGTAAGGTGACTTGAGTCTTCATGTAAATTGAGCTGGTAATTGAGAATAGGTGACAGACACATCAATTGCACTAAATACAGAACCTCCTCTGAAGGCAGTTTATATTTCCTATATATTCAGAAGTGATTGCCTGTCCAACCATTTCTAAACTTATAAACCCCTAGCATTTCTTGTCAATACTAATTTGTGAGAAAAACCTCTTCGCTTACCCAGCTCTTTTGCGAATACCATTGATATTTTTTCCTTATTTATCCTGCATATGATTCTGTTTCTTTTGTGGGTGTTTTGACATCTAACACTTCAACTATCATTCTAGGCTCTTCGACATTCGCTTTTTGACTATTCTTAAGTCTCTTTGATGACGCCAACCCAATAGTTTGGAACCATACACTAACATCATCAATTTATTTCACTTTTTTCATCTGATTCTTGGCTCTACAAATTTTTGAAAATGTCCTCTTTTACCGCAGTTGCCGCATATGACATTTCTCAATGCACCTCCATCAGCGCAATGCTAGATCCAATTTGGCCAATAGCTACACACCAATAATATTTTATCGACCTAGATACTTATCCTTTGGTATTCTTTTTGTCATTACATCTAATATTCCTTACTCATTCCAGAGATACATTTCTTTCCAACACCTTACATACCTTTTCAAATCACTGATATCTTTATAGATGCATTCATGTTTTAAAACCACATCGCTGTGACCTCCATCCTTTTGGCAATTTGGATAGCTTCTTCTAGAGTGGGATTCCTAGTTTGCAGGTTTTTTATCACCCTCTTGTTCATGCACCTAACATTTTGATCTCTTATAAAAGAATCACAAAAATCCCCAAATTAAAATGAGAAAAACAAACCTCTTAGAGCAACTATATAAGATGCAATGTATTGATAGAGTTTTTGCACACCATCAAAAACCTATGACATTCTAAAACTACAGACACTTCTGTTGTAACATTGTATATCTAACATTTGCAGTGACATTTGATAAACATTACTTGTTTGTCCATCACCCAACCCCAAGGAATTCTCTGACAAATATATTCATACAATCTCCTGCCTTCTACTCCTAAATGAAGTAAAATTGCTTGATTTCTCACGGGCCATATTTGTCCCTGCTAATTATTAAAATACATTTGAAAACCATTTTAGTCTACTGTTTCTAGGGTATTGATGGGTCACCAGGCTTTGTAAGGCACGTGAGATGAGGTGCCATGCTTTGGTCTGCCATGCTTTCAGGAATCAGGATTGAATATTAAATAATAATATAAAATAAAACGTCAACTCAATAGAGTGAAAAAGAAATTAACCTAGTAAATGAACATACCAAATTCATAGATATGTGCAAGTTGAACCAGCTCTACAGTGTATTGTTATGGAAGTTCTTCTTTAGTACAGATAAGCACGGTTGCTAAGGAGTTTTCTTCTAATGTATTTTTGTGTACTGATTACAGCATCATGAGAGAATCAACACACTAGTCTAATTTAGCTGAGGTAGCTACACAACGTGAGTTCAATCCTCCTCACTAATTCTTCACATCACTTATTTATTTTCTGGTTTATTATGGATATTGTAAAGCATTCTTCCTGTTGAGCGTGTTTCAATAAGATAACACTCAAAGAAGCGCTATATATCTAGGTTCAGCGCTTGAGTGTTGTAGCATCCTACCCAGCCTTGGCACTCAACAATGACTACACCACACACAGAGAGTAGTTATGCGCGTCTTTGATCTTCAGCGTGTAAGCAAGAACTAAAAGTTCTAAACCTAAATTTGCTTCATTACCCCCCAACGCCTATGTCACAGGTCTACAGGGTCTATTAGGAACCAAAAGAGTTCTGTCATTCTTTATATACACGCCACTAAATCTCCTCCTTTGTTAAATAAAAAGATACAACTTTTTTATAGCTAAATAGATGAATAAATACATAAATAATTACAAATACATATACACTTATAACTGTTCAATGAGCCTTCATGGCCTGATTGGGTCATCAGAAACTGGTAGCTGGCAGTCGAAGTGTCAGTGATCTGTATAGGTGAGGTAGAAATACCAGCAGTCTCAGGATCATCCCCTATCTGTCCAGACCTTGTCTCTAGAGTGACGTCAATGTTTGATGAGTGATGAGCCACACGTCTGAGGTGAAAATAATCTCTTATAAGGGAATTCCCTGGACATTGGGCAGTCACAATGTGTCCTTTGGCAATTGTGACAGGTAAGGGCTCAGCATCGAAAGGGGCATCAGATTTCTGATTTCTGAATTGTCTAACTAGTATTCAATTTCCTGTCTTAAAAAAAGTGTCATCTTTCATATGACATCATCTGTCAAGATAGATTATAAATTTTCATTTTTGACCAGAAACCTCTGTGCAAATGTCTTTTTCAGTCTTTAATCTGAGATTGGTCCGTTGGGTAACCTGGTCATCATAGCTCTCCCAAACAATAAAGCCGCAGGGCTCTCCCCTGTAGTAGAGTAAGGGTTCGATCAGTAAGCTCGAAAAGTGGTATTCAAAATAACTTAGAGAACCAGCTTCTCTAATGTAGCATGCTTCACAGTTTTCTTCAGATGAATCATTCTACCAGGCAAATGTTATGGGGTCAAAGAGGAGTACTTTTCCGATGCTTTACATTGAGTTGGCTGAGAAAGTCTCTGAACTCTCAACCATTGAAGGGTGCGCCATTGTCAGATTTCATAATCATAGGGACCCATGTCGCAAAGATACCATCTTCCAATAACTTCGTCATAATTGATGGATGAAAGATCTTCTGCCAATTGTAAACAGGAGTAATTATCAACAATGACTATAAGATGATGTTCATTCTCAAGAGGACGAAAGAAATCAACAGCAATTCTCTCCCAAGCATGGTTAGGAAATTCTGACATGTTTAAAGGGTGCTGAGTAATGTGAGATGAGAGACAGATGCATTAAATGACAGGCCTTAATGCTTTTTCCACCCTTTCATCAAGATGAGGAAACCAGACTCTGTCTCAAAGAGCTCTCTTTGTGACAACTATTCCTCGATGACCCTCATGGGCCACTTTGATTATTTACTGTCGTAACTCTCTGAAATGACAATATGTGTACCCTCCCTTCTGGGCCCACGTTAGTTCTCCCTTAGTTTTGCATAGTAGATGCTTTAGGCTGCCTCTGCTCGCTCCGCATAGCCACATATACTACATTTGTTTTTGCAATAGTATTTTGAGAATGCGCTGTACATGCTGTTTGTTATTCAGGGACGCTTCTTCGGATTTTGTCTACACATTTTTACAAGGTTGCTGGGAATACAGAACAACATAGTGTACTTCTTTCTTTGCTCGTTCAACAACAGCTCCTAAAGTTTAGACAAGACACGGTCACACAGCTGCATCTCCAGCATAATAGTTTTATCATATAAACTGTGTTCTGTCCACTTGGGGGCCAGAGAGGAGAACTTCAGCAGAGATGACGGTTCTGGAAGGACAGCAGTGCCCGACATGCAGCCCTGCTTAAACTAAGTTTACACTCATGATGCCGACCTCCTAACTGCATACACCAGGTATGAGATCCTAGGCCAATGCTAGAGATCACAGATATATCCATATGCTCACATGGGAAGAGTAGACCTAGCCACATATATAATTGGCAATGGTTGGGCTGTTTGTCCTATTCAGTCTGTTAGTAATGCTAATAATCACAGCACATTTGCTTTATAATAGACTACGATACTTTCAAAAAAGTTGCAGCAAACTTTATTACTGTCTTTTTTATGTTTAATATGGTCATGCAAGAGTGAATACATGAGTAATGTAAGGGGAGGATCTGCTTCTACGGTTCCCTTGGGGGCCCTAAGGTCATGTTCTAGATTGCCAAAATCACCTGTTACTCTGGAAAGAATATGAGGTCAGGTGAGGCACTGTGAGCAAGCCAGGAATGGTCCGATAGGCACTAATGCTGTAGAAAGACTCAGTCCCTGCACTCTGAGGCCCAGTTATCCTAACACATAGTACTGCATAACCAGTAGAATCCATGCAACAAGGCCCTCCTGAGTTACATACAGTTCCTTTCTGAATTTTAGGTACTCGCTGTCACTGGTGAAAGGTCGAGAGCGCTGGTTCCATGATTGGTGAGAAATGATGTCTTGCAACTTCAGCATGCCACTGTCTTGGCTTAAGGCAGTGACAATGTGTTCTAATGACATGGCAGCTGGTGTGTTCGATTTTACAATGAAATTTATGTAGGCATCCGCTATCTTAGAATGGGTACCAGGGCATTGTTTGGGCACTATTGAAAAAAATTTGCAGAATTTTGATCCTTCCCTGGCTGGTGAGCAATGTGGTAGTGGTACTCCTTCAATCCCAAACCCAAAGTTCAATGCGAGGAGGCTTCTTGGCTTTTGGATTGCCAAATATTGTCAATAGTGCTGGATGATTGGTCACTACTGTGAAAGGTTTCCCATACAAGAACAAAAGGAAATATATTTACAAGCCCACACCCCTGCCAAGCTTTCTTTCTCAGGTTTTGAATATGCACGTTCAGTTTGTGACAGGCTTTTACTGGCGTATGCCACAATATGCATTTGGCTGTCCAGTGTGCTGTGCAAGGATTGTGCCTATCCCAACAGGGCTAGCATCAACTAGAACCTTGGTATGAAAATTGGGGTCAAAGTAGGCCGTTTCAGTGGCATTCTCGATGGCTTGCTTGATCCTCTTGAAACTCTCCTCACACTCACGTGACCAATGAAACACAGCATTCTATTTGTCAGTTCTAACGGTGCACTGACTGTGGCAAAGTCTTGTATGTATCTAGAACAGTAACTGGCCATCCCAAGGAATAAACATAACATGAAAATATTCTATGGGGGATTAGCCGTAGATACCCTCATCAGAAAAGATGCGGCCAATGAATTTCAAACTGGCCTTATAAAATTCACGCTTGTGAGCATTCAAAGTAAATACAGCATCATTTAATCAACTTTGTGCTCTTTCTGAGTAGCTCTGAAAACCAAAATGGTGTCACAATAGTTGAAAGCTTTCACAACAGGTTGTATGATACATCGAATGATGTCTTGGAAACATTTAGCAGCTGAGGATACACCAAAAATCAGTTGCTTTTAGCGAAAGAGACCAATGTGTGTACAAATGTTTCTAATGTACCTGCAATTTTCTTCAAGTTCAAAATGGTGATATCCTTTCCTTAAGTCGGGACTAGAGAAAAACTTTGCACCATTCAATTGAGTTATCATATCAGCAATGTACGGACCTGGATGTTGTTCCCTCTCGATTACCTTGTTGGCCTTACGCATGTCAATGCAAAGACGTACAGCTCCTTCACTGTCTATTTGAGGCATTACTATGATGGGAGAAACCTAGAGTGTTGGACCAGTGGAGCGTTCCATGATATCGTGTTTGAGCAATGAATTAAGTTCTCCTTCAAGAGCTTCTTACAAGTGAAATGCAATTCATCTGTGTCTTTGGGCAACAGGACGAACATCCTCATTTATATGTAACTGTACTTTCATAGTTTTCAGCTTTCCTAACCAATGAAATAATTAAGGAAATTGACCTACTTTTTCACGACGAGCACTCATATTGTAGTTTACTAATATCAGTCTCATTTCAACAGTGGTGTTGAAACCGAGCAAACAGGCACTTGAAGCTGAGCCAGGAAGTACATGAATAGGCGCTCCTACCTTAGTTTTCTTGTGTTTCATCGTGGCTACAAAGGAACCTTGACTTTTAAAAATTTCTGACCAATTACATAAAACACCAAGGGAGAAAGTACTAGAATGCAAATTTCCAGCCAAATATACTGGTAGGAAACAATTCATTTCTGTCTTAACCTCCACATAATCAATAGGAACCGTGAATCAGCAAAAACTATTGGCTGGGCTGTGTTTGAGTATTTGATTATTAAAGCAGATCTATACTCCCTAATACCTAAATTGTGTTTATCCTTCAATTTAGCAATGAAGCAAAGCATACTTATACTTCACTAATGGTGGCTGTAATGACGATGATTGTATTGTCCAGAATGATTTCTTCTTTTCCAGGGTGGAGGCACTCAAATGTCTGTCCCCTACACATACTGCAAGATCATCAGAAAAATATGTAAATAATCACCATAAGCTTGAAAGTTGAAGATGATCTTTATTTCTTCATCAAGTTACTAAAGACTATATTTGGAGCTAATACATTGCAATTAATGATCTTTGGTTCTAGTCTCATTTTTCAACCCCCTATTAGTATAGGCAATCTGATTTAGAAAAGTACAATGTTACTGTGTTTGCCTGTCAAAATATTTTTGGGGAGATTAATTTAACCACTAATCTATTTTTTTATCTTCTTTATTTGATGCATCAGCTCCCAAAGGCAAAAAGAAGGGGGAGGATAGTTCATCAGAGGCGGGTCCGCGAGCAGGTGGGGATGCTACCACCAGCACTGTGGCCGATGGTTCTGCTCATCTCAGTAGGTCCTTTTATTAGTATTATTATTATTATTATTATCATTATCTTCCTAGCTTTTACCTCTGCCCACTATTAGACACATTTTAATTTTGCCTTGTTTATTTTTTTCGTACTGTCTCTTTTTTTCAACTCCCCTATCAAATTTTTGTTTAATTCTTGTTATTCATGCATTATCCTTTTTTCCATATTTCAAGTTTTTGTAGCTGACTTTCTTCTGTCTGTATTAGCCTGTAGTTTTCTTCTGCTTTGTTAGTGAGCTTTCCCGCTCTCGTATATATCTTGTGGTACTGCAAGACTAAGAACGTATTTTTGGTATTCTACTGGTAAAGAGTGAAGATTGCAGGACCAATTAAGGTAGTATTATTCACCACATGTTTGTTGAGAAGGCTTTTGTTTTCTTGCTCATTCTCTAACAGTTATTAATAGAGTGGCCATGGTCCTGGTGAACCACCCCAATATTGTGGTATAATTTATTCATTCAGTATACCAACAGTTTTCATGACAGTGCAGCATGGCAGGAAAGTATGAGGTCCCATTGCATTTGCCCAACAACACCATAGGTCTTTCTTTCACTGTTATTCCAACCTTCATCGTGCTCTGTCCCGCCATTATGGAAGGTTTTTGGTTGGCTTGACTACTCCACTTTTCTAACATTTCCAACCAACATAATACCCAAAATTATATTTGTGATAGACAATACTGCCAACCGAACTGTAGTGATGTATTGCAGCCTTATTCTATTGAACTAAAATAAGGGGAGGCGTATCTGGCATCAGAAAATGTGTAATGCTTTTTCTAGCCAGCTCCAGCTCTGCTGCAGGTGTGGAGGTGGTTGGAGGGGGAGACACAGGGGCGGCAGGGATGGGCAGTGGTAAGTCACATGGCTTGTTTATTGACAATTACTATCATACTCACTACAAGGACGTCATGACTTGTGAACCCCATGATTTAGCAGCCACAGTTGTGGTTGAGTTCCTATGGCTCTTCTTCCTGCAACTCAGCAGAAAAATGCTCAAAATGAACAACAAAAACTATGGTTTGATGGAAACAGGAAAGAATGAAAGGTTAAAAGAAAGGATGTATGACATAGTATGGGAGTAAAAGGATGTGTGGGTGGGTAAAAGGAGGCATGGGTGGGAAATGGATGGATGGATCAAAGGATGATTGAAAGGGTGTATACTGAATAGAAGGATTTATGGATGGATATAGGGGTGGATGAATTGGAACTTTTGGTGAAAGACTGGATAATACACTGCAACCTGAACACAAGGTTGGCTTAGCTTCGCCCATGCAGTCACCTCCTAGTACTTCAGTCCTAAATTCTTTCCTAAGTTCTGTCCTAGCCTACCAAACAATTTAAAAATACATTCTTGGCATATGGCACATTTTAAGGGCCATGTGAAGTGATTCATATATTTCATGGTTTCCATAACAGATTTATGCATGTTCAAATTTTCCCTTTCGACTTTCGTCAGCTACAGTTTCTGAATAAACCAAAGCTTAGCCACATGATGATGATCAGTGACACCCCACTATTCTATAGCAAAAGCTCTACGTACACGGCCTAATCCCTCTAACTTACATCGCACTCGAGTAAATTAAGTTTACTTTCCTTACTGCCAAGCAAATTAATTTGTTGGGAATAATTTGTGGTGGAGGGTGAAGCCTAAGTGTAAAGTGGGACTAAAAGCCTGATGTCAAGCTTTGCAGATGGGATACTCTGTGACTAACGCACGAAATACAATCATTATATCCCATTCATGTCCCTGTAGTAGAGCGCATCATGTTTTCTACCATCTGCTTATGGCAGACAAGATCACGCGGAGGTGCGAAAGTTGCGGAGTTGCGAAAAACTCACCTCCGTGAACCAGAGCAGAGATTTTTCTCACTGGCGCTAACCAACATTAAGTTGGCGAACCTGAACAAGGGAAATCCAATGCTAGACCACCTGCCAGCAAGATTTCTCAATGTGTGCGATTTTGAATGGTCTTGACCAATCGTATTTAGAAACCATCCGTTCGCATTGAGGAAGCTGCCGTTCGAGTAGAAAATCCACTCGAGCGACAGAAAGAAAAAACAGCACCCTCTTGCGCAGTGCATGTTGCCATTTGCACTGACTTTCCAGTGCAGGACAAACACCTGTTGCTAAATATCAGTGCAAACGACGCAACTTAACTGACTCCACCGCTTGCAGAACTCTGCATATTGCTGCCGAGTTTTTTGTCACATTGCGGAGGCCTAGTGACGTATTATCTAATTTATTATTCATCTGACTCTTAGGAGTCAGGGTAGCATTTGAAAGGCATTTGGAGAAGAGCAGGGACATTTCAATTACGTAAGCACTAGCTGCAGAATGCAGAGAGTAGCAAATTACCCGACGCACTGGCAAGCATGACTCCATTCAATTAGCAAAACAACTTGTACTCCATAGTGCATAAGGCCTTACCAATTAATGAGAGGTAACATATTTTTATTTTTCCACACAGTGCATGCTTAGTTTTTTTTTACTAGGAAAGTCTTTAAAAGAAAAAAAAAACCTTGTTGTAATCTGTTCTTATTCTGATCTTAATTCTTTTCAGCCAGGCAGAGAGTTTTATGTGAGGCATGTGTGGGTAAAAAAGGGCCCTGTGACTCTCCTAATCAAATAAAATTCCAATGGCTCTAGGGAAGCAGCATTGTACAGATACTGTGCCACTATTCATTTTTAATCAAGTGTTTGCACAGAGCATTGATTACAATTAATCCGTTTCCTTTTGTTTTTTTTCTTGATATAGCTACTCCTGAAGGTCCACCACCCCCACTTACATGGCAGGAGATAGTAGTCCAGCTGCGGTGGCACAGGCTGGAGACAATCCAGCAAGAATATCATCAGCTGGTGGCTCTGGAAGAGGAGGAGGTGGAGGTGGAAGCATCTGCTACTGCCCCAGCCAGCTGCAGCCTCCTGCCTCCCAGCAACATTGCTTCCGGCACCACCCTCAGCTGTCAAGAGCTTTAATCACCACTACTGCCCCAACTCTTGCTCAGACAGCCAGTTCCTCCTGCAGCGTATGGAGCAACTTGAATTGAGGATGGCCCAGATGGAGCAGAACCTTGAATGCTACTGGACCTGTACAGAGGACACCTGTTCTGAGCCCTGTTTAAAACTTTTGTTTTGGTGGGAGAGACTTTTGTTGTGGGTGCAGCTAGTAGGGAAATGGAGTTGGGACTGGGGGTTGGACATATAAATGTTCTTTTGACATTGGCTAGGAACTGGGTGTTTTGTTTGGGGAGAGGCATATTGTGAGTGGAAAAGGTAGGTTTTATTTTTCAAATAATAGTATAATAATGGAAAAATAAAAAAATTTATAAATAATTATTTTACTTATTTCTGACTCAAATCTTTTTGTGGTGCTTTACTTTGCACTGCTGCCTTTTAGTGCATCCTGTTTTTTAAATCTGCTTTTAAATAGTGTATACCCATTAGTTATATGGTACACTTGTCCTACTACCTTCTGTAACTATATTAACCATAAGGGGGTAATCGCCATTGCCTATATTGCCTACAACAATGCTTTTAGTTCTCTTACCTGAATAAAAAAAGCAAGGGCTACTACCTCTCTCAGTCTTCTTACTGCAGGGTTTTCCAAGGTGCCATCTTATGGTGGTGGTAATAGTGGCAGGCTAGTGCACTAATAGTAAAGAAATCACAAGTGTGGCCCCATTCTCACCTAGGTAAACCCCAACTTTAGGATTAATCCAAGTATTATCCATCACCAGAAGCTAGACTGAAAGAAAACACAGAATTAGTGGATTTGTAGGAAATAGCCCCTTTTTGCATGGTTGCCCCCCACTTTTTGCGTACTGTTGATGTACTTTGACTAGGTGTGCCCTGGGTTCCTGCCAACCAGGTACCCAGGGCTTAGGTTCTTTCCCGTAACTGTACTGTTGAAAAACCCAATTGGACACTCTCTTGCGACATGTAAGTCCCTTGTAAAAGGTGCCATAGGTACCAAGAGCACTGTGGCCAGGGAAAACCTCTAAGGGCCGCAGCACTTATTGTGCCACCCTTAGAGGCCCTTTACCTTCACACACACACACACTGTCATTGCAGACTGAGTGTTGTGGTGCAGAACAAAGTGTAGAGCTGACATGGCACACATCCCTGTGTGTCATGCCTACAATCAAGTGCCCTGTCATAGGTAATCCACCCCTGTAGCTGAGTGCACAATACCAGTGGTGAAGGTACAGGTGCATTAGCCCTGTACCCCTACAGGGTCTAAGTCAATTCTTAGACATTGTAAGTGCAGTAATGGCATAAAGAGTATATGGTATGGGAGTTTGTCATTATGAACTCCACAGCACCATAATGGCGAGGAAGTTTTGTATAAAACTTCTCAGCCCATTAAACCCACACTGATGCCAGTGTGGGATTTAATGGAAAATGTACTCAGAGGACAACTTAGAGATGCCCCCTGAAAAACGACCTAACTCTAGTGTCCTGGCTGAATGGCTGCTCACCAGCTACCACCACCAGATATGTATCTGGACCACTGTGTGAGAGCCTGCCTCTCTCGGAGTCCTGAAACAAAGCACAACCTGGGTTGAAGTGCCAAGCCTCCTCCCCGAGGACTGGCCGGGTCCACGAAGGGGAAGCTTCAAAGGCTTGCCACCTTTGTGAGCTACGCCAGTCATTTGCTGCTCCCAGCAACTGGCCCTCACTGGTTCTGACCCCCACTTTGGTCAGGGGCATTGGCGGGAAAACCAAATTAGAAGGAGAGGTGTGTCCACCTTTGCCAACCCCACCCCTCAGATGGGGAAGGCAAGGTGACGCATTACTCTCAGTGCCTGCCATCTTGCAGATGGGGGACCCAGCCAACGAGAGTGAGGCTTATGCCCCCTCCCACTGGAGTGTGGCATAATAGTGACTGTACCCACCTCAGGGAAGATACCCATTGGTCCCAACCTGTACCTTCCTGTAACGCCCCTAAATTTAGTGCTTAAGGGCAACCCTGAACCTTGCCTTCTCAGACAAGAAGAAGAAGAAGAAGGACCGAAGAGCCGTGCTGAAGTAAAAGTGGAGGACACCAACTGACTTGGCCCCAGCCCTACAGGCCTGTCCAGACCTCGACCTCTTACAGCGAAATACCAGTGTGTCCTGCAGCCAGCAGCCCCCAAGAACCTGAAGGACCTGCCCTGCCTTACTAAACCACAATTTGTCTCCCATGAGCACTGGATTTGCTCACCTACAGACTCTGGCTTCGGCCAAATCTGCGAGTCTGCACCACTCTCCACGCAAAGTCCACAGCCTGAGTTTGAGCTAATCAAACACTCACCCCCAGTCAACTGATCTGGGTTTAATCCATCATCATTCGTTTAGCTCACTCCACCACCCCAGTTCAGACATGGCCATATGCAAATAAGTCTGACCCTGTCTCTCATGGGAGCAGTCCAGCACAAACTGCCGAGCCAAGTCCTCCCTGGACCAGAAACAAGCATCCTGGGACCGGTTTCGGGTTCATAACCCTCATCAGCCAGGCTATCTTGAATACTGTGGCAAAGTGAGCAAGGAACCCACGTCTGGGCATACCCTGCCAACTTAGGGCAAACAAAGCGATACCAAAGAAGATGATGGACGGAGCGTTTGAGCTAATCAAACACTCACCCCCAGTCAACTGATCTGGGATTAATCCATCATCATTCTTTAACTCACTCCACCACCCCAGTTCAGACATGGCCATATGCAAATCAGTCTGACCCTGTGCCTCATGGGAACAGTCCAGCCCAAACTGCCAAGCCAACACTTCCCTGGACCAGAAACAAGTATCCTGGGATCGGTTTCGGGTTCATAATCTTCATCAGCCAGGCTATCTTGAATCCAGTGGCAAAGTGAGCAAGGGACCCACGTCTGGGCATACCCTGCCAGCTTAGGGTGAGCAAAGCGATACCGAATGGGATGATGGATGGATGGAGTGTTTGAGCTAATCAAATACTCACCCCCAGTCAACTGATCTGGGTTTAATCAATCATCACTCTTTAGCTCACTCCACCACCCCAGTTCAGACATGACCATATGCAAATCAGTCTGACCCTGTGCCTCATGGGAACAGTCCAGCCCGAACTGCCAAGCCAAGTCTTCCCTGGACCAGAAACAAGCATCCTGGGACCGGTTTCGGGTTCATAAACCTCATCAGCCAGGCTATCTTGAATCCAGTGGGAAAGTGAGCAAAGGACCCACGTCTGGGCATACCCTGCCAACTTAGGGCGAACAAAGCGATACCAAAGGGGATGATGGACGGAGCGTTTGAGCTAATCAAACACTCACTCCGAGTCAACTGATCTGGGTTTAATCCATTATCATTCTTTAGCTCACTCCACCACCCCTGTTCAGACATGGCCATGTGGAAATCAGTCTGACCCTGTGCCTCATGGGAACAGTCCAGTCCAAACTGCCAAGCCAAGTCTTCCCTGGGCCAGAAACAAGCAACCTGGGACCGGTTTTGGGTTCATAACCCTCATCAGCCAGGCTATTTTGAATCAGCAAGGGACCCACGTCTGGGCATACCCTGCCAACTTAGGGCGAACAAAGTGATGCCAAAGAGGATGATGGACAGAGCATTTGAGCTAATCAAACACTCACCCGAGTCAACTGATCTGGGTTTAATCCATCATCATTCTTTAGCACACTCCACCACCCCAGTTCAGACATGGCCATATGCAGATCAGTCTGACCCTGTGCCTCATGGGAACAGTCCAGCCCGAACTGCCAAGCCAAGTCTTCCCTGAACCAGAAACAAGCATCCTGGGACTGGTTTCGGGTTCATAACCCTCATCAGCCAGGCTATCTTGAATCCAGTGGTAAAGTGAGCAAAGGACCCACGTCTGGGCATACCCTGCCAACTTAGGGCGAAAATAAGCGATACCAAAGGGTTCCGGTGCTCTCCATGCCACTGGAATCAAGCTATCCTGGCTGAAGAGGCGTGAAACCCCGAAACCGGTCCTAGGATGCTTGTTTCCAGTCCAAGGAGGACCTGGCTTGGCAGTTCAGGCTGTACTGTTCCCATGGGGCACAGGGTCAAGACTGATTTGCATATGGCTGGGTTCAAACTGGAACGGCATCGTGAGCAAAAAAAAGATGGATTCAGGCCCAGATCTCGGTACTGGGGTGAATGTATGACATTGTTCTGCATTCTGTCCATCAACTGTTGTTTTTGCGTTTTTCAACTAGTGGGGAGTCAGGGATTAAGCCAAAGGATTCCCTGATCCTCTCTCCTGTCGTGGGAACCCCCTTTGAGATGGTGGGCATTTACATTGTAGGGCCTCTGGACCCCAAGACATTCCTGGGCAACAGGTTTATTCTGATCTTGGTGGACTATGCCACTTTGTACCCATACCATTGAGGAGAGTGACAGTGGCCAGTTATTGATGAGGATATTTACACAAGTGGGTTCCCCAACAAGGGTATGTCTGACTGGGTACCCACCTTCATGTCAGTATACATGAAGTCAAGGTGCGATGATTGTGGGATAACCTACAAGTTCTCATCAAAATATCATCCCTAAAGGTGGGACTTCCTCTTGCCATGCCTTTTGTTTGCCTACAGGGAATCACCTAATAAGGTGGCAGGGTTTAGTTCCTTTGGAAACTCTGTATGGACATCCTGTTAGGGGGGCCCTCAGCTTGTGCGAAGGAGGGGTGAGATTAAGCTCCCAGGAAACCTCCCCAGGATGTACCAAGCCACATGTTGGCTCTCCTGGCTCAGATCAAGAGCTACTGGAAAAAGGTCGCTGATAAACGGGAGGCCAGCTAGGAAATCATGAAGCTCTGGCATGGCCAGAAAGCCACTCTGGATTAGTTTCAACATGGTCAAAAAGTGTGGGTGAGGGAGCCCCAGCCTTGCAGAACCAGTAGACTGGTGGACCTCCAGAGCTCCAGAAACCATTTGAGGGTCAACCACCTAAAGCCCCACTTCAAGAGGTCCAAGGTCACTATGCTCTTGGTGACATATGCAGTCAGTTGCTGGAGCAATTCTCCTAATGGGTCTCACTTAGGGGCATATGTATCAAAACCCAAATTTGCGAATCTCAAATAGCGATTTTTTGAGAATCGCTATTTGAGAATCGCAAAATGGGATGTATTTAAAATATCGCTAATATTTAGCGATTTCTTAAAATTCCTTAATTGCGATTAGCAAATTGCGAAATCGCAATTAAGGAATACCTGCCCATTCATTTCTATGGGCCAGGAGACCCATAGGAATGAATGGGAAGTAATTCTCAAATTGCGATTCGCAATTTGCTAATCGCAATTTGAGAATAATTTCAAAGGTGCAAAGGTGTCAAGATGACACCCTGATGCACCCCTGAAATCAGCATGTGTGGACATATGGCGCACATACATGCCCTAAGGGCATGTATGTGCGCCACGTGGCACTTATTAAAATTTAAAATAGTGCATTTTTAAAAGATTTCGCAAATTACCACCAACTAGAAGTTGGTGGTAATTTGCGATTTCTTACGGATTTTTCGCAAAACTTTGTTGCCTGTTACATTTCATTTAAGAAATCGCAATTTGCGATTTCTTAAATGCTTACGAAAAGTTAGGAAATCGCAATATTAGCGATTCCTTAAATTTGCGCTGAAAAATGGCTCATACATACCGTTTAGCGATTTTTTATTCGCAAACGCTGTTTTTTTGCGAATCGCAGCGTTTGCGAGTAAAAAATCGCTTGATACATATGCCCCCTACTCCCTGGCTCACTACTTGGTGTACCCATGACATCGACTCATGGAACAGCAACCAAGAATAAAATCTACAGGCTGTCTGATAAAGTGAGAGCCAATATAAAGGAGAAAGTTGCCAAGATGCTGGAGTTTGTTGTGATTGAGCACTCCAAAATCCCATGGTCCAGTCCAGTGCTTCTGGTACCCAAAGCTGTCCCAACAGACACCACCCCAGAACTCCGGTTCTGTGTGGATTACCAATGGCTCAATTCAGTCACAATGACTGATGCTCACCCCATTTTCTGAGCTTATTAGCTCTTTGAGGACTGTAAGATGCCAAGTGATCTGACATCAGGGTAGTGGAAGATTGCCTTAACCAGGGGGGCCACAGAGACGTCTGCATTCGCCACCCTAGAAGACCACTATTATATTATAGTGATGTTTATTGGGCTAAAGAATGCCCCTGCCACCTTCCAGATGTTAGGCAACCGGGTCCTTGCTAGGTTAGAGGATGTCAGTGCTTACCTGGATGACTTTGCTGTCTTTAGTTCCACCTGGTATGATCATTTACACCACCTCTGGGCAGTGCTCGAGCCCCTGCAGAGGGATGGCCTGAATATCAAGGCCAGAAAGTGGCAGATATCAGTTGTGTTCCTTGGCCACCAATGAATTCGGGGAAAAGTGCAGCCCCTCCAACTCAAGACACAAACCATCCTGGCTTGGGAGCACCCCAACCCCAGAATGAGGTGAGACCCATCTCCTACTGTCTTTTTTCACTATAGCAAGGCTACCTCTCTCAAAGATTTACACCAGGCTACCTTATTAAACTCAACAACTGATAACGTCACTTTGGGATCAGATAGGGAAATTTTCCTTTCATTCATTTGAATTGTAATTTAAAAACCTCTCACATGATAAAGTTGGATTTTAAGTTACTATTCTAGAAATGCCATTTTTAGAACATTGTCATTTTTCTTCCTAAACCAAACGTGTAAATGGTTCTCCTGTGGTGTGCTGTTTATTCTTTCTAAGCCTGGGGGGAGTTCCACTATGCGGAGTTCTACAGATTTGTAAAAAAACTCTGGAACTCCACTTCCCTCCACCCTCCCTAAAAAAGCAATTTAAAAATGCACATACCTGCTTTGGGGTCTGTGGGCTGCCCTACTTCTTGCCGTAGTCTCTCTCTCCTCCTCGTTCTTGCCACCGTCCTTGCAACCCCCTATGATGTATATTTTGGAGGACGTACATCCAAGGGGTTTGCATGGACGAGGATGGCGGCAAGGATGAGGAGGAGAGAGAGACCACAGTGAGGAGGAGGCAGCCCCGAGACACTACAGCAGTTAAGTGCTTTTTTTATTGCTATTGGACATGGGCTGGTGCCAGCTAACTAAACTCTGCTGCGGAGTCGGAGTTTTGCCTGAACTCCGCATTCCGAACGGAGTTGGCGAAATTCGGCAAACTCCGCTGGCGTGGCCTAGTTCTCTGCCTGAGGTGAATTCGTTCCAAACATGGTGGAAAAGGACATTGGGTGTGAGCCAGGATCTCCTGAGGGATTTTACTCAGCCCTTCACGGGCTTCAAAGGAGTAGGATGCGGGTTGTGCCCACCGTCTTCCAGATTTCTAAGGCTGCTTGCCCTGCTACAGAGAAATGCAGCTCACACCTAGGGCTGCCTAGCATGTACTATTCATGACAGTTTGGAGACAGACCCAGGAAAGGGGGAAGACTAGACAAAGGGAGCATACCCAAACCGCAGGCTGGCATCGAGTATAAGATTGGCACTCTCAGAATCTCTTATCAGAACACTCCTGCACCCGTGGAAGATTCATATGAAGGACTTCCCTGCTGTCTGAAGAAGGAAGGTAGGACCTGTTTGCCTTGAATCGAGGATCCCTACTAGTGACTCCAAGGGTCAGTTGTCTGACCCCATGTTCGGGCTACCGGGGAACAAGCTTCCAAAGGCCTCCCTGCAACTGTCCAGCTGAACATCACCACATGGACCTGCCTACGCATTGCAGCTGACCTCTGCTGCAGTGAGTTCTGATACATAGGCGGTGTCCCCATGTCCTTGACCCCTAGCTGGCATCAGAGTGTACTCCTACTATTTCAATACTAAGTTTAAGGTCAAAATACAGACATTTGGGGGTTTTCATGACCTCCAACAGGCTCCTTGAATCAGCAGCATTGAACACATCCCCCTCCAAAGTGAATTTCCAATGATGACCTCTTCTCCATGCCAAACAGTGGCTATTGCGTATCCTGCCAATGTGAAGCTCCAGCTGAGAGTCCTTGTGTGGGCTTGGAAATTGAGGAAGTAAGCTCTTCATCTAAACAAACCTGATCTCTGTATCCAATTCACGTTCCATCGTTGTCAGCCTGAACTTGTGACTTTGCCCTGGTCCAGCCTGACCAGATACCTGTCATTTTGTGCTCTGGGCATTTTTGTGCTTTTTTCTGTTTTCTCCCTAAACTTTCACAAATCAGAACTCCAGTTCTACTTGCTGAATGCCATTTTATTTATTAAATATTACTTCATTTTTCTAAATTAATATGGAATTTGTAATGTGTTGTGTTTTCACAGTATTACTGTTCGAGTGCTGCATAAACAGCTTACACATTGCCCCTAAGCTAAGCCTGATGCTTTGTGCCAAGCTGGCAGAGTGTTAAGCGCAGGTTTATTTAGTAACTTCTGTGGTTCATCCTGACAAGGACTGCATTTATTCCTTGAGTGGGAATCACACCCCTCTCAATTAATAGCCCAATTTCTTACATTTGACATTATGGACCAAGCCAAAATGACAGAGGAAGACATCTCAATTAGAAGTACAGAGGCTATCTTAGATACCATCTATGGGAAAAGTACCTCATCCCATAATACAAATAAGCCAAGCCCCCACACTTGCAAGGGTTTCCAAGCGTTGCATATTTATACAAGGATGTCACCTTCTGGAAAAGCATCATCATGCAACTAATGCACAGCAAATAGTCTTTCATGTGGTATTGTTGATTGTTGCTCAATAAGATACTTTATATTTTCTTCAAGAAGAGCTAAGGTTAGAACATGGGCTAAAAATCTGGTAAGTACTTAAAGGGCCATTTGTAACATAGGCAAAAACAACAGTTGAATGATGGATTCAACCCAGATCTCTTGACTGGGGGAGAATGTTTTGATTTGTTCTGCATTACGTCCATCAAATATGTGTCTTTTGCTTTCTCACCCTAAGTGCGCCAGGTATGCCTAGACGTAGGTCCTGGGCTCACTGTGCCACTGGATTCAAGCTATCCTGGCTGAAGAGAGGTGAAACCCCGAAACCGGTCCGAGAATCCTTGTTTCCGGTCCAGGGTGGACCTTGTTTGGCAGTTCGGGCTGGATTGTTCCCATGAGGCACAGGGTCAAGACTGATTTGCATATGGCCAGGTCTATACTGGGGTGGCATGGTGAGCAAAAGAATGACGGATTTAACCCAGATCTCTTGACTGGGGGAGAATGTTTTGATTTGTTCTGCATTCCGTCCATGAAATGTGTGTCTTTTGCTTTCTCGCCCTAAGTGCGCCGGGTATGCCTAGACGTAGGTCCCGCTTTCACTGTGCCACTGGATTCAAGCTATCCTGGCTGAAGAGGGGTGAAACCCCAAAACCGGTCCTAGGATGCTTGTTTCCGGTCCAGGGAGGACCTGGCTTGGCAGTTCGGGCTGGACTGTTCCCATGAGGCACAGGGTCAAGACTGATTTGCATATGGCCAGGTCTAAACTGTGGTGGCATTGTGAGCAATAGAATGATGGATTTAACCCAGATTTCTTGACTGGGGAGAATGTTTTGATTTGTTCTGCATTCCGTCCATCAAATGTGTGTTTTTTGTTTTCTTACCCTAAGTGCGCCGGGTATGCCTAGACGTAGGTCCCGGGCTCACTGTACCACTGGATTCAAGCTATCCTGGCTGAAGAGAGGTGAAACCCCGAAACCGGTCCGAGAATGCTTGTTTCCGGTCCAGGGTGGACCTTGTTTGGCAGTTCGGGCTGGACTGTTCCCATGAGGCACAGGGTCAAGACTGATTTGCATATGGCCAGGTCTATACTGGGGTGGCATGGTGAGCAAAAGAATGACGGATTTAACCCAGATCTCTTGACTGGGGGAGAATGTTTTGATTTGTTCTGCATTCCGTCCATGAAATGTGTGTCTTTTGCTTTCTCGCCCTAAGTGCGCCGGGTATGCCTAGACGTAGGTCCCGCTTTCACTGTGCCACTGGATTCAAGCTATCCTGGCTGAAGAGGGGTGAAACCCCAAAACCGGTCCTAGGATGCTTGTTTCCGGTCCAGGAAGGACCTGGCTTGGCAGTTCGGGCTGGACTGTTCCCATGAGGCACAGGGTCAAGACTGATTTGCATATGGCCAGGTCTAAACTGTGGTGGCATTGTGAGCAATAGAATGATGGATTTAACCCAGATTTCTTGACTGGGGAGAATGTTTTGATTTGTTCTGCATTCCGTCCATCAAATGTGTGTTTTTTGTTATCTTACCCTAAGTGCGCCGGGTATGCCTAGACGTAGGTCCCGGGCTCACTGTGCCACTGGATTCAAGCTATCCTGGCTGAAGAGGGGTGAAACCCCGAAACCGGTCCTAGGATGCTTGTTTCCGGTCCAGGGAGGACCTGGCTTGGCAGTTCGGGCTGGACTGTTCCCATGAGGCACAGGGTCAAGACTGATTTGCATATGGCCAGGTCTAAACTGGGGTGGCATGGTGAGAAAATGAATGATGGATTTAACCCATATCTCTTGACAGGGGGAGAATGTTTTGATTTGTTCTGCATTCCGTCCATCAATTGTGTGTCTTTTGCTTTCTCACCCTAAGTGCGCCGGGTATGCCCAGACGTAGGTCCTGGGCTCACTGTGCCACTGGATTCAAGCTATCCTGGCTGAAGAGGGGTGAAACCCCGAAACCGGTCCTAGGATGCTTGTTTCCGGTCCAGGGAGGACCTGGCTTGGCAGTTCAGGCTGGACTGTTCCCATGAGGCACAGGGTCAAGACTGATTTGCATATGGCCAGGTCTAAACTAGGGAGGCATGGTGGGCAAAAGAATGATGGATTTAACCCAGATCTCTTGACAGGGGGAGAATGTTTTGATTTGTTCTGCATTCTGTCCATCAAATGTGTGTCTTTTGCTTTCTCGCCCTAAGTGCGCCGGGTATGCCTATACGTAGGTCCCGGGCTCTCTGTGCCACTGGATTTAAGCTATCCTGGCAGAAGAGGAGCGAAACCCCGAAACCGATCCTAGGATGCTTGTTTCCGGTCCAGGGCGGACCTGGCTTGGCAGTTCGGGCTGGACTGTTCCCATGAGGCACAGGGTCAAGACTGATTTGCATATGGCCAGGTCTAAACTGGGGTGGCATGGTGAGAAAATGAATGATGGATTTAACCCATATCTCTTGACAGGGGGAGAATGTTTTGATTTGTTCTGCATTCCGTCCATCAAATATGTGTCTTTTGCTTTCTCACCCTAAGTGCGCCAGGTATGCCTAGACGTAGGTCCTGGGCTCACTGTGCCACTGGATTCAAGCTATCCTGGCTGAAGAGAGGTGAAACCCCGAAACCGGTCCGAGAATCCTTGTTTCCGGTCCAGGGTGGACCTTGTTTGGCAGTTCGGGCTGGATTGTTCCCATGAGGCACAGGATCAAGACTGATTTGCATATGGCCAGGTCTATACTGGGGTGGCATGGTGAGCAAAAGAATGACGGATTTAACCCAGATCTCTTGACTGGGGGAGAATGTTTTGATTTGTTCTGCATTCCGTCCATGAAATGTGTGTCTTTTGCTTTCTCGCCCTAGGTGCGCCGGGTATGCCTAGACGTAGGTCCCGCTTTCACTGTGCCACTGGATTCAAGCTATCCTGGCTGAAGAGGGGTGAAACCCCAAAACCGGTCCTAGGATGCTTGTTTCCGGTCCAGGGAGGACCTGGCTTGGCAGTTCGGGCTGGACTGTTCCCATGAGGCACAGGGTCAAGACTGATTTGCATATGGCCAGGTCTAAACTGTGGTGGCATTGTGAGCAATAGAATGATGGATTTAACCCAGATTTCTTGACTGGGGAGAATGTTTTGATTTGTTCTGCATTCCGTCCATCAAATGTGTGTTTTTTGTTTTCTTACCCTAAGTGCGCCGGGTATGCCTAGACGTAGGTCCCGGGCTCACTGTACCACTGGATTCAAGCTATCCTGGCTGAAGAGAGGTGAAACCCCGAAACCGGTCCGAGAATGCTTGTTTCCGGTTCAGGGTGGACCTTGTTTGGCAGTTCGGGCTGGACTGTTCCCATGAGGCACAGGGTCAAGACTGATTTGCATATGGCCAGGTCTATACTGGGGTGGCATGGTGAGCAAAAGAATGACGGATTTAACCCAGATCTCTTGACTGGGGGAGAATGTTTTGATTTGTTCTGCATTCCGTCCATGAAATGTGTGTCTTTTGCTTTCTCGCCCTAAGTGCGCCGGGTATGCCTAGACGTAGGTCCCGCTTTCACTGTGCCACTGGATTCAAGCTATCCTGGCTGAAGAGGGGTGAAACCCCAAAACCGGTCCTAGGATGCTTGTTTCCGGTCCAGCAAGGACCTGGCTTGGCAGTTCGGGCTGGACTGTTCCCATGAGGCACAGGGTCAAGACTGATTTGCATATGGCCAGGTCTAAACTGTGGTGGCATTGTGAGCAATAGAATGATGGATTTAACCCAGATTTCTTGACTGGGGAGAATGTTTTGATTTGTTCTGCATTCCGTCCATCAAATGTGTGTTTTTTGTTATCTTACCCTAAGTGCGCCGGGTATGCATAGACGTAGGTCCCGGGCTCACTGTGCCACTGGATTCAAGCTATCCTGGCTGAAGAGGGGTGAAACCCCGAAACCGGTCCTAGGATGCTTGTTTCCGGTCCAGGGAGGACCTGGCTTGGCAGTTCGGGCTGGACTGTTCCCATGAGGCACAGGGTCAAGACTGATTTGCATATGGCCAGGTCTAAACTGGGGTGGCATGGTGAGAAAATGAATGATGGATTTAACCCATATCTCTTGACAGGGGGAGAATGTTTTGATTTGTTCTGCATTCCGTCCATCAATTGTGTGTCTTTTGCTTTCTCACCCTAAGTGCGCCGGGTATGCCCAGACGTAGGTCCTGGGCTCACTGTGCCACTGGATTCAAGCTATCCTGGCTGAAGAGGGGTGAAACCCCGAAACCGGTCCTAGGATGCTTGTTTCCGGTCCAGGGAGGACCTGGCTTGGCAGTTCAGGCTGGACTGTTTCCATGAGGCACAGGGTCAAGACTGATTTGCATATGGCCAGGTCTAAACTAGGGAGGCATGGTGGGCAAAAGAATGATGGATTTAACCCAGATCTCTTGACAGGGGGAGAATGTTTTGATTTGTTCTGCATTCCGTCCATCAAATGTGTGTCTTTTGCTTTCTCGCCCTAAGTGCGCCGGGTATGCCTAGACGTAGGTCCCGGGCTCTCTGTGCCACTGGATTCAAGCTATCCTGGCAGAAGAGGAGCGAAACCCCGAAACCGATCCTAGGATGCTTGTTTCCGGTCCAGGGCGGACCTGGCTTGGCAGTTTGGGCTGGACTATTCCCATGAAGCACAGGGTCAAGACTGATATGCATATGGCCAGATCTATACTGGGGTGGCATGGTGAGCAAAAGAATCATGGATTTAACCCAGATCTCTTGACTGGGGGAGAATGTTTTGATTTGTTCTGCATTCCGTCCATCAAATGTGTCTCTTTTGCTTTCTCGCCCTAAGTGCCCCGGGTATGCCTAGACGTAGGTCCCGGGCTCTCTGTGCCACTGGATTCAAGCTATCCTGGCAGAAGAGGAGCGAAACCCCAAAACCGATCCTAGGATGCTTGTTTCCGGTCCAGGGCGGACCTGGCTTGGCAGTTTGGGCTGGACTGTTCCCATGAAGCACAGGGTCAAGACTGATATGCATATGACCAGATCTATACTGGGGTGGCATGGTGAGCAAAAGAATGATGGATTTAACCCAGATCTCTTGACTGGGGGAGAATGTTTTGATTTGTTCTGCATTCCGTCCATCAAATGTGTCTCTTTTGCTTTCTCGCCCTAAGTGCGCCGGGTATGCCTAGACGTAGGTCCCGGGCTCACTGTGCCACTGGATTCAAGCTTTCCTGGCTGAAGAGGGGTGAAACCCCGAAACCGGTCCTAGGATGCTTGTTTCCGGTCCAGGGACGACCTGGCTTGGCAGTTCGGGCTGGACTGTTCCCATGAGGCACAGGGTCAAGACTGGTTTGCATATGGCAGGTCTAAACTGGGGTGGCATGGTGATCAAAAGAATGATGGATTTAACCCAGATCTCGTGACCGGGGGAGAATGTTTTGATTTGTTCTGCATTCCGTCCATCAAATGTGTGTCTTTTGCTTTCTCGCCCTAAGTGTGCCGGGTATGCCTAGACGTAGGTCCCGGGCTCACTGTGCCACTGGATTCAAGCTATCCTGGCTGAAGAGAGGTGAAACCCCGAAACCGGTCCGAGAATGCTTGTTTCCGGTCCAGGGTGGACCTTGTTTGGCAGTTCGGGCTGGACTGTTCCCATGAGGCACAGGGTCAAGACTGATTTGCATATGGCCAGGTCTATACTGGGGTGGCATGGTGAGCAAAAGAATGACGGATTTAACCCAGATCTCTTGACTGGGGGAGAATGTTTTGATTTGTTCTGCATTCCGTGCATGAAATGTGTGTCTTTTGCTTTCTCGCCCTAAGTGCGCCGGGTATGCCTAGATGTAGGTCCCGCTTTCACTGTGCCACTGGATTCAAGCTATCCTGGCTGAAGAGGGGTGAAACCCCAAAACCGGTCCTAGGATGCTTGTTTCCGGTCCAGGGAGGACCTGGCTTGGCAGTTCGGGCTGGACTGTTCCCATGAGGCACAGGGTCAAGACTGATTTGCATATGGCCAGGTCTAAACTGGGGTGGCATGGTGACAAAATGAATGATGGATTTAACCCATATCTCTTGACAGGGGGAGAATGTTTTGATTTGTTCTGCATTCCGTCCATCAATTGTGTGTCTTTTGCTTTCTCACCCTAAGTGCGCCGGGTATGCCCAGACGTAGGTCCTGGGCTCACTGTGCCACTGGATTCAAGGTATCCTGGCTGAAGAGGGGTGAAACCCCGAAAATGGTCCTAGGATGCTTGTTTCCGGTCCAGGGAGGACCTGGCTTGGCAGTTCAGGCTGGACTGTTCCCATGAGGCACAGGGTCACGACTGATTTGCATATGGCCAGGTCTAAACTAGGGAGGCATGGTGGGCAAAAGAATGATGGATTTAACCCAGATCTCTTGACAGGGGGAGAATGTTTTGATTTGTTCTGCATTCCGTCCATCAAATGTGTGTCTTTTGCTTTCTCGCCCTAAGTGCGCCGGGTATGCCTAGACGTAGGTCCCGGGCTCTCTGTGCCACTGGATTCAAGCTATCCTGGCAGAAGAGGAGCGAAACCCCGAAACCAATCCTAGGATGCTTGTTTCCGGTCCAGGGCAGACCTGGCTTGGCAGTTTGGGCTGGACTATTCCCATGAAGCACAGGGTCAAGACTGATATGCATATGGCCAGATCTATACTGGGGTGGCATGGTGAGCAAAAGAATCATGGATTTAACCCAGATCTCTTGACTGGGGGAGAATGTTTTGATTTGTTCTGCATTCCGTCCATCAAATGTGTCTCTTTTGCTTTCTCGCCCTAAGTGCGCCGGGTATGCCTAGACGTAGGTCCCGGGCTCTCTGTGCCACTGGATTCAAGCTATCCTGGCAGAAGAGGAGCGAAACCCCAAAACCGATCCTAGGATGCTTGTTTCCGGTCCAGGGCGGACCTGGCTTGGCAGTTTGGACTGGACTGTTCCCATGAAGCACAGGGTCAAGACTGATATGCATATGACCAGATCTATACTGGGGTGGCATGGTGAGCAAAAGAATGATGGATTTAACCCAGATCTCTTGACTGGGGGAGAATGTTTTGATTTGTTCTGCATTCCGTCCATCAAATGTGTCTCTTTTGCTTTCTCGCCCTAAGTGCGCCGGGTATGCCTAGACGTAGGTCCCGGGCTCACTGTGCCACTGGATTCAAGCTTTCCTGGCTGAAGAGGGGTGAAACCCCGAAACCGGTCCTAGGATGCTTGTTTCCGGTCCAGGGACGACCTGGCTTGGCAGTTCGGGCTGGACTGTTCCCATGAGGCACAGGGTCAAGACTGGTTTGCATATGGCAGGTCTAAACTGGGGTGGCATGGTGATCAAAAGAATGATGGATTTAACCCAGATCTCGTGACAGGGGGAGAATGTTTTGATTTGTTCTGCATTCTGTCCATCAAATGTGTGTCTTTTGCTTTCTCGCCCTAAGTGTGCCGGGTATGCCTAGACGTAGGTCCCGGGCTCACTGTGCCACTGGATTCAAGCTAATCTGGCTGAAGAGGGGTGAAACCCCGAAACCGGTCCTAGGATGCTTGTTTCCGGTCCAGGGAGGACCTGGCTTGGCAGTTCAGGCTGGACTGTTCCCATGAGGCACAGGGTCAAGACTGATTTGCATATGGCCAGGTCTAAACTGGGTTGGTATGGTGAGCAAAAGAATGAAGGATTTAACCCAGATCTCTTGACTGGGGGAGAATGTTTTGATTTGTCTGCATTCCGTCTATCAAATGTGTGTCTTTTGCTTTTTCGCCCTAAGTGCGCCGGGTATGCCTAGACATAAGTCCCGGGCTCACTGTGCCACTTGATTCAAGCTATGCTGGCTGAAGAGGGGTGAAACCCCGAAGCCGGTCCTAGAATGCTTGTTTCCAGTCCAGGGAGGACCTGGCTTGGCAGTTCGGGCTGGACTGTTCCCATGAGGCACAGGGTCAAGACTGATTTGCATATGGCCAGGTCTAAACTGGGGTGGCATGGTGAGCAAAATAATGATGGATTTACCCCAGATCTCTTGACTGGGGGAGAATGTTTTGATTTGTTCTCCATTCTGTCCATCAAATGTGTGTCTTTTGCCATTTGTAACATAGGTCAGCAATATAACTCAGTGCTGACACAATTTACTTCCAAGGTGAAAAAAATATATGCGAAGCCCATTAGGAAAGGAGTCCACTTTCAGCCTGCTGAGACTCAAACGATAGACACAATTAATCAATCCTTCATTAATGTCCAAAACCAAACAGAAGATATAACTGCTCACTCTGGACCACCAGCTTCAAGCATGAACATTTGCAGCATGATGTAAATGAGTACAGTCTGCCAAGATATTTCAAAAGATCCTAATGTGGGCCACACAAAAACGAATCATTACAAAGTGTGAGCGTAAGATGTTTTCTCCAAAAAAAAGATCATGTTTATGGCAACAATCTAAAATTCTTAAGGAATAGTCAACAAGTGTGTGAAGTGGCTGGTGTCAAGCTAAACCAAACATCAAAATCACAAACATCCGCATTGTTTCAGGGCACAAACCACTGGAAAGGCTTTGGAACAAGATGATGGTCTGGCAGAATGGAAAAGCATTAAGCCTGGAGATAGGACATCAAGATAGTTAGGAGAATCCACATTCAAGAATGATCAGAAATAGGTGAATGCATTTCCCTAATGCTGGATTGGCCAACATACCAGAGACTCTCTGGAGAAGCATGGCGTTGTCTAGAGTTCTTTTTATATGCAAAATTATTGCTGCTCTCTTCCCAAGTACCTGCATGTTACCTCATGAAGAAGTAAATATGGAACCTACTCTTACTCTATTGCTATTTTTAATTTGAATACTATGGGGGATATTCTCAAGAACGTGTGATAACCACCACAAAGGTAGCTTAACACAACTCTTCACATTGCAGTCTATCTCGAGAAAATAACACCAAGTTAACGTGGTATTCCCAAGCCGGCGGCACCATGCGATAGTCCCACGACAACGAGTCAAATGGCCGCAATGAAATCAGCGCGACGCTGCAAAAATGCGAAACATGAACGCCCAAAAAGCTGCGATGAGGCCATAAGCGATACAAAAACCAGCAAAAACCAGCGACAGGCCTGAAATTCCAGCGCGCTATGCGGGAAAATGCACCATAAAAGCAGAGTACAAAAATGGTGAGATGACAATGTATGAGCACAACCCCACATCCGTGACGTAGAACAACTGACCATGGTCCCGCATCACATAGGCATCTCCTCACAGTCACAATGTTCATTGACATGCACTCTGTATGTAAACTGCGCCTATGCAGACACATGCATGGAACATGCAGTGAAACCGCATCTCCCCTTCACATTGCAGAGGGACAAGCAACCCGTCCTGCACACAGACGTGTCATGACCATGATCAATGAATCATGACAGCGTGGACGAATGTAGGGGCAGTGACTCCCGCTTACCTAGATGTTGCCCATGTTGTGGGACTTGTGTCACAGGGGGCATCCCATGCATCATGGTGTTACATAACTGACCCCACAAGGAGCCCTGTTGTCACCTGTAGGTCACAAATGGCAGCTAAAATGGAATGACCTTGGACACATGGGAAACGCCGAAGAGTGGGATACCCTACTAACTGTGACACACGGGACTGGCAGTTCGAATACGTGACACCCCAAACAGCCCCTCTGCACAGAGGTGACACACCCACCATCCATTAACACATCATAAAATCATCAACAACACATGTCGCACTCACACCTGTCTGAGTGATGTGCCTGTACAGATGAGTGACATGCACTTAGTGAATGTAATTTTGGAATGCATTTATTTGCACATGTTGTGCCTGTGGTTATTCTGTACTGTCCCATGATTGCCAAGGACAGTCACAATGTGATGTGATCATCAGAAGAAATTTGCAATGATGGTGTCCCTGCGGGATATTCCAGCTGCGGCTGCAGTGGGGCGTGGTCCACCTGCCTCATCTTCATCATTATCGTCCGGTTTGTTGGCTGCATTGTACTGCCTCAGGGATTGTGTGTTCGGGGCTCTGAGGGGTGTCATCATCCAAGCACAGAGTGCATTTCCTTCGTCACCTGAGACGGTGCAGAGAGACATGAGTCAACAGTTGGTTCTGCATGATATGTTGGCAGGCTCACTGTGTCATTGGTGTGATATGTGAGACTTTGTGATTCCTGCATGACATGTACAGCTTGTTGCAAATGAGCAGCATCAATGTGTATTACCTAACCTCACAGCTGCTCCTCCCTCCCCCAGAGTCTATTCATTAGTGTGCGCAGCGCGGTTGCATCACCTGCACCCCTACTGCACACCACTGTCATGCCCGTCTGCGCATGTCCACAAGCCTGACAACAACACAGTGATGCGCACTGAAGGTGTGCGGCCACGTGCGTGTAGGCCTATGGTAAGGACAGGGCGGACACAGATGTAGAGTACATGCCTGGCTGAACTCGCCCTGCGGTTGAGGGTAGACCTCTGGCTTAAGTTTTGGACATAACGACACAGACGTGTATGATCTCAGACTCCGGGCGGGCTTGCTCACCCTCATGTACCCCTCAGCCGAGGCCACACGCTGTGGGCATGCTACATAGCAACATTGCACAATGCATGATGGGTGGCTCAGACACTATGCCAGAGACACACACATCAGTTACCGCTTCCTCAAGGCCTAAACTCAACCACACCCAGAGCCACGTGCCGAAAGACCATATCCCATGTCATACTGCCGTACGCCGGTTAACTCACTTGTGCTCACATGGGGGGGCCGACACAGCCGCATGTCCCAGGTCTGCACCACTGCCTGAGGTGACAAGGTTGCACACTCTGCACACAGCACAATGTGATGTTGTATGGCCCGGGGCCCTCATGCATGCATAATGACCACACCGACACAATGAGACAATTTGTGGTACGGGCACGTGCGCCCGGCACCTTTTATTGCCAGGGTCACATGTCCAGTGACGCCTGTGCTGGATGGGTGTTGGGTAGTTTAAGCAACCCCTCAGGGGTTGGTTGGTGCTGGCAACAACTACAACAGTGATCAGACAATCAGAAGTCCAAAGTACAAACAGCAAGGGTACATGACTTGAGCTGCACAGAGTTAGCGGTCCCGGATGCACTTCGGCCGGCACAGGCACACCCTCAAGGGAAGGTGACTTGTGGTGCACTGAGATAGGGCCACGAGAGCTGAGCGGGTCCTCGTTGGTGTCCCAGGAGAATTCTGCGGAGTGTTACGGGGGACAGTGGAAGGTGTCCATCCAGGGCATGATGCAGAGGGCGGAAGCAAGCAGAAACAGGCATTATGGAGGAGTTGAATACTACAGTCTCCTTTTTCCAACATGTCATTATCAGCTACATGATGAAGGCAACCCCCAGGCCATGGACTCAGACGCCAACATACACGGGAGAGTGACCATGACTCCCATGGCCCAGAGTCAGTGGCACCAGAGCTGGAAGGGGATGCAGTCTGCGATGAGGCCTGTACACTGATATCAACTCTGCAATTGACAAATCAAGAGTCAGTGCCAAATGTGTGTCTTACTTGACCGCAGTGTGTGCCGGAGGCAGCGGTCAGCATGGGACAGCCGCTGTGCAGCCAGCTCCTCCTGGATCTCTAACACACGGCGTTGGAATGGCATGTGGAGAAGATTCCTGGTTGACTTAGGTGGAGGCACCAGAGAAGGGCGGGTGTGCACATTGCAACGAAGCTGTGTCCTGGCTGGGACAGACTAGATTGTATTTGTCTGAGGCCTGCTGATCAGGTGTGTATGCCTAAGGCAGAAGTCCACAAGGGCCCACAGACACGTGTGGTCAGAATGCTATGCACAGAGTTGGTAGCACCACATCAAAGGGAGTATAGGAATTTAACCTCTGCCTTAAATATGTACTCTGCCATTGTGTAATCAAGACTCAGTTCCAAATGTGCAACTTACTTGTCCGCTGTGTATGCCGGTGGAGTGTGTCAACGGGAAAGGAATACTGCGGGCCTTGCTCGCGGAGGCCGTGATGGTCTGAGGAGGCTTCCAAGGTCATGGGCCTCAGGCTTGGAGCTAGCACCAGTACTTGGTGGGCACTCTTGGAGACACGCCAGTGTTGACAGGTGAGTGGTGTTGCCTGGATGCGCAGGGCCGGACGATACTGTTTGGGGAGCAGCGGGCTGGACTGCGGCAGGCGCACATGATCGCAGGCACCGCCGCACACAGCATCAGCCTTGTGGAGGGTGAGAGGTGAGAGGTGCTGCCCTGGCAGACATATTGGGCATTCTGGAAGAGAACCACGCCCAGGGCTACGTGCTTTTTATTCACACCCATATGCTAGCCTGGTGCACGCCAGGCAAGCCCACTCCGCACACGCCTACAGGGGGGATGTAACAAGCTACATTTCTGTGCTCTTCCCCACTGGCTGGGATGACATGGTTGCGTCCACTGTCCACAACACTACCAACACCAGCATTACATGTCGACATGGATATGTCGGAGGTCTGCATACTGCAGTCTGTCCAGCACATCCACACCACACTTGGCAATGTGTGCATTCTCATTTATGGGTAACTCGCCTCCTTCACACCTGCGTGGTTGCAACCTACCTCCACATTCCGCTGGTGTGTGGCTGATGTGCCATGCTGTTGGTGGCTCATGTACATGGCTAGCCCAGGTTGCCACAGTAAGTTGTGCTGTCGGGTCTGCTGGGTGGGCATGTTGTTTGGCATGTTGTATGTGGGTTTGTAACATGTGTATTGCCAGAGTTGTGAGTTGCATGATTGTGGACTTGAGGTGTGTGGTGTGTCCATTTGGTACTTACCAACGAGCACTGCATTTCTGTAGGTGCCATCCTGGAAGCGGCGGTTGATGATGGACTGTCGGAAGATGTATGAGTCATGCACACTGCCACTTGTGGGACACCCCCGCGCCGCACGGCCACCAGCTGCTGCGTGTGCCCCATTGCCTTGCCCACTGCCTCGCTGCCTGCCTCGCTGCCGCTGACCACGCCCCCTCCTCCGAGCGGCGTGGTCCGTGCTCGCCTGCCGGCTGCCTGAACTTTTGTTAGTTTTTCGTCTTGTTTTTTCTTTCCATTTGTGCCTGTTTCATTGTAATTTTGTGCCCGTGTTAGCGTTTTCCTTCCTGTTTGCCCGCCTACCTCGCCGCCCTCCGCTCTCCCTCCCCGCTTTCCGCCACCGCCGATTACCCCGCCCCTTTTTCTCTTCTGTACCCTCCCCGCTCCCGCCTCCCAGCTGCTCCGCCCACCCGCGCACTTGGCCTTATATGGCGACCGTGCGACGCAGGTGAGTGTGACCCACTTGTGGGACACCCCCGCGCCGCACGGCCACCAGCTGCTGCGTGTGCCCCATTGCCTTGCCCACTGCCTCGCTGCCTGCCTCGCTGCCGCTGACCACGCCCCCTCCTCCGAGCGGCGTGGTCCGTGCTCGCCTGCCGGCTGCCTGAACTTTTGTTAGTTTTTGGTCTTGTTCTTTCTTTCCATTTGTGCCTGTTTCATTGTAATTTTGTGCCCGTGTTAGCGTTTTCCTTCCTGTTTGCCCGCCTACCTCGCCGCCCTCCGCTCTCCCTCCCCGCTTCCCGCCACCGCCGATTACCCCGCCCCTTTTTCTCTTCTGTACCCTCCCCGCTCCCGCCTCCCAGCTGCTCCGCCCACCCACGCACTTGGCCTTATATGGCGACCGTGCGACGCAGGTGAGTGTGACCCACTTGTGGGACACCCCCGCGCCGCACGGCCACCAGCTGCTGCGTGTGCCCCATTGCCTTGCCCACTGCCTCGCTGCCTGCCTCGCTGCCGCTGACCACGCCCCCTCCTCCGAGCGGCGTGGTCCGTGCTCGCCTGCCGGCTGCCTGAACTTTTGTTAGTTTTTGGTCTTGTTTTTTCTTTCCATTTGTGCCTGTTTCATTGTAATTTTGTGCCCGTGTTAGCGTTTTCCTTCCTGTTTGCCCGCCTACCTCGCCGCCCTCCGCTCTCCCTCCCCGCTTCCCGCCACCGCCGATTACCCCGCCCCTTTTTCTCTTCTGTACCCTCCCCGCTCCCGCCTCCCAGCTGCTCCGCCCACCCGCGCACTTGGCCTTATATGGCGACCGTGCGATGCAGGTGAGTGTGACCCACTTGTGGGACACCCCCGCGCCGCACGGCCACCAGCTGCTGCGTGTGCCCCATTGCCTTGCCCACTGCCTCGCTGCCTGCCTCGCTGCCGCTGACCACGCCCCCTCCTCCGAGCGGCGTGGTCCGTGCTCGCCTGCCGGCTGCCTGAACTTTTGTTAGTTTTTGGTCTTGTTTTTTCTTTCCATTTGTGCCTGTTTCATTGTAATTTTGTGCCCGTGTTAGCGTTTTCCTTCCTGTTTGCCCGCCTACCTCGCCGCCCTCCGCTCTCCCTCCCCGCTTCCCGCCACCGCCGATTACCCCGCCCCTTTTTCTCTTCTGTACCCTCCCCGCTCCCGCCTCCCAGCTGCTCCGCCCACCCGCGCACTTGGCCTTATATGGCGACCGTGCGACGCAGGTGAGTGTGACCCACTTGTGGGACACCCCCGTGCCGCACGGCCACCAGCTGCTGCGTGTGCCCCATTGCCTTGCCCACTGCCTCGCTGCCTGCCTCGCTGCCGCTGACCACGCCCCCTCCTCCGAGCGGCGTGGTCCGTGCTCGCCTGCCGGCTGCCTGAACTTTTGTTAGTTTTTGGTCTTGTTTTTTCTTTCCATTTGTGCCTGTTTCATTGTAATTTTGTGCCCGTGTTAGCGTTTTCCTTCCTGTTTGCCCGCCTACCTCGCCGCCCTCCGCTCTCCCTCCCCGCTTCCCGCCACCGCCGATTACCCCGCCCCTTTTTCTCTTCTGTACCCTCCCCGCCTCCCAGCTGCTCCGCCCACCCGCGCACTTCGCCTTATATGGCGACCATGCGAACGCGCAGCGGTCACGCGCAGCGGGTGCGCCGATTGTGCGCCGAAGGCGCGCCAAAGGCAAGCCCGTCTACGCCCGTCCGCGCCTGGCCCGCGCCCAGTGCCAGGACCCCTGGCCCTCGAGGACCCCGACCGACCCGCCTGACGTACACCGCCGCCACCCTCATCGCACTCAACACCGGCCGAGTCCCGGGATGCTACCAAGCTACCCCACGACGCGTCCACGGACCCTTCAGCTGCAACACCTGCAAGTTCTCCTGCATCCGGACCTGCCCGACACCAGCACCTGCCATGCCTCGCACCAGCAGCAACCACCTCAAGTGCATCCTGCTCAACACCCGCTCCGTCCACAGACACACCATCGAACTCTGGAACCTCCTCGACACCACAGCCCCTGATGTTGCCTTCATCACGGAGACCTGGATGAACGCCTCCTCAGCGCCCGACATCGCCATCGCCATCCCAGAAGGATACAAGATCACCCGGAAGGACCGCAACGCCAACCAGGTGGGAGGAGGCATCGCCATCATCCACAAGAACACCATCCGCATCACGACCAGCACCGACAACACCCCACCCTCCGCCGAACACCTGCACTTCCAGATCCACACCGACCCGAAGACCACCCTCAGAGGCACCCTGATCTACCGACCTCCGGGACCACGCACTCAATTCAGCGAGGACATCGCCGACTTCGTCAGCCCGCACGCCCTCCCCTCCGCTGACTACATCCTCCTGGGGGACTTCAACTTCCACCTGGAGAACAACAACGACTGCAACACCAGCACCCTGCTCGACAACCTCGCCAACCTTGGACTCAAGCAGCTGGTGTCCACCCCCACCCACCCCGCCGGACACACACTCGACGCCATCTTCTCATCCAGCAAAGACATTGCCTTCAGCCACGCCACAGAACTCCACTGGACAGATCACAGATGCATCCACTTCACCTTCAGAAGAACGACGACCCACCACCACCAGCAACAGGTTGCCCGAAGAAGCTGGAACAAGATCACAGCCGACCAGCTCGCCGCCTCCCTGAGCCAGCACCCTCCGGCCAGCTCAGCGAACCCCAGCCAGGCCGCCGACAACCTCACGAAGTGGATCAGCAACTGCGCGGACGAACTCGCCCCACTGAGGACCCCGCCCAGCAGACCCGGCAGCAAGAGAGCCCCATGGTTCACCGACGAACTCAAGAGCTCCAAGAAGAACTGCCGAGCCCTCGAGAAAGCCTGGAGAAGGGAACCCACGCCGGACAACAGGACCACCCTCAAGCTCGCCACCTGGAAACACCACCAACTGATCCGCATCGCCAAGAAAACGGCTTTCAAAAACCGACTGGACAACAACGCACACAACTGCAAGGAACTCTTCAACATCGTGAAAGAGCTCTCCAACCCCAACGCCGGAAACAACGACATCACCCCTTCGCAAGACCTCTGCAACTCCCTCGCCTCCTACTTCCACAACAAGATCGCGGACATACACCACTGCTTCAGCACTCAACCGACGCACGCCACGACCGCAGCATCGCCACCCACCACCACCCTCCGCGCCTGGACCCCGGTCAACACCGAAGAAACCGTCCACACGATGAACTCCATCCACTCCGGATCTCCGACCGACCCCTGCCCTCACCACGTCTTCAACAAAGCCGACGCGGTCATCGCACCCCACCTGCGGGACATCATCAACACCTCATTCGACACCGCCACCTTCCCCGAGAGCTGGAAGCACGCCAAACTCAGCGCTCTACTGAAGAAACCTACAGCAGACCCCACCGAACTCAAGAATTACCGCCCCATCTCTCTACTCCCGTTTCCAGCCAAAGTCATCGAGAAGACCGTCAACAAACAGCTGGCCACCTTCCTCGAGACGAATGGATCCCTCGACCCATCGCAGTCCGGATTCCGTGCCAACCACAGCACCGAGACCGCCCTCATCGCCGCCACTGACGACATCTGAACCCTGATGGACAACGGGGAAACAGCGGCCCTCATCCTCCTAGACCTCTCCGCGGCTTTCGACACGGTCTGCCACCGCACCCTAGTGCAGCGCCTCAGCAACGTCGGAATCCAGGAGAAGGCGCTGGAATGGATCGTCTCCTTTCTCGACGGAAGAACACAAAGAGTCCGCCTACCACCGTACAAGTCAGAGGCCACCAAAGTCATCTGCGGCGTCCCTCAAGGATCCTCACTGAGCCCGACTCTCTAAAAAAAGTCTACATGAGCCCCCTCGCGGCCATCGCACGCCAACACAACCTCAACATAATCTCCTACGCCGACGACACCCAGCTGATCCTCTCCCTGACCAACGACCCCGCCGCCGCCAGAGCCAACCTGCACGAAGGGATGAGAGAGGTAGCCGAGTGGATGACGACGAGCCGCCTGAAGCTGAACACAGATAAGACGGAGGTCCTCATCCTGGGCTCCTCGCCCTCCGCCTGGGATGACTCCTGGTGGCCCCCCGCCCTGGGCACCGCACCCAAACCGACGGACCATGCACGCAACCTGGGTTTCATCTTGGACTCCTCCCTCTCCATGACCAGGCAAGTAAACGCCGTCTCCTCGTCGTGCTTCAACATCCTGCGCATGCTTCGGAAGATCTTCTGGTGGATCCCCACAGAGACCAGGAAGACCGTCACCCATGCCCTCGTCACCAGCCGACTGGACTACGGCAACGCACTCTACGCCGGAACCACCGCCAAGATCCAGAAGAGACTCCAGCGCATCCAGAACGCCTCAGCCAGACTCATCCTCGACATCCCACGACACAGCCACATCTCCGGACACCTAAGAGACCTGCACTGGCTCCCGGTCAACAAGAGAATCACCTTCCGCCTCCTTACCCATGCACACAAAGCTCTCCACGACCAAGGCCCGAGCTACCTCAACAACCGAATCAACTTCTACGCCCGCAAACGCCACCTCCGATCCGCCAGCCACGCCCTCGCCGCCATCCCACGCATCCGCAGAGCCACTACAGGAGGAAGGTCCTTCTCCTACCTGGCCGCCAAGACCTGGAACTCCCTCCCGGCCGACCTGCGCCTGACCCAAGACCACCTCTCCTTCAGGAAGAAGCTCAAGACCTGGCTGTTCGAGCAGTAGCGGCACCCCCCCCCCCCCAAGCGCCTCGAGACCCTACGGGTAGGTAGTGCGCTCTATAAATGTCCCTGATTGATTGATTGATTGGTAGTTGGCGACGACATTGGTGAAGTCTCCGGTGGTCCACTATTACCTGCACATTGATGGAATGCGTGTGCTTTCAGTTGCGGTAATTGTGTACAGTGTCGGCAGGTGGCACAAGTAGGACATGTGTACAGTCAATTGCCCTGAAGATATGTCAGAATCCAGCTATGGCGTAGGGTCCTTGCTTGGTCTCCAGCTGTTCCTGCACAGTGTGAGGGAAGTATAGGTACTGGGGTACCAAGTTGATGATGGCATCCAGGACAGGTTTGAGGAACTTGGATAGGGCTGGCTGTGAGACTCCTCCGGCTCTGGCAGTTGTTGGTTGGAATGTCCCATAGGCCAACAGGTGCAGCACAGTCAGCAGCTTTGTCTGCAGAGGGATGTTGGTTGTTCGCTGTGTTGGTACCGTCAGCCTGCGGGCAATGATGTTCAGGATGCGTCGGATAGTTGTCCTTTTGAGCATGTAGTGGGCAATGACATACTCTGGTGTTAAGTCTTTGTCTGCGCTGCCTCTGTGGTGGTCCGGGGGGGGGGGCGGTGGGGGCCCGGGTGGAGGTGGCGGTCCTGCGGGTAGTGGCTGTGGGTGTTGTGGCTCTGTTGGGGCTCAGAGCTCCATGATGAGTAGCTCCATGGCATCTGTTGTTCTTCAGGTGTGGCTCTGGGCTGGGCTCCCTTTATGCAGACGGTTGTCGTCCGGCTTTGCACCAGGTCAGAGCAGGTGTTAATTTCCTGCAGCTAATGTGGCTTATCACATGTTTTGTCGCCGATCTGGCTGGTCGTTGTGAATGTTGCAGAGTGGTGTTGTCGCAGGGTTTTGCTCGGGAACGCCTACTCTGCATCTAATTTGCGATAGTTGCCGGTGTCATCTGTGGCAATCATTTTTGAGGATGCTATCCCTGGAAAACTGGTGGTATCGGCTGTTAGCACCAGCTTCTGAATGGGGCGGTATATTTATGGCGACTTTGGCTGCACGATAGATCCTTGAGAATATGCCGCTATTTCTTTAAAATGATCCACATCTTCTCATGAACTTTCACACCTCTGTTAAATTCCCCTTCCTTTACAAATGTTCTGCTCAGCACCCTGTTTTCAAACATTGTTTAGCTTTTGTGCCATGTAATGCTGAGTTTAGTTGATCGATTTTAAGGATTCTAATTCAAATTGACTCTTTCTTTGTTAGCATGTTTCAATTTCCTTTATACAATTCTATGCCATATATAAATTATATTCTCCCCTACAAGTTGCTTTCCTTTGCATGGTTTTATCTGTTTGTAACTGTGTTGAATTCTGTTTTAAATTTTGTTGTGTGCTGAAAGCATTAAAGACACTAGAAATAACAAGAAAATAGACTCTCTTCAAAGGATTTAAAGGAGCATTGTGTTATAGAAGAGGGATTTTACATGGGTCTCTCAATTTTTACTATGCAGTGGAATGCAATCCAAATGTTTTGGTAGTGCGGGCTGACTGACAAACAGGCTCTGTGATCACAGCTTTTAATAGTGTTCTCAAATGTTCACTCAAGATTTAACTTTACATTTCACATTAAAATCTCTTGGTGGCACTGACCTCTGTTCCAAGAAGCCATCATGTCTAAGTGATGTTGGACATGTTTTTGTCTTTAAATCCTTCTTTATTTTCGGCAGCCGTTAAAGCAGCCCACAGGATGAGAAATGTAGGTCTCTTTCTTACACAGTAGTCTATTTAAGGATCTGTTCTGATCCACCCACACTTTCTTTAGAGGATTCAAGCAGATCAAGAGATGCTCTTCTCCTTTCAACAGTGCCAAAAAAGCCATCCTTACAGTTTTCTTTCTGCCTGTTTCTTCCAATGAAGATTCCCTTTTACAACCCTTGAATATATCTGACTCAGTTCACATTTACCCCTCATATTCATTTCACATTGGTAAGGCTTTTTTTGTAAATTTTAGGCCTGTCATTTGAAGGTTGAGGAACTCTTATTCCTAGGTGAATTGGTAAATATGTGTGTTGACATCGCAGAATAATGACGGGTAAAAGCTGCCAAGGTAGTGGAAGCCTCCTGGGTGGAGTCCGATGGTGTTCTCTCCTGGATATCTGCAGATCTATCACTTGGACCTCCACCTCTTCTGCAATTGTCCTTAGATTTCAGGTCTATCAGATGACTTGGATGATATCTGAGCTTTACAATTTCAGAAAGCAATTTTCTCTGATGATCCACATGCTCCAAAAACATTGTTAAAATTGCTTACAGGTAGTTATCCTTTCTCCTTTTCTCCCTTCATTGCCCTAGTACATTAACCCCACCCCCTAAATGGCACCAAGGCATCTAACTTAGTAGCCATTTTCTATCCTTAAATAGGGAAAGTACCATGGACACCTGTGGTGTGACTTAAGCAAGCTGGAGGGATTGTGAACTTGAATCCACAGCTACAGCTAACATAAGGCAATCCAAATAGTGTCCATATTTCTGGCACACATCAGAAGAATACCTCTTTCTCCACTGAGCCTCATCAGCTTTGCAGTAACACTAAGGGACCTATGACGAGTCTGGCAGTCAAGTAACCACCAGACTCATGGTGGCGCAGCAGTGGCGGTCTTGTGACCACCCCATTACGATCCTAGTGGTTATGTCGCCTTGAGACCACCGGCTCTGACAGTGAACTGCTGTTTAGTCCTTCAGATGCACAAAAATTCCACGATTGAAAAGTCCATGTCGTGCTGGAAATTCCTTTGACGTTCTCCCATTGCGGTGTCTATTTTATAGGCACCACTGTGGAAACGCCAAATGAAAAGACAGCCAATGGCTTAAAAAATCATAATAGGGCGGGCGGTCTAAACACGGGTTTGGCAGTGTGGTGGCGGGCGGTCCCGCCATGGCACCGTCAAACTTATAATAGGGTCCTAAGGGCCTGATGTACAAAGCATTTTAACTGTATCAAATGTTCCAATTTGGCATTTTCTGCAGTTTAAAAGCTTTTTCTTATTTCTTGATCCCTTTTCAGGAGTCAGAGCAGTTTTTCTGACTCCTAGAATGGGATTCTGAATGAATAAAGTTTTGGCATCTGGAAGAAGCGTTTTACAGGCATTCCTTCTAAATACTAAATACTGATTCATTATACAATGTATCAGTGTTTTGTGACTGAAATCCAGTTGCAGAATCAGTGATTTTTCACCTCAAAGGAGGTGGTAACCCATTCACAAAAGGGAAGGGGTTCCCTGGGCACACCTTTCCTTTTGTAATTGTGAAAAAAAGTTTATTTATGAGGAGACAATTATACCGTTTCCGTTAAGGCAAACAGGCTGCAAAAAAAAATGTATAGCTTTATTAAAAAGCAGTCACAGCCATGATGCTGTGCTTACCACAGCAGGTCACTGTCTTTTTGATGGCCTTAAATCGTACCGAGTCAATATTTACTACCTACTCCATTAATGTGCATGAGGTAGGTATGATTCTGACGTAAGACAATTCAAAATTTTTGGAAACTACCTATTAGTGCATGGGTCGGTTCAAAAAATCTTTTACTGGTTGCAAAAATACAGGTTACAAATTGCAGTCAGTATTATGCGACCGGTAAATAGTATATATGGCTCAATTTGATTAATGTGGCGCTATAATGTGCAAAACATTTTTAGCCGTTCGGAAAAAGACAAACATTTGGGTTGGGGCAGTGCACAATTATGACAAATAGAAACCCTCTAATTTTAATTCTAGGTCCAAGAGGAGGGTGTTAGAAAAACACCCAAGAAACTATGAAAAACCTCTAACCGACCTATATTTCTTTAACAAATAGCCTGAAGCTTATACCTCACCCACAAAGCAACTTTTCCTTTTACGGAAAAATTATGTAGTGTAAGCCAAGTTTATTGAGAAAACATTCATTATTTTTCGATTTTCGTTTTTCTGAAGTGAGAATTCATTTATATAAGTGCTGAATTTGTAAATCACAAAAGAATACATAATGCAAATATTTCAACAGGTTAGATTTAAATATACACATTTGAGATAAAAAATGAGTCAATTAATTTTTAAGATACCCTCCCCCAAAATGCTATTACTAAAAAAACATACATACTCCATATCATACCACTCATTCATCCTAACAACATAAAATAAAAGTACAAAATGTGACATAAGTGGGATCCTGCAGTGTACAAAAACAATAACTTCTCTCATTTGTTATATAGAGATATCATGTAAGTATAGAAATCACTGCAATATTGCATTATTGTATAAGGACAACACATCTGTTTCTTTTCCATTATGTGTCACTGGTCAGATTCCCACAAGTCAATGGTCGATGTACGTTTCGGTGGGACAGACATTCTTTTCCCCACCTTCCTCAGGACCAATGTTTAAGTTGTACACATATTATAGTTAAAAAAAACGGAGCAGGGGTATCTGACAAAATGTTTGTCCACTCCTAGGCTGTGGCTCCAATCAAACTGTGGGCCACTGTACGAAACGCGAAATCCTCTTCATAAAAACTCAAAGAGAGGATAAGGATGCACACAGGACCATGTGATTCATGGGTATAAAGCCTTTGGTCATTTATGCAGTTTGATTGGAGCTACAGCCTCGGAGTGGACAAACGTTTTGTCAGATACCCCTGCTCTGTTTTTTTAACTATAATATGTGTACAACTTAAACATTGGTCCTGAGGAAGGTGGGGAAAAGAATGTCTGTCCCACCAAAACGTATAACAAATGTGAGAAGTTATTGTTTTTGTACACTGCAGGATTCCACTTATGTCACAATTTGTACTTTTTGTACTTTTATTTTCATGTCGTTTGTTAGGATGAATAAGTGGTATGATATGGAGTATGTATGTTTTTTTAGTAATAGCATTTTGGGGAGGGTATCTTAAAAATTAATTGACTCGTTTTTGATCTCAAATGTGTATATTTAAGTCTAACCCATGTTGAAATATTTTCATTATGTATTCTTTTGTGATTTACAAATTCAGCACTTTTATAAATGAATTCTCACTATAGAAAAAGGAAAATCGAAAAATAATAAATGTTTTCTCAAAAAACTTGGCTTACACTACATGTTTTACTGTAAAAGGAAAAGTTGCGTTCTTGGGGAGGTATAAGCTTCAGGCTATTTATTATAGAAATATAGGTCGGTTAGAGGTTTTTCATAGTTTCTTGGGGCAGTGCACAGCCTGAATCTATGAACAGTCCCTACACAATCTTTTCTAGTCTCCGGAATGTATTTTGAAGGTCACGTTGTCAATAATTAGGACTATTTTCTTATTCAGTCTCGTGATATTAGTAAGGAGGTTACTGGAAGAGCTCATTTGTTTTAAGTAAAAGCAAATACTTCACCCACTTGTCCTGTTACAGGAGGGCTGTATTAAATAATATCTATAAAAATAAATCACCTCATTGGGAAATTAAACATTTTAGTTCAACAGATCAATACTTCAAGCAGCATTGAAAACTTTAACAATCGAAAATACTTCACTTGCGTGCATTACACATAAGCATGCCCTGCAAGGCAGCTCCCCAAAGATCCTGGACTCGCTGGCACGAGAGTGACCTGTACCCACCATGTTTGAAGAAGGTTCTGTTGAGACTTCATTAGGCAATGGGCCGATTCCTCTTCGCCACGCTGCATTTAATTTACTGATTTTTAATGGAGCACTATATCTAACTTATTAGACTTGTAGCAGCCTCTGGAGCTCTAATCAGTCCCCAGGTGAATTGAATTTTATTTCTGTCTTACCATGCAGTAATTTTTCAAAGTAATTTGACAGTACATTATTATTTTACATGGCACATTAGGGACATATGCCACATCTCTTTTAGAGCGATGTTCAAAATAAATGCACTTGGACAATGCCAGTGAGCAATATAGTGCTCTGGGAAAAGACAGAAGTAATAGCTTTTCAGTCTAACATGGACCAAGGAGCCATATATAGAAAACCAACATGCTTTCTGCAGCCTGTGGGAGAAAGTTTTCTGTGACGGAACTGCATTTAGAGGCAGTCCTGTCACTGGAAACTGACTCCCACATAAAATAAAATAAAGCAATGCATGTCAACTGATAATATTACAACTGAAAACCCTTCAAAATCGATGGAAGCAGCATGTTAAAACATAATTCTTTCTTCGCTACTTGCACAAGTGCCTGAGCAAAAGGGTTTCTGTATGTTTTTTTTAAAAGAAACAAATTTGTAATTTTGAATAACACCATTGAGGTAGTGAACTATTGAAAATGTGGTTGATGTTTTCTTCCTAACTTGGATACTCCATATGATTAAAATCTAAAAGTGAATTTAAATGTGGCAGACAATGAGAAAAAACGTATCTGAGTGAATTCAGTTCACATAGTGCTAAATTTGTGAGCTCGTTAGCATTGTCACTCCTATGCAGTCGGGTAGCCCTTTCAATGAATGCAGGAATGAAGGACCTACATATTTACCTACAATTAATCATTAATTGAGCCGCAAAGTGCTTCGTTTGAAAGGATCTGGTGTTCAGTGGACTACTGCATTGCCCATCCGCACAGGAAGGGGCATTGCTGGATTTCCATCATCTATTTGCACAGAAGGTGTCATCACTGGATTTCCCATTATTCATCTGCACAAGAAGTGACATCACTAGTTTCCTGCCTACAGGATCCTGTGCTCCTCCCCCACCAACCTAATGGCAGCTGCAGCATGGACACACAGCGGAGGCGCACGGTTGGCATACCACTGGTGTGACAAAGGCAAACCCATCTGCCCCTGTCTGCGCCTGGACCACACAAAGTTCCAGGAACCCTGGTTCTCCCATTATCCACCACTGCCTGGCTGTGCTCCTCAGTGCTCTTAACCCCAGCCGCTGCTCACTGCACTGCTGCCGCACCACACAACATGTAAGGAGCTTTCACTTACACCTCCTGCGAGATCTAGCACCCCTGTTCCTCACACTCACACAAACCAGTCACCCGTTCATGCTCAAACACAGTCCAAACACCACCCAAACAACATGCCACACCTACATGCATGCGACTCAGCAAGTACTCTCTCGCCACACACGTCATATGGAAATCTAGAGCCTCATTTATGGCATATTGGCATAGGGTAGTGCAGCAAGGCACCTTGCTGAGCTACCTATGCCAAAGTAAAAGGGCAGGAATGCACTGTATATAAGCAATATGGTGCATTCCTGTCCTTTCTTTCTGTGTTGGTGACGTTTTGGCAGTCTAGCACCAAGGGTGGCAACTTGCACCATTGTGCAAGGGTGCCTTTGTTGCATGCAGGATTGTTTTTGTGCAGGAGGGGGAACCTTCTGGCACAAAATCAATCCTACGAAGCATTTTCTTCTTTCAATGCACGCTGCAGAATGCAGCACGTATGGAAAAAGTAAAAAACAAGGAAAAATAAATATATTTCTCCTCATTACGCCTCACTTAAGTAGGCGTATGGATTTGGCGCTTCCCCTGGTTTACATCATTTGTAAATCTGAGGCGACGTCAAATTCCATGGTTGTTGCATGGGAAAAAACACTGCAAGGCTCATGGAACGCCTCCTGGGGGCAGAGTGAGGTGATGCAGCGATTTGCACGGCGTCACCTTACTCATGATTTATGAGGCCACTCAAAGTCACACAGGTTGGCTTTGCATGGCTTCATAAATCTTTGTGAGAGCCCTGCATCAAGCATATACCACTTTATGTGGTGCAAAAGTGATGCTGGGCTCTCATAAATTAGACCCCCTAGTATACGGACCCCCAGGACCGAAGACCAATTTCTTCAGCGACATCAGCGACTTTGTCACTCTTGTCATCATCAATGCCAGCACAATATTTCTTCTCGGAATCCTTAACTTTCACATACAAGACCACACAGATCGAAAACTTTATGGCCCATCTAGAAAACCTTAGCAACATTGGCCTGAACCCAGCGGGATACTGAACCCACCCACACAGCTGGGAGTATACTCCTTAGTCAGCAATATTCCTGTTGACAAGCCAGCAACTGTGAACTGAACAAACCACACCCTCGTCAGTTTTCCAGCATACCCATTCCTCACCACTATAGACCTACTACTACCAGAACCACCTGCCACAGTTGAAGAAGCATCAAAGTAATGCAGTGCAACCCAATGGCAAGACTCCATCTGCAGGTCAGTTGGTTCTTTAGGGGGAACTGACGAAACACTACTGTAAGAAACTGGAGAACAAATGAAGAACAAGTCAAGACACCGTAGAGAATGACATCTTCAAATCAGCTCTAAGACGCTACCACCAGCTGATACAGAACACCAAGCACACAGCTTTTATTGATTTCATTTACATCAGCACTAACAGCAGCAAGGAAATCTTAGCCAACATTGGAGATTCCACTTCTTCTCCTGTCACCTCCAAGAACATCACCCCTTTACAAGACCTTTGCAACAAGCTCTCAGAAGTCTTCTGTAACCAAATCACCTTCATATACAGCAGCATTCTAACCTCAATGAGACCCAGCTACTGTTGCATCATGGATGACTAGCTAGCCCTGTTCTTGTAGCCTGCCATCACCACCATCAAAATCGCTGCTACCATGAAGACTATGCCCTCGGACGCTCCATCTGAACTTTGCCCGGAACAAGCCTTCACCAAAGGACTCCTACTGACCAGTGAAGCACTAACACCCATCCTCAACACCTCCTTCAATTCAGCCACATTCCCGGACACCTGGAAACATACAACCATCATGCCCCTGCTTAAGAAATCATCCTTTTACCCAGTCCCACTTTTCAACTAGAAACACCTCTCCCTTCCACCATACCCAACAAAGGTCTTAAAGAAACTAATCAACCAAAGCCTCGCCAATCACCTCAGCAACCACCAGCTCCTGGATGCCACATAGTCTTGATTCAGACCAAACCAAAGTACAGAAACAGCACTCATCATCTCCACAGATGACATCCACATGATTCTTGATGGAGGAGACATAGCATCCCACATTCTTTTGTACCTCTGCTGCATTTGACACAGTCTCAAACCCCATCATCATGAGGTGCCTGCACAAGAATGGCAATCAAGGACCCACTCTCAGATGGATCTGCTCCTTCTTAACAGGTAGATCACAGTCTGTCAGCCTGGCACCTTACTCTTTTGAAGCCTGTAAACTCATGTACAGGGTGCCTCAATGTATATTGCCCAGTCAACCCACTTCACCAACTACATGATTCCTCTGCCATTGCTATCCGTGGACACGACATCCTCTCCTATGCTGATGGCACACAACTAATACTCTCTTTCTCGGACAAGACCCCCAACACAAGAAACAAGTTCACCACCTGCATGATAGAAGTTGCTAACTGGATGAAAGTCAACTGTATCAAGCTCAATGCTGACATGACAGAAGTAGTGAACTTCAGCAACAACACCTCACCAAGGAACTCCAACTGGTAGTCGGCCAAACTTGGACCCACACCCAGAACCCATGCCAGTAACCTCCCAAAAATCATCAACTACAAACTGGACATGACCGCATAAGTCAATGCCGTCACGGCATCCTGCTTCCACACTCTGAAGACCCTGAGAAAATAAATCCCAAGCAACACTAAAAAACTGTTGCTCACACCTTAGTCAGTAACTAGTTGGACTACGGGAAAACTCTCTACACCTGGATCACCAAGCAACTCACTAGAAGACCACAAACCATCCAGAACTCAGCAGCCAGACTCATCCTAACCATTCCACATTGAACTCATATCAGACCATACATTTGGGAGCTCCACTGGTTCCAGATACACAAATGCACTCAATTCAAGTTCCTCACATACACCTTCAAGGCACTACACAACTCAGGCCCAACCTATCAGAACAGTCACATCACCTTCAACCAACCACCCACATACCTCCTTTCTGTAGAACACACACATGCCACGCATACACAGAAGCAGATAAACAGGGAGGGTATTCTCTTACATCGCCTCTAAAGTGTTGTATGGCCTCTTACTCCATATCAGAGCCTCTTCCTCTCTTCTTGAATTCCACAGGTAGCTACAGACCTGGCTTTTGCATTAACCAACTTATGATAGGCAGGGCTGGGCACACACACCTGCTCTGCTCAGGATACCCTTGTGGGCGCACTTTACAAATACACGTAACATAACATAACTTCAGGAGTCTGTGAATCACCTTCTGGTCATACTTTGGAATCACAGCATTTCAATTCAGATGTTCATCTTTCAGGAGTCTTTAAACCAAGTACCCTTGACATGGGTAGCAGTAAACACCTTCAGTGCCAAGGGACCGCCATAAGAAAATTTGCTTTTTAAAAATACACATCTTAGGCCACATATATTATTGTTTCACCCAAAGCAGAAACCGAATTTGCTGCTCAGCATTGTGAAACTCAAAAAACCACTCAGCCCAATATTATTAGCCTCCTGTTGTTGTCACTTCCTTCACTGACACTCTAAATACATCTGCATTGCCCAACGCACAGCCTTGCACCCTGGTGCAGAGATAAATACAGGGGGCCCGATTCACAGAACTAACTTTAGACAAAATCCTAAACTTACTACCATTTTGGTATTCCCAGAAGGCACTTACTCATTTTGGTATTCACAGAAGGCACTTACTCATTTAGGACTCCTAAATGCCTTCTGTGAATACCCAAAGTCTTAAAGTTAGGATTTTTCTCAGTTTAGGAGTAGTAAAGTTAGAGCTCCTAACTTTAGGACTCCTAAATACCTTCTGTGAATACCTAAATTCTTAAAGTTAGGTTTTTTCTCAGTTTAGGAGTAGTAAAGTTAGGAGTCCTAACTTTACTACTCCTAAACTGAGAAAAATCCTAACTTTAAGACTTTCGGTATTCACAGAAGGCATTTAGGAGTCCTAAAGTTAGGACTCCTAACTTCTGTGAATACCGAAATGAGTAAGTGCCTTCTGTGAATACCAAAATGGTAGTAAGTTTAGGATTTTGTCTTAAGTTAGTTCTGTGAATCAGGCCCACTCTGTCTAGCATAGGATTTAAACTAAAAGCATACCCTTCCAATACGAATTACTCTGGAACTGGCACTTCAGCATGCATGTAAGGTGTGTTTATTTTGAGAAATGAATGCATTTCTCCTTCTCAATACTTCCTTCAAAAAGGCATTAATTTTTAGGGGCTTTGCATCTGCCTCTTTTGAGCTCAGATACTGACATCTTTCCAGTGTAAAATACCTTTTGCGGTGGAAACCACATATCAACATGCCACTTTGTGCCATTTTGCAACAGTGCAAAGCCATAGTAAATCTGAGACCTTCATTGGTAAATGTCACATTTTTAAAATACATTGGGGCATAGCTTGGTCAGTAAGATTAGGGTGGTTGAGCTTCAGGTTTTCCGGCAACCATGCTGGCTTATAATATTAAAATGTGTTATAAGGAAAGCAGTACCAAAGGGCAGTTTAAGAGACAGTGGAAAAGGAGTGGAGTGCAGATTGTAAGGGGTACTTAAAAACCAAGGGGCATATTATCAAGAAACAGAATTAAAATTATCGCCGCTTTAGCGGCAGAAAACTGCCGCTAAAGCGGCGATAATGGGCTTGATAATATGCCCTTGAGAGTTCCAATAGAAGCCCATGTTTTGGTGACAATATGGGCTTCTATTGGAATTCTCAAGGGCATATTATCAAGCCCATTATCGCTGTTTTAGCGGCAGTTTCCTGCCGCTAAAGCGCCGATAATTTTAACTTCATGCTTGATAATATGCCCCCATTATTTTTTTAAATGACAAACATTTTTTTAAATGTAAAATATAGACGAGAGACAGACAGTGTGTGCACCTGTGTTTTTGTCTGTGTCTTTATGGAAGAATCCCAGTTGGAATTCGCCAGACTCCTTATCACACATGGCCGGAAACTCCTGTACCCAACTATTTACTAGAGAATAGTTTTATTGGGGGGGGGGTGTAGCACCCGAAACAACCCCTTCCCCCCCAAAGCTACGCCCCTCAAAATATATGTACAAATAATTTCAGGATTATCTGGGGAGTCCACAAAGAGTAAAACTAGATGCTCATTTTGAGAAAACCAAAACACATTTGGTGAAATCCTGTTTACCCTCGCCGCATACAAACATTCTCGATCGCCCTGCATGCATCCAAGCTAATTGGGCTCCTTTTACCTAAAGCTGGAAGAAAGACGTAACCTTTGGTAAGAGAGCAACACTACTTTGCTGTGACCTTAAGGTTACTATTCATGGGTCTTTTTTCCAGCTGATTTAGCCTGACTGCTATATTGTGAGATTTTTCAATTTTGTTTTGTCACATAGCAGAAGTATGTTAACAAATTTCTAAAAACATGACCAGTGTCAAAGATAAGCTAAGACAATAGTTATTCAGACATCTGCATGTGTAATTATTACATGATGTAAACAATATGGGGCAGATTTAAAAGCCCCTTGCGCCACTTTTGCGTCACTTTTAACATGGGAAAAATGACGCAAAAGGGGCGCAAGGGGCTTGTAAATCTGCCCCTATGTGTTCATTTCTCAGTTAGACATGTTTCTCTCACCAATGAAACCGTCATGCACTCTCTGTAGTAGTCATTCATCGAATTAGGAATGTTGAGATGGCAAAAAGGTGTTAGTGTTTGGAAAGGCTCCAATTCAGTATATCATATAGTTCACTACTGCTAAAACCATTTTTTAAATGTACTAATCCCATTTAAGAATTCGAAAAGTTTTTCTGAAATTTAACAAGTGTTAAGGAACCCATTACAAATTGCTATTTGATAGGGTCATCTTAAAGACACTTCTTTTGAATACCAATCCCTTATGGTATTCATTGATGTTTTGCAACTGAAACCAGTCACAAAACATTAATATTTTACCACCAATCCAAAGGAGATGGTGAGTCATTTGTATACTAAAAGGGGTCCCCAAGGGACACCTTCCCCTTTGTAAATGTATCCAAAAAGTTTTTTAGGAGTAGGCAGTGGTTCAGGGGACCACTATCGAGTCATAACGAAGGTTTGTGTAAGGTTTTTTTGTTTATAAACGCATCCGGTGTTCCTTTAAGTAAAACAGACTATATCTTTTCTTATATTGCATTATTTAAATGTAAGCACAGACATGTTGGTCTGCCGACTCCTGCAGTCTACCATCCCTGTGGTTTTTCTGTTGTTTTTGCAGATTTATATAGCGCGAACTGGACCCGAAGGTACTGGAGCACTTTACATGAGCACCAGTTATGTTACACAAAGAAACATTCATATTTTGGTAGGCACAGGGATAGTAAGTGATTTGCCCAGATCACAGGAAGCTGAGCCGATGCCCGAACCTGGTTCCTCAGCTCCACGGTCGCCAGCTCTGGCCGAAATGCCTCAACCTGACTAAAGATGGTGGCTAATAATACAAGGTCGCTATTTGCAACCTACCTTATGAATATTGATGAAGTAGTTCAAATAGCGACCCATTGCTATCCTATTTTTGTTAACCGACCTATTAATATATAGTTCAGTTCTCCAAATACCAATGCATTTAATAGAAGTCAGTGCGCAAACTTCAAGCACTTTTACTGAAACCATTTTAGTACATTGCAAATAAGTAATCACAAATTGCGAATAATTTGTAGCTGTTGTTTTATGATTTCTTAATAGGAATCTTTGTACATGAGGCCCAAAATATTGTATTTGTAAATTGTATTTTTTTTATAAAATACAATAATTAGCTTATATCAAACTGTAGGTATTAAGTATTATAAAATATACATAAACTATTGAGCGCTTTGCAGTATTAGGCATCCGTAGCGCAGTGCTTCACATTCCTTCGACAGTTTTAGCCACACAAAACCATTTACTATTGAGCTGCAAAATGTTTGCAATTACCAACAAAGTCACAATTGTGCGAATGTTCACGTTTTTCATATTGCTCATTATGAGTTGACCATTTCTGTGATGGTCTACTGAAAATGCTCACTGGTATAAACTGATAGCCTTTATCACGGTTTGCTGAACTGGGCACTCCATTAAAAAAATGGTATATATCCCCGTGCCTGCCATTACTAGAATGGGATAAAGTACCCTCTTTGGAGCATTCCAAGGATATTTCAAGTCACCAAAGAGTTTAACAACCAAATAGGAAAAAAGAGGAATGAGGCTGAAGGTCAACTGCCTTTATAAAGATAAGTAACTCCGAGGTGACCTGCAATATCCTTATCAGGTATTGCAGGGGGTATATTATTTCATATAATACATGGTCATAAATCACTTTTCCAACAAACCACTTAAATCCATGGGACGTAGCTCTTTCACGTTATAGAGAAAGCAGTTTTACGCTATGAAAAATAAATATAGAAATTCCATTGCAACATTAAACATAAACAAAGTTAAATATTTGTTGCAAAAAGATATTAGAAACAGTTCAATACAAGTCAGTTTTTTTAAGGCACATTAGTGCATAGAAACATTATTAAAGATCCAAATGTTGCTATAATTACCTAAGGAGTGCAATAAATAAACATGTTGACATACTATCTCCTTTCTGCTTGTCACTAAACAGCTAGAAAACCAACTGAAGAAATAAAAGCAACATTTCGGGTTGTGCCTGAAACATCTGTTTTATTAATGCTCCATGACATGGTCTGTATTTCCCCTTGGCTGCTGCCTCTGGCAGCAGGCATTGTGACCTTAGACCTCAGCAGTAATGAATTATTAGAGGTAAGTTCCGACATGATTTCTTGATAATACGTGACTGTGTGTGTCACAAGTCGCCTGTTTAAAAGAAAGGAACTCCTCCCCAGACTCAATCTTAGTAAAACACCTCGGTTGGTCTATATTAGAAGCCTTTCGAATAGGCTTGGGAGACCAGAGCTTTGGACATCACCTGAGCTATCCTGTCCCATGATTTCCAGGGTGGATCTTTTAAAACATTTTAGGCAATCCAACCTACTGTCTCTACAAGAGAACGCTACAGAGAGCAGGTTGACAAGGGAGTTTCTACATGTAAAGGAGGTGTACATGAAGGAACCCTTTTTGGATGCAATCCAGCCACCTATGGGAAGGAAACTGTATGCGCAACTTAGATGGGGGAATTTACCTTTGGCAGAGTACACTAGTTCATGGGCTCCGGAGAATACGAGTGTGTGCCCTAGTTGTAAACTAACGGCTGAAACTGAACTGCATGTGCTGTTTTTCTGCCCGGCATTTGTGCTACCCCGCAAACGCTGGGTAACCCAATTATGTAAAAATTTAGGATTTACCCGTTGTGCCGAGGCTTTTAGAGTTTTTAAATATGATACTGATCCTCCAATTGTATTCTCGGTATCTCGGTTTTTAAATGCCAAGTGGCATATTAGGAGAGGGCTTTTAAAGCATCTATAGGGGAGGATCAATTGGAGGCACCCCTTGTCTATTCTTATATTGTATTTAATGATTGTTCGGCTCTTTTTTTTCCCCAAAAAATTTGAACTTGGTAGTATATGTTTTTAATTGTACATACACTATGAAAATGTAATTGTTGTATAAATTTGGGACACACTTGAGAATTGCTTTTTGTTTCTTATGCACTCTATGGCCTGAACGGCCGAAATAAGGTTTTTACAACAACAACAACAAAACAAATTAGAGATAGGTTTTTATATAGGGATTGCAGACTCCAACGCATTATTGGGACTATAATGCTCGTGTAATACAGTTGATAGGACGTCAAAGTATGCATGAACAGTGTTCACACAACTTCACACACTACCACACCTACCTTAGATTTGCATATTTGCATCAACTTTTTGTCTTTTAAAATATTTTCTTTATATATATATATATATATATAGGTAAGCTGTGACTTTTTCAAGAAGCAAGTTTAATTTATACCTGAAAGAAGCTTCGTGGAATTGCCACAGAATTTGTTAAAATTCTAAGTATAAGTACAATAACCAACAACTTCTAAGGAGAACTTAAATGATACAGAAAGAGCTGCATTAAAAACTGGAAAAGAGAACTTCCAGAAGTAATTTGAAAAAGCACAGACTCACAAAAGTAAAATGTGGGTGAAGTTTTTAGCTAGCCAACCGTTCATAATGTTCCCTGAAACTGGTATTCACCGGCTTTAGGGTGGTGCAACCGGTGCTGCCACACCTGGAATTAACCTGGGAGGGTGCTCTGTGTTTTAAAATAACTTATGGGTCAAAAAGCACATGCTGCTAAGTTCCTTGTGTGTCTAGCAGTTTTCAGGAAACAATAAAAATGTCAAGATAACTCTGGTGCTTAATATTCCTGCTGGAGAGAGATCGGAGTATTGTCTATTGGCAGTTTCGACTCATCATAATGAAGCAAAGAGGGTTAATCTACCTGCTGCAAAGCACGTTTACCATAGAGATCACAGAACTGAAGAGAAAGTAAAATATGAATAGGCTATAAAACATTAAATGCATGTCAGAGAGGGGCTGTAGAGATATAAGGGGCACTGGTGGAGGGTGGTAGTGAGGCAACACATGAAGAAGGAGGTCATGGGGGGGCGCCATAAAAGGCTGTTGCACAGGGCCCCACCAGTGCTAAAGCTACCCCTGGGCGGTATTGGAAGTCATGCAGCATACGGGCAGAACCAATATTGACAAAATAAAAGATTTTCTTTATTTTATTTTTAGAACATTGGTGGTGCTTTCCTTTTATCGCTGGGTCTGTCTAGCTCCGTTTGCACCTTTCTCTCGCTCTCTCCCTGAGTCTCTCGCTCTCTCTTCCTATCTCACTCCTTATTTTTCCCGTCATTTCCATTCACACCTCTCGCTGCTCGTCTTTTCCCATCTATCACAGGTCACATACCGTGGCGAGATGACGGAGAAACATGACTGAAAGAGCAAAGTGACCCAGGGAATGCATTCAAGAGAGAAAAGTCACTCATGGGAAAACCTTCAGGAGCAGTTCAAGCAAAAGAACAACCATTTTTTAGGCGTGTTTATGAAGCGAAACAGTGCAGGGAGCCTTCTTTGGGCTAAGACCCTCTGTTTAAACGAAAATTGTGAAACACTCGATTTATAAAAGTGCAACTGGGAATGTTTTCAAAATAATTTAAGAAATAAAAATAGCAGGTTGGTGGCAGCTCTCAATTTTAAACATATAGCTTTCTGAAAGTGTAAACTAAAGTTGAACTGAAAGAAACTGTAACCGTATGCATCTTTAAAATCGGTGAATAACGGTAAATGGAAGTGTGTGTGGGAGAAACGTGAGTAAAGTATGCATTGTACAATGACACATGGAGGGCTATTTACAAAGGTAAACTTATATGTGAGTACATCTACACATGTAATTTGAATCTTACTTAAAAAACAACTCTTTTATTGATTTTTGCCTTCATTTTAAATCCACAGGCATTCTAACAGATATTGTGTTACATGCTTTGCCAAATAGTAACGTAGCAACATTGAAGAGACGAGCCAAAATACAGAATCGAATAAACCAACAGTTAACATATCATACTAACTGTAAGGAAAGGCAATCGGTATACTAGTTGGGTTTATAAAACCGGAGAACTGAAGTAACGAGTAATCAACATGAAGGATATGGAAAATCAAGGAAAGCAACAGAAATACATCCAACTATAACAGTAGATACTGGTGTCTGAAAGGGGGAAAAGAGAGAGTTTGGGAGGGTTACCCCAGTAAGCTAAGCAACGACTGACAGGTCTGAGATACTGAGCAATGGAGAGGAGGTCTAACTTCTGGACGTGGTATAAGTCTTGCCAGGAGGCCTGGGGAGAAAAGACTTAGGGGCATATTATCAAGGTCCGGCGTTAACATTATCGCCGCTTTATCGGCAGAAAACTGCAGCTAAAGCGGCGATAATGGGCTTGATAATATGCCCTGGAGAATTCCAATAGAAGCCCATGTTGACACCAGAACTTCTATGGGAATTCTACAGGGCATATTATCAAGCCCATTATCGCCGCTTTAGCTGCAGTTTTCTGCCGATAAAGCGGCGATTTAACGCCAGACCTTGATAATATGCCCCTTAATCGTTGTGTGGCTCCATCAACTCTGTGAGCAGTCCATCTAATTCGTGGGTGAGGGAACAATGCTTGATGTCTTTGCCTGTGCCTTTGCAACGTCATGGCATCAGACCACGTCCATAGGAGTAGAGCATGGAATAAGGCCACATTTGAGGGGGGTAGTGGGTTCTTCCATGTTGTAGTGATCGATCTTTTTGCTAGAATGTGACCAGGACTAGGAAGCGTACTGCAGCTCTATATTTCTTAGGTTGTTTTTGAATTCCCAGAGCCCCGTCCCTTCCCAGGACTCCACTCTGGCTAATCTAGTGATTGCTTTCAGTTGCTGTGTAACTTGGGCCAAGACCTGACCCAGTTGGAAACAGTCACATAGTCTGTGTTTAAGTCCCCCAACCTTGAATACATACCTAGCACATGTGCCTGAGGCTCCAGGAAAGATTCTAGCAAGCCACATGGGCAAGACATGTGACCTATGTAATATATAGAATTGTATTTAGGTGGGCTTTCCTGGACATTGTCTGTAGCATTCTAATGCTTTTACCCTCTCTTTATCATCCAGGGCCTTCCAAACTCCTCCCCCAAATCTTACACCACCTATATGTTTTGCAGAGGTGATTTAAGGGAACCGTACAGAAGGAATTGACCTTCACAGACATCATACTGTTCCCCAAGGGACAAACAAAAGAAAATACAACAGGCAGATGGCTAGGTGACTACTGCCCAAGCTAAGTGAATGAGCATTAAATCCCTCAGGGGGAACTGAGTGAGTCTTCAGAGTTGGAGAATAGCGGCGCAACTCTCTCCTCATTTCCATGGGTCCTACAGGGAGCAACAATTAAGGGGAAATGGACACCTCTGGATGGGGGATTTAGTGGAACCCGCAAGGGTCAAATGAGGTCATCTGCTGTCAATGGGGTTGCCATGGGGTAGGGGAGCCATAAACTGTAATAAGAGTAAAGTGACGTCCCCCTCGTCAAGGTCCTTCAATCTAGTGATGGCAATATATCTCTTTGGGTCATGGAAGGTAGCTGCAGTATCAAGGTTGATCGCCGACTATTTGGGTCTTGCTCCTGGAATACGGTCATCATCGAGGTGGATGCCCATCCTGGTCTTCTCTTCGAGCAGGGGCCAGGTGTGTTCTGGATCTTGCCATGGGGCGCCGATGCCTGTGAGGAAGAACTTCTGCCTACCACCCAATTCTAGAGCTTGGAAGAATCTAGGAAAAGGTTTGGCTTTTGTTCCATGACAAGTTCAAGCTTAGCGTGGAAAAGAAGAGCATATTTAAGTCCCATTTCCAGAAACCTTTTTTTATTTCCTAAGAAAAGGCGGTCTATGTTGTTGGACCTTCACTGTGTAGTCTGGGAAGATAAATACACAGTGAGTGTCTTCAGGAATGAGTTGGATTGTCTTGCCATTGTCAGGATGGTGTCACTTTTCTTGAAGTGGAAGATTTTGGCCATGATTGGCCTCAGAGCGCTTCCTGCTGGGGGTAGCCGGGTGGGCACCTGCTGGGTCCTCTCTATAGAAAAAAAACATAATCTCTCGTGGGGGAATTAGGTATTTGAGCCATGTTTCCAGGTAGTTCACCACGTTGCAAACCTCACTGCCCTCTTGAAGACACACAATTCATATGTTGCTGCTGTAATGGCAGTCCTCCAAATCCTCAGTCCGGCACTTGAGGAAACAAACACTCTGTGTTAAGGCTTGGAGCTCCTGCTGAAGCTTTGTTGTGTATAGTTTTGTTGTGTGTAGTTGCTGCTCAGATAGTGATTTTTAGAACTGGGTGACAATTTCAGTTTTTTATAATCATCCCATAACATATTTACATAAGTAGCCATAAATAGCCAAAGCATCCACTTTTGGCTCCAGGTGAACACTTCAATCACCTGGAGGATGGAATTCAGTGTGTCATGGTTCATTGCAGAGGTACTAGTTAGGACGACTGAATCAGTAGATGATGGGACTGTGTGCAGGGAAGGGAGATGTAAGTTTTGCAGAGCTGCCTTCACTGATTATTGTCCTGATCTTGTGGTTGTCATCCCAATATACTTCAGATTGCATGGACATGTAATTAAGTCAATTATATGAACTGAATTGTAAGTGGTAAAGTTTATATTCTCATATGTCTTTGTCTATCCTAAATCAATTGTGGAAGTCATTTTGGTTAAGGGGTCAAAACCTATAATTCCCATATGGATGGTGGCCTTTTAATTTAATGGGCCCCAAAGAGTGTTTGGACTTTGTTTATTGGCTTTTTGTGCTGGACGGCTATGGCCTCTCTCATGTTTCTGCTCTTTTTGTCTATTATGTGCCAGTGTTTGAAAATTATCTTTTTATACTTGTTAGAAAGTGGGGTTCAAGTTGAGCCTTCTGTAAGTCTTTTGAATTTGACTAATCAATTATCTTTCAGATAGCCTTCTCAGTAAATAATCTTTGTTGATTTATATACTTTCTGCACAACTGGCAACTGTTAAATGTGAATGTAAAATAATTGTAATTACTTATTTTAAACCAAGAACAAAAAAACTGCAACAGTTTCAAATTAATTGAAATATTTAAAATAAATATAAAATATTTTTTAGAAGTTCAAATGAAGAAATAAATGGTCACCTGAAGTAAAATAATATATTTTATTATGCATTAATAATCATTAAAAGTGCAGTATAGAAGACAATAAAAGTAATGTAACTATAGTTTAATAAAACATTAATGTTACATTCAAGTCAATAAAAGTAATTTAATTATATTTTAATAAAACATTAATTTTACATTACTTTTAACATTAAAAAGCTTATTAAAATGTGTTAGTATTAAATTATTGTTCAACATTAAAATATATTTATTATATAGATTTTATAAAATGCAATTTAAATATTTCCTATGGGGTTTTATTTTAAGTCCTCATCTCCATCATTTTCTGGCAGGTGTGCTGAAGGACTTTGATTCCCTGAAATGGCCCTTTTTGCTTGACATATGGCACAAGGATGAGAGACATAATCCATATGCTTAATTGAATTGGGCTACATCATGTCAAGGTAAGAAACTAATATTTTGAATCTGAAGAAATATCCTTACTCATAGGCAAAATTCCTCCTCTATCTCATGTACCTCGAACTGGTAGTTAAGCCTGCCACCTGTCGTATTTGGGAAGTAGAGATATAAAGATTAATTTACACAGAGTGATACTCTCTCGTAGGTAAATGATCGATAAATTTATCTAAACAGTACAAATGGAGGAGAAACAGGGGTACATTCTCCTGTGTGTGTATTATTGGGATCATTAAATGGACTACAAAAACTGAACTGCTTTATATGAATTAGGTTGACAGCAAGACTTGACAAATAGTTTGGGATGGGAATTTGCAGTGGGGGAAGAGAGTGAGCTCCTGTTTTTAAGTGATCCGGTGACTGCAGTTAATACTGTTAAGTACAATACTAATATATATAGGTATGTCTTCGTGCTCTTATCCACCATTTCACATACAAATGACTTTCATTCAATATTTTACTCTAGTGGTGATACTAAATTCCTCTAAATCGTGGCTCAATTACCTTTTAGCAAGACTGTCATTGGTAGGATGCTAGGCGGTTGCATGTGAATGGAGCAACATACTTATTTTATATAATAAGGGGGAACATACCTTTATCAGACTGTGAAACTTGCTTGCTTGACCAAAGCACCTTGTATGTCATGTATGCACCCACCTAAGCATGTACAACTACATATCAAGAACAAAGTCAGCAGTTGCGGTCCCTGAAGTCTTACAGCCTAAATAGACTTAGACATACAGTATTCCGTCCATCAGAGTGGCTGAGGAAATTGCATGCCCGCCCTGACAGGCTCGCATTCGCCATATTTAGAGATGGCCACCAGCCCAGTGGTCATCTCTGCTGGCCTGTGAAGGGAACTGCTATTATGCCAGTTCCCAACAAGGTCCAAAACATTAGGTAGATGTCTGCCATCAGTTTTGATAGCCATTCACCAAACGTTTTAACTTTTTTTATTTTCAGGCAAAAGCTCCAAAAGCGAGTGCTTGTTTCTGAAAAACAAAGACCTAATGATCCTCATAACCTGCAATTTTCTCTCATAGTGTGGGGGTTATTATTTGTATTTTTTTGGAGTGGTGTAATACTCTTTCACTGACAGTCCCTACTCTGTCAGGCCACCAAAGGAAGATTTCCATTGACAAAGCCAACAGAGGCTTCATCTATCTAAAGCTTAGAGTTCAGCCATCTCAAAATGAGGTAGATGGACTTTGAGTTTGGCAGACAGGGTACTCCATTGAATTTCCACCAGAGTACCCTTTCTGGAAAACTCTAAGTCTAGTCAGTAACTGGCAGATTAACAAAGTTCCAAACCGTCTGAAATTGTTTGCTTAAGCCAATGATTTGAGTACATTGCTGACTATGTTGTAAATCCTAAGTATATGCAGATCTCCAGCAATACTAACACACAATTTCTACGTATGGAATGTAGAAAGTCACACACTCACAGGAAAAACTTAATGGCATTTGCTCTTATGAACTTGTCTTGTTTCTTCCCAAAGAAAAGTTATCCTTTGGAGAAAACCTTTATCATTCACCTCTGCCAATTATAAAATAGTTCCTACATTAATCCCAAACTGGATACAGATGTATTTCTTTTTGAGTGCAATTAATCTCTGACTTTATCCAGGTTGTCAATGCACCTGCCAAAGGTTTGTGAAAACCTACATCCATGTATGCTTTGGTAGGATATTTGTCTGAATTTGCTGATGCTCCTGTATTCCATCTTGATATCAACACTAGAATATCGAGCTACCAAAGTATTGTGACCAAAATATCGAGGACCAAATATATATGTACCTTGAAGATAAATATCTCCAAGGTACGTAGATGTGGAGTAAAGAATAGTAAATCTTTACTTGCCTAGATGAATTTACCTTCTCAATATTTTGTTGCTCAATATTCTGGCCATGATATTTTGGTAACACAATGTTTCTGTAGACAATATTTTGACATACTACCAATGCTTCCCCCAGACATTCATAACTCACCCCTGTTTATAAAGTTATTCACATATTGTTAGATCTTATGAAGTATGTAAATAATATACATACTCTGTTTCGATACAGTTTCCCTGCAATGCAAAGGCTGATATATGCCTCCAAGGTGCTATTTTGTTTGACTTTGTTTGCCTGTACTGCAGCAGGGAAGCACCAGATCATTGTGAAATACAGAAGGTTGTTGTTAGAGTCTCCCGCCTTTATAAAGGAATGGCTTGTGGCACAATCCTTCTGGGGTAGCGCAACAGGAATATGGGAATCCTGAACACTGAATCTACGCACGACTATGTCATTGGTGGTCTTTAAAACAAAGCTGAAAGCTGTTTTCCTACAAAGAAATATTGGCCAGTTGCTCCCTTAGCCAACCTTCCCCATGATAATGCACCCTCCCCAAGACTGGGACTAACTGCACTACCTCTGTCACGACTGACCTAACCTTACTGCTACTACTTATACCACCTACATCCTTAATCTGCAAGTGTGTGCCTTTGTAATGATCAAAACAAGCAACCGTCCCCATGTATCTACCCCCAACTTTGTGCCTTTTATAATGATCGTAACTACAACTGTATCTCATGTGATGAAACCTGTTTTATTGTAAAGCACTCTAACACATTTGTGTAATGTCTGCACTATATTAAAATACAGAAGTAAATGAATAAATAAATCATTTAATTAATAAATAAATAAGGTTTAGCACCAGTGGCTAGACCATTAAATGTCCACTCTTAATAATAGCTTCAGACGTAGGAGGCATATAGCAACACCTACATCAGTCTAGATCAGGGGTGACTCCTCCATTAGGGTGGAGGAGCGTCACCCCACTGCTTTCTCACAGTGCGAGAAGTAGAAACATAAAATGGTAAAACTTCCATTTTATGTTTCTGCTTCTTGCACTCTGAGTAAGCAGAAGTGTTTGTTCGGGAGGTTTCTGCTGGAAAGCAGGGGAGGAGTGGCTTGCCCAATGCTGTGGGCCCTGACTGATTGGTCAGCCCTCTGGGGCTGACCAAACCAGTCATACGCACTCTCCCTTTTCTCTATGTAGGCTGCATGAAGCCTACATAGAAAAAATGGCCTCCCCATAGGCACCCGGCTGGGCGCCGTCCTCACCAATCACAATGCTGCCATTGCAGCACTGTTATTGGCATAGGGGAGGGAGGCTGCCAGTGGCGGCTCCCTGTTCAAGAGAGCAGCAGGAAAACGCGGGACACGGCCAGAAGCTGAGGGGGCCCGGAGCCTGTAAAAGTCCATTGTTTTCAATTTTAATTACACCAGTCCCGATGCGCGACCCTTTGCGTAACACCCGCACCCTCCCCCCCACCCTCGAGTCATGCCGGCCACTACTGGTCTAGATATGTTCAGGTCAATTTTCATATGCCTGCAGGAAGCTGATGCAAAATATCACCTATTAGGAACTTGCACCAAAAGTATGAAAATTTGGATTTTTGTGCTGTGTCGTAGCTAATAAATTGGGGAAAAATGGATGCTCCGACACAAAATACATTATATAATGGATGCAGATGTTGAAAATATACGATGTTGATATGTTTCCCTGAGGCCCAGGTGCTGTTAACTCCCATCAAAAGACTAGAGTTTGACACCAAACATGCCCATTTGACTTCCTTCTGAAAGAGGCAACCTGCGGAGGCTCAAGTTTAGCCAAAACTTTTCATTTGACCATGCCATATTTTGGTAAGTTCTGTGAAAAACATGAAAATGTGCATTTCTGGCATAGTCCCTTGTTCAGTTAATCAGAGGAAACATCTGTTTTTAGTTTGAAAATATATTTTCAAGGGCCTAGTGTAGGAAGGCGGAATCTGACTGCATGGTTGCCCACACTTTTTTCCTAGTATTGTGCTGGTTTTTGACTTAGTTTGGCTGGGATCCTGCTATTCAGGACCCCAGCCTATCTGCTTTCTCCCTTAAATCGATTACCAGTACTTTAGGTACACTCCAGATTGGATTTTGAGGTATCCTTATAAGTCCCTAGTATATGGTATACTATGTACCCAGGGCATAGGTACCCCAGAGGCCTACCAGGGGCTGCAGCATGTATTATGCCACCGCTGGGAAGCTTTCCAAAATGACACCACAGGTCTGCTACTGCAGCCTGGGTAAGGTGGTGTATGCACCCCTTATTGAGATATAGGTTCACTATATCACTCCATATCACTGCACATATAAACCTATCAGCCTTACTAACCCTGAAGGCAGGGTGCTGGGTTTTATGTGAGAGGGTGCCCATGCATGAGCAGAGCCCCTCTGTAACCTTCGGAACCTTTATTCTGGGCATGTTTGTGATGCAGCCAAACCATATACTATTAAGTGCATTATAACCTCGCTGTAAATGCTAATTTAGGGATGGCTGCATGGAAACAGGTCGTGTTTGGTGTCAAACACCTTGGAATCATACCCCCACACCAGTAACTGGTATGGGAGTATGATCCCACCCTTCTAGAAGGAAAGACATGACAGCACCGGTATACTCTGTACCAGCTAACAGAGCCCTGGCATCACAAAATGGATGCTGCCAGCCACAGACACGAGTATGCCCTCCTACTGCTGGACGAAACTCCGGCAGGTGAGGCCTGGACAATAGGTTTCCTGTCACAGGGAGGTGTCACCACGTCCCAGGCAGGTTTTAGTGTATTAGGGCTGGGTGGGTGCACTCCAAGAGTGCTTCGAAGTCAGCACTGGGGCACATTTGATGTTTCTGTGCATTGTCCAGCTCAAACCAGTTGCAGGGGCTACCAGCCCCTGCTCTGGCATGAAACTGGACAAAGGAAATGGGTGTAACCACCCCTCTTTCCTGACCCTCCCATAGGTGGGTCCCCAGAGTATGTCCAACCCCTTCCTTGGGTATAAAGAAGGAACCCCTGACTACAGGTTCAATTCAATTCAATTCAAATGATCTTTATTCGGAATTAATACATCCATAAAAGTACATACAGGTTAAAACACATAAAACATATATAAAAATTTTAAAAACAAGATTTTCAATTGGGTTTGAGCAGCATAAAACGTAAAGTGCATAGTACATAGTAAGGATATACGTAGTCTTATTCAAGAATCAGATTTCCAATTAGGTTTAGCAGCATATATAGCGTAAAGTGCAAGGTGCATAATAAGGATAAACATGGTCTATTGATATATAAGGTTGTAGATTCCACCTTATCCACTTCCATAATAATCATACAGATCCAAACACACATAATTAATTCTATATACTATTCGTATCAAAAATGATAAAGTGCAATGTACATTCAGTTGCCATTATGTGTGTTCCATACTTGCCCTAGATCTTATACAGATTTTTATAAAGCAGTTTACCGTGTGTATAACCTCGTCTGTTGGCAACATTTGTAAGAATCTCAATGCCAGATTAAAGTCCCTTAAGTTATATTTACGAAAAATCGGCATTAGATATTGACGGGTATACAGCTTATAATAGCCGCAGAAGAAAAAGAAGTGCAACAAACTTTGTTTTCCCCCCTCTGGACAAGGGCAATCCAGCTCTTCTAAATTTTTATTATAGCCAAGGGGGAAGCTTAGTAAATTGACAATACTTCCTTCCCGGAACCTAAATAAAAGGCTCCGGTTCCGTCTTCCAGTTGGAATCGACAGGTATCTACAGGGCTTGTTTGGGTTATCATTGTCTGGATCAGTTAATGGCAGATATTTAATGACAACAGATTTTACCAATTCAGATCTCCTACGTTCCTCCTTATATAAATCAAACAGTGCCCGTTTTACGCCGTTATTATGTGAAGGGGCAATGATATTAGGGGAGCTGAACAGAAGACCATGGCCCACACTCATCAGGCTGTTGTTAACTGCGTTTAACCAGGGTATAAGGTGGAAGCTTTCATGTAATAAACAATCAGATATTATGCTGCGTGTTAAAGATGCAGCAGGATTGGACCATATTTTTATCCAGAAAAGTGCAGGCCTTGACCTAATAAAATCGGCAATATATGGCAGCCTAAGTTCATTATGACAGATAAATGTGGGCGCACAGGGAACTCCCCCCAGTACCTTTCTACAAAATCTGTTTTCCTCCAGCTGGAGAGAAGTGCTGTTACAATAACCCCACACTTCTGCTCCATATGTCCCAGTTGGATGACATTGGGTACGATAAATATTAAGCAGGGGGGAAATAACATCGGCCAATTTGGGCTGTCGGAGAGATAAAATTGAATTAATCGATTTACCAATTTTATTTCTCGCATAGGCAGCATGTGGCTGCCATGAGCCTGTGTTAGAGAATAATAACCCTAAATAAGGGAAGGTACTGGTGCATTTTAATATATTGTCCCCTGATTTTATCGAAGTGATGTTATACTTTTTAGGTCCACAGTTCATAATGAAAGATTTTTTAAAATTAGTACTTAGGCCCAAATCAGACATAAAAGCAACAAACCCAGTGATTAAAATGCGTAAAGCATTCGGAGTACGCCCCATTAGTACTGCGTCATCCGCGTAAAGTAGGGTAGAAATGGGGGAACCATTTATAATTGGTACATCCTTAGTGTTCATGCTCAGGGAGCGGCTCAACCCATTAATGTATAAAATAAAAAGCAGTGGGGCGAGTACGCAGCCCTGTCTAACTCCTCTGCTAATAAAAATATCATCAGATAATTCGCCATCATTATTAATACGTACTCTCGCCTTTAGATCCCTATGTAAGTAGGAAAGAAAATATACCAGTGAGCTATCCAAACCATAATCAAGCAAAAGTGACCACAACCTAGAACGATTAACAAAATCAAATGCGGAACTCAGATCCATAAAACCTAAATAAAGCGGGGACTTTTTAACAATGGTATATTTAGCCATGATCAAATTCAGATTAAGGCATTGTTCAACTGTGCCCACATGGCTTCTAAATCCCAGTTGACTGCAATGTAAAACATTATTATCCTCAGCCCAATTACGTATTCTTTTAAAAATTACCCTTCCGAGGACTTTTAACGTATTGTCGATCAGTGAAATCGGGCGGTAACAGGCAGGATCCGACCTGTCACCTTTTTTGAATATTGGTACGATGACACTGTTCGACCAGGAATCGGGAATTGAGCTGTCAGCCAAATTGTTAAATAGGTTACATAATAGGGGGGCCCAAAAATTGATTTCAGATTTAATCTGGTCGATAGAAAGACCATCCGGGCCTGGGGCTTTATTACTAGTGCTCTCAAGTATAGCGTCCTCCACCTCGGATAATGAAAAATTCAATCGGTCGACGGTGTTAAATGAATAGGCAATGTCTTGGGAGGAGGGTAATATTGCATAGATTTTAGAAAAATGCTCTACCCACGCTTCACCAGTTATATTGCAATTGATTGGTTTGATGTTAGAACCAAAAGATCTGAGGGACTTGACTTCTCTCCAGAAACCTGTCGTGTCTTTTAGTGAGGCAAAGCGCGTGAGAGATTCCCAGTGATTAATCACTAGGGCCTCGGATCTAATACGTAACGCGGCTTTATATTTTGATCTTAATTCTCTCACTAGTTGATCGTCCCTAGGTTTAAATTTTAGGGCAGCCCTCAGGTCCCTATTGGCCTTAGAGCAGGAGGAGTCAAACCAGCGGGGGCCATGATCTATATTAGGCCTAACTGGTTTAGAGGATTCTATTTTAATAGCCCCACAGAGATTACCAAAAGCAATAACCACATCATCGCCTTGGCTAATCTGCGACAGACAGGTCTCTACTATCATAGGGTGCTTTTTGATTACTCTAGCTAAAATATCTTTATTATCCACCCCTTTCCATATTAGTCTTAATCTATCAGTAGATAGATCCAAGTTTTGTTCCCTCAACTCTGCTCTCAGTGTAACCTTCGTGGTCTGTGGAATATCTAAGTATATTCTAAGCGGGTAGTGATCACTATATGCGGAACAGATAACTTCTGCTTTTAAAATTATATCACACAATGTGGGACAGATGAATATATAATCTATCGTAGACGCACAACCCTGGCCTATATATGTAGGTGTTAATATATTATTTGCACTAGAACCAGCAGTTTCCATTGCGTTTACTAAGTCACGGGAGGCTAGATGATTTTTCAACTCTTCACCGTTTCTACATGGGGGACTATTACGGTACATATGAGCATTAAAATCCCCTCCTATGCAGATGCCATCAAAGAACCCATACTTCTGCCCCGCCATGATTTCATCAGTAAAATTAAACAATGACAAAAGATTGTCATTGGGACGAGTAACAAAATCATTATTATAAAAATGAATTAAACATAATTTCATCCTGTTAATGTACTTTATAGCCATAAAACATTTACCCGGGGTAGGGATCAATTTTGTTTGTACCCCGGATTTTATTTTAGTCCAGATAGATAAACCCCCACTGGGGCGACCCATGGTTGAAACAGAAGCCTCTAGATTATAACAACAAAAACCTTCCATTGTAGGTGTAGTTGTACACCAAGTCTCTTGTAGCATCAGTATGTCACAGTTGTTTTTAACCCATTCTAACCATTCTTTAATTTTCATTTTAGTATTAAGTCCCGCTATATTCCAACTTACAAAAGATAGTTCGGAATCTTGGGACAATAATCTTTGGTTTGTGGGTTTTTCTCTCTCTACAGTCCAAGACAAAGGTTGTGGAACATCCAAAATATCGTCGATTGATGCCAATGATGAAGAATCGGCTGGATTAGTCGATGAGGGTCAGTCTAATGTATCCAAATCTGACAAAGGTGCAAATCTATTAAACATATTGAGCAGAGGTAAAGTTGGCTGAAATTGCGTAAAGGGTGACTGGAAATGCGTTGATGGTAATTGAAATTGCGTTAAGGGTGGCCGTAATTGCATTGTGGGTTGTCTGTAAAAGTAACTCAAAGGTAACATAGTTACAACTGTAGAAATGGCAAAGCCGTGACCGTTCCTGTTGAGTAAAAATCTTACGGTACCAGGGTTTTTAAAGTTGAGAACAATACAGTCACCTTCCTTATCTTTAATTAAGGGGCCAACCCAAGACACCCTACGAGCCGATAGAATCTCTCTGGAAATATCAAATCCAACACCTTTATGCTTAGTTAGCCAGTCTATGCATTTATTTTGCAGTTGCACCCATGATTCCCCCTGTTCCTCCCTCAATGGAGGTACTCCTACAAGAACTAGAACATAGGGGCAGGCATCCGGTGGCAAGTGTAAGGCGGGCCCTTGGTGTTTAAAAGGCTTGCTTGACCCTGCATCCCCGGTACCTTTATTGTTATCAGCAATTGGTCTTTTTGCTGTTGTAGGGTAGATGGAACCGTTTTTGAGGTTGCTGGCATTTTTATTAGTACTAACAGAGGGGGCAGTTTGTCTAGGTGCAGGCGTTGGGGTAGATTTGGGAGGTAAATTGGATTTTGTCAGGTTCTTCCCTCCATTAGCAGATCGGGGTTGGATTGTAGGTAGTACAGGAGAGTGGGCTGATGTTCCAGAGGTACTCATGCCGCCGCCCGATAAGATGGGAACTTCCTGTTTCTTTAGTGACATAGTGTTGCTTACAGATTCAAGTTGTTTTACGAGGCGGTCAGCTCTAATTTGATCCAGAATGACAGACCCCTTTCTTTTTGCTTCTTCGTTTTTAACCAGGTTATCTAATCTATCAAGTCTTTTAAAAACATTATTAAACTGGTTGATCATTTGCTTCTCTAGTCGATTAAAAATAGTATCCACTATAGTTTCTATAAGGTTCCCATTCTGTTTCGTGAGATGATAATTATCTCCCATTAGTGTTGTTTGGGTCCATATAGTGTTAAAAGTCCCACTTGAGTCGGTGGTGGTTGCGGTAAGAATATCATCATCCGCAGCCACAGTATCTTTGTCCGCAACATGAGCAATTTGTGCCTCAGTGAATTTTTGTTTATTCCACAGGCTCTGAGGCGTAGGCTGATCCTTGCTCGTTGGGAGTCTTTTCCTTTTATTAGCACTAGGTTTGGTAGTAGCCCTTTTGCGTTTTTCCCCTCCCTGTTTATTACTGGTGTCAGTAGGTCCCAAGGCGCTGACATCATCCTGGGAAGCAACTGTGATAGTAGGAACAGTTTCAAACAACAGGGATACGGGGGATGGTGGTACCAATACCGGTTTTGTAATTACGACAGCTGGTGATAGAGGAATCCCAGGGCTATTAGACAATGATGTCGACTGAATGATATTGTTAGAACAGCTCATGGACATTCTTCTTTCAGTGTCAGCTATTTCACTTGATACCAAGTTCAGTGCATTTTCAAGTAAGGACTCGAATGTAGCAGGGGGGAACGGGAAATCGTCCTGTGTAATACCAACATTTACAGACTCCATGTTTAGAAGGTTGTTACACTCACCAGGACGGGATACAGATGATGATAGAGGGGTGGCCCAGCCCAGCCTCCTCCTGCCCCGGACGGCCACAGACGGCCCGCCCTCTGCCCGGGCTCAGCCCGGCGCCGCCCGCGCGCGTCCCGCGACGCGGAGAAAGGCGCGTGTTTTTAAAGCGCCTCCGGGCGCGTTGGCGGCGTCAGCAGCCGCAGGGGTGCTTGGGGGCTGTAGTCCCCGCTCTCTGCCGCAAGTATGGTGATGGCGGCAGCGTGGGAGACAAACAGCAAGCAGTGCCCAATACAGCAGCGCCAGCAGCGCTGGCGTGGCGGTGGCGTGTGCGGTTCCCTCAGCAGCGGCAGGTAACAGAGTCTGGCAGTTCCCCCGCTCCTCCGTGAAAGGCGCGTGTTTTTAAAGCGCCTCCGGGCGCGTTGGCGGCGTCAGCGGCCGCAGGGGTGCTTGGGGGCTGTAGTCTCCGCTCTCTGCCGCAAGTATGGTGATGGCGGCAGCGTGGGAGACAAACAGCAAGCAGTGCCCAATACAGCAGCGCCAGCAGCGCTGGCGTGGCGGTGGCGTGTGCGGTTCCCTCAGCAGCGGCAGGTAACAGAGTCTGGCAGTTCCCCCGCTCCTCCGTGAAAGGCGCGTGTTTTTAAAGCGCCTCCGGGCGCGTTGGCGGTGTCAGCGGCCGCAGGGGTGCTTGGGGGCTGTAGTCCCCGCTCTCTGCCGCAAGTATGGTGATGGCGGCAGCGTGGGAGACAAACAGCAAGCAGTGCCCAATACAGCAGCGCCAGCAGCGCTGGCGTGGCGGTGGCGTTTGCGGTTCCCTCAGCAGCGGCAGGTAACAGAGTCTGGCAGTTCCCCCGCTCCTCCGTGAAAGGCGCGTGTTTTTAAAGCGCCTCCGGGCGCGTTGGCGGCGTCAGCGGCCGCAGGGGTGCTTGGGGGCTGTAGTCCCCGCTCTCTGCCGCAAGTATGGTGATGGCGGCAGCGTGGGAGACAAACAGCAAGCAGTGCCCAATACAGCAGCGCCAGCAGCGCTGGCGTGGCGGTGGCGTGTGCGGTTCCCTCAGCAGCGGCAGGTAACAGAGTCTGGCAGTTCCCCCGCTCCTCCGTGAAAGGCGCGTGTTTTTAAAGCGCCTCCGGGCGCGTTGGCGGCGTCAGCGGCCGCAGGGGTGCTTGGGGGCTGTAGTCCCCGCTCTCTGCCGCAAGTATGGTGATGGCGGCAGCGTAGGAGACAAACAGCAAGCAGTGCCCAATACAGCAGCGCCAGCAGCGCTGGCGTGGCGGTGGCGTGTGCGGTTCCCTCAGCAGCGGCAGGTAACAGAGTCTGGCAGTTCCCCCGCTCCTCCGTGAAAGGCGCGTGTTTTTAAAGCGCCTCCGGGCGCGTTGGCGGCGTCAGCGGCCGCAGGGGTGCTTGGGGGCTGTAGTCCCCGCTCTCTGCCGCAAGTATGGTGATGGCGGCAGCGTGGGAGACAAACAGCAAGCAGTGCCCAATACAGCAGCGCCAGCAGCGCTGGCGTGGCGGTGGCGTGTGCGGTTCCCTCAGCAGCAGCAGGTAACAGAGTCTGGCAGTTCCCCTGACTACAGGTATTTAGATTACACCTGGACGAAACTCCGATACTGAATCCTGGAACTTCGATGACCTACATTGAACTACATGACTGAAGAATCACCCTTGTAGCAAAGGAGTTACTCCCCTGCAAGGCAGGCACCAAAGACGCATCTGTCCAGTTTGCATCATCTAAGCTCCCGCCGGACTCCGAAGAATTTAGCAACACAGGAGGTGGGTTTCTGTGGTCTCTGAGGTTGATCTGTGCACTCAGCAAGTCTGAGGCCTGTATCCCTCGTGGAAGACCGTGCAACCTGAACCCCTGGACACCGTGACCATTTGCAGAAGCATCAGCTTTCCAATGACTCCAACAGCTGAGCTTCAAGTTACTTGTACCCCTGACCCTGAGCTGCAAGTGCACTGAAGATTGCCTGCCTACACTCCACGAGTGTTCCGTGAGCTGGTCATTTGTGTTTTCTCTCGAGGTCCCTTCGCGATCCCTAGTCCGTCGACTGATGGGTCCCTGTGAAGGCAACTTTACTTCTAATTGGGCTTACCTGGTTGCTCCAGACGTGCCCTGACTCTCCATTGCTTGGGGAGTCCCCAGGACCTTGCTGGTCCGCACCAAAGCATCTTTTCTCTTCCTGCATAGGTTGCTGTTGCCAAGGCTTGTTGGGTCCAATCTGGGCACCGACACCGCAGCACTTGACATCCTTTGTGGGACAGCTCGAATCCAGCTCCTGGTTGTCCTCAACGCCTCCTGGTCTTCGTGGCTGCAGAGGCAAGCTTCACCTCTTTGCACCTGAAACACCTGGCATCGGTGGGCATTCGCCTATCGTGCCCCTGGTCACTGGCAAGTGACCCAGACTCTGTCCCCTCTGCTTTCACGTTCTTCTGATCTTCGATCCAGGCTTGGATCACACTTGACACTTCTCTCCTTCCCGGCAGCAGCACTTTGCAGCACATCGCCATTGAAATCAACGATGATTCCCGACACCATTTGACACCTAGGCACCCGGCTTCCCTGGGTAAGGTAACTCGAGTACTACGGTGCTCCTGTGGGTGCTGGCCCTTGAACCCCCTAAATCTAAAGGGGTTTGCTCAAAGTCCTCTCCTAAGCGTCATTAACTTCTAAAAATCCAACAGCGACTTTCCCATAGAATAGTACGGGGCTCGTGCCTGTGTTCTCACACTGCACGCGTCCCCGTGGGTCTCCTGTGTCACTACCTTGGGTGGTTCCTTGGGGTCCCAGCGATTCTACGTGCTCTAGGCACTGTGTCTAGTCAAGTTGTGGTTCTTATAGCACTTTCTTAATATATGGTTTGATTCGCCCCCAAGGCCCATTGTATATTGTGCTATTTACTGTCTTTTTAGAGCTGTATTATTGTGTATCTTGGACTCTAATCTCATAAAGAGATTAGTAGTGAGTGTTTAGAAATAAAAACATATATTTTATATATATACCTGGTGTGGTTCTCCTTTCATTTAGTAATTCAAGAGGTTATAATCTGGTAAACCAAGCTCCTTTACACTCCTTCAAGACTTAGCCTGAAGGCTGCTCTCCATAGCTACCACTAGGATAGCTTTCAATAAAGGTTGTCTTTAAACCTATCCTCAATAAGGGTTGTTTGGACTGGTGCAAGGTGCCCACTATAACTAGTGGACAGCATATGCCAGGCCAACTTCTCACACCTAGGAGCTGATATTTGGGAAAAAAGAGTTGGTGCCCCATACCAGTGTTGCTTCAGAACTAGTCAAATGTAGGCGTCTGTGAAATCACACAATTTATTTTCCTCACACTAAGATACACATCAGAAAAATTATGCAAACTCCAAATTGAACACGCACATTTTGTGTAAGCTGAAGTGAAAATGAACACATGGGCATATCTTGCTTTCATAATACCAGCAGGGGGGCTAGCTTGGAAGAAAAAATGTCTCTCATCACAAATTAGTTCTCAAACCTGCCTCCCAACTTTCATATTCTGCTCGAAACCACCCCCAAACAGCATAATGTAGTGTTCTACAGTGTACAGTTGGTTTGAACATATGTGATAGGGCTATTTTGGTGTACAGTCGAGTCCTGATAGAGAAACAGGGGCAGTCTGCCCTGAGCCCTATGCACGCACATTGTGCCTTAACTGAAAGATCTTGCAACAGTATGGGCCAGATTGATCAAAGGTTTTGCATCAGCCTTGCGCCACGTACATGGCTATAGGGCAATACAAAACCTAGAACAAGATTTACTGTGCCATGCATGGCCACCTTGGTGGCCCTGAGTGGCTTGGTAAATCTGGAGTCACACAAGGCACAGCAAGTCGTAGCCTTGCTGTACTCTGACACCGGGAGGCATTCCATGGGTGGAGTGTGAGCATTCACACACATACACCAATGGATTTTGGCTCTTTTCCAGCTGTACACACAAAGAGATTCCAGCTGTAACCTGAGTGGTAGACTTGGGAATGCATCAAAATGGTATGACTTCCTAGGGGAGGCATAATATGGAGAAATATGATTAATTCTCCACGTTTTTCCTCTTTCTACATTTGCAGCACGCATAGTTTAAGGAAAAAGCCCCAGAGGATTGTTTTTGTGCAGGGCGGTGATCCTTCCTGCACAGAAACAATCCTGTATGCAATGCGGGCACCCTTGATCCATGGTACAAGGGTGCCTGCATTGGCGCTAAGCATCACATAATGCGCCAGCACAAGGAGAGAATTAGAATGTGCCATATAATGTTAAATATGACACATTGTTTCCCTCTACATCTCAAGCAATGCAGTGCTGCAAGGTGTCTTGCTGTGCTGCATTGCATGACATTTTGATAAATCTCTCCTATGTGCATTAGTGTCTGCAGTTTGCTCATTTTGCCTCTGCCGGACTAGGTTCTTCATGTCATTCTCACCAACATTGCATTTATCCTAAGGGTGATCATTATTTTCAGTGCATGGATGTAGTATATGTTAAAGTGTGTGAATTATTTTTTTCTTCAATTGCTCGCGTTTTCTGGAATATATAGATACAGGCACCACCAAATTCTCTCTACAACTGCTCATTAAAAAAATTCCATTCTGATGATGACCATGTAAATTCTGTGTAGGTGTGAAATGTCGACACATATACAATTAGAAGAACAGATTCATCTTGTTAGAGCTAGGCATACTTTATACAGGTCATGCTGTGGCATATTTGTATCACTTCAAATATCATGCATTTGATTGAATTAATATCAGATTGCCCTATTGTATGCTTACACTAGCAACGAGAAATGTGACTAGGTTGTCATGTTTTCTGTATTTTTTCAAAAAATGTATAAAGCTTATGCTTATGTTTTAGCCCCCTGATCTTCACGAACAGGGGGCTAAAACAGGGCTGCGTGATCGCCCCTACCATGTTTAACGTATACACCGCAGACCTGGGAGAAGCACTGTTACAAACTAACATCTTTCCTCCAAAATTGGGCCACCTCAGACAGCCAATTATGCAGTACGCGGACAATCTCGTCTTATTGGATCACACAATCACACAATGATTGGCATGAAAAGGGCATTAGAGACGCTACATAATTACAACACGGAAAACAAGCTCATAGCTAATGCATCTAAGACAAAAGTGCTGATTTTTGGCCACAAGTTAAAAAAACTAACATTGGCAGGGCAGCTGGGTCCTCTTAGGATAACCACGACCAATAAATACACCTACCTGGGAGTACAATTTATAGATACCTGCAGACCAGCACTGCAGGTTAAAGCACTAGAGGCAAAAGCAGCTAAGCTAACATACGGCTTGTGTAAATTACATCACAAACTTGTAAGTCACTCAACGGAGGGGATCCGACGAGTAATGCAAGCCAAGCTAATGCCTACACTCAGCTATGAATAGGAACAAAAAGAGAGCGAGGAAAAAGGAAAACTTGTCCTCTTCCCCAATGACTTTGGCAAAACAAAATGGACAAGTTTTTTATGATTCAGAGCAAACTTTTTTTGCTATCACTTTACAGTAAACGTGAAAGAAACCCCTCACCCATCTACCTAGTAGGTGGCATGCTTCATCATCGGGGCCCAACTGGATTGCCTAATACAATCCAGCTGTGCTACAACGCCTGGATTACAGCGGAGCAGGATATTGAGCAGAGAGTGGCGTGCTATGTGAGATGTGATTATGGGTTAAAAAAGTCTCTGGGAAATGCCCTATGGAAAAAACTTTTATTAAAAGGGTCCCAGGACTAATGTAAAAAAGTTATGCGGGATATATAGTTAGGAATATTATTTTCCTGAAATCCCTTGTAAATAAGGTCAACTAGTTTCAGCCTTCTGGATGGTTCTAGAGGCTTTCGTCAGGACCAGAAAAAGGTGAATAGCCATATGAACAAGGTATAGGCCACGTGTAAATATCAGCACACACCCTAAAGTGTGCTGTGAGTGTAGTGGTAATGTACTCACAGTATCTCCGTTTGAGATTACTTGAGTAAAGAGGTAGTTATGCCTCTGGGATTTGATCGCCGTGTAACTCCCCTCTTGACAGTTGTCAGGGAAAGTAAGGTCCAAGGTACCTAGGACGACGATCGGGTCCGCTTGTTCAGCTCACAGCAGTTGTGCTCTCTCCTTTCACGTTTACTGTAAAGTGATAGCAAAAAAAGTTTGCTCTGAATCATAAAAAACTTGTCCATTTTGTTTTGCCTACACTCAGCTATGGCCACCTTGCCTTCCCTGGTTTGCTGACCAAAAAGTTGGAGGGCCTATACACAATGGCATATAGAAAAGTCTTCAATCTCCCTCACATGACCAGGCGCTCACTGATCCGACTAGAGTTCAACATCACAGCAATGGATATTGAATGCAAAAAAGACATAGTCAAATTCCAACATAATGTGATCAATGCATGTCCGGGCTCATTCAGGGCAGCGCTACAGGTGGTGTTTACAGATAACAATAGTCGCTGGGCGAGTTATTTCTTGATGGCCCAAAAAACACTGGGTATATCAACTGAATTTTCAACAGACACTATCATTAACAAAGTGCAGTCTAAAGAACCTGTTAAAAAAGTGTGGCAAGAACATCTCGAGGCAACAAGACCTTGAACGGATCGGACCAGTTCTGGGTGCAGAAGGCCTTAAAAATTCACATGAAACTACTGCATGCCAGCCCTATTTAAAAGCAGGTCTTGGAAGGCAAGCCCTACAAAATGTCATGAGGGTGAGGCTCTTAACTTTGCCAATACAAGACTATAGAGCCCACTTGAAAAACTGGTCGTCAAGTGGGTCCGGTTGCTGTCTGTGCCAACATCACACTGAATCTGCGGAACATGTCATTTGCTGTTGCCCAGCTTTGCTGTCCCCAAGGCGTATGCATTTAAGATCCATGTTCATACATCACGGCGTAAGAACATGCAAGGAGGCCATAAGGCACATCTACACCACCATAGTCTCGATGGAGCTGGCACTAATTGGTAAGTTTTACGCTGCTGCTGGAATGTTCTTACGATCGGCCAGAGAAGTGACAGTTGAATAAATCTGGTGCTTGCAATCACTTACCATAGCACTTTTTAATACTATTTATGTCTATACTAACTTTTACTAGGAACAGCATGCCCTCCGCAACTTGCGCATCCCCCGCATGTCAAATCTCCACATGAGTTATTTCAAAATGGACCTTTTTTGTTTTTTGGTACATCATTGCATTTTAACCTCTTGTTGTTTTATTTAGATTTTATGCATCTTATTTTTAACTTTTTCTAAATTGTATTTTCCTCCGCTTTTGTAAAGGATTTTAATTAATCATACAATAAAGTTGTCTTTGCTGGTATAAAGCTTATGAATACATTTTTTTATCTGACTGTATGGTTTGGACTTCCATTCCGTGATGTACGAGACACTACCTTTTTAAAAATACCTCAGAATACTTTTGTAACTCTATGCACGTATAGAACAGATTGCTTTCAGTCCCTCAAATGTTTTATCATCTTAAGGCTCGTAGGACAATGGTTGTTTTCTCTTTTTGTTGAATATTGGCATCACACCACATACTGAAAACAGTGACTGATCGACGTGGTGCTGTTGTTGAACCTGCTAGTGACAATAGCACTAAGCACCTCATTTGCAATATTTTGCCGTAGGGCAGCAGCGCAAGCCTTACTACTGCACTGCCCTATGGAAAAAGAAAGGGCAGGAATGTTCCGTATCTATCAGATACGGCGGATTTCTGTCCTCTTTCCCTGCGCTGGTGCTCAATTGGTTGGCACGCGCCAACACAGGCACTTTTGCACCATGGTGCAAGGGTGTCTTTGCTGTGGGAATTAATGTTTTTGTGCAGGAAGGGACACCTCCTGGCAGGAAAACAATCAATGAAGGGGATTTCCTCTTTCTTTGTGTGCTGCTGAATGCAGCACACCTAGAAAGAGGAAAATACAGGGAGAAATGAAGTTATTTCTCCTTATTGTGCCTCCCCTGCGGAGACGTGGGCTTTTGATGCATTCCTAGGTTTACAGAACATTGTAAATCTGGGAATGTGTCAAATGGCCTGAGTGTTTCATGGGAACACCCACCATAATGTCCATGGCATGACTCCCCATCACAGTGTGAGGCAATGCAGTGGCTTGTGCTGCATTTCCTCCGACCATATCTACAAGGCCATGAAAAGCCATGCAGGGTGGCTTTACGTGGCCTTGTAGACATGTGTGGTGAGGAGAAGGTAGTAGCATTTGCCTCCAGGGCATTAAAGAAACCAGAACAACAGTACTCTTGCATTGAGAGAGAGGCTTTAGCCATAGTGTGGGGCTTCAAACACTTTAGATTTTACTTATGGGGCATTCCTTTTGTAGTTAGATCTGACCATCGGCCCTTAGTGCAAGTGTTCTCCTCTACGGAAAGTGAAAGGCTTACTCCGAGACTAAAGCGTTGGAGTGAAGGTCTTGAAGAGTATAACTTTTCTGTTGAGTATCTCCCTGGAAAGGCCAACCAGGTTGGTGATTGTTTGTCAAGATTACCTCTCGAGTACACTGAGAATTTAGTTGACAATGATGCTTTCAGTGTTGCTTGGGTTAAGGAGTCCACCATCCCTGAAGGCGAATGGGAGAGTTTCAGGTTAGAGGATCCCTTGTTTCCAATATTGACACGTCTTGTTGTGGAAGGTTGGCCTGACAGCAAAAATGTGGATTCTGATCTTCTTCCCTTTTGGGCAGTCAGGTGTGAACTCACTCTTTCTCAAGGGCAACTCATGCGCGGTGAAAGAGTAATTCCCCCTGTTGGTCTTAGACCTAAGCTAATTAATCTAGCTCATGAAGGACACCTAGGACGGGGTCTTACCAAATCTCGCTTACGTGAAAGGTATTGGTGGCCAAAGATGGATGGACAGGTTGAGAAAGTGGTTATGGAGTGCAGTGAGTGTAGCTCTTGTGATAAATCTCGGATTGTCGATAATACCCCGCTTTCTCCTGTTGATGTTCCTAGGGAACCATGGGTAAAACTAGGTCTAGATCTGATGGGTCCCTTAGAGCTATTGAGCCCTGGAGATAGATTTGTAATTCTTTTAGTGGATTACTCATCGAAATGGGTCTCTACCAGATGTGTTAATTCAGTGAGTACCAGAACAGTGATTGATTTTCTTATGGATGAATTTGCCACGGAAGGAATTCCAAAGTACATTGTCACTGATAATGGGCTCCAATTTGTTTCGCAAGAGATGCTTGAATTTTTGAATGAGTATGGTATAGTTCATCAGAGAACTGCCTTGTATTCACCTCAAGCCAATGGATTGGCAGAACGCATGAACAGAGTTGTCAAGGCATGTGTGCAAAGGGCTGTGGTGTCAAGACTTCCTTTAAAAGGAATTTTGAGAGACACATGGTGGGCTCACCGCACTTCTGTTAACTGCATTTTGCAGAAGTCCCCATTTCAGATATTACGTGGCAGAGTTGCTTCCTCTAAACTCAACCCAAATTGGTTACCTCCAATTGAAGGTCCTATTTTGTGTGAAGAAGAAGTGAGAGATAAAATCAAAAAGTATCAAGACTTGTACAAACAAAGGTTTGATGAAAAGAAATCCACTAAAGATGTAAAATGGGCAGTTGGAGATTGGGTTTGGGTTAAGAGACCACGCTGGCACAAGAAAGGTAATTCTGATTTCATGGGACCTTTTGTTATTGTTGCTGTATACAAAAATGTTGTCTCTGTACACAATGGTTGTAAGTGGAGTATGTCTTGATTGGTGAAGTTTCATGGTGTTAAATCTATGTTTCCATTGTGTCCAGATGTTTCACCTTCTTGTGATGCACTTCCCTTTAGAGACTCTCCATCTCACCCTCTTAGGACACATCGTCTTCCAAAAAGGTATGAGGACTATAAAATGTCCTAATTGTTTCATCATATGCTTTATTCTTCTGATATATAATTATATTTGTTACATTGCTTTGTAATAATTTTTGCATAGTTGTTATGAATTATCTAAATGTTTTCGTTATTTTGTTCTTTTCTATCATTTTCCTCCGTAAAGGGGATGTGTTGTGATCTTTCAAATTGTACTGCGTGAGCCTGTTACGTTCTGTCTCCATGGCTGCATTCCTGGCGACAGTTCTTCTTGGGAGCAACTGCAGGCTAGCAGCAGGAGTTGGTGGTTTATTTAATAAGCTGAATAAACACCTCAAAACTTTACCTGACAGTGTATTTTTAACACACTGCAATGTGTGCGGCCTAAGCGTCATTAAAAGTGACATTCCAGCGACACAGGTGCCTTGTAAATGAGGCCCAAAGTCTTCCTCTAGCCTGAAGTCTCAGTGTGACACTCATCACAAACCTGTATCTTACAGTGCAATCCAGTTTTGTGATTTTTATTTTCTACCGCTATACCACTATTTGTAGGGGTTCTGCATCTCATCCACATTCATAACATATCATATTACATTGGTTTCAAATAATTGTTTCTTTTTTTCTATGTTGTTATTATAATCAAGTACCTCTACAAACTGCAAAAGATGTGACTCCCTAATGGTACTAAATCCTTACTTTGTAATTCTTCCGTTATAAAAAAGCAAGTAATATAGTGAAAAATATTGAAAAAAACACATTTTACATTTTTTCTGGATTCTACTATTTTTGTTTCTTAATAATTTGTCTTGAAGCGACTGGAGTCAAATTTGTTGCAACTTGTGCTATATGTGGTTCATGCAACCATTTAGCTTTTCATTCTCCTTGGGACATAAATTGAGATTGTGATGCTCCCAGCATTTTCAGTAAGAAAAATCAGACCAGGATTCTTTTAAACAGAACATGTAGACTGAATAAAACATAAATGGGTTCATCTTGATGCAAGTAAAAGGGATTGATGAAAATAATGAGATTTTTTAGCATATTGACCTAAAAAGTTTTAGTATCTGCCAGAAGTGCTGGTTACATTTTCAATCGAGGGCATTCATCTGGATAACATCATCTGTAAGTGGCTTAATATATCCCACTGAAAAGTGTTTTCCTATAGCGAAGAAGCATTTTATAATAAAATTGTACATTGCATTTTCATTTCTCTTTATTAATAGACGTATATCAAAATAGCTGCTGAAAGCTTAAGCAAGATCCCAATGTGAAGTATTTGCAGCATTCCTCCATTTGCATATATATTGTTGCACTGAATATAATCTTAGCCTATTAAAAGCAATTAAGCGTTGACAAAAACAAATATGCGATATATTTATTTCCATCTAATACATTTTATTGCACATATAAGGAAGCCATCAAATCAACAAGACTTTCAAAACTTAAAGTTCAAAACATGTAGCGGCAGCGTTTAAAAGTTAAACATTTTTTAAATGTAGTTTCTATCTACTGATATTATGTTTGCATGAATTCTTAAAGAGCAAAACAAGAGAATAAGGGGCATATCAGCAACAACCGGCGATAATTATCGCTAAGCGCACTTAGCGTTAGGATAATTATCGCCGGTTAGCGTGGATTTTTATCGCTGAGATAGCGTGCTATTAGCAACGCTTATCTCAATAGCGATAAAAATCCTCGCGCTAACTGACTAACGTGAGATTATCGCTGGAAACCCAGCGATAATCTCATGCTATGTGGCGTTAGCTTGTTGATAGGGCCCCACAAACTTAGCCATGATATCCACCTTCCATTGGATATCATGGCTAAGTCAGTCCTGAAGCAGGCGTAAGGAAAGTAGCGATAACAGGTGTTATCGCTACTTTTCTTGCCGCTAAGCTTCATAGCGTGGGGCTTGATGATAGGAGAAATGTCGCTTAGCGACATTTCTCCTGTCATGTCAGGTCAGGAACGCCCACTTTGCATCTCATTAGAGATGCAAAGATGGCCGTTAGGAATTCCTGCGCTAACGCAAGTCTTCATGCGTTAGCGTGAGCTTGATAATTAGGCGATAAAATTATTGCCGCTTTTCGGCCGAAAACGGCCGCAAAAGCGGCGATAATTCTATCGCCTCGCCTTGCTGATATGCCCCTAATAACTTGGGGACATATTATCAAGGTCCGGCGTTAAAATTATCGCCGCTGTATCGGCAGAAAACTGCAGCTAAAGCGGCGATAATGGGCTTGATAATATGCCCTTGAGAATTCCAATAGAAGCCCATGTTCTGGTGTGAACATGGGCTTCTATTGGAATTCTCTGTGGCATATTATCAAGCCCATTATCGCCGCTTTAGCGGCAGTTTTCTGCCGATACAGCGGCGATAATTTTAACGCCGGTTCCTGATAATATGCCCCTTGGCAAGTAAGGTTGGTAATAGTAGCAAAATGGGAGGCGATAAGTAGATCAAACGTGTTTATTTCTGCACAGCACACGTGACTGTCTCTGAGAATGTAAATATAACTACGTGTATATACATATGTGTGTATCTAATGAAATGTGTGCCTTGTACACAAAATTGCATAATGATGTGTTTATGTGTGTGGATATAAATACATATTGCTATATATTAATATGTGGGGGTATCTCTTCATGGATTTATATAGGAATGTTTAGTTATTGGGGACATAAAATTGTAACAGTAATATTAATACTACTACTATTACTACTAATGATAAAAATAATAACACCAATAATAGTAATAATAATAATAATAATTGGCACTTACCACAATGAATCCGCAAGGGGAAAAAAACTGCCTAATAACCTACTTGGGGGCATATTATCAAGCACGGCGTTAAAATTATCGCCGCTTTAGCGGCAGAAAACTACCGCTAAAGTGGCGATAATGGGCTTGATGATATGCACGAGAGAATTCCAATAGAAGCCCATGTTGACACCAGAACATGGGCTTCTATTGGAATTCTCTGCGGCATATTATCAAGCCCATTATCGCCGCTTTAGCGTCAGTTTTCTGCCGCTAAAGCAGCGATAATTTTAACGCCCTTTCTTGATAATATGCGTCTTCATTCTTACTTCAAACCTCGAGTTCCGGAGTACTGTGCCACTGACTGCAAACTGCTTCAGCGCCTCGTCAGGGGTATTAAGCGCTACATCATTACAATTACAATTACATACAGACATCATCGAGAGTATGTACAGTAGACACACGTTGGGCCTACGGGTTGCTGTAGCCACAGATTCCTGCTAGAAGCACTGAAGAGGCCCAAATACCATAGAGGCAGAGGGCATGTGATGGACAGAGTTTATTTTTTCCTCTAATGGAAAAAATAGCCTATCAGTAGACCTCCAACAGAAAATAGGCAAAAAAAAAACAATGAAATGCAGAATGGAGCAGCCAGGGCCAAGTGCAGTACCAATCAACAACACCCTCAAGCCACCCAACATCCAGGATGACCAGAATGGGAGCCTGGATGCCACGCTGGACCTGCGCCTGGAGCTTGGATGCCTCGCTGGACCTCCGCCTGGAGCCTTGATGCCTCGCTAGACCTGCGCCTGGATCCTAGGTGCCTCGCTGGACCTGCGTCTGGAGCCTGGATGCCTTGCAGGACCTGCGTCTGGAGCCTGGATGCGTCGCTGGACCTATGTCATGGAGCTAGGAGTGGGATGCGGAGGAACTGTGGAGTCGATGAGCAGCAGCGATAGACATTGGGGCGCGGCGATCGTCCGTACCTGGTGGTGAAGTCTGGCCGGTCACATGGAGACACATTGCTGACCTGTGTAAGAAGACCGCCTTGCGCCCCTTGGAGTTGTGAATGATAGAGGCGCTCCTGCGCACCAATGTAGGGAGGTCTGCATCACATACTAAGATCCACCACTTCACCGGGGTGCACAGAGAGGATTACCAACAGTAGGCAGCACCTCTCTGCATCACAAGATGGATGAGGTTGCGTTGGCCTGACGCTGTAGAGGGTGAAGCCCCTGAGCTACGCCAAATTTGTGTTGCGGGAGCGCTGAAAGTTCACGCCTAAGGGGGCCCTGCTGTATCAACTGCACTGGGAGGTTCACCAGCAGACTTGGCGACAACTGCTGTACCCATGCTTGTGAAATCCCACCTGGCTGAGGCTCCTGCTGGCTGAGTCACAGATTTTGAGAGAAGTTAACGCATTGCACAACAGTGTCCAGGTAAGGAGAAGGTGGGACATATAGCGGAGGAGGCCCGGGAGTCGAGATGCCCAGGCCTAGCACCTGTAGATGACACACCCCCAGTGTTGGCTCATCAGCAATGGTGGAAGAGCATCGCCCCACTGCTTCCAAGAAGTGCAAGAAGAGGAACAATCATCACATGATGATAACTTCCTGATGTTATCGTGTCATGTTTCCTTTGTGGGTGGGAGGGTGGGTAGGGCTGCTCCACTCATGCTGAAGGGCAGGAGGGGAGTGGCATGCTCACTCAAGTGTGCTGTGACTGGTAGGTTGTCCCGCTCAGGCTGCACAAAGCAGTCATGCACACTGACCTGTTCGCAATGCAGGCTGCATTATAGCCTGCATGGAGAACATGCACACACCTCCAGCCCCTGGATGAACGCCTCGTCACGGCACCAATGACCAATCCCAATGCTGCATTGCAGCGTTGTGATTGGCTTAGGGGACGGAGCCTGACTGCCTACTTCCTGTTCCTTGAAGCAGATTCAGGAGAGCATGAGCAATGAAGACACAGGACCAGGCCTCAAGGTAATATTTCTCTTATTTAAATATTTACAATACCCGCTCACACACACCCGCGTCCACACCCCATCCAGTGTCCTTTCGGCATTTCCCAGATGTCTAGTCACCCCTGCAGCCCTCTTCAATGGCGGCCGCTGTGCGGCCATGCGCAGTGGGCATACCACTGGTGTGCCAAAGGTATGTATGAAGTTACGATGCATATCATTACATTGCACTCCATTACGATGCCTACTAATACTAGGCATATTGCAACAGTAGGGAAGGTGTTGGATAGCGGAGTTGTAAATATTACTATTCCCACTACAGTGAGTGCAACCCTAAAACTAACCCTTGCACCCCAAAGCAAACCCTGAACCCTAAACTTCTTCTTTGAGCCTGCAAAACACACGCTAAAAATATTTGAGCCAAATGCACACCCCACTTTTCATAATTAACCCCAAAACACACCCCAAATTTCAAATTTTACCCCATAATACATCCCAAATTTCATCTCCGACACCCAAAACCCATACTCACCCCAAAACTTGAAAATACCCCATCACTGGCCTCACAATGCTTTGTAATGGATGTAAAGGCACGTGCTTTGTTGGAGTTGAGTTGTAAAGGCATTACGATGTAACGCCTGCATTGTGATGGATGTCTCCCGTGCCCATCTGCGTCCGTCTGCCCCTGGACCGCTCTCAGCACCAAAGACCCTTCCTCTCGGACACTTCACTGCTACAGCGCCAGCACCCTCCTCGCCATCAACCCTGGATGCCACAGCACCTGCCTGGACCAACATCTGCTCCGGACTGGACATTGCCATTGCCATCACTGATGGCTACTAAACCACCAGCAAAGAGGCATTGCCATCACCTACAGAAGCACACTCCGACTGATCACGCACTCTAATGAACCAACGGTGACCATAGAACACCTCAACTTCCAGATCCGGCCCAACCTCATCCTCTGTGGTACCCTCATCTGCAGGCCCCCCGAGCCATGGAACTCCATTCTCCGATACCGTTGTAGACCTCATTGCAACACAGGCTCTCCCAGCCACCGACGACATCCTACTTGGCGAACTTAAGTTCCACCTGGGAAACTCCAGTGAACAGAACACCAACCCCTCCTGGGGAAGCTCCCCAACATCAGACTCAAGCAGCTAGTCACCGCAGCAAGCCACATATCAGGACACACAGTCGAGCACGTCTCCTCCGTCAGCGGGAACTTCAACTACAGCCACACCACTGGACTCTCCTGGACCGACCATCATTGTGTACATCACATCTTCACTATGCCCACCATACACCACCGCCATCATCTCCCCCCTCGCAGCTGGATCAAGTCCATGTCTTGTCAACTCCCTCAGCACCACAACTAAGCCAACGCTTACAGACGAAGAGACCACAGCACGCAACCGCCAACAATGGATCTCCAACTACGCCAACACCCTGGCACGCCTCAAGGACAGCACTGCGTCAGTACCTTACGCCTGTCTCATGGCAGGCATAAGGGTGAGGCAGTCCCACAGGGATATGCTGGCCCCATACATTGCTAGAGTTGTGTCATGGTTGTGGCACGACTGCAGCAATGTGTGAGTTTAGCGCAGACAGATACATCAGGATTCCAGACGTATCTGTCATTACTTGCGTCATGGAGTGCTGTCCAGTGAATACAACACACCATGGTGTCGCAAGAAGTGGGTAGTGTAAAGTGTTGCAACACTGTCTTGTCGCAGCCCTGCAACACTTCATGACTGACGCCCAGGAATGCGCACCATATTATTGATGGTGCGCATTCCTGCCCTGTGTTTTGTCAAAGGGCAGACCAGTAACATTGTTTGCAGTGCTGCCCAGCACCAAAAACTGCTGAAATGAGGCCCCCGGGGCCTTTCTCAATTTTTAAGACCGTCTTGTACATATTGCGAAGTGTGGTTAGCGGCCGTTTTTGCACAGGAATGCCTCCCTTGCATGTCATTATCTCTAACCGAAGTGGCGATCTTTAGAATGGACGTTTTCACCAGAAAACTGCTGCTAACAGAGGTTAGCGGAAGCTTGTACATATGGCGATAAAAATATCGCTGCTAAACCATCGGAAAAGTGCCACTAACGCGGCGTTACCTCCTTGTACATATGCTCCTTTGTTACTGGAACCAAGCTCTACCTGGTTTATTAGCCCTAATAGAGGGAACCAATCCTGGGTTGCTTGTTCATCAGTCCAGGACGGACCTGGGCTGGACTGTTCCCAATGGAGCAGGGTCATGACTGATTTGCATTTGACTGAGTCCAAATTGAGGTGGTATGGTGTTCACAATAATGATAGACTGGGATAGGGCTCCAAGTAATTGCAAGTGGCTGAGATTAATTCAAGCATTCTATCCATCACTTTTTTGTATTATTTAAATGTCATCAGATGCATGGTGGTCTGCTGACCCCAGAGATTCACCATCCTTGTAGTAGACTTCAATCATAGTAAGTCACAATTTGTGACCTACCTCATTAACATTCATGAGGTAGGTCAGATTGTGACCCACTGTAATTCGGATTTTTTTAAACTGACACTGACCTATTTGTACATTGGCCGGGTCTTAAAAACGTTTTTGAGTCTCGAAAATACTGGTACTGGTCCCAATTTGAGGCTAGCATTTTACAACCAGATTTTCATACTGCTGACCCCTGGTTCCTCATGCTGGTCATGAACGGAAGTACTTTAAGGAGTAGCCAATCCACATTGTTGAATTCGAACTGCTGGCCATAATCAAAGTCATAGTTGGATTTCTTCAGCTTAAAGTACCCAATGCTTCATTAGGATTAAATCCAGTTTAAGACATTAGGAAAAACTTGATGTTTGCCTATTTTACTTCATTGGCGACAAAAACTGGTTACAGCTTATGACCAATGTGAAGAATGTGTGAACTGACCTACATACCAATAGATCTGTTGACAATATTCAGAATTTGAGTAGGTAATAATCTGATCAATCCGTTCTACCTCAATAATATTAATATTGGCATATTTATCAATCATTGAGACTCGCTGTGGTTCGATGCAGTCATGGGGATGGGGTCACGGATTGTGATTATTTTTAAACAAAGTGCACTTTTTTAAATGCAGCCCTTATTATTTAAAGAAAATGCAACTTCATTTTAATAAAGGGGAAGATTTACAAGAAGCTGACGCATCTGAATAGATGCGTCAGTTTCCCTGTACCTGCGCGAAAAACCCTTGCACCACCATAGATTCGCCATATTTACAATCCGGCGCACTATGGTGCAAGGATTGACAGATGCATCAGAAATTCTGACGCATATGTTGGCAGAAAAGTCACGCGTTGCTGGAGTCGTGTCGCAAGCACGATGCAACTCTAACAATGCGTGTTGCGGGCTATTCCAGATACACTGCGTCACTCCTTATGCCTGCTTCAAGCAGGTGTAAGGTTTTAACGCTGTGGCGTCCTAAAAGTCACGCAGTGAAATCTTGTAGCTTTCACTGCTTCACTTTTAAAGAGGCTTTCCTGCGTGGGAACGCCTACCCTACCTACATTATACCTGACGCAGGTGTAATATCAAGCTGGGCTTTCCTACATCACACATCTCCCTAGATGTGTTACGTTGTAAATTTGCCACATTTTTTCTGCCACTGTTGCGTCCCAAAAGGGACTCAACAGCAGCGTAAAAGTGACACAAGGGGCTTGTAAGTCTGCCCCAAAGTTTTCTTTCTTGAAAATGTTTCACTGAGAGTTGGCAGTAATCCAGGTGACCACTGCCTACTCTTCCCAAACATTTTTCAACACTCACAAAGGGAAAGGGTTCCATTTCCATTTTGCAAATGGACTACATTCCCAATTTGTGGGTTGGTAACTGTTCTATGGTTTGCAACCGGAGTTACAGTCACTAACTATGCTTACACTGCATACTGATTCTGGAGTTAGAAGGGACATGCACAACTTGCCCCTTCCAAAGAGCAAGTTGGTAGATGGATGAAATCCTAGTTTAGGATTCAGTAAATCTTTACTGACTCCCAAAAATGTGATTCATAAATTGCAAGAGCGCATTTGAAGGAACAGTCTCCCATTCAGACTGAAAAAATGGTTGATTCTTCTGATACATCTGACTTTTAGTTTTAATGTTCACTCATGACTTCTAAAATGTAACTTTATTGCTAATTCCAAACTCTGAACTGCCACTTTGAAATCCTGAGTAACTATGTGTCTATTCGCAATCGTTGCTAAGACAACAAATTTCCCTGGGTACAATCAGACCTCCATGTAGACCTTGGCAGTTCTGCACTTTTCAGTAACTGTAGATTGGTTTCAAAACACGCAGCTGACATAGCTGATCTTATACTCACGAACCTGACCTCATAATTTTGACCGAAACATGGTTAAATGAGTCGTCCACACCTATCCTCGAGTCGACACACTGGTTCCCCCCTACCATAACATCACCAGATTTGACAGACCCGATAGACCAGGAGGCTGTATTGCCTGCATTCACCGGAACAGTCTCTCAGTGAACCACGAACATTCACCGCTTTTATCTTCATGTGAATACCTCCGTTTAGATATCACAAGTAATAACAAACCAATCTGTTCACTGCACATATTCTGCCACCCCCTAGGTGACAACCTCACCTTCATCGAACAATTCATGGATATCGTGACTACAAATACTTGACAACAAAATACCCAAATATTCCTCGGAGATCTCAGTCTCCATTGGAATGACCTTAAGGACCCAGCAGTAAATAGCCTCAAAAAATTCCTCTCGGACCTTGACCTTATCCAAATCTGCAACAGCCCCACACATGACAAAGGCTCAATCCTTGATTTGGTTATTGCCAATGCTGAAGCCATTCAGCTTCACACGATCCTCTACTGTGATTGGTTTGATCATCATACCATCACTTTCTTCATCAAGGGATCAGCAAAATTACGCTCAACGCAACCTACGAGACCTAAAATATGGAAGAGGAACCTAAAAAACGCCTACATGGACCTACCCGCATCCACCAGTGTCAACCACCTGCTCCCCCGTAAGACTTATCTGATGTTCAAGCTTTGACAAACCACTACTTAAACTCTATGACCACGATTTTACACACAACCGCTCCATTACAAATGAAGAGGCTCTCCACAAAAGTCTCAAAAACCTGGTATGATGGTAGACTCAATGAGGACAGACAAACCCTAAGACTAGTTGAACGGCGATGAAGATCATCACCATCCCCTGACCACCCCCAACTGCTTAGAGCCACCAGAAACTCCTACTATAGAAAGATCAGACACTCAAAAGCAAACTTTTTCAAAAATAAGTTACACCAAGCCAAAAAATATACCCAAAAAACTATTTGTACTAGTCAAAACTCAATCTATTGGCTTATCTCCCCCCCCTTCAAGCTAGACAATGCGCACCCCGCAGCTGCGAAGAATTTGCCACCTTGTTCACGAAGAAGATGGAATATTTGAATATGGACCTACTTAATGCCTTAGAAGCTCACACTGACACTCAGAAGGACACGTCATTTCCCACTCCAGCAACCCCAATCACTTTCACATCTAAGTTCGCCCTCAAAGATAACGCCGCATGGTCCTCCTTCACAACTTACAGTGAAGAAGTAATACTAAAAGCGCTCACATCCTTGAACCCCACCAACCACTTCTCAGACCCTCTTCCCGCAAATTACCTAAACGACTTCATACTGCTGCTTCTGCCACTTTGGACAAAGATTATCAAAGCCTCTTTACTCCTAGGAATCATTCCTAAAATTCTTAAATCGTGGAAAGTGTCCCCCATCTTAAAAAAACCTACGGCGGACCCCACGGACTTAAATAATTGCCGCCCAATTTCCAACACCCCAACTCTGGCTAAACTCCTAGAAAAATGTGTACTCATCCAGTTGGACAACCACATCGCCCACTTCAACCTGCTCAATCAATACCAATCTGGCTTCCGTGCAGGTAATAGTACAGAATCGGCTATGACTTACATAGTAGATGACGCACTAAAAATCCTAGACCAGAACGAAGCCTGCCTGCTAATCCTGCTTGATTTATCTTAGGCTTTTGACACCGTCAAACATGACAATCTCCTAGACCTCTTAAAATATAGGATGGGCCTATCAGGGTCAGTACTAAATTTGTTCACCTCTTTGCTCCAAAATAGATCCCAAAGTTTCAAGGTCAATCAATCCTTGTCCATGGCCGTCCCAGTCACATTAGGAGTCCCGCAGGGCTCTTCCCTCTCACCTACACTGTTCAACCTATTCATGGAGCCGCTCACTAATATCCTCAGCTCATCAAATATCCATTATCACATGTACGCAGATGATACGCAACTATATTTAAAGATAAAATCTCTGGAGGACATCAAATCTCTCAATCTAAGGCTACAAAAAAACTCTGCCTTGACTGACCGAAAACTAACTCAAGCTAAACATCCTCAAAGCTGAATTCCTACTAATCGCTCCACCTAACCAATCATCCATCATACAAGAATGGCTTAAACAACAAACAGCGCTCAACTGCCAACCTCTTATCATTGACTCAGCAAGATCGCTGGGAGTAACTCTGGACAGAAATCTAAACATGCAGAAACACATCAGTGCCGCAGCAAAATGGGCAAACTTTCAGAAGAACACTTTGAGAAAATTAAAACCCTTCCTTCCTGCAAAGGACTTCAAACTGGCAGCCCAAGCACTAGTAATCTCAAGACTAGATTATGGTAGTGCAACCCTCTCTGGCCTCCCCAGATCTACAACGGCCCTTCTAAGAGCATCAATCAACTCAGCGGCCAGGCTCATCAAAGGTTCAAAAAGAAACTGCCACATTTCCCCTGACCTTAAAGCCCTCAACAGGCTAGCTTTCGAAGCAAGAATTCAACAAAAAATCACCTTCATGACTCACAAAGCCCTACGTCACAACACTTCGAGGTATCTGGCCCAGAAACTGGTGCTCTCATGTGGCAACAGATCCTCCAGGAGCGCCAGCAATCTTCTTCTGAAACCTCAAAGACTTACCAAGAAGAAAGCATATAATCGCGCCTTCTATGGAATCGCTCCAAGGATTTGGAATGCACTACCCCCAGAAACCAGACTGAATCACTCTACTGCCTCTGTAAAAAAAGAAGTAAAATCTCTTCTCTTGACTAAATTCACATGATCATTGCATCTATCTCTCATATCTGCTACCTCTATTGTAGGAGATTACATTGACATACAGTGTTCTTTAGTTCAACTATCTTCCTTGTAAAGCGCTCTGATACCCGAGAGGGTCATGGTCGCACTATATAAAACCTTCAAATTAAAAATAAATAAATATACTGGCTGAAATTTGCTAAATCTATCTGTTGAAATTACTGAAAACTGCTCTAAAGGAACATCTCACATAGCAAGATTTGACGCACTTACCTCATACCCACTAAACAGTTACTGTAATTCTGTTGATATGCATGCATAAGAAATGTATGTCCCGTCTATTAAGTTATTGTTTATCATCAATTGTCTTGTTAAAACACTTTGAAAAAATATACATCTCAGTTTAATAATAATGCAGTAGCACCAATCTCTGTAGGCTTTGTGTGTTAACTTACTATATGCTTTGTGAGATGCACAAATGAGGAAATTATGCATTGGTGAAAATCTGCCCAATTTGCACCATTCATACTTTCTAGATCAAGGTTTGCTCTAGCTATGAATTTTCGCTATATCAGTTCTGCAGATATGCTAGCCCCCTAATCAGACAGCAACAATTTGTTACTCTGACAGTAGGTTGTGAGTTACTATAAAACATACTATTGTGTGTGTGGTGGGGTGTTTGTGTTTGTGTGTGTGCATGATAGGTGTGGTTTCTGCCTGATAGTCCTGATAAACAAAGCAAATAGCAGACAATCATCATCATTGTTGATTTTCTTGCAAATCAGCATTTAATATAGACAACCTAATAAATATCTTTGAAAAACATAAGCTTATGTGCCTAGTGCACAACTCTTCAAAAGATGAGTTCCCGTTGGTGGATTAAACACCAGAAGATAAGGGCAAGTTAATCATTTTTTGCTCCACTACAGATGCTCTTGCTGCGTCATGAATATAAGCCAGGAAAATAATTTTAAATTAAACCAATAACAAGACATTTACAGGCAAGAAACAGTTAACATATTGTAATGCCACATGTATAGTTCTATGAACCGCACCAATTAAATCTTTCATTATCACTAGGTCTCATAGGTTTGCACCATGGGTAGGTTTGGTCATGCCAAACTTCCCCCATAGCTGATGTGCTTGCACCTTTACCCTCCATGGTGTGGCACATTTCAAGGTTTAGCCTTCTGTGCTCATGTTCTGATTTCATTGTTGACTTGCTGGTAGTCTCTAGGTTCATATGGATGGGAATGCGTGAAAGCAATTGTTTCTAACATTCATCATCTACCAATTTCTATTTGTCTGCCAAACATAGGCTTCACCCAGCGGAAGATTCTGGTGAGGTTTCGGTTTTGAGACCACATTGTCAGACTGTCTGAGTATGTTTGTGTCATGAGTGTATGTTTAATGATGAGAGTGTGTTTAGCTTTTTCATCATTAGTGAAATAGTAGGTAAACATGTCATTTTCAACATGACATTAAAGGAGAAGAATATATCTTGATTATCATTGGATAATCTGTTATCCTGGTCTTTTTGAAGTCTGGAAAGCTTGTATTCTCTCGTGCCATGGAACATAGAGTGTTTTAATTGAGTTCTCAGATGTTTATAAGTACAGGTAAGTAAGTGTTCTTTTTTGAAAACTGGAGTATTAGCTGGTGGGGTGGATCCCCACATCATTTATTAATAACAATCCTTTTCAGTGTGAACCACTAAATTCACTAAATAAACCTGTGCTCAGCCCTCTGATAGCTTGGCACAGAGCTGTCTGGCTTAACTTAGAGGCAATGTGTAAATAATGTATGCAGCACTCAAATAGTAAAAGAGTGACAACATAACACACAAAAATTCCACCAAAATAAACAAAGCACTAACATAGGTCCAGCTTTCCTTCAGGTACTTCAAACAGGATGGCAGTCCCTGTTTCTGATTCTTTACAAGTCCAGGAGTGTTTGTAGGAAGGTCTATGGGGTCCACCTTTATGACCAGTGCCAGCCTGTGGGTGGAAGGCCAACCTTTATCCACCCCTTAAACCAGTTCTAGTCAGTTCATCCCCTCCCATCGAGTATGGGGCTAGCCTGACTAGAGAGATAAAAAGGGAGGCAGGCCTAGGTGTGAACTTCATATGTCAGTGACACGGTAGTCATTCCTTGAACCTCAGCAAGGGGCTGTACACAGCTCCCAGACCATCCTGTCAAGAGAGAAGATCCCTGTCCAATACCCTCAGGCCTTTTCACACTGTATGCTAACAATGCACATCTTACAGCAAAGAACGCATTAGGAGTCATGTGACAGCTGGACATTTGCAGGAAATTCATTTGGTTTTAGGTAGGAAAACGACAATTCCCAAAATAGTAAAATAAAATCCAACTTAACCATTAAGATGAAATTTAGATTAATATTACAATGAGTCCTTGACATATTTTACTACCTATCGGAAACTGAATTTAGAACTTGTCATGTAGTAGTGTCAACCCTTGGGAGAGCCCGCCGTGCCACAATGAAATACGACTTTGGCAGTTTTTCACTGGCAGAACATGGGAAGCATTAAATGTATATGATCTACTTTTAAATACTGTGCACTCTGCTTTATGGGATGTTTGGGCCCATCTTAGAGGTGACTTATAAGTGTTGAAAAGGAAGGTTTAAGCCGCCAAAAGGTTATTTTTCAAAGGTGGTGAAAATGGCGGTTGAAAACTGCAAGCCCAGGCTGCCGTGGCCAGTCTGAAGACTTGTTTTACTGTGCAACTTTAGTGTGTGGCTCAATGAGTGCTTGAGCCCACAATTGGCATTTCATTTTCAGATCCTGTGTACAGGTAGTATGAGATACTAAGGGCTTCCAAGCAAAGTAAAGGTGCCAATCAGTTGTCTACCAATTTTAACATCTTTGAAAGGGAGGGCACAAACACTTTACCACTGGTAACTGGCCAAATAAGAAACACACATTTGTGCCACTTTTCAAATCCTTGTAACTTAAAAAAAATTTTTTTAGATCTTATTGCACTCATAACAGAGAAGATCATTTTAAACAGCGTAATTTATAATTACAATTATTTGCTGTTGGGTACTGAGACTTGGCCAGTGCTATTGGTGCACTCCTGGGGCCACATTACTCACAGGGAGCACTTTCCCTATTTACACCACCGCTCACCTTTCAAATGATGCTCCGGGTGCAAATAGGGAAAGGTCACCCTATTATGTTGAATGCGCTTCCATCAGGTCAGGTGCAAATTGAGCTGGCCTGAGAGCTGCCCATTCAAGTGAAATACTAAGCGGCCGTTTACTACGGGTGGACGATAATCTCCACTCCACCGGCAGATTTCACAGAGTTTTGCTCACTCTATGTTACACAGAGTTCCAGCGAAACACTGCCAACTGTGGCAGAGTTTTTTCTTTCACACAGCTTGCCAACATTAAGTTGCTGAGCATGAGTGGGAATTTGAATCCTGTACCGCATTTTTCGGGTGCTAGAACGCCACCCGGCAAGATTTTCTTAATGGGGCAGTTGCGGTAAGTCGCGACCATTCATTTTGAGAAAGGTGCCGCTCGGGTAGAAAATCTATTCAAGTGGCAGAAAGAAACAGCATCCTCTGGTGCGTCATGTGGCGCAGTTTGTGCTGATTTTACATCCCAGAACCAGCTTCCAGTTCTAAGAATCAGCTCAATTTGCCAAATTCTGCCTGCCTGCTGGAATATCGGGTTGTTTTTATGTACCTCAGCAGAATTCCATGGAGAGAAAATTTGTAAGCAGCGGAATGTTTCACTGTGCAGGTGGCGACCCCCTGCACTTACACGAAGAGAGAGAGATTCTCTTGCAGGTGGGTGCCATTAGTGACTGCACTAGCCAGTACGGGGGTGTCTGAACAGTCCATGGGACCCCCTTTCCTCTCTTCTGAGGGCTACTCTCTGCAGGCGCACTAATAGTGTGCCGCCTTTTTGTGATACACTGTTGTTTGTTTGTCTTTGGTCCCACATCCATACTAATGAGTGGGTGCATTGGTGGCCCTATGCAAATGAGGGAATGAGGCAAATGAGGGAATGAACTCTCATAATAGTGCTGGTGCACACGTGCGCCAGCGCTATCAGTTTTACACATGGGGTCGCACAAGCATCTGGGGCCCGTTCTGTAATACTAAAATGTCCTGGAGTGCACAAAATGGGTGAACACAGCCTTTGCGCCGCCCCAGGGCACTTTGTGTAATATGATCCCTGGTATAAACAGTTCTCCCCTTTGATGTATGTAAATATAAATCCAAACACATACCTAACAAAGCCGCCAAGTGAGCAATTCTATAAGATTGTATATTGAAAATATTATTAAATCATTCCAAACTGCTGTACGACAAATTGCAACTGTGTTATCAACACATTGTTATGATCTATGCTGCTTCGCAGGGCTGCAAAATTAAAAATAAACACAATTGCTGATAAAGTTATTACCCCAATTATGGAAATAGTGTGACAGTCTTTCAAAAAAACAAAGGTATTATATATTATGTTTAGTAGACACTAGTGCAGGTATATAAAATGAAGCAAAACATTAATTTTAAAAATCTCAAAAAATAATTTTCCATTACACCCAAAGGTGAAAACATTTAAACATATGATGGTAATGTTTTATTTTCATATTATTAAATCTTAACATAAGCATAAACAAGGTTTCAATTGATCATTTTCATTATTAGCATCGTTCTTTAATTGTGTTGCCTATTTCTAAAATTGGTCATGTTTTACTAAACCCATGCCAGAATACAACAGGAATTTCATAATAACTCTAATTAGTATCACAGTTGATTATCCTTGACATTAAAAAGTCAAAGAAGGAGAACAAAAAATAATCCAACATATCTTCTGAATATAGATTTTCTGTTCTACCTCATTTGCATTTTCCAATTTTTTGAGTGATCTCAAATTTTATTCATCATTTCAAATATGTTCATTTTATTGGGACTGTTTCTTAGCTGAGACAAGTCAAATACATTGACAGTGGTATCCGTCAAAGAAATAAAACAATAGCCACCTTGTATCCGAGTTGTCAGTTGAATGCAGGGTGGCCATTCATGAATGTCTATTTATCGAAATGTCAGGGGTAGCGGAAGTGACATCACATGCCATTTGACCCTCACCTGATGTCACAGGATGTGATATCACAAGAACTTTGCCCTGGTGACATCACAGCAAGTGACATTACCTGCCCTTAGAGCCACCCCAATGATGTCACTGGAAATTACATTCCAAGGCATTTGACCAGATGACTTCACAGAAAGTGACATCACGTGACCTTAACACCCCATGAAATCAAAGAAAGTGACATTATATAACCATTGGCTTGGTGCTATCACAGGAAGTGATGCATCTAATGTTTGGTTACTTATATCACACAAAGAGGGTGGAAAAGCTTTACAGATACAAAAGAAGTACCATATAAACCGACATACTTTATTCAGATCCTATTGAAAATGCAGCTACATACATTGCTTCAGGTAGTATCTTCAGATACACAATTAAGATAATATAGCATTGATTAAGAACTTATCAAATAATATACAACAATGGAAAGTAAATTAGTCAAGTTGAAATCAGCCATTATCAATATCAAATACCTTATAACATCGGAAGGTTGATGGGCCTATAATGTTCAAACCAAGTTTACTTTAGCATTTTTTTAGAAGCTAAGAGCACCAAGTAATTAAATCTCAGCCTTTAAATGTAGCTAGCAGTGCCATTAAATGCAGGTCAAGTTCTCCCAGCAACCTTTCTTTCCTTTCCATGACATGATATACATACTTCCAAACATGTGGACCATTGAACCTTTTCAAGGTATACTATCATTAATTTCTTCTATAGCACACATGCACATCATTGGTACAGTACTTGTGTTGATCTAATATTATGCTTGTTCTGCCTTAGCATGTTTAGAGAGTGTTAAGATAATTTGCGCAGATGTTACTCACATGGACGAAGATACTGGCTGTCATGTTGATACCGCATTACTGATAAGAAAAGACTAGTGTGTATCAAGTAGTACCATGATGGCTGAAAATCAAGAGGCTGGCAGACATAGCATATACTATGATTCTGCTGCTCAGCTTTCTTGAAAAGAAGAAAGCACTGCCTGGGCAGATAGAAAGAGGCCAACAGTTCACATGTCCCCATCTAGAATTCTATCTGCTGGTATGAGCAGCAGCTAGTTCTAGTGATGATTGGGGCATCCTCCTATGTAGCGACTGACTTGAAGGTAAGTTGATGCTCAGCTAATATGAAATCAAGAATAGGCTGACAGTGCCACAGATACAGTATGCAGATCTATGAATAGGATACTGGCTGGTACAAAGAATAGTTGCTATGCTGATAATTGCCAGTCTTGATGAGAGAACAAATAGGTGGACAGCAAGTGCTTGGCTGCAGGAACTCAAGGTGGCTTACTGTGCTTTGCAATACTGTTTTCATATTTCACACATGTCAAGCTGATGAGGCTGCATATCGACTGTGACGGAATGAAATAACATGGACAGCAAATTGGTGCTTCGCCAATAGTCCTTATAAGTGTGGTGGCTGCTCTCTAATTTCCCCTGCATAAGGTTCTGACTTCTGCGATCACGGACAGATAGGTGCAGGCCGCATATGGTGCAAGGTAAGAAGAAACTGACTGGAGAGCAACTGTTGTTTAACTGGCCATCAAGAGGAGGCTGACACTTCTTGGTAGTGTAGTAGCTGCTTTCTTTTTGACCCTGCATAAGGTACTAGCTTCTGCAATCACTAGAAAGTGTCATCATGAAGCACACACTTCAAGGTGAGATGAGACTGACTGGGGAGCAACTGTTGCAGGCCAATACTACCTGGCAGCATTGGTAGCTGCTGTCTCCTTAGTCTGCATAGGTTACTGGATTCTAAGATTTTACCAGCAAATGTCTTCAGGTGGCATAGGCCTCAAGTTCAGAAGAGATTGAATGGAGAGCAACTGTTGCTTGCTTGGTAATCAGGGGGAGGCCAATACTCCTAGGCAGTGTGGTAGATGCTGTCTTCTTGACCCTGCAAATTGTACTGTCATCTACAATCACTGGTTTATATCTTCGGTGATGTCGTTGTGCCCCTCTGTGGGTTACTGACTTCTGAGATCACAGACCGATATCTTCAGACAGCATATGCCTCAAGGTGAGAAGAGACTGACTGGGAAATAGTTGTTGCTTGCATAACTTGTCAGGAGAAGGCCAATACAACTTGGAATTGTGGTAGCTTCTGTTTTTTTACCCTGCTTAGGACAATACCATCATGAAGCATACTCTTCTAGGTGAGACGAAACTGACAGTAAACTAACTATTGCTTGACTGACCATCAAGAGAAGTCCAATACTGCTTGGCAGCATGACAGATGCTGCCTTTATACCCCTGCAGAGGATACTGCCTTCTTAAATCACTTGTAGATATCTGCAAGTTGCATATGTCTACTGGAGTAGAGACTGACTGAGAGGAACTCTTGTTTGCTTGGCAATACGGAGAAGAACAATACTGCTTGGCAACATGGTAGCTGTGGTTCTCCTGCCCCTGACTAGGGAACTGATTTCTGCGCTCACAGACAGATGTCTTCTGACAGCAAATGCTCTGCGGTGAGAAAAGACTGATTGAAGAGCAACAGTTTGCTGTCTGGTCATCAAGAGTGGGTTGATACTGCTTGACATTGTAGTAGCTGCTGTCTATTAGCCCCTGCAGAGGGTACTGGCTGTTGCATTCACTGGCAGATATCTTCAGGTGGCATAGGCCTCAAGGTGAGACGAGGCTGACTGAGGAACGATGTTTGCTTTCCTTGCCTTCAAGAGGAGCAGGATACTGCTTGCCAGTATTATACCTGTTGTCTTCATGCCACTGCATAGGGTGCTGGCATTTGTGATCACTTGCAGATAACTTCAAGCAGCATTTGCTTCAAGGTGAGAAGCCCTGCGTCCCTGAACTGCATACATACGATCCTGAATGTAAAACCTTTTGGTCATGCCAAACACTAATCGTGTATGAACACATTGACCTAGGAAGGTTCTTCGACAATCATAGGTTCTGAAGTTAGTCATGTACCAGGAAGGGCACACCAAGTGAACCGTTATAATGCCAGGGCACTACTATCCCTGTTATGGGTTTTGTGTGTGGAACAAGGTGGTGCCAGCATACTATGGCTTGTGAATTAGTGACAGGCTTTTAGCTGTGAAACATGAAGGCACACTTACAGGCCTATCCATATTAGGTTCCACTGCTCATGATTAACCTGGAATCCTGAGCATGACCTCCTGCACATTGTACATGTGAGCTAGATGTAATAGTGTGCAATACTCATTTGGTACTGGCTTGCTGGTTCCATTTTGGAAGCCCACAGCCTAGATAAGAGTACAAGATGGAGGAGAGGTTGCTCTCTCCCAACAGCATATGTGTATAGCTGGCATCTCCTAGATGGGAGGGTGCTAACAAATGCTATGATGAGGAAAGAGGAGACAGGGTTTCCTTATAAGTGCCAATGCACTTTCTTGTACATTCATCTGTAAATGACCCTGGGCCTGATTTAGAGTTTGGTGGATGGGTTACTCCGTCACAAACGTGACAGATATCCGGTTCACCTTATTACAAGTGCCATAGGTTATAATGCTTGTGGCAGGATATCTGTCACGTTTGTGATGAAGTAACCTATATGCCAAACTATAAATCAGGCCTCTGACTGCAGTTGCCATTAGGTAGATGGCATGATTTGCAGGGTGAGGACTGCAGTATCTGTTCTTAGGGAAAGGAGCACTTACAATGGCCACAAGGAGCATCTAATCTCTCTTCCTGATCTCTGTGAAGAGGTGTTGAAAATAACTGGGTGCAGCCTGCTCCCCCCTTTCTGTGGTGAGCACTCCACCTTGAGACTGTACTGTTGGGCAGGGTATCCTTGAAGACAGTGGAAGGGCTTGAGGGTGGCCTTGCCAGGAAACATGAAAGGGAAACTGACCCAAACTTGTTTTAAGGAAACAGACCTTAAATATGCATCCTCAGTCTGCCAATTCGGCATAGCAATGGGAGCTGAAGACCCATCAATGTTCATTACTGTGGTCTCTTCTACAGAGGAGGTTGTACTCCACAGAGTACTAGGGCAGTACCAAGCAGTGAACATTGGTGTCCAGCTGACAGCCAACTCCCCAAGGCGAGGGGACATGTCCTGGAGTCAGATTTGACTGAAGAACTACTACACTGTGAGCGAGGGAAGGAAGCGCCAACCATGCAGGTGGAAAGGATGGTGAGAAGGACTGCTGTAATTGACCATGGCATAGAGTCCGTCTGACAGAGACTTGCGAAGCAAGTGTGCCAAACGAATTGCAGTACTGCTGGATCAGTCAGTGCGATCTTCTTCATTTATACCTACCATAACCACCAGGCACCCGTAGAGGTGCCCCCATGCAGTAGGCCCAACTGAAGCTGGGTAAGCACCTGCTTGGGACTTCTGTGCTCTACAAGTGAACTGTGTGTGCCGTTGGGTTGTAACGAGTCCCAAAGATTACGTGATGCCAGAAACCTTTTGAAAGAAGTCAATTGCGAATTAACGTGGACTCTGGGGGGGACTCACCACTCCTGGAGACCTTGAGCTATCCATGTGTAATTCACAGCGTGGTGTGGATCTCCATGGCTGGGTGAAGTGATTCTGTCTGCAGAGAACCTGCCAGGCTAAGACATATGTCGCCACTCTCCCAGGGCTAGGCACGAGTTCCACCGTTGAACGACTGTTCTAGTAACTTTGCCTGTGAAAGATACTGGCCTAGGGGAGCTCCCCTCTCACTTGAACGCAGCACTAAACATGTTCCCAAAGCAGTCCTGCCTTGTCACGCCCTTGCATGCACATGCGCAGAAGTCAAGTGCTCGCTGAAGGTGCATGCCGCGGCCTGCTATGACTACATCAGTGTGGTGTTATGTACTAATGAAGACTGGAACCGTAAGAATTAAATATTCCATTCCAAATGCCTACAGTAAACAGAATCTATTGGATTTTATGTAAGCGTCTCTCATACTGTAATTGCTGTGTCCTGACAAATCGTAGCTGCCAGGTTTTCAGGTTACTTATGTGTGACGTTTCCATACTTTCAGTGTGGTTATGAGTGACATTTCAATGCCTCTTGTGTGACACTTTGTGTGAAATTTTATCGTGGGTTAACCAAAGTAGTCATGTTCACATAATGTGAGAAATTTAAGGTAATACCACTTCCTGTACAATATTAAGGTCTAGAAAGGACATTACATCATAGGTAATGTGCCAAACGTTCTTATGTATACTATGTCTCTTTTATTGTCAGCACGAGATGAAAACAAGTCAGGGCAAATAAGATTCTCTTGTTCTGTAAAGAGCGGAAATGATCTGTAACATTTGCTGCAGCACGTCCAGCACCATTAAGTCATGACAGGTTAGTCGTTGTTCTGCACACGTCTGAAAAGTAACCCTACCATATCTGACACCTTCAGTCAGTCACATCTTTTTTAGTCAACAGCATGCTGAGTTCTGGAACATTCCGTTTCACTTTTTATATGGGCTCTTGATTAAAAACCCAGAACTTGTCGAAGCTGTTATACATGAAAGGTTAGGCGCTTAAATGGTTATGAACATTACTTTAAGGATATGCTACAGTTGGGAAAGAGGGGGACTGTTAAAGCACCTTATTTTAATGGGGGGCTTTCCTTAAAATCTAGCAATCTACAAAGGCTCTTGATAGCTTTTGTTGTGAAAGTGGTAAGTGGCCATGAAATGCTGCTCCAAGCCCATAAGCAGTTTCCGACAAGTTCATGACCTCACCTTAGCTCTAGGAATACATCACCATACATCCTGGCCATGCCAGACAGCAACCAGCCTTACACCAGCAAAGGCCCAGCTCTAATTTGTCGTAAAAGACTGAGCACAATCTGATGTGCACTGCATAGCTATGCAAGTGAGATCAATATTTCAGTAATTGTAAATTAGAAAAAGAAAGTATGCAGCCTGATGTCCGTTTTCTACACTTTTGTTTACATCTGGGACACCTCCGCCCCAACTGCTCTTATAATGCCAGCTGCAGGCTTCTAGGCCCTATGAGGAACTTTTACCTATGCCTCTGTCTGCAGGCTTCCCAGCTATGGCTCTGGGCAAATGGAGAGATGAGGCAAAGCACAGCAGTGGCTGAGCAGTGTTCTACACTATGATGTGGATGCCAAGGGTTACGTGATCTGAGGAGCGCCTCAGAGCTCTCAGTCATATGCCTGGAAGAGAAGTTAGCCCCGAGGGCCAAGTAGAAGTGGGCTTTTGTCAGCTAGCAGATTCTCTCTAAGAATACCTCTGCACAATGTGAAGTACCCGAGTACTCCTTATAAGAGGCATCAGCGACCTCAATGGACTTTCATTGCACGCCCACTGCAATCCTGCGCAGATTAGACGTAAACCATTCTTTGGTCAAAAGCAATCACACAATCCCCCTTGAATCTGCTCCATTTCAGACAAACCTTAGCCCAGGCCCTGATAATTTAGCTTTTCTACATATATGCTTGTTGGTATTGTTGCATAGGATTCAGGCATTTGAATGTATTACAAGAAAAACCCTCATCCAGTCGCTCCTGGTCAGCCGACTGGATTATGGCAATTCTCTGCTGGTTGGAATAAGGGAAGACCTACTATTATGACTCGTAAACATCGTGAAACTACAACACCTACTATCAAGACTTCAGGTGGTACAAAACACGGCAGCTCGCCTTGCCCTCAATAAACCGGCCCTCACCCCTTCTCTACCGCTCCTGCGCCAATTACACTGGCTGCTATGTACGGTCTTTAAGTCTCTTCAAGAGAATGGCCCAGTCTACCTCAAAAAGAAACTCGAATTGTATCGCCCATGCGTCAGTTGAGATCTAGTAATCGCAATCTGCTCTGCACGCCGAGAATTAGGAAGGTCAAAATGGGCAGTCGGGGGGGGCGTGGTCTCGGCGCCGATCACGATGGCCGCCTGAGACGGGAGCTCCGCCGCAACGGGACGGCTTTCTCTTCACCGCTCCTGACTTGGGTCATTTAATCTCGCTAATTTGATTAGTTCCGTTAATCGGAACACAGAGCGACGCCGGTGAGTCCTTTTTCGGCATGATTTGAGCCGTTTTTGGACCTTTTTTCATCAAGGTTACAATCTCCTCACGAAGCTTTCTCCTTCAACATGGTGTGATACGCTGGTGCCATCTATTGGCCTCTTCATGCAACTGCGCCCTTTATGGAGAACTTTTCCTTTATTAAACCTTTTGTTCTAAACTGACATGCCCGCAATGATGTTTCTGGCGTCGTGTGGCATTCTCATTGGCTTTTTTCATCCTTTTACCTGTGAGACTGAAGGTTTTTTATAACATTTCAATTGCCATGGTGTTTGGCATGTATTTATTTTGACAATTTCCTACAAATGTCAGTTTTTTGATGGCACTGTTTTCCACCAATCCCAGTTTTTAATGACTTGAAATATATTCTTCACTAGCGAGATACATATTGGGAGCTGTTTTTTTCTGTCAAGTCATCGATGTTTACCTCGATACTACCCTTGAGGTCTCACTAGTAACGGTACTACCTTGGTTGGACCTCCATCTCTTCACGTCAAGTGCTTTCGCATAGTTCATTTCTCTGGAAGAGAGTTTATGGGCAAATTGCGCAAACCCAAATTTATTTTTGTTCCGTCGAGGGGCACCTCTGCTACGGCTCCATCAGCCTCTTCTTCACAATCTATTCCCTCTTCACTTGTAGGTCACATGGCTGGGGCTGCTCCTCATCGTCCCCCTTCTACACAGTCGGCTTCGACTAAACTTGCTTCTTCTTCTTCATCTACGAAACGACAAAAGCAGGACTCACCACCGCCATCTATCCCTCTGTCCTCTATTTCAATGGAGTTATTGTTAGAGGAGATTCGCGCTTTGCGTCCTTTTGTTGAGGAGACCAATACCAAGATGCAACAGTTTGAGGAGAAATGGCTGGCTTTGGATAGTAGATTGTCATCAGTTGAGCAGCAAGTCTCGGAAACAAGTACTCATTCTCAGCGTATTTCCTGTTTGGAAAAATCTGTTCTTGCCCTTCAACAGCACACTGAAGATTTGGAAAATAGAAATAGGAGGAATAACCTTCGTATTTATGGCTTGCCGGAGTCCCTTGAAGGAGATGACCCTGTGACTTTCTTTACTTCCTTCCTTCCGAAGCTTTTGGATATGTCACCTTCTACGTCCCTTACCATTCAAAGGGCTCATCATTTGGGTCCCCGCTCTGATGCAGCTGTTAAACCAAGAGGTGTCATTATTCTGTTTCTGAAGTTCACTGATCTTTTATCTGTTCTTTCAGCAGCAAGATCTAAGCGTCAAATAACATGGCAGGGTCAGAGAGTATTTCTTTCACAGGATGTTTCCAATGCTACGGCCTCTAGACGGAAAGAATTCTTAAATCTTCGTGCGCCTCTTCGAGCTCTTGGGGCGAGATATGGCTTGTTTCACCCTTGCCTGTTTAAAGTTACTCATCAAAATCGCACCTGGTCCTTTCATGATCCTGCTGAACTTAAAAACTTTATTCATATCCAGACTAATAGCGGCATGGATACCTCTGCTACTCCTAATGGTTGACTGTTTACTGCTTTATGCCTACATTTTTCTCCTCACAGGTTTTATGATAAGTGCGTCGTAGTGTTTTTTATCTATTTTACTGTATACTGCTTTATGCCTAACTTTTTCTCCTCTCAGGTTCTATGATAAGTGCGTCATAGTATTTTTATCTCTTTTGAAGCTTTTGTCTTTGCTGGTTCTCCATTTCTTGTTGTTAATTTCTTTCTGTACTTTCTTTTCTCATTTATGTAGATCAACTCGTTTTATTTCCCTCCGTTATATTTGGCTCTATTTCCTTACGTCTCCCGTCCTGGGGTGGCTGGATTCCCCGGTCTTCGGTTGGCTCGTCTTGTTGCGTGTCGTCATTGCCCCATCGTTCTTCATTTTGTTCCCCTCAGGTATGTTTCCCTCAGTCGTCCCGCTGGACGTGTACTGTCTCTTCTTGTTTTTCTATCTTCTTTTTTTCCTCTTCCTCTTTTCCATTTTCCTTTCCCTCCCTTTCTCTTCTGGTTCTCCTACCTTTCCGTATTGTTTTTATTCTTGTTCTATCATCCTTCTTATGCGATCTTATTTATTTTCTTCCTCTTCATGCCTTGTTGATTTTTGTAACTATGCTCTTTTTCTTTATTGCATGCCCTTATTTCTTATCCTTTGTACTTTTCATACGATTTTTGGTATATTTATATTTTTGATTGTTAATGTGATCCTTGTTCTTATTGATTTATGCTGTTTGCAATTTCAGAGTTATTTCCTGGAACGTAAAAGGTTTTGTTAGCCCAATTAAGCGACAGAGAGTCCTATCTCACTTAGCATCTTATAACCCTGATTTAGTTCTTTTGCAAGAAACTCACCTTACAGAAGCTGAGTCACTTAAACTTAAAAGGAGTTGGGTGGGTACGGTCTTGTTTTCCCCTGCTGCTCACAAAAAAAACGGGGTTGCTATATTATGTCACAAGCGGTTGAAATGCAAAATTCTGTCTCAAGAAAAGGATACTGATGGTCGATGGATCCTCGCTAAGTTATTGATTAATTCTGTTTCTTTGACTGTTTTCAATGTTTATGGCCCCACGCAACCTGATTTCCTTTTTTGGCCCTCTATTACAGAAAAATGTATTCAATATCAAAATGAATTTTTTATTTTAGGTGGAGATTGTAATCAGATTGTTGACCCGTTTCTTGACCGTAAATCTACAGTACGCTTTCTTCCTCACAAATCTCATAAACAATTCCTTGACACTCTTTTCCAATCTCACTTTGTGGACTCTTGGCGGCTATCCCACCCTGACACTCTAGACTATTCCTTTTTCTCTCCGCCTCACTTCTCTTTCTCCCGTCTTGATTACATTTTTCTTTCTCCACCTTTATCTCAATTCTTACTATCTTCTTCTATTGAGCCCATAGTTATCTCGGATCATGCACCTGTTGTGACAGATCTTGAACTACTCTCTCCTTCTCCTAAATCTTCTCAGTGGCGTTTTAATGCTTCCCTTCTTACTGACCCTCTTTTTTCCTCTTCATTCCGTGCCTTTACTCGCGATTTATTTTTAATTAATTGTGACCCTAGCGTCTCCCCTCATATTTTATGGGATTCCTTTAAAGCTACTGCTAGAGGTTTTATAATTGATTTTGTGTCCAAGAAAAAGAAACAACGTCTCCAAATAAAAAAGTCTACATTAGTTACTATCAAGGCGTTAGAACATAAATTTTATACTTCTTCGGACAAAATGATTCCTCCGGACCTTTTACGTGCTAAATTGGAGTTCAATAAATGTACCACGGACAATGCCTCATCTATACTTCTCCGTAGTAGTGCCCGTTTCTATGGTGGTCGCAATAAATCAGGGAAACTTTTAGCGAATTATCTTAAGGCACGGAAGGATCGTACTACTATAGACTCTATTTTTTCTTCAGATAATACTCTTTTACATAAGAATAGTGATATTCTCGACCAATTTCGCTCCTTTTATCAGCAACTCTATACTCCGGAATCCCCTCCTACCCCCACTCTTATCCAGGCTTATTTGGAGGCAATCCCTAAACCCATTACTTCTCACCTCAATTTTCCAGATCTGGAAACTGACCTCTCATTACATGAACTCTCCACCGCCTTGAATACTCTCACTAAGGGGAAGACTCCTGGTCCAGATGGTTTTTCGGTTGAGTTTTATTTGCATTTTTCTGACCTTTTGCTTCCTAAACTTCTTGTCCTTTTCCAATCCTTCTATGCTTCTGGTAAGTCAGATGGCACATTCCAGGACGCTACTATTTGCCTTATTCCTAAGGAAGGTCGGGATCCTCAATTTTGCAAAAATTATCGCCCGATCTCGCTAGTTAACGTGGATTATAAGTTACTGGCTAAAGTACTTGCTCTGCGTCTGGAATCCTTTATGCTGCACCTCATTGGCAGAGAGCAATGTGGCTTTGTCAAAGGAAGGCTCACTTCTGATAACTCTCGTCTTTTTCTAAACGTTTTAAATAAAGCTTCCTCTCTTTCTATCCCCTTAGCAGCCATATCTGTTGATGCAGAGAAGGCTTTCGATAGAGTTGACTGGTCTTTTCTGTTTGCTTCTTTACGTTGGCATGGTTTTGGACCCAATTTTATTTCTCTTATTTCCTTACTTTATTCTGCTCCTAAAGCTTCTGTTCTTGTCAATGGTCAGATCTCTTCTTCTTTTATGCTTCATCGAGGGGTTCGTCAGGGATGTCCCTTATCTCCGCTTCTTTTTGTTCTTGCTCTTGAGCCCTTTTTATCCTCTATTCGCAATAATAATTCTATATCCGGTTTCCCATATGGTGATAACCAGTTAAAGTTATCTGCTTATGTTGATGACATTCTCTTATTCATATCTGATCCAACCTCTTCTATTCCTTCTTTACTATCTGAATTCACCTCTTTTTCTTTAGTCTCGGGGTATAAAATCAATGCTGACAAGACTGAGATCCTCCCCCTTACGTCTGTTTGTCTTCCTCACTTCTTCTCTTCTACAGGTTTTGCATGGAATAAATCAAAAATTAAATATTTAGGAATTTGGTTCTCTTCTTCTATTGCCACTTCCGTTAAATTAAATATGTCTGCCGTTCAGTCTCGTATTGAAAAACTGTTTACTACTTGGAACCCTCTTTTTCTCTCCTGGTGGGGTCGTTTAGATACCATAAAAATGATGATAGCTCCTGTGTTGATTTACACTTTCTCTATGTTACCTGTTCACATTCCTCTTCTCTATTTTAAACGAATTGACTCATGTCTCTCAAAATTTCTCTGGAAGGGCAAAAAATCTAGAATCTCTTTACTTAACCTTCGGAAGCCTAAGTCTAATGGAGGAGTCAATTTTCCAGATTTCCGTCTATATCATAAATCTTTCTCTCTCCGCCAGGCATCCAGATGGCTTACATCAGGCTCCTCTCCTTTTACTCCTCTTTGGCTCCTCATCGAACAATCGTTGTTGTTACCTTTCTCTTTCGCCGAAATCTTACGTTTTTCCGCCAACTCACCATATACTCTTCCACCCTTATTTAAACATACTTCTTCTCTTTTGCGTCCCCTATTTCTCCTTTCCAACACGACGCGTGAGTCTTTTTTAAATTCACCTCTTTGGTATAATTCACTCATTCTTCTCAAAAACAGATCTATCTGTTGGAAATCTTGGCGTTCAAAAGGTATCATTTGGGTCAATCAGCTTTTTGATGGCTTAGTACCTTGCTCTTTTCCTAAATTTCAACTTCTATTTCATTGTCCCCATTCCTTTTTACGAACGTTTTCTATCCTTATGGCAATTATTCTTGACCGTTTCTATTCTCTCCCCTCTTCCATATCCACTTCTACCCCTTCCCCTCTCCTTCCAATTCTTCTCAATTTCCCCAAAGCTTCTCTTATCTACAAATTCTTTTCTTCCCCCAATCCATCTCGTAATAAAACTAAATTATAACTCTCTTGGGAATTGGATTTGGGTACTTCCTGGTCTGTTGCTCTTTGGGATAAAATTTGGGCCAGATCTTTAAAGATTTCTCGTTCTGCTTCTCTTACTCAATCCCTGTTTTATTTTTATCATCGCCTTTACCGCTCTCCTCTCTCTTTATCTCGCTTTTCTCCCTCTATCTCTAATGCTAACTGCTGGACATGTGCTTCGCCTATGGCTGATACTCTTCATCTCTTTTTTTTATGTCCTTCTGTTTTAAAATTTTGGGATAAAGTTTGGTCATATATCACCCATATTTTTGATCTTTCCTTTCCGTATTCTATCCCCCTCCTTTTTCTTGGCAGTCTTTCTGACTTGCTTGATATTCCTCCACACTCTCATGGTCTCTACGACCTCATGATTGCTCTTGCCTTCCAGCACATTTCTTCGAACTGGAAATCCCTTACCAGCATCTCCATTCAAGCTTGGTGGAACGCACTATGTCACACTCATAGACTTGATGTTTCTTTTGCTTCGTCCTGTAAGCCACCTCGCAATGTGGAACTTTTCTGGTTACCTCTCACTTCATATTTAGATCTTTTGACCACGAAGAAGGTTTCACAAACTAATTTGGAGAACTTTAAACCACCTTGAAATATTTTTTGACTCTCTTCTTTTCTATCACCTTTTGCTTACTCCTCCGGGTTATTATCTATAGTGTATTATATCTTATATTTTATGTACTGACCATGGATCACTCCTGTTTTGCATTCCTAATGATTATTGTTGACATGTTTTAGCATTAAATATTATTTTCCCTTCCTCTTCTTTCCACTTTCCCACTTTCTTTCTTTTCCCTCCCTCCCTCTTCCCTCTTTTTCCCCTTAAAAATTTATTAAAAAAACTTTTTCGGTTTTTAAAATAATATCAGCTATGTTCATATCTTGTGTTACTTGTTTACTATTTTATGTTCTCTCTTGCTGATATTTTTCTGTATAATATTATCTCAATAAAGCTTTGTCAAACAAAAAAAAAAATGGGCAGTTGGGCCTTTTCTCACCTAGCCCCCAGTCACTGGAACAGTCTCCCTGAGGAGATCCGTGCCTGCACTGACCTGTCTCGATGTAAGAAAACGTTTAAGACCTGGCTGTTTAAAGATTATATTGCTCAGTAGGTGTCTTCTTTCAGGCGCCGAGAGATCCCCCTGGGGATGATTCTTTGCGCCATACAAATGAGTAAACAAATTACGCAATATTAGGCAGCTTTTTATTCTAAGAATTTTGATGCAGTACAAAACTATTTGGGAAGTAGCAGGGCAAAGAATATTTTTATTTCAGATACATGATCTTAAATTAACTCTTGCACAGGGAACAGAAACTTGTTTGTGGGGGGGTTCTTGAAATCAGATCACTGACACTATCGGGAGCGGCAGGGGTGCAACTAGACTCAAAAATTGGGGGGGGCTACCACCTTGAAACGTTGGAGCATAATCATTGGACCAGACAAATGAAAAATGCATCTGTGGGGCTCCTGTCACTGTTCTGGTGCAATGCATAACATTGGTCTCACCATAATGAGTGTTTGTATCATTTACAGGGTTTTGCTTTCTACCTAAAGGAATTTTAACATTGCGAATACAAAATACACATTGGGCCAGTAGACCTGGTAATGTGTAGAATGTTCAGCTTTAGTTTATGGAACAATCTGTGGCAAATATTACCTTCTAATTTTCATACGGCATTGACCAGAACGCAACACTTTTATGTTATTTGTACAATAAGATGTTGGCACGGTAGACAACTCTTGCTGTCAGGAGTGTGAGGGTGGCTCTTGTCCCAGTGCTATAAGGCATAGAATGTTGAACCTGTATTCTGTGATAGATCATGGGTTAACTCCCGTCAAATATTCTTTGTTTTGAAGTCCGTGGATACTCATAGTGACTCGAATGCAACCAGGGCCGGACTGGGAACCACAACCGGCCCTGGCCAAAGTGCTTGGCTGCCTCCTCCCTCCCCCCCAGGGTGAAGGGGGGTGCCGCTGAGCTCTTTGTCAGGGCCGGTTTTCAGCCGATTTTGTTACAGGGACGATTTTGCAGCTATGCTGCAAAAACGGCCCTGTAACAAAAAAGGCCCCCAGGAGCCCAAAACCGGCCCCCACCTGTGCGGCGCACCGGGGGATTGCCCGGTGCCCGCTAAGGCCAGTCGGGCCCTGAATGCAACACATGGTTTTAAAGATTTGCAGTAATAATGTGCATGAAGGCCAGATACTGGTAACTCCACATGACACATGGATATCAGTTCATGGTTACCAAAGGTATCAGCTGCTACCTCCAGGTGGATTGCTATTTGGAATTTTCTCACACACCCCTTGGCATCTCATTTTTCAAAGTTCAGAAAGGTATTGGTAGATAGTTAGAAAGTGAATACAACTCTAAAAGTCCAGCTTTATTTTCTTTATTTTATCACCCTTTCCCTATATCTAGCCACAGGGTAGCTAATAAGGTGCAGTTGAAGAGCTAGGCAAGAGAAAATAGGTTAGTCACTTAATGATGCCACTGGAGGTCAAAGGTGTATGATATCACTTCAACTTTTATGGCACTTTAGTGGATTAGTGTCATTGGCAGCACATAACTGACACTTGAATCCATTAACACTAGTAGGAACGGATTATTAAATAGCAACCCCATTCATGTAATAATATTTGGCAAAAGTGCAGTAATGTCTTTGCTACAACTTGGTGATTTCATTTCCACCTAATTCCTGGTCAAGCTATAAGGAGTATGGGGGATGTTTATTTGCCAGAAAGAGTGGTGAATGTATGATATTCCCGTCTAACAGGAACTGTGGAGCGGATTCAGAACAATTGAAAAAGGTTTTGGAAAAACAGGAGTAATCATAGCATTAGAAAAAGATTGGGTTGCATGCAAAGTAGTGTCTAAGGAATTGTGGCAGAAAAGTGGTCATAAAAGACACAGCCTGCAAACCTATTGGCAATCGTATTTGATTTCTGAGTTAAGAGTACTAGTTCTTTGGAATAGGAAGCAATTACTCTAAAAGAAAAATGCAAGCATGTAGCTAGTCAAGTTTAAGCACTGCCACTTCTACTAACCCAGCGTTCCTGCTCCCACTCACTTAATCTACTGTTAAAGATAAGATACATCTAATCCTAATGGCTCTGCCTTTTCATAATTCTATCTCTCCCTTATGCTTCCTTTCCAGCTTAATGTAAATATTAGAGGTGGCTCATGGGAGGTCTTTTTTAAGACACTGAAGTGAATACACAGTCTTCTGCGTCCCAGATCCTATATGGGGCCTACCCTGTTAACTCTTGAATAGTTCCCTTTAATTCTAACTCTCTGCCATACTCATTTACCTCTCTATCACCCCTCACCCAAAAAAATCTCATCACCCCAAAATGTACCTTCTTTTCGCTCCTGCTCTCCTTACGTCTGATTTTTCCTTCTCTCCTTAACTTTTGTTCATACGCCAGTGAGCATCTGCTTGTATAGTACTGCAGCTCTGCCCATTTAGACACCAAAGTTTTGGAAGGACATGTTCTTTCCCCTAACCTCTTTCCTCATACCCTCAGTCTTGTGCCCCCCCCTTCCTCTCTCCATGTCCCTCTTTTCAGACTGCAATTCCTTTGGCTCAAAGAATGGGAATTTCAATGGTTAAAGGAGATACACAAATAAGCAAAATGCCAAAAATCATCCCTTTGCATCACAACTAACATTTTCTTTACTTTAGGCACTCTCTTTCACTCTCTCTTCCTCTTTCTTTCTGTCTCTGTTTCATTTCTCTCCTTTGTCTTTGACACTCACTGATCTCTTTAGATCTATATGTTATAGGCCTGTGCACAGCCGAAGAGTGGAAAAGAAAGGAGTCTTGCACACGATTAATTATGGTGGAGAAAGTAATCTCTATTTCACTTCACCCCTCATTCAACAATCCTTCTTCTTCCTTTATTCTCTGTCACACACACCAAAGCTGTCTTAGGTTAAGGGTGTGCTTTTAAATTCCCTGTTAGCTCTGACACAACTGGGGGTTTTGAAGATGGCATTTCTAAAAATTGCACCAAATTTCACCAAACTCTACATGAACATATGATCTTCTTAGTCCACAAAAAAAGGTTAAAATTGCTCTACTCGTTTGCAGTACAAGTACTTTAAATGGATCTGTGACTTGTATATTGTGTTGTGTGCACGTAAAAGAACAATCACACTCAATGAGTATCTGAAAACACATGATGTGCATAGCATTCCAAAGCCATTAACTAGCCAAGCTCTGTAAGACTGGTTCCTGTCGAGTGAACATTAAATGTTATTTTACCAGAATCTGTATAGTGCCTTCTGCCTTTACTCTGGCATCAAACTGCTCCTTTAATCTAGGTGCCTGCTGAATGGTTTCCAGGAGGTTGCTCCAACTGTATGTAAATATCTTCTCATCTGGTCCTCATACGCCCTCTCCTTCTCTTGCCCATTCCTACTGATATACAGGAATTGATCAAACAAATAATCATTTACAGGCCCCTTCTTTAGCATCACTAAATGCCACAGCAACCTAATATTTAGTGTGCCCTATCAAACCTTACTCAAACAAGTTTCCTCCAGTTAAACAAAGAGAATCACAACTTCCAAGCCTTCTCCCAACCAGCGCATCAGGTCTCATAACAGTGACTGTGACTCTTCCTGTTATATAGAGGGACCACCAATACCTGATCTCCTTCAGTATGAAACTGTCCAGAAATTCCACATTAACTGGAAGGCCTTCAGCAGACATTGACACAATCTCAACCTCATCTTGTTGCATCTTTTCCACCCCAATTTCATAGCAGATGCAAAGGCTAGCTAATGGATTGAAAAGAATAATACCACTCAAGGCATTCACATTCTCAAACCGTGGATGGAAGACACTCTGGCTCAACACAAATGAGGCATTCACACAGGCACACCTTACTTCTCAACACACCCTAAGCCATGTGTGATGTCCTTCCAGAGCATCTGTCACGGGAACTGATACCCTGGAAAACTACTTGAGAAGCAAGTCAACCAGCAACCTTAAGTCTCAGACCACAGAAGCACAAAATAATGTTTACTGGTACACGATAGATTGTGGGAACCTTGGTGCAACGTTTTACCATCCAATCATGCAAATTGCTCAAAGTCAGCATCTAAGATGGATCTCCATTGGACACTTGTCCATCTCAAGCTTTAAAAAGCACTCATTAGAGTACCCGCAATAGTAAATTCCATGCAATGGGCTGGAAAGTGTGTGGAACAAGGCAGTTAGTCTTGTCAGTTTGAGAACACCCAAAAAGTACATGTTTTTAGGGTATTCACGATCTGAAATCTTACCTTTCCTCAATGTGTTTTTGGTTGGAGATTTATTCTGGCCAAGACTCCTCTAACGACCACCCTTATATTTGGTGGGGGTGTAGATGAACAGTTTTCTCCAGTGGAAAACATACTCTCCCCAGCTCTCTTGACCCTTCTCTAGAAAAGAATGAGCATTTTCATAGCAGGTTCCATTCTTCTTTTGCGTATTTCTTTGCCATGTAGAATTATAGCACATGGGAATATGTCAAATTATATTTTTAAAATAGTAAAATCTGTAAACATGAATCTCACATAGCTTTCTGGGTGTGCTACTAGGAATGTTTGTAAATTGCAAAATGTAGAATTTCATGACATATATGCAGACATACTTTTACCAGTGCAGAGTTAATATGTGTTTGTGAAATGGCAACAGTAATGCTTGTACATGATCTCTACTAAGCAGACATAGACAAGGCCACATATCGAGACAGGACAGCACTGTACTGGGCACTATATGTGTCTATTGTGTCACTAGTATTCACTTAATGGAACGTTTTGTATAGAAATTGAGGGTGCAATTGTGAGGACTTGAACACTGAAGAGAAATCCATAAATATGATTTTAAATAGCAAGTCTTGATACAGTTTAGTATATTTAAGACTTCTTTTTGTAGGTGTTGGTGTTGCACATATAACTTTTCTTGAAATCTTTTTTTATTTAACATATTTACAGGACCATTGAAATTATGGGGCGGGGGAGCACCAAATTATCTGGCAGGATTGACTAAATTATGTGGCAACAAAAGCCAAATTATGTGGCACAACTTTTGATTATATTTCTTTATCATTTAGTTTGATTTGTACACATTTTAATACTGTCTGGGCAAAATGTCACCTCAGTACCGCTTGTTTAACAAGCAAACACAGAGATAGGCAACCGAAAGATGACCAATTTAGTTTTGCAAAGGGACTTCCAATGGGGGCAAACACATTTCTTGACATTTGTAGTAACCTTTGATTCATTTGAGCCAAAAATACATATTTTTTGCTAAAATATGCAGATTATGCAGAAGATGACGGATGATGCTGCAAATGTGGCAAATCCATAATTATGCAAAAAACGATGCATCCGCAGAATCTCATAATTGCAGTGGCCCTGTAAATACACAATCAGGCTTCTATGTAGTGGTTCCTACAGCAAATTATACAGTTTAGCAGGACTGTAAATGCTGTAAATGTCCCATAGGGAAACACATTTTGCCAAGGTCAGAAAGGTGAAAGGCTTAGATGTCTCTGCTGGAAGTCATACCCATGTAGATCCTTGGAGAAGACACTGTGCCTATGTAAATACAGATGTACATTTGCTACACGTTTGCCAATTGTATCTATATAGATTTTCATAGCAATGACAATGGAAAAAGAAGAATGAAAATAGAACATTTTTCACCGATTTGAGAAGTCTATGTTTATTTTACACTTCTGGAGCACTACACATTATGAGTCACCTTCTAGCACAAAAGAAATCAAAATACTAATAATAATTGTTTTGTGATGTAATGCACAGCGAATTTCTCCATTTTCTCATGAAGCAAAACTCCTTCTAGCAAGCCATTCTCTTTGACTTTTGTATTCCTTGCTGTTTGAGCTTATTGTATGCCTTTAGAATACCAGTGCACATTTGTGAATGAGGCAGGATCTGGTACTAGCAGCTTTTGTCTCATCTGCTGCTTCCACACCTGGTACCAGAGAGATATTGAGAACTCCTGTTTCTCCTCACTATTTTCCATGAAAGGGAAAACACATCAACTCAGTGAGTACACAAGAGGGATCACCATGGGCTGTGAAAGTAAAAACGTAAAAGAAAACTCGTTCAGCTTAAATATCTAGGGTAGAGCAAGAAAAATACTTCAATGTGATTGTCCAACATGTCAGTTCAGCAGCCTCAGCCCTCTTAGCCCAATGGTCATTGTGCGCTTGGAGAGGGTGTAGGAACATATGACTCTCCAGACCCCAGAGCTCACAGTGCACATCTGTATTATTCTAGTGAACACTATTACAGCTCTGTGTTCTATTGTCTGTTCTAGATGATCACTGGAGGGTGGTGCTGCTGCTGGAGCGGGTAGTACAACATTTTGTATATCCCCCCCATTCTGCATGTTTATATTAATCTGAATAATTAACTAATAGTAATATTATTAATTGGTTTGCTGTGAAATACTTATCAATCATACTAACAAAAGAATTATACGTGGGAATTGCACTTTGCATGGCTATATTAATTGTAAACTAACATGAGTACGCATACTAATAGAAGGAAATTAGAATATTGCATGATATATGTTGCTGTGGTGATGTATTTGTGATTTGTGCTTTATTAAGTGAGTATAAACCGCTCTGAGTGTTGCTTTCTGCTAGATAAATACACATACATATGGGTATTAGCGAAGGGATAACATTTTATTAGCCATTTCTATGTTTAATTACGTTTTTGTGTTTCTTTTGCTTAAGTTGACCATTTCGGCCTAGACAAGATGGCTGAACGAGACGTTGAACGTGACTACCCTGACAACACGAGGTTCTGGGTGAAGTGCGCAGGCGTCACCGCCAGCAGCAGTGGCCTGGACCTGACCCCGGGAGAACATGTACCCTTCAAGGTCTCTCCGGGAACGTCGCCAGCAGCAAAAACAATGAACGATTTAAAAACCGGAACCAGCAAGTGCGATGAGTTCATCACACAAACACCCTGAGAACTTTACCTCGCGACCTCAAGTCGACCAATCAGGACTTTCTAAACCCCGATCCTGATACTTTTTGACATTATTTTCATTATAAAAGTAGGCAGGGAATTGAACTAAAAAACTCGCTGTTCTTTAACGAACTCGATTTCCTGACGTTATGCTGACGGAGAGGACGGTGACACTGCTGGACAGCTATTATCCTAAATCTTTGAGAGACTGAATTGCGGCCTAACTTTGCTGAATAAAGAATTTTCCCCGACTTGACTGACTTAGAGGATGACTTTTTGCCAGATTAGGTAAATATGATGTTCTGCTATGCTGATGATGATTTCTAACGACTCTTGCAATATTTCATAGATAAAGAATATTTGATTAATTGACAAATGTGTTGTGTCGATTATTTGAAGGAGAGAATTAAGATAAAGAAGTAGTGTGTAGATAGATGAGTTTAATCACTAAAATCATAGATAACAACTAAATGATTCATCTCCTTATGAGAGCAATATCTTAGGGTTGAAGTCAATGTATTTAGGGTAAGGCAAAGGTATTCCTTTCATGTCAGCGTTTGGAATCTTAATTCCCTAGGAAAGCAGATCAACGAAGTGTAAGTATTGGTGTTATGGGCCCCACCAATGGATGTATATGAGTGAATTTGAGTTATGGTTTTTATTGTTTTGATTTGGTGATTATTGCTTGTAAATAGCTTATTGATTATTGGTTATTGATATTGATTTATGTACTAACATTCTATGTAAATCGTGTTGAGTTTTATGTTGTTTGCACGGCTTCTGGGATGTAGGAAGTTTGAAGTTTGTAACGGTTCCGTAGTAGAGCAGAGGTAAGCGCTGTTTTCGGGAAAGACAAAATTGTTGTTATCCTGTAGGTACAAAGGACAAACGTGTGACGATTGAAGTTGCACGACGCATTGTCTGGGTTCGATTCGGTGACATCGCATTGTGTTGCCATTAGAGACATTTTCTGTGTGAGAGAAGTGTGTATGATAGCGAAGGTTACCTGTGAAATTCTGGTCTTAGGTACCAGGGATCCAAATGGCATTCCGATAACGCTTATCACTGGAAAGGTAATAGGTACTCTCTGAGCTTGTTAGAAGGACAAAGGAGAGGGAAGCGTTGGCTTTGTTAACATATGTCATAATTCTGTAGTAGAACAGACTGTTCGCTGTTCTCGTGAAAGACAGGATTCTGTGTGAATGTATTACTTTTTCTTGTGTGAAAGTGCGTGAATGTAAAGGCATTCGGGTTAATTGTGAAACTCTAGTTTTATTTCTCAGGAGCATTGGGTCTCCAACAATGTGTCTTAATTCTGGAGCAACGGTTAGCTAATGCTTGTTAGAAGGGTAAGGTAGAGGGATGTGCTACTTTATCAACGGAAGTAACGATTCCGTAGTAGGGCAGAGGTAAGCGCTGCTCTCTGGAAAGACGGAATTCTCGTGAGAAAAGTCTATTGCTATTCCTTGGTTAGCGAAGCGGACAATGGTGGCGTTTTTATATTGTTACAAAAAGAATTGTAGAAATTGAAACAAAAACTTACTGAGCTGATTTGTGAAGGAGGGGTAGACAGGAGCAGGAGCTGCCGCAGTGGCTGCTGACGTCAGAACGACCGTGCTGGGATTGGACAGTCGGTCAGAAACGTAAAATGCTCCGGATTGGTGCGTTAGTGTGCATCGCGCTAGGAGTGGAGAAATACAGGGTGACGTAAACGCTCCCGATTGGTGCGTTAGTGAGAGTCGCGCTGGGATTGGAGAATTGTAAAGTGATATAAACGCTCCGGATTGGTGTGTTAGTGTGAGTCGCGCTACGATTGGACAGAAAAGCGGTACAGTTGTAAAAGAGACTAGTGAGACACGAAAGAAGGGAAAATGTATTACGATCCACCAGAAAAGGAGAAAAAGTCATGGTTTGGTAGAATTAAGAAGTGGTTTAAGAAGGACAAACCGATTGT